>NC_090271.1:212580670-213801295 GCF_040414725.1 Anabrus simplex
AGAGGTAACTAAAAGGGGCGATCAAGGAATGATCGAATTAGAACCATGAGACTACTTGTAATTGGTACCATCACGCGGGGAACACCATGGGTCAGGTTTACAGTACTTACGAGTAGTACCACTATGTTAGGTACACAATAGGTTTGTGATTATTAGCAACAGGGTGTGAATCAGGATGAGGTTTACAGTACCCGTGATTAGTACCACTACATGCGGAACACCACGGACTTACGTTGCCTGTAATTAGTACCATCATGTGAGGAACACCACGGGTCTGGGCGTTGCCTGTGATTAGTACCACTATATGAGCGACACCATGGGTCTGCGTTGCCTATGATTAGTACCCACTATGTGAGGAACACCACGGGATAATACAAGTCCCTGTGATTAGTGCACCTATAGGCCTGTTTACACGCGGACAATAATTTAGTAGTAACTAAATTTTAAACTTAATTTTAAGTGACTTGCAGCGTGTGAACTGCGACTTTAGTGGCAAGTGGTAAGTAAACGATTAAGTAACAATTTAGTCAAGTGGAATAGAATCCAATCTATTTTTCCTTTCAAGTAGACCCTTCACAAGCGGCACGCGCACCCATCGGAGTAGTGGGGGAAGCACTGTACTTGCTGCTTACCACGTGTGAACGGGAGCAATTTAGTAAAGTTCATAAGTTGTGTGTGAAATTACGGAGTTGATCATCCCTGTGAGTTCGTTTTTCTTTCGATCGTTCGTTCTTATTGCTGAGAACAATGACTACATGGACATAAGATACATACATGCATACATCATCATTATAGACCGTTATGCCTTTCAGCGTTCAGTCCGCAAACCTCTGTAACACTCCAAAATTCATTAGTGAATACGTTCATCACGAGTAGCTTTGGAATACTAAAATGCACTGCACATGATAGTATCTCTCTTTTGTATCAAAGGTTCAACTTTATGCAGTAACTCATTAAATGTTACTTCTGACATTCGCAAGGTTAACAAATAAATTATGTTATTCACTTTACGTCCCAGCAACTGCTTTTGCGGTTTCCGGAGAGCCGAGGTGCCGGAATTTTTCCCCGCAGGAGTTTTTTACGTGCCAGTAAATCTACCGATACGAGACTGACGTATTGAGCACCTTCACCTTCAAATACCACTGGACTGAGCCAGGACCGAACCTGCCAAGTTGGGATCAGAAGGCCAGCGCTCTACTGTCTGAGCTGCTCAGCCCGGCTAATAACAGATATTCCTGTCGATCCTCCTCGGCTAATTATTTAAAAAGAATTGTACTTTTTCCAATTCTTTCTGGTTATCCGTTCTTACTCTTAATTTCGGTCACCTAATGCTCAATTCCCTACGCAATGAATAACGTCACTAACAAGTTTTACTCGCTGTTGATGGCCGATCATCTTATCTCTGATCTGGTTGACGACGCAAGAACGACTGAATCAACTGACTTGAGTGACAAATTGCCATTGGTCACTGTACTAAACGCTGTCTCACGTTTAAATTGGCCTACATGAGTTAAGTAGTAACTTGCCACTTACTACTGTACTAAACACTGTCTACGTGTAAACCGACCATATGTGAGGAACACCATAGGTTTGCGTTGCCTGTAAGTGGCGCCGAAATGTGAGAAACGCCATTGGTCTGCGTTATGCGTGCGTATTACATTACTTGTGAGTAGTACCATAAAGTGTGGAATACCGCAATATGACAAATACCATGGTTCTATTTTACTAGTGGTAAGTACCATTATGAGGGGCCAATGATCTGGATATTTGATCCCTTTAGACAACACGCATCATCGATTAAGGATTGTGCTTAGAAGCAGTCCCTTGGTCAGTGCTTTACGATAGTTTCTGGGAATGAGGGCCTTGCGGGTCGGATCCACTGATTGTTTTAAATTCATATTCACCCATTCATTCTTCGTTTTGAATTCTGGTCAGTGGATGATTTTGTACTTTTAAATTGGCATTCCATTTCATCTCATTAGGAGCCGATGACCTAGATGTTAGGCCCCTTTAAACAACAAGCATCATCATCATTTTAGTGCTGGGAGTGGCCGAGGATATGTTCGGCTCGCCTAGTGCAGGTTTTTCTATTTGACACCCATAGGCGACCAGAGGATCTGGATGTGGGATGATAATGAGGTAGAGAGAGGGTGAAACCCGGTGTTGGCACGTAGCCTACTCTCACGAATCACCATCAACAGCGTCGTATGCTTTCTCTCTCTCTCCATATGAGCACTGCGGAGAGGTTTTGGAATTTAATCCAGGCTTTTGGCACGCAATCTAGTGATTAGAAATTGTATGCCTCCACCCCCCCCCCCCCCCATACGCTGCCGGTCAACATTCTGATGGCAGAAATCTTTTCGACCAACGGGACTCGAACTGGCTAACCACGGTGTCAGACCGTATAAACTTCAACGCCATAACGATCATGGCCACAAGGCGGGCTACGAAATAGTGGTGGCATCCCTCACCGTAGGTTTGGCGTTGGGAAGGGCATCCACTCCTAAAACTGGACCAAATGAGCACGTTGACAGCCCCGTGAAAGTGGGATAAAAGTCATGAAGTAAAAGAAGAAGCTAATCTCTGAATATGACAGGGAAATAAGATTTAAAACGAGAACATTGTCATTATTTTTTCCACGATGTTTCTCTTTTTTTTGTAAAGCTGACAGAAGGTATAAGAAAGCAAGATGCTGCTGTCAGTCTCAAGATGTCAGTTGTTCCTTGACAGACGCAGCCTCATCTGCTCAGAACAAGCCACTCCTTCTGCCGTTATAATAGCTCGTCACAATCTTTCAGTTATTAAGGACTGACAAATAGATGTTTACAATATAACAGCCTCCCTTCCGCTCTGCTCAAAGTTTAGCATCCAATTTCGCACCACCGCGCCGCGCCAGTTGCAGCGAGTTCAAGTAGCGTTCTGCACCCCGCGCCGCGTCCCGCTCCTAGCCTTCATAAACAACACTCCGGTATAACAAGGTGCTAAATCAATGCCCGTCTAGTCTTGAAGCCATTCTCCTTTTAAAAAATGCATAGTACCTTCCACTGGAACGAATATAACTGACTGTACATGACTCAATAAATAAATTTCTTGAAGTAGTGCAATCATTCTTTGTTGCCATTTTTCTACACGTAAAAAGGAATCATTGTGGGCAGTAGTGGTGGCTAGAAGTGGTAACCAGGGAAATGGCCGGACAGTAGGTTTCCACACGAGGACAGTAATGGCTTCCATTTTAATGCTCCAGTGGCAGCCGGTAGCTAGTTTTTGTGTGGACATGGTGAGTTCAACATTGTTTTTTTTTTTTTTTTGCTATTTATTTTACGTCGCGCCGACACAGATAGGTCTTATGACGACGAAGGGATAGGAGAGGCCTAGGAATAGGAAGGAAGCGGCCGTGGCCTTAATTAAGGTACAGCCCCAGCATTTGCCTGGTGTGAAAATGGGAAACCACGGAAAACCATCTTCAGGGCTGGGATTCGAACCCACTATCTCCCGGATGCAAGCTCACAGCTGCGCGCTCCTAACAGCACGGTCAACTCGCCCGGTGGTTCAACATTGTCACAGGATGTGTGAGAACACGGAAAAAGTTGATGAAGAGTACAAGGAAGTTGTTGATGAGCCTGTAAGTGATATTGTACATTTTTTTTAAGCGAAGAGCTTCGAGAAATACTAACCAAAAATAGGGTACGTTGATGTCGTCAGTGGCCGGTCCACTCACTTTCAGGAGTTCACCACTGAACGTGGCCTTTATAGCCTTTATACGGGCTCTTGAAAACTAGATTTGGGAGATGCGGCCCCTAGTCCTACTAATTCACCCTTTAATTTAATAACTGAACTCTCACTCTTCGCCTTGTTGGCATAATCAGAATGACAAACGTTCCATAGTAGTTCATAGTTTATGTAAGTTTCTAAAAAGTACCGATATTGTCCGTACTCCATTTTTCACTAGCAGTTGGTTTTGTCTTCGCTTCTTCAGATTGGGAACACATTTCGCAACGAAAGTAAATCATCATCATCATCATCTGTTTACCCTCCATGTTCGGTTTTTCCCTCGGACTCAGCGAAGGATACCACCTCTACCGCCTCAAGGGCAGTGTCCTGGAGCTTCAGACTCTTGGTCGGGGGATACAACTGGGGAGAATGACCAGTACCTCGTCCAGGCGGCCTCACCTGCTATGCTGAACAGGGGCCTTGCGGGGGATGGGGAAGATTGGAAGGGATAGACAAGGGAGAGGGAAGGAAGCGGCCGTGGCCTTAAGTTAGGTACCATCCCGGCATTTGCCTGGAGGAGAAGTGGGAAATCACGGAAAACCACTTCCAGGATGGCTGAGGTGGGAATCGAACCCACCTCTACTCAGTTGACCTCCCGAGGCTGAGTGGACCCCGTTCCAGCCCTCGCACCACTTTTCAAATTTCGTGGCAGAGCCGGGAATCGAACCCTGACCTCCGGGGGTGGCAGCTAATCACGCTAACCACTACACCACAGAGGCGGACAACGAAAGTAAATACGTAATGTAAATCACAAAAGTAGTTTCTCCTTCAATAGAATCTAGCGCTCTGCTGAAGGCCATTACCTCTTCACGAACAGTAATGCCTGCCACTAGGTCACATGACCCTGTTACTGATCCTCTGGCATCCACTAAACTCAAACATGCTTGAGTTTGTTTGGTGGCCACCCCAACTGGACGTTGACGCGGAAGTGCCCCTCCACAAGGGGGCAGTAGACGGATAATTAATAGCCGCCATTACTGGCTGTCACTACTGTCCCCGTGTGCAGGGGGCTTAAGTGGTTCTCAATGACGGAATTATGAGGTGTTGTCAACTGTTAAAGGTGTCAAAGGGACAGGATGGAGAAAATTTTCCTCCTATGTAGGATGACATCTGTAAAGGGAAGAAATGAGGGACAAGACAGTAATAAAACAAGGACATATGACAATTTTTGGAGACAGTTACACTTTTAGCTGTATTTCAAAACGGTGAAAATTGTAACATTTTCAAAAATATTTTGTTTTCAGTTTTCCTCTTTCTCGGTCAAGAGTAGGGCCTACTCTTACTGAAGTAATTTTTTTTTAAATTCACTCATTTTTATTGTACAATTTCCTTTCCAGTCTGTGGGTTGAGGGCCCTTCATCCATGAGGAACATTAAACATCATATTGCAAAGTTCACAAAACGCCTTGTGGACGTTACTTCGAGTAGGAGATAAGTATTGCGTGTTGGTTTCCCATTTTGCATTATATGCACATACGCATTATTTTTCCTTTTGCCTTCTCGGGATTAAATGATGGCTTTCTTTTCCGGGACGCCGAATCCATTTCAAAAAGTCACAAAAATATTTAAGAATCAATCAATCAAATCAATCACTACTGATTTGCATTTAGGGCAGTCGCCCAGGCTGCAGGTTCCCTATCTGTTGTTTTCCTAGCTTTTTCTTAAATTATTTCAAAGAAATAGGAACATTATTGAACATCTCCCATGGTAAGTTATTCCAATCCCTAACTCCCCTTCCTATAAATGAATATTTGCCCCAATTTGTCCTCTTGAATTCCAACTTTATCTTCATATTCTGATCTTTCCTACTTTTAAAGACACCACTCAAACTTATTCGTCTATTAATGTCATTCCACGCCATCTCTCATCGACAGCTTGGAACATACCACTTAGTCGAGCAGCTCGTCTCCTTTCTCTCAAGTCTTCTCAGTCCAAACTTTGCAACATTTTTGTAACGCTACTCTTTTGTCGTAAATCATCCAAAACAAATCGAGCTGCTTTTCTTAGGATTTTTTATCCAGTTCTTGAATTAAGTAATCGTCCAGTTAATACAACACGTCTATGCAGATGCGCTTCGTGCCGCACACACCATTCCACGGACTAACGGTAACTCAGAAATCAGAAGATGCATCCGGAATTCTTCTCCAAAGACGCTATAACCTACTTCTTTGCACTTTCAAAGATCATACCGTTGGCAACGGTTACGCTATGTTTAGCTGAAACTAGATGGCAGGACAGTGGTGTATTGTGAGAATTCGTACCGATGACAATAACACAAACATTTGTTCAGATAGGAAACAATACAATTGTGGGTCAAATGACGTCCCATGTGGGACGTTTACAACATATCTTAGAATGCGGAACGGTTGGTCACGCTACTCCTATGGCTACATGACACAAGTGAGCCCTACCTACCGTACGTAACTGACAAGAAAACCAAGAGATGCCGACTCACTGATGTGAAACAAGATATAGTAATAATAATAATAATAATAATAATAATAATAATAATAATAATAATAATAATAATAATAATAATAATAATTATAATAATAATAATAATAATAATAATAATAATAATAATAATAATAATAATAATTGTTACCGAGTTTTAGTGGTAGATAGAGGTGAAAGAAGGTCCGGGCGTGAACGGGTCTCAAACTACGGAATCAAAGTTAATGTAAAATTTAACAAGGTTATATTTTCTTTTAAAAATGAAGAAATAACAAGCATTGCAGGTACAGAGTAGCAAGTCAACAAAATGTAGGTACAATATTTACTGGATTTGGGCTCAGCGCCCTTACTTCACAATTCGTGGGCAATCAGCCCAACCTTACTTCAAAATAAGTTTTACCAGAGGGGCAGAAAACCCCATTCATGTTCAGGAGCATTTGCTCCAAATTACACTGAAAAGCCTCCACGAGGCATACAACACTCAAATTTCGAAAAAGAGCCACTCGCTCTCAACTTTAAGCCTCTCAAAGGCCACACCAAACTCCACCTTCAAGTTGTCCTCTCAGGACATAGACACAGGGGTAATATACCCAACCAACTGAGGTCAATTAAATGAAAAAGGGTAATTACAATGACCTCTAAAGAAACAATTTGAGAGGATGCGATCTGCACTCCTAATGTATTTGTTTCAAAACCTAATTTGGCTCTAGGCCGCTGATGCAAGGGCTAATCCCATACTACGGAGGTGACTTTAGAAAAGAAACAAATTTACATAATGTTAAGGAAGAATAGGTTGAGAAAATAAGTTCACCTCAAAACAATATGAGTGGGAGCTCGAGAGGGTTACGCACTCTCTATCCCAATACGTAGTTTAAAAGATAGAATAGATACAAGTTTCTTTACATTTTTAAGGAAGGTTACATAATGGAAAAACTTCGGACCCGCCCCGAGAGTTAAACTGCTGAGCTAGCAAAGAAAGAAGTTATTAATTGGCCATTACCTTGTTGTTGACCGCTGCCGAAGAAAGAGGCGCTTCCCGCCCCCTGCTATGTACTTTACACACTGAAAGATGGAAGAGAAGTGGCCCGGAGACCCTAAAATCAGCAGTTTATATCCTCCCGCGGAAGGTTCGAGGCGTTAGGGGAATGAAAACACCCTCCCACAAACTCTTTATTAGGTAGGATACAGCAACATGTTCAAGTTGGGGGAAGATACCTCTGATTGGTCAGAAATTAATAAAAGAAATTCGGGATTGGCTAAATACAAAACAAGGGGAAAGAGAGGGGTATACAGCCAACTTAAACAATAACAGAAAGAAATTTAACACGAAACAAACTTTTGAAATAAAAATTTCTCAAAAAAAATAGTTCTTTCACTCCGCACTAGGGTGCACTATTGTTGATCTTCAGTAGTGTCCTCTAGAAGAGAAAGTTCACACTTCTTTCTACAAGCAAAACAAAAATATGTCGAAAATGACACAGTTCAAAAACTCTAAAATTTCCAGGTAGTGACATCTTCTGAGAAACTTGAAAATTAATACCGTCAATAAAGTTCAGACTTCCTCCAGCAGAGGAGTTTCAACTGGCGCACATTTTAAATTAGCGGCGTGGAGGTGTACCGCCCGGTACAGACCTCCCCCCCCCAAAAGTTCCTCCAGGGGTGACACATGAAATCTGTTTGAGACAAGGTCCAAGTTATGATGTGGATATGAAGATTGATTGCAGAAGCCTTTATAAGATTTTCTTAATTTGGTTTGATTCAGTTTAAAAATTTTTTGTAGTAACAGCGGAAGTACTGTTTTAATGTTTGTAGAAGGTTGAATTGAGAAGGAAAATTTTAGTTTTAAAGTCGAGGAAAAATTTTCTAAGTCCACCAGATTTTGTTGTTGAATTCCCAAGTGTAGTCATCGCTTATAGTAACTGTCCATGTAGTTGATGTTGATTAAGTTGGATGGCCAGACCGGCCGTTGCAGCTTGCGTCCAAAGGAGGCCGCTCGGACCCCTCAAGTACCCTGAGATACCGCTCGCCCGCACTATGAGGGGAGCAGTGGTGTTGAAGCAGGCCGCGCCCGCGGTGAACATATACAGGCTGCGGGCAAGTAGCAGGTCGTGCGCCGCACATCAGCCTTGGCCGGGAGGAGAGCTCCGGCTCGCCGTGCACATGTCGTCCTCGCTGGGGTCGAGGGGGCCCTTCCTCTAGCCCAGTCGCGGCACGGCGCCACGCGGCTGCGGGGGCACTGAAACATTAAAACTAGGCGGCAGAATTGTTGGACCATCATCATTTTTTGAGGGCACAGGCTTGGTGGAGAGGTTGAGGGGCCGGCGGCGTGCAGATATCCATGGCATTTAATATAAGCAAGCCACAGTGTGTATAGCAGGAGACGGGAGCGTGGTAATGGCCGTGGTAAGGACAGAATGGCAGTTAACGGTGCGGGGAGGGTTTACAAAAATACTTACATATGAAACTAAATTTTATAGAAGGGGCAGAAAGCCTTAAAAGTGAAACTCAAAAACATATAACCTTCATATTCCTTTCAAATTATATGAAGCAAGTTGACACAAAATTTACACTGGTTTCACCTGTGACAGGTGAACCCTAAATATCCTCTCGGTGGCTGGATTAATTAATAACAACGTAACCGGCGTAAGAAAATCGAGAATGATACAAGGCCCATGAAATCTGGGGGCAAGCTTGCCCGCGGGAACAAAGTTCTTGACCATAACTTGGTCACCTACCTTCAAAGGGGTGGGTCTCCGTCCACGATCATACCTTTCCCTAACCTTTTCATGAGACACTTTAAGATTGGCTTTAGCCTTCTTCCAAAGATCTTTAATGTTGTCCGGATCTATTGTCTCGGGTAGAATGTCACTCAGAGACCAGAGGTTAGAGAGCGGCGTGTTGGGAACAAACTTGAACATCAAAGAGGCTGGAGTAAATTTATGTGATTCATGAACCGCCGAATTCAAAGCAAAAGCTAACCATTGCAGGGACGTATCCCACCTGGAATGATCTTCATGATGATAGGCAATAAGCGCGGACCTGAGATTACGGTTAACCCGTTCAGCCAGAGATGGCTGAGGGTAATAAGCGGAAGTAGTTACATGAGAGATGGACAAGTCGAAACAGAATTTACGAAAAAGATTAGATGTGAACGCCTTAGCATTATCAGACACAATATATTGGCACGGACCAAAAGAGGCAAAAATAGAATTTAAGCAAGTAATGGTAGACTGAGCGGTAGCCAGCTTAGTCGGAAATAACCAGGAAAATCTAGTAAAGCCATCTACGCATACAAAGATAAACTTGTTAGCATTTCCCTTCGACTGGGGGAAGGGTCCTACATAATCAATATACAGGCGTTCCATGGGGCGCGACGCTTGATGAGAAGACAAAAGGCCTACCTTGGTGGACATGGTTGGTTTACTAAGCAAACAGGGTTTGCAAGCCTTCACTAGTTCACGGATTTCACCGTCCATACCTTTCCAGATGAACATTTCACGAATCTTCTCACGAGTTTTAAAGATACCAAGATGCTCTCCTAATGGGGTCTCATGATAATACTTGAAGATCATAGGTACAAGAACAGCTGGAACGACAACTTTCATCATCTTATCATGCCTCGAAGGGCAACATAGAACACCATTCCTCAGAACATAAGGGACGACATGTTCCCCAGAAGAAAGGGTTTCCATTATCGGAGCCAGCGTCGGATCTTCACGTTGGTATTTCTCGATATCCCTAAAGAGCATGGGAGCATCTGTTAAGATGGCATTAATATCAGATAGTATGGACTCGGAAGGTGATGAACTATCGACCGGTTCATGGGTCTCGACGTCGTTAGAAAACATCCGGCTGAGTCCATCAGCAACAACATTTTCGGTACCTCTGATATGCCTGACATCGAATTGGAAGGCAGAAATACGGATGGCCCAACGGGCTATACGACCAGTACGACGCGGCCTACCTAAGACCCAGCTTAAGGCTTGATTATCTGTCTCCAGGTCGAATTTGACGTGTTCCAGATAGAGACGGAACTTTTCTAAGGCGAATAAGACTGCCAAACCTTCGAGCTCATAGATGGAATGCTTGGCTGCTTGAGCCGATAGAGTCCTAGATGCATAGGCGATGGGTCGCCTCCCTAGTTCAGTCTCTTGAAGAAGGACTGCCGCTACTGCTGACGACGACACGTCGGTTTGGACAAGGAATTTCTTCGAGAAATCAGGCATACCAAGTACAGGGGCATTACAGAGAGCTAATTTAAGATCTTCAAAAGCGGCTTGTTGAGAAGGTCCCTACTCGAATTTGATGCCTTTCCTACGAAGAAGGTTTAAGGGCGCCGCTCTATTAGCGAAGTTAGGAATAAACTTCCTGAAGAAATTCACCATACCAATGAACCTGGCGATACCTTTAATGTCCTTGGGAGGTTTAAAATCACGGATGGCCTGTGTTCTAGAATGATCGACTGCTACACCATCAGGTGACACAATATGCCCTAGGAATGACATAGAGGGCTTAGCAAAGGCAACCTTGGACAACTTGACAGTTAACCCAGCCTTACGAAGGCGATCGAGGACTTCTCGCAGATGATCTAGATGTTCTTCAAAAGTCTCTGAAAATACGACGACATCATCCAAGTAGTGATATAAGTACTCAAATTTGATGTCGGAGAAGACCCTATCTAGCAGCCTAGTGAGTACAGCTGCTCCCGTAGGGAGCCCGAAAGGCACGCGGTTGTATTCGTATAAGTTCCAGTCCGTGGCAAACGCTGTAAGGTGTTTAGACTCTTCGGCAAGGGGAATTTGATTATAGGCCTGATTCAAGTCCAAGATAGTAAAGAACTTGGCCTTACGAAACCATGAAAAACAAGAATGAAGGTCGGGAAGGGGCACAGATTGTAACACCACCTTCCGATTGAGAGCCCTATAATCAATGACAGGCCTGAAGCCTCCTTGGGGTTTCGGGACTAGAAAAATAGGCGAAGAATACGCCGACTTAGAGGGCCTAATAATACCATCCTTCAACATTTGATCGATGATTTCTTTCAATGCCTTCATTTTAGGTGGAGATAACCTATATGGTGGAAAACGGACAGGAATCGAATCCGTGACCTCAATTTTGTATTCAATAAGGTCAGTAACACCAAGAGTATCAGAGAACACCTCTGGAAATGACTGACATAATTTACGAATACTATCAGCCTGCTCCTCAGGTAGATGTCTAAGGTCTAACAACATCTCATCCTGGGTACGTGAAATAGATGAAGATGATACGGAATTACACTTTAACAAGGGAATTTTACAATTGGACGCAAACTTGAATGTGCACGACTTACTCTGGAGATCGAGCACAAGACCAGTGTGAGAAATGAAGTCCGCTCCCAGTATGATGGGGCAAGACAAGTGCTTAGCCACAAACAGTTTGATTTTCCATGTAAATTTAAAAATACGAATTTTGGCATTTACAGAACCTAGAATTTCTAATGGGGATGAATTAGCCGAAACATATTGAACAGGAGATGAATCATAGTCAGGTAATTTACAAACAGACTTAAATTTTGAATACCATTGGTCCGAAATAATAGAATCTAATAGAGCGGTTACAGGCTCGTTACTTAACTCAATCTTAAGAAAAGGAGCAGGTGCGGGGGTATCCGCCGCAATCCTAAGACATTCTTTAGGGCATTCAAAAGATGAATTTGAGGACTGATCGTTCCCTGAATTCACGACCTTTTTGTCAGGGGCTGAGCCTTGGGAAGCAGAATTAATCGACTCAGCCGAAGCCGCTAGTCACATTTTATTATTGGCATTGGTGGAATTTGCACCAGAAGTTGAGCAGGAGGGGGTGCTATTTGAGTTTGGGCAATTCTTGGCGATATGTGAGAAAGCCCCACATTTAAAACAGCCTTGTGATGAACCAGCCCCATTCCTTGTCCCACTCGACTTGATCAGTGGACACTTATTGCGAAGATGGTCAGGCGACCCGCAAGCATAACATTTAGGGGAATTGACTGGTCGGCGAGGTGGAGGCCGAGGATTACTAAAAGAAGGAGGGGGTTCTTTCGCGACACGCAAAGAATCGGCGTATCTAACTCCTTCCGCTGAGACGGCCAATGCTTCAAGTTCAGAGAAAGTTTGCGGGCACGCCGCGAAACACAAATATGACCTATAGGATGGTGAGATACCTTCCACAATGGCTTGTACAATCTGATCCTCAGGGAAGTGAAGAGCAAACACCCTAGTATAAAACTTAATGTCCTGTATGAAATCAGCCAAGTTTTCATCCAAGCGTTGTACACGGTAATAGTACTTCTGAATCAGAGATGACCTCGCGCGGGCGGGAATAAAATTTGCAAGCAAGTGTGCATGAAAATCTTCAATAGATGACTGTTCAGCTATGGCTCTTACTATTTTGTCAGAGAGAATACCAATTGCATAAGGATAGATAATTTGCAAAATTTGACATGGAGAAAGAGAAAACACAAGGGCATGATCCTGAAATTCAACTAGAAATCTTAAAAATGAAATTACGTCACTGGTGGTATTAACGGAAAACTTAGAGATACCTCTGAGCAACATTGCCAATGGATGAGGCAAGCTACTAAACCCGGGTGACATAGTAGGTAAAGGTTTCAATGGCAAGGAAGTTAATTCAGAACGTACATTATTTAATGAGTTACGGCGTTCAGACTCGTCCAATGGGGCAGAGGTTGTTTGAGCAGCAATGGTTTTCCTATTTGCTTCTCCCTTAGGAGGCTCTTCCTCACTACCTACATTCACTGTGGTGGGTAGATCGCTTTTGGGAGGAACCTCCCCCGTTAACAATTGAGTGACCTTGCTATACAATTCAGAAATATTTTCAAGCAGCGTACTAGCTTCCTTCCTCTGAACGTCATTCAACTTCAGAGACAACAGATCGTTAACTCTATTTGAAAAGTGATGTAGCCTGGGTTGCACACGCTTAATTTGATTAGGAGAAGGATCATTTTCATCAAAAAAACTAACTACAGAAGCTAGCCCAGTAATATTCTCGACGATCGTGGAAAGAGAGTCGTCAACTTCTTTCTCTCCCAAGGTGGGGATGGAAATGGGCAAATCAAGGGACTCTCTAAGCTTATTTGTGTCTACTGCAACCGTGCCTCCAGATTGCACATTTCTAATAGTTAATTCGTAGATTAACTCCTCCTTGCGCAAATAGTTAAGATGGAGAACATCGCGAGGGCCGGGCATGATGACAGAACAATTTTGAAAAAAAAAATCAAAAAATTCCAGCAACTGAGAAAATTGTTAGAGTTCGGAACAAAACAATGTTTAGCCGTCAAAAGGGGCTAAATTGAGACCCATTCAACCACGCTCTGCTACCACTTGTTACCGAGTTTTAGTGGTAGATAGAGGTGAAAGAAGGTCCGGGCGTGAACGGGTCTCAAACTACGGAATCAAAGTTAATGTAAAATTTAACAAGGTTATATTTTCTTTTAAAAATGAAGAAATAACAAGCATTGCAGGTACAGAGTAGCAAGTCAACAAAATGTAGGTACAATATTTACTGGATTTGGGCTCAGCGCCCTTACTTCACAATTCGTGGGCAATCAGCCCAACCTTACTTCAAAATAAGTTTTACCAGAGGGGCAGAAAACCCCATTCATGTTCAGGAGCATTTGCTCCAAATTACACTGAAAAGCCTCCACGAGGCATACAACACTCAAATTTCGAAAAAGAGCCACTCGCTCTCAACTTTAAGCCTCTCAAAGGCCACACCAAACTCCACCTTCAAGTTGTCCTCTCAGGACATAGACACAGGGGTAATATACCCAACCAACTGAGGTCAATTAAATGAAAAAGGGTAATTACAATGACCTCTAAAGAAACAATTTGAGAGGATGCGATCTGCACTCCTAATGTATTTGTTTCAAAACCTAATTTGGCTCTAGGCCGCTGATGCAAGGGCTAATCCCATACTACGGAGGTGACTTTAGAAAAGAAACAAATTTACATAATGTTAAGGAAGAATAGGTTGAGAAAATAAGTTCACCTCAAAACAATATGAGTGGGAGCTCGAGAGGGTTACGCACTCTCTATCCCAATACGTAGTTTAAAAGATAGAATAGATACAAGTTTCTTTACATTTTTAAGGAAGGTTACATAATGGAAAAACTTCGGACCCGCCCCGAGAGTTAAACTGCTGAGCTAGCAAAGAAAGAAGTTATTAATTGGCCATTACCTTGTTGTTGACCGCTGCCGAAGAAAGAGGCGCTTCCCGCCCTCTGCTATGTACTTTACACACTGAAAGATGGAAGAGAAGTGGCCCGGAGACCCTAAAATCAGCAGTTTATATCCTCTCGCGGAAGGTTCGAGGCGTTAGGGGAATGAAAACACCCTCCCACAAACTCTTTATTGGGTAGGATACAGCAACATGTTCAAGTTGGGGGAAGATACCTCTGATTGGTCAGAAATTAATAAAAGAAATTCGGGATTGGCTAAATACAAAACAAGGGGAAAGAGAGGGGTATACAGCCAACTTAAACAATAACAGAAAGAAATTTAACACGAAACAAACTTTTGAAATAAAAATTTCTCCAAAAAAAGTAGTTCTTTCACTCCGCACTAGGGTGCACTATTGTTGATCTTCAGTAGTGTCCTCTAGAAGAGAAAGTTCACACTTCTTTCTACAAGCAAAACAAAAATATGTCGAAAATGACACAGTTCAAAAACTCTAAAATTTCCAGGTAGTGACATCTTCTGAGAAACTTGAAAATTAATACCGTCAATAAAGTTCAGACTTCCTCCAGCAGAGGAGTTTCAACTGGCGCACATTTTAAATTAGCGGCGTGGAGGTGTACCGCCCGGTACAATAATAATAATAATAATAATAATAATAATAATAATGCCTTTACGTCCTCCCACCTACTTTTACGGTTTTCAGACACGTCGAGGTGCCGGAATTTTGACCCGCAGGAATTATTTTACAAGCCAGTAAATCTACCGATGCGAGGCTGACGTATCTGAGCACCTTTAAATCCCACCGGTAGAGGCATGATTTTTTCGCATAAATTTTGAACGATTTCGCGAGAAGGATACTAATGTTGGCGTTATTTCGCGAAATAGATATTGCCGTTTCGCTTTAATTTCACTTTAATGAAATTCTGAAATTATTTATTAAAGGTTTCATTACAATCACTGATCGTTGATTGTGGAGGTTTAACTGATAGACTGTACATACCTGGTACATACTTTTGAAGCGATTTCCGGACTGCAGGGTCGTCTACCTTCTCCGGCGGGATGTTGGCTTTGAGTAGCATCGCTGTTATTTCGTGATTATTTCGTGAATAAATTCTATTTTTTTCACTCTTAGTTTTCTTTTGCATATCTAATCAGACTTCTATTGTTGGCTGCCGTTTCACTGTCAGAGTGCTAAATTTACGTTCTGAATGTTCCTTATTTTTAAAACAATGTTTCGAGACAGTATCTTTTTTCTCCCACTCGATACGAACATTACAAAATTTACACATTAAAATATTGCTTTCCGAAACGTATACACCTTCACTCGCAAACTGTTTAGCTCTGCTGTGCACCGTTACACTTGTCGAGCGACCCATCTTCGCTACTGTCTGTTTTTTTCCCTGACTCTTCAATACCACACCTCAACACTACCTTACCAATACAAACTCTTGCCGTGGTAGCGAGTCTAACTCGGAAACCGGCAGATACTACTTGTATCACTTTCCCACTCTTCCCTGCTATCTCTTTCTTCTTAGAAATTAATAGCATGTCGGAGGCCATGTAGATTGAGTCGATGGTCACGGCGGGGGAGCGGGCTACGGGGGCCCCCCGTAAAAAAAAAAAAGCTACTGTCTGTGATCACTTTCTTAATTTTACCTGACCACGAAGCCTAAATACACCAGTCAATTGTGATGCTTGTAGACGTCATTAGGGTTTCCAGAATTGCACAATGCCGTGAGGAGACGGGCTGGGGTGTAGTGCTGGGCAAAACAGTTGCGCGCAGAGAACGGTTGTAATAAACGGTTGCAAAATAACGTACTCCTCCCGAACAAAATAGGGAGTTCGCGGTAACGCCTCATGTCTTTCCTTGCACCGGCCAGTCAGTGATGTATATCATTGTAGCCGATATAAATATAAACTGATATACAGGAATGCAATTCATTTACGAGTTTCAGTCATACAGCATAACCATTAGATATATAAAGATCACAACGCGACCAAGAATGGAGTTTCCAACCAACCTGAGCTGAGAAAAGGTAGTCTTACAAAATTGATGACAGCTCTTTTTCTTGGAAACATAAAATTCTTAAATTTATAAATAATGCATAAAACATTACATTGTATGTTGTGTTAAAATTTTGATTCGATATGATGACGTGTTTTGAGAAATAATTTCTTAAACTTGACGTATGGTTGAAACACGTTTAAAAACGGACACTTCCTGCGTTCCATTTGCCATTAAAAATATTAAAGTACAAATTAAAAATTCCAAACGTTCGTGACTAACGTGAAATAAAACGAGAAAAATTATGGTGTGACTAGATTTTATAGGCCTATTGGTGACATCATATTCAACCTCCAAACTCGAATGAGCATAACAGTTTGATCGACAGTAATAATATAACTATTTTTTCTAACATTCTTCTATTCTACTATAAATTTTTGCCTATTCAGACTACTGGAAATGTGGGCTAGAGGAATTTAAAATTACCGTGTGCTTGAATCGTATCTAATCTTCGATTGAAAGTCTAAAAATTCTACTACCCCACATAACATAGAAATTACAAATATTTATATCTGAATATCAACATAATTTACAAATTCATAACGAAATATAATTACTGTACTTTCTGCGACCTAGAAGTGGAATATGCTCGTAGATAACTTCCTTCTTTAAACTGGGGCAGTAAAAAGCCTTGATTAATACCTATGTCTTTAGTTGTTCGTAAAAGGTTGATTCTCAACTCACAATCGCCTTTGTGTGTCTGTCATTACAGAATCAGATTTGAAGACATGTTATTTTTTCGTATTAGTTTTAAATGTTAAATGTCACGGCATCTAAATACCCAGTAGTTCTGTATTTCATGACTGAATGGAGGCTAATTAGAATAACTAACAAAATTAACTCTAAAAATACTCGACTAACTGCATCTTACAACACTCAGGCCATTGAATCTGGGGTAGCACTGTCTATTGTGGCTTTCGGAGACGTCAGGCGCTTCATTCAGTAGCAGGGGAGCTCTCCAGAACGGCCTATCTGACCTGTGAGTTACACTGGAAAACCCCAGTGTCAAGAAACGCAACGATTGCGGAAGGCAGTTTTGTATAGGTACCGGTTGCGAAACTTGAAACGTCACTTCATCGGTGCTGGCGAAGAACGCAACAGCAGAGCGCCACTGCAGCTGCAACTGTTATTTTCTCGCAACGGTTTAATTCGACAACGGTTGTGTTCCGGAAACGGTTGCGATAAAACGGTTGCGTTGTATCTGTCCCAGCCCTACTGGGGTGGGATTACCAGCCACCACAAGAACTACATTCCAAACATTTCGTTTGGCAAGAAGCCTGCAGCCAACCCCTTTTCTGTGAAATGAAATGTCGTATGGCTTTTAATGCCGGGATATCCCAGGACGGATTCGGCTCGCCAGGTGCAGGTCTTTCTATTTGACTCCCGTAGGCGACCTGCGCGTCGTGATGAGGATGAAATGATGATGAATACAACACATACACCCAGCCCCCGTGCCGTAGGAATTAACCAATTAAGGTTAAAATCCCCGATCCGGCCGGGAATCGAACCCGAGACCCTCTGAACCGAAGGCCAGTACGCTGACCGTTCAGCCAACGAGTCGGACCCCGTTTTCTGTGATGCCATGTCTTAAAGAGATTTTCCAGAACATTAATGATAACATATTTCTCTCCTGTTGATGAATATTTTTTCGCTGTTCCTTTTCTTTTCATACATAATCTTGGAACAAAATGTCAAGTTCGTTATTCACTACAGATTTCGCTGTAATATCGCGTTTATCGCGAAATAATTACATTTCGCTTTAAAATGGCCTTGTCGCTTTAATTCGTGAACATAATATCTATATTTTCTTAACCAGAAACATATGAATCGTAAGGATATCACAAAATCGCTTCAAAATATTTTTGTCGCGTTTATCGTTAATGCAAAAAAATCATGCCTCTACCCACCGGTCTGAGCCAGGATCGAACCTGCAGAGCCTCAACCGTCTGAGCCACTCAGCCCGACGAAAAAGATCTGCGAGACCTGGAGATCAGACATGGAGATATCCAGGAGTGTGATTCCATTAAAAAGAAACTGAAGTACACCAGGGTTTCCAAGAAAAGCCGAAGCAAAGAACTTATCCAAGATGTGGACAGTAGAGCACCGAAAGTGAATACGAGACGCAAACGTTAAAGCCCAGAGGTGAAAATTTTGCAATAATGCGCTTCAGAGCTGAAGAATAAGAACAATGTTATTTGTTTAATGTCCCTTCCAACTAGTAGAAGGAGTTACGAGACATAGGAGCTCTTACGTGTGCCGGAAGCCAACGAAGAAGTTCGACATGTCCTTCAAACTCACTCGAATTGAATGCTCTAACCTTGGAACTGAAGACCAATGAATAACCATGCTTATGAATGATTAAATGGGGCTAAGATTAGAAATTAAGTGACGTGGACTTCATGTTAAATGCACTCCTTAACAGTTATGTATGCACATTTTCGGAGGTGGGGGGACAAGGATAAAGAGTTGACATATTTATCCTTGTTCTCTTTGCCTGTCTCTCCTCGCTCTTCAATTGTGTGCATGTGCATGTGTGGTGCGCACGTGCTTGATTTGACCAATGAGAGTGTAAGCCTGTTCTAGTTATTAATGAACGTCAGTATACCTCGTACTGTGCTTTGATCTCACGTAATAAAATATTGTGTGTCTCTCTCTTTATTATAATGTGTATTTGTTGAATGCAAACTTTGAAAATAAACTTGCGTGGTTCTATCATGTTTTTATGAGCCCAATATAGCAGGTTCGATCTCGGCTCAATCCGGTGGAATTTCTACATCTTTTCCTGCCGCTTTTTTCACACCCTGGTGGCAACACGGTTACGAACTGTCTTATACATGTGGGCATGTTGCTGTTTTACGGCCGGATGTCCTTCGTGACTCCAACTAAGTGGAAGAACATGTAATCTATTACGCGTTTTTGTAGTGGTTGATAATGAGATGTGTTGGATGTACAGAATATAAAGAGGAATATACTGTATGGGGACGTTCACAAGCACCCAGTCTCCAGGCCAGAGGAATTAATCAGACGCAGCTAAAATCCCTGGTCCAGCCAGGAATTGAGCCAGGGATCGATACCTTCAACACCATAGAGTCTGGTGGTATTTGAGGGTATTAAAATAAGTCAGCCTCCTGCAAGCACATTTATCAGCACATAAAATAATTCCTGAGGGGAAAATATTTCGGCACCTGGGCGTTTACGAAAACCGTCAATTAGTTAGTGGACGTAAAGGGGTTCTGGGTTCGATTCCAGACCGGACAGCAGATGTTAACAAGATTTAGTTAATTCCTCTAGCTCGAGGGCTAAGTGTTTATGACTCCTCACTTTCCTCTGGATAAGGCGTATTTTCCTCCCGACTCCGACAGTGTTAGGTCTGCGAGGCCTAAGGAGTCTTTCAGTTTCACATCTTTTGTGGTTTTTCCCCTTCTTGCTGATACCTCCATTCACCGAATAGTCAAACCTGGTCCATTTTTTTCTGGTCTGACTAGTGTTAAAAGAGGATAATAATTTATATAGAATGCCTCTTAAAACAGCGTGGAAATCAAAACACTGGACGCAGGAATGTAACACGGAAAATCAGCTTTCCCTAAACACCTTCTCCCTGTTTATTACAAAGGAAAATTTTACAAGTGTTTTATCAAGTTTATTTTTTACATAAAGAAATTAAAAAATTAATCAGAATTCAAGGACAACTTTCCTCTTGGTGTTAAAGTAAGAAATGTTACAACTACTAGTTGGGATTCTAGACCGTTAAACTACTGATCTTTTTTTACGTTTTTTACAATTGGCTTTAAGTCGCACAGGCACAGAGAGGTTCTATGGTGACGATGGGACAGGAAAGGGCTAGGAGTGGAAAGTAAGCGGCCGTGGCATTTTCCTGGTGTGAAAATTGGAAATCATGGAAAACCATCTTCAGGGCTGCCGACAATGGGGTTCGAACCCACTATCTCACGAATGCAAGCTCAGAGCTGCGCGCCCCTAATCGCACGGCCAACTCGCTCGGGTAGACTACCGCTCCATATTTTATTGATGGTGCCCTCGGTGAATACAAAAATCTTTAACAGTCTATTTCAAGTATTGTGGTACCTAGATCTTTAATACCCTGGTGCCCTGCATTCAACAGTGTTAAATGAAGTATTTCCCAGGTGACATTGTTCCCTGGAATGTCCTCTAATGACTTTTTCTCATGAGGACATTTACAAATAAAAATAAGCATCCATGAGGAAGCCTACAAAAGTATTGACGGTCTGAAGAATGCTGAAATTATTTTTAAAAGCTATATATCTTCAATTATTTTACAAAATGAAGAGAAGCGGTTACAGAGCCGATCCCTGGTGGACACCAAACTGAATGGGGAATGGCGATGGTAGAGCTTTGATAGAGCAAATTTATCCAACGGACATAAGACATACTCCTCAGGGACGCCGTGTGATCTCAGTGCATGCCAAATCAGTTCACGAGGAACGCGGTCAAAGGCTTTTTCCAGATCCTGGAAATAATAATAATAATAATAATAATAATAATAATAATAATAATAATAATAATAATAATAATAATAATAATTGCAAGTGGCCTCCGAAGAGACCTGGTGCAGGTCTTTCGAGTTAACGCCATATAGGTGACCTGCGCGTAAGTGAGAATGTGGCCTTACCTAACATGGATTCTAATCAGGAAAACGGCGGACCCCTCCGAGCAGTCGGAATTAACCAATGAATTTTGTAATCCACGACCCCTTTCGGGAATCGCACCCGGGACTCCCTGGACCAAAGGCCATTTAGCCAGGGAGCCGGACTCTTTCCTAAGTATGTCCACCGAGTACGGAAGCACCACCTCACGTTTACGGTGCGAAAGAATGATGGACAACGGAACAATGACTTTTCGTATAGCCGTCTCTTCTATAGTACAGTTATTATGAGTTTCGACTTGACTGCTTTTTGGCGAAAACTAAGTGAATTAATAAACAGCCAGTCATAGACAGCCGACCGCTCCGATTGAAAGCGTTAGACTCTAGTTCCGGTTACCAGTGTTGTCGATTTGTTGTTTACTATGGGTACGTGCTATCAGCCGTGTTGTATTGCGCTCTATTATTTTCGCGGTATTTGTCAGTTCACTTTGACAAAGCACCAACACTAGCGGCTAGAAGTAATAAGTTAATTGAGTGGCCGAAGGAGCTCAATATTTCGGTTCGCGCTGACTTGAGGAAGGCGGGGATTTTACCCATCTTGTGAAATGAAACAAGCCCTAGTACCCAGTTTACGTGATGGATGAAATAGCCAGGAGACATGGGCATAACGGTGTTAGCCTTCCCCCATACTATTGCCATTTTAACGCCATAGAACCAATTTGGGCCCGAGTGAAGGAATATGTTGCTGCGAATAGCAGACTCTTCACAGTTTCGGAAGTCGAAAGACTTCTCTGGGAAGCCATAGGCCGTGCAAGTGCAGGTTGTGACACACAATCAGGTATAAGTGAAACTTGGGAGAGGGGAAGTATCACAGACGATTATGTTGAAGACGTTCTTATCTCGTTACGGTCAAGCGAGAGTGAAACCTCAACAGACGATGACAATGCCGATAGTGACTCAGAAATGATTGATAGGATTCTTCCTTCCTTAGAAATTTAATCGATTAGCAACGCGAGGTCTTCTAGATGGTGAGTATAAATTTCATTTCCTCGCGTTTTATCTGTTCGAGCACGGATCTATTTTTTTCTTATACACTAGCCTTATTCTAAATATGTTACGTGTTATTGTTAATCTTATGTGAGTTATGCATGTTGCTACAAAGTATTGTTTTTCTGAACTTATATTCGAGTTTATACATTTCCGTTCGTGTTGTGTGTCTTGAATCAGCTGTTTGTATTCGTAACAATTTGGCACCAATGTCTGACTTCCGGTTAGCTGTCAAGTCGAAACTCATAGAAACGGAACTATAGTTTGTGCGAAGGTCAATTATTTGAACTATCAAATGCCCATGCATGTCGTAACAGGAATCTGTATGCCAAATTTTACTCTCATTAGGTGGGTCCTGAGACATCATGGTGCATGAGTGTTTTTTCGTATTTATATATAAAAACTACTTAAACATATTTAGCGCAGGATCATTCTTGCAGCGCGCAGAGAAGCTCGGCCATGTTTTAGGATTTTCGTTTTAACACAACATCTCACTCATTTTTAACCTTGATTGTGTTCCTCAACACATAAAATCCAGAACTTCTAAAACGCAATAAGTGACGTCAATATATATATTTGTGGATAAACTTCCAGGGATGAAGAAACTGTGTGCCAAATCTCCTCTGATGTTTGGCAGCCCACGTCCGTACAACCTCCCAGCCGTGGTAGAGACAAAGATTGAGGCTTTATCACCTCCTTGATAAGCTCGTCCTTACTATTAGGACTATTTTGAGATTCCCACGATCTCTCTTGGCTATAAATGATGACCATTACAGGTACGGAATTAAGTATAATAAATATATAACGTCCCTTCAATTGGTAAGAGAGACAGGGATGTTGTCCCTCAGAAGTTCTTTAACCTGGCCAGTTTAGTCGTATAGGTGCAGCGTGTCTAACTCGCTAATCGAAGCCTCGGGTTCGATCTCTGGCTCGTGCCTATTACTAAGTTCTTCAATACATTAATCCTGACTGTTACACCATCACTCTAAAAGATAACTGCAACTAGAACACACAATTTGAGAGTACTTAGACCAAGAACATACGGTATTCCTTCCAAATACAGTGACTCTCATTGGGATTTTGAGTGCCCCCATGCAAGTCGATCGCTAGCATATTAGCATCATTCATCAAGGCTCTAAACTAAACCAAGTGGGAGTATCGCAAACGGAGCACTGATGGCATTTAAAGCGGGCGTGTCTCATGAGGTACCCTGGTTTTAAATGACGATTTACCAATAACTATATTTGGATTCAGAAAATGTTGGGGAACTTTACTGGACAAAATTGAAATATATTTTTCATCATATATGGATACCCAGTGAACTTCATATGCATCATACTGAGTGAGGTAATCAGTCACTTATTTCCAGGCTCATCTCATACTCGCAAACTCATCAGGCCCGCAGCATGCTGGGGAAGATTTTATCGGTTCATGGGTATATTAGTGCCTACTGGTGATACAAGAACAGGCCTATGGCAACTGAAAAGCATAACTAATCGGCGAAGGAGGACGCAGGTCATATCACTTCCTTATTTGACACAGACCTCATCAAAATCGTCAGCCAGTGCACTCTACAGAATACAATGCATTTCTCGCGTGCTTTGGCAGTCATCGTTCACCATGGGTTCTCTTCTTTACATTGTGGGATATCAAATGCCCCTCCTCATGTGATTCATAAAAGTTCGAAATGACTGTGGATCCAATCTGCGTGCAAGATTTTATACAAGCTTGTAGTGGATCCGTAATTGTGTGGAATATGTCCTATTATTCGTAAGTGCCATAGGCAGTCACACATAACTGGTTAGACGAACATATTTCTGACTCCATTTGGCCCAGCAATTACCAGATGCAAATCTCAATGAGTTGTTATGGGATTCTCAGAAAATTTTACTGAATGGCTTATAATCACAGCTAACAAACACAATTGCATTATGGAAAGCATTCAACTTACCTGAAGAGATATGACTTCAAATAACTGACTACGAATAAAGTCGAGTATCTTTCTGATGAATGTTTCAGCTATACGTAACAGCTATACGTAATAATATGACAATTCAGTTTATACGTACAGGTTGATAATAGCTTAATAAGGACCATTTCAAGGACATGCTCCTTGTTGAATTCTAGATCGATTTAACCAAACTTCATTAGTACAAATTCTAATAGTTAACAGGTAGACAAGCCTAAATCTGGGAACTATAGACAGCAATTTTTATATTAGATATGTTAGAAGTGGGAAATAACAGTTACACATCACACAACACATGAAAACTCTCTATATTTTATCCGGAAACTAGCGTTTACCCGTGGCTTTACACGCGTAGAATTCTTTTACGTTTGATAAGAATTTCAACCAACAGTAACTCGCACCTGCTTTCCCGTGAACAGGGACAGTGCTCCAGCGCTCCATGCGGACAGTATGTGAAACGTGTCCGTATGAGGCAGTTGGCGGAAGGGATGAAGTGAAGCAACCAGACAAAAAGAAATACGAGGAAGTCTGAACCTTGCAGTAACAGTTTCAGTAGCTCGGGCTCAGTAGCTCGAACAGTAGAGTGTTCAGAAGGCCCAAATTGGCAGGTTCGATCCTGGCTCAGTCCGGTAATGTTTGAAGGTGCTCAAATTCATCAGCCTCGTGTCGGTGGACTTACTGGCACGTAAAAGAACTCCTTCGGGACAAATTTTAACACCTCGACGACTCTGAAAACCGTATAAGTAGTGGTTAGGACGTAAAAACTATTATTATTGTTCCGGGTGTATCTGTGGAACGCAGAGGTGAAAGAAGGTGCTGGGTAGAATGGGTCTATCTACGATATCAAAAATTAAATTAAAACTTTAAAACAAAGGTTATATTTCTTTACCAATCATCAACTTAACAAATTTTTCACTGAGTGAAAACAACAAAATCTCAGGTACAATACCAATTTATTTTGCTACAAGGGTAGGACATCCCAGAATAGGGAATTTAACAACTTTGGGCTTCAAGCCCCAGATTTACAAGTTCTGAGCTACAAGCTCCAGTTTACAAAATTTACAACGTCTGCAAAATCTCAATGTTTTTGCAAGGACAGGCATATCCCAATTTAAGAGCACTTTCCTCCAAGAAATTTACAGCCTTCTAGAGGCACCCCACAATATTACAGCTGGATTTAGAAATCGAAGAAAAGAGCTCACATGCTCTCCCATCTTAACTAATTTCTTACAGCCCGCTTAAGGCAACATTACACAAAACCATGTAATCTCTGGCCTCGGTAGGCACAATTTACAATAAAAAAATTTACACAGGGGTATCAGTTACCCAAACTACTTGGCCTTCGTGGAAAGAAAAACAGGTTAACTTACTGACCCGAACAAAAAATGAATGGAGTCGTACACTTGCGCTCCTAGAAAATTAAAAAACCCTAATTGGGCTCTCGGCCCGATGATGCAGAGGCTAATCCCAAGCTACTGAGGTGGTTAGAATGGAGATTAATTTAACACTTTACAGAAAAGAGAAAAGGTTACAAAATCACTGTCACCTCAAATTAAGTTGAAGGGGAACTCAAGAGGGTAACACACTCTCTATCCCCGATTTACAGTTTTAAGAATTTATGAAATTTTACATTAGCCGGAAAAAAGGTTTACATTTTTAGAAAACAGGAGGTTACATAATTAGAAATTTGAACCTTCCCCTCGTGTAAGTCTGCGGAGGTAGCTACAGAAAAATAAATCTGGTGGACATCCCGTTGGCTGATGGACTGCCTGGCGAAGAATGAGGCGCCCCGCCTCCTGTCTTGACACACACTCTTTCAGAAATACGGCGATCAAAAGACAAGGCAGCCTGAAAGGCCGCAGTTTATATACGCGAGAGGACGGTTCTAGAGGGTTCTGGACTAATCCGGACACACCCTCTCAATTTTATTGGCAGAATCAAAAGTTACGCCCAAAAAACCAACAAGAAGCCTGTGATAGGCTGAAAAATAATTATAGAAAAATAGGGATTGGTCAGATTCAAAACTGGCCGAATGAGAAAGAAGTGTTGCAAACCTAGAAATATATACCTTATAAAAAGTAAAAGTTAATCTACTTGAGAAAACCCATGAACACAAAATTTCTTTCAATAACAAATTATTCCACCAGAGTGCGTGACCCCAGTTTTTGTAGATACATCTATGGAGAAAAGCTCAAACTTCTTGATGTACACCAAAACAAAATAACTCCAATCAGCATAGGAAACTTAGAAATGACGAACTTCTCAGTTATTCAGTAGTGGCATCTTCTGATTAATGTCCCAACTTCATGCAGTAGCAGTTTCAAGTTTCGTTCGATAGATAGGGTTCTTTAAGGCGCTTCTTTTGATTGTGCGGAGTTGAGGTGTACCTCCCGGTACAATTATTATTATTATTATTATTATTATTATTATTATTATTATTATTATTATTATCATCATCATCATCATCATCATCATCATCAACATGTCACTTTTCCTCACTCTTTGCCTTCGTCATCACGCAAGGGATCCTTCGGTCTTGACTCACTTCCTTACCTGCATGCGAGTGAGTTGGATCTACTGCAGATTTACTGGCACGTAAAAGAACTCCTGCAGGACAGAAGAAGCAGATGTTTTCTTCTAATACATTTCGTAAAGTGGAAATTCACAGCCTGTTTCCAATCATTCGACCGCGTCAGGAATGAAATGAATGAAGCCCCCATCTAGTAGCCAGGATAAAATTTGTGCCGACTGCCGAAGCCTATCGCACTCCTCTGGGGCAATGATTAATGACTAACAAATTAAATGAAATAATACTGGTGAGTGTTGCTGGAATGAAAGATGACAGGGAAAATCGGAGTACCCGGAGAAAAACCTGTCCCACCTCCGCTTTGTCCAGCACACATCTCACATGGAGTGACGGGGAATTGAACCACGGAACCCAGCAGTGAGAGGCCGGCACACTGCCGCCTGAGCAACGGAGGCTCACCCTTAAAGCGATACTATTCTTTGAAAATACATATTGCAGCTTATATTATTGATCGTTATTAAATGCTCTTCCTTGTTGTGTAGTTCATTTTTCCTACAATTTTCTTGACTCCACGCTGAACATATTGTGAGCGCCCTCAACCGAATGCACGAAATGCTCCTTTAACACGTAAAAGAGTGCAGTTGTCTGGCAAATCTTTAGAGTTACGAAGTAAACGCGTATGAACCTTTTTTTATAGGTAATTTAAATCTAAATCCTGCATGTCTGCTCCTTTCATTTGTAACGCCAACAGTTTACCAGTTATTTTGGTTTTCATCGGATAAAGAGTACGCTAATATATAGAAAAGCATTTTTCCTCGAAAAATGTTAAGAGTTAACAAGAAAACGCATATGAACTTCTTTCTATGGAACTGAATTCTAAATACACCTGACAGACTCCATTGTTCAGGTGAGTGCAACTGGGCTAGACAAAAGAGTGACTGAATGTGTGGCTATATTTCTAGAAAATAGATATCAGAGAATTAGAGTTGGCGAAACTTTATCTGATCCTGTAATAATTAAGAGGGGAATTCCTCAAGGCAGTATTATTGTACCTTTATGTTTTCATATATATATAAAAATTATATGAGTCAAGTGGAATCAGGGATAAGGCTTTTTACGGATGATGTTATTCTTTATAGAGTAATAAATAAGTGAGAAGATTGTGAGCAATTGCAAAATGACCTCGATAATATTGTGAGATGGACAGTGGGCAATGGTATGGTGACAAACGGGCTTAAAAGTCCGGTTGTGACTTTTTTTTTTTTTGCTAGGGGCTTTACATCGCACCGACACAGATAGGTCTTATGGCGACGATGGGATTGGAAAGGCCTATGAGTTGGAAGGAAGCGGCCGTTGCCTTAATTAAGGTACAGCCCCAGCATTTCCCTGGTGTGAAAATGGAAAACCACGGAAAACCATTTTCAGGGCTGCCGATAGTGGGATTCGAACCTACTATCTCCCTGATGCAAGCTCACAGCCGCGCGCCTCTACGCGCACGGCCAACTCGCCCGGTAGGTTGTGAGTTTTCCAAATAGAAAAAGTCCTCTCAGTTTCAATTACTGCGTCGATGGGGTGAAAGTTCCTTTTGGGGATCATTGTAAGTACCCAGGTGTTAATATAAGCAAAGATCTTCATTAGGGTAATCACATAAATGGGATTGTAAATAAACGGTGCAGATCTCTGCACATGGTTATGCGGATATTTAGGGGTTGTAGTAAGGATGTAAAGGAGAGGGTATAAAAGTCTCTGGTAAGACTCCAGCTAGAGTATAGTTCCAGTGTATGGGACCTTCACCAGGATTACTTGATTCAAGAACTGGAAAGAATCCGAAGAAAAGCAGCTCGATTTCTTCTTAGTGATCTCCGACAAAAGAGTAGCATTACAAATATGTTGCAAAGTTTTGGCTGGGAAGACTTGGGAGAAAGGAGACGAGCTACTCGACTAAGTGGTATGTTCCGAGCTGTCAGTGGAGAGATGGCGTGGAATGACATTAGTGGACGTGAACGTTTGAGTGATGTCTTTAAAAGTAGGAAAGATCACAATAGGAAGATAAAGTTGGAATTCAAGAGGACAAATTGGGGCAAATATTCTTTTATAGGAAGGGGAGTTAGGGATTGGAATAACTTACCAAGGGAAATGTTCAATAATTTTCCAATTTCTTTGCGATCATTTAAGAAAAGGCTATCTATCTATCTAGGTATTCTGCCTTATGGCAGGTCTTGTCATGGGATGAACCTCTTCCACTGTTGCCTGTCCTGCGCCAAGTTTTTCATGTCCGAATATTTATTTCCTTGGATATTGTCCAACATTTAATATTTTTTCCTTCCTCTTCCTCGTTTGCCTTTCACCATTCCGTCTACTCCTTCTTTCAGTAAACAGTCCCTCCTCAAACAATGTCCGATCCAGTTCATTTTTCTCCTTCTAATGGTTTGTAACATACTTCGTTCTTCTCCAACTCTTCGTAATACCTCCTCATTCCTTACCCGGTCTTCCCATTTCACTTGTTCTATTCTCCTCCATACCCACATCTCTAGTGCCTCCAATCTTCTCTCATCTTTCTTTCTCAATGTCCAAGTCTCTGCGCCATACACCGCTATGCTCCAAATGTAACACTTAGCAAGTCTTTTCCTCAAATCTTTGTTTAGTGGTCCACAAAATAATTTTGATTTTTTCCTAAAGCCTTCTTTTGCTATGGCAATTCTTTTCTTAATTTCTGTTGTGCAATACATATCATCTCTGATCATACTTCCCAAATACTTGAAGTTACTGACTTGCTCTATTTCTTCTCCTCCTATACTAATATGACAACTTCTACCTTTTCCTCCAATTATCATACTTTTGGTCTTCTTCTTATTAATTCTCATTCCATATTCTTCTAGTTTCATGTTGAGTTTATCTAACATTTGTATCATTTCACGTTCGCTTTCTCCCATCACAACCATATCATCTGCAAATCTTATACATTCTACTCTCCTACCTCCAACACAAACTCCACTATTTCCATTAAAACTTTCATTGATTATTTCTTCGAGATAGATGTTGAACAGTGTCGGTGATAAAGAGCAGCCCTGTCTTACACCTCTTCCTAATTCACTTTCTTCACTCAACTCATCTCCTATTCTCACTTTTGCTCTCTGGTTTATATACAAATTCTTTATTAGCCTTCTATCCCTCCAATCAACTCCATGTTTCTTCAGGATTGTCATCAATTTGTCCCATCTGACACAGTCAAAAGCCTTCTCAAGGTCAATAAATACAGCATAAACCTTCCTGTTTTTCTCTATGTACCTCTCTCCTATCACCCTCAGAAGTCCAATGGCGTCTCTTGTTCCAACTCCTCTCCTGAAACCAAACTGTTCTTCACCTATAAAGTTATTCAGCTTTCCATATATCCTTCTGTTGAGCGTCCGCAGTAAGACTTTGGCTGCATGTGAAATTAGACTCAATGTTCTTCACATTTTTTGCTGTTCTTTTTCTTTTCCATAGGGATTAAGATGATTTCACTGAAGTCCTTTGGCCATTTTCCTGTCATGTATATTTGATTACATAATCCAATCAACTCCTTTCTCCCTTCATTATTTAACGCTTTTAACAGTTCAACAGGAATCTCATCTATTCCCATTGCTTTTCTATTTTTCATCTCGTTCAGTGATGCTTCGATCTCTCTTCTCAGTATGGTTTCCCCTTTATCATCCTCTTTAACCATATCTTCCTCCTCTAATTCAAGTTCTTCTTCATTTGGTCGATTGTCCCGATCATATAGCCATTCTATGTATTCTTCCCATCTTTTCATTATTTCTTGGGGTTGATATATCATTGTGCCATCTGTAGCCTCTATTTCCTTATTGCTGTTGTTCTTCTCTTTTCTCTGAATACTATATTTGTTGCTTCCTTGTACATCAAGGCTAGGAAAACAACAAATAGGAAATCTGCCACCTGGGCGACTGCCCTAAATGCAGATCGGTAGTGACTGATTGATTGATTCTGTCAGCATACTCTCCTTGCGTGCGATATTTAATCCAGGTGTATCAAGTCGTCCAGAGGTGCTAGTTACACAAACACCCAAACACATTGATTATATCATTGCGAGTGGCTACGCAGTTTGGGTCACGTAGCTGTCAGCTTGCATTCGGAAGATAGCGGGTTCAAAACCCACAGTCGGCTGCTCTGAAAATAGCTTTCCGTGGTTTCCCATTTTCACAGATGTACCTTAATTAAGACCACGGCCGCTTCGTTCGCAGTCCTAGCTCTTTCCTATCCTCTCCTGTGGGTGGGGGCTGTAGAATAACATCCACAGTATCCCCTGTCTGTGGTGAGAGGCGACTAAAAAGGGGACCAGTGTCTCTGAAGTTGCGAGCATGTGTTCTCCTAGCTGAATCTGGCATTGCTTCGACTTTCTTGTGAAAGGCTCCTCACTTTCCGACCGTCCTTGGTCAACTCTTGTCCTATTCCGACCCAGATGGTATAGAATTTCTGAGGCCTAGGACGTCTTTCATTTACATGCCCTTCGTGGCCCTTAAATTTCTTTTGCCGATACATTCATTTTAAGTGTCGGACCTCTCCTATTTTTTCCTCTGATTAGCGTTAATACCCTGTTGTACTTCCTCTTAAAACAACAACAACAACAACAACAACCACCACCACCACCACCACCACCAACACCACCCTCTCCTATTTCATCGTCGCTATAAGACCTGTCTGTGTCGGTGCGACGTAAAACAAATAGTTTAAAACCCTAGGGATTAACAGCAATTCCAAAAGTACAGTTTCAAAAGATGCAAAGTACAATGGAAGATCAGGTATTCATGAGATTGAAATAACTTGTTTCAACAAAAGTAGACACAGAGAGGTAAATAGAAAACACTACAGAACACAGGAAATAACATACTGTTGTTGCGGTTAACGCAGGTTTGGTTCGAGGTACCCTCAATGAGCCTCAGTTACATCTGACCCCTATGCAGATGTAAATACGTAGCGGTCGCGATAGTGCCAGGATGATCCTTTATGTGCCCTATAGTAGCAGTACTTTGTGTCATTTATTCTTCACAGTAATTGCAACTTAGTCTCATCGTTGATAGCAGCGACCATACTTTTTATGTGACTGCACAAGTAATAAACTGTCGTATTCTAATATTTCTTATTAGGCCTACAAAAATCGTCGTCTAATGTTTCCAACTTCAGGCCGTCTATCAAATCAACAACTAGAATTTTTACTAAGATATGTTTAACTGCTGTAGAATATGAAATTTGCTGAAAACGCTCATTTTTTTCACAGAGGTCTGTGAACATGTTTTCGGAAACCGTATCAAACTTTCACAATTTAAAATAATCACGTGCATAATTTGAACACTGCTTAGAGCCAAAATAAAAGAACTTGTATTGTTATGATCTTCAAGAAAGTGGGCATTGCAAGTATTTCCTTGAAGTTGCCATGGCCATTTAGGTACTTGTTATACATCCAGAACAGTTCAAGTATTCCATTGACGTACAAAATTGTTCCCTGTTGCTTCGGTCAGTGCACGGCACCATCCATTACGTCCTGTTCACTTATCAAACAGTTTTTCTTCATTTTTAGAAACTGGTAAAAAGCCGACGGTGCCATGTCCAGACTGAAGGGTGAGTGTGGAAATTCCTCTTCATCAAATTTCCATACTGTAAGGTGAGTATGGGAAATTTTCTTCGTGAAATTTCTAGACTACAGTGAGTCATCGGTCCATAGACTGGTTTGATGCAGCTCTCCATGCCACCCTCTCCTGTGCTAAACTGTTCATTTCTACATAACTGCTGTATTCTACATCGGCTCTAATCTGCTTGTCATATTCATACCTTGGTGTACCCCTACCGTTCTTACCCCCTACGCTTCCCTCAAAAACCAATTGCACAAGTCCTGGGTGTCTTAAGATGTGTCCTATCATTCTATCTCTTCTTCTCGTCAAATTTAGCCACAGCAATCTTCTCTCACCAATTAGATTCAGATTCATTCGTGATTCGATCTATCCATCTCACGTTCAGCATTCTTCTGTAACACCAGATTTCAAAAGCTTCTATACTCTTTTTTTCTGAGCTATTTATCGTCCATGTTTCATTTCCATACAATGCCACGTTCCACACGTTTTCAAAAACATTTTTATAATTCCTATATCAATAATCGAGGTGAGCAAATTTCTTTTCTCAAGAAAGGCTTTCCTTGCGTGTGCTAGCCTGCATTTTATGTCCTACTTACTTCTGCCATCGTTAGTTATTTTACTACCCAAGTAACAATATTCATCCACTTCCTTTAAGACTTCATTTCCTAATCTAATATTTCCTGCGTTACCTGACTTCGTACAACTGCACTCCATTACATTTATTTTGAACTTTATGATTTTCATGGGGTATTTCTCATCCATGACTCCGTCCATACCATTCAGCAACTTCTCCAGATCTTCTGCAGTCTCACATAAAATAACACGATCATAGGCAAATCTCAGGGTTTTGATTTCCTCTCCTTGAATTGTGATTCCCTTTCCAATTTTCTCTTTGATTTCCTTTACTGCCTGTTCTATACAAACACTGAAAAGAAGTGGGGACAAACTGCAGCCTTTTCTCACTCCTTTCTGGATTGCTGCCTGTTTTTCATAGCCCTCGATTCTTATAACTGCAGACTGATTTTATATAATGAACCCGAGTGACTTAGGCCCAAAGTCAATCATGATTTGATTTATGAAGGGAAATAGTACATTTATTGAAATACAGAAGTGTAGTTGAAAATATTTCATCTGTGTAGTGTTGAAATATGAGCTAAGGAACACGACAGACTGGAGCCTGACGGATTAGCTCGACACAACAACATTTAGCTACTTCACAGCAGGGGATCCCATTAGTTGGCGACCAGGAAAAATACATGTCCACAAATAAGTCTTGGTCAGAAAGAGAAGGGGGTAGTTTGACACAAAGGAAGCTTGCAACATGAGTAGTGCGCTGGAATATTTTTGGCGGACGGAAATTTCCGTGACGTCATGGAAAAGTACAGTGGTTGCGAGGACATTCGCTAGCCTAGGTTATCGCAGGTGGAAACTTAAATCACGTGACCACTTGCAGGCCAATCACGAAAATTTAGATGGAGACTCAGGGATACCATCTTGAGGAATGATGGATGAGATATTCTCGTAACTTCGAAAGTAATCAGTAATAAATTATTGTGAGTACACGGAGCAATGTAATGAATTTATTAGATGTCACGCATGGAAAAATAATAAATAATTATTGGCAAATTAAATAAATTGAAGGCTGGATTTCTTGGAAACCAGACAGCTTGAATGTCATTGGCTGGACGAAAACCATGTTGTAAGGGACGCTTCCAAAGGCGCGAAATGTGAGGAGTTAAATCCACCCGTATCTCCTAAATCTATGATCGTTAGGAGTTCATATTTAATCCAGCAAATATGCTAGCGGAGCGGATTAATTTGATATAAATTTTAACGTCCAATTCGGAGTGCAAGTGCCGATATTAAAAATCCACCCCCTCCCTCATGGGCATGACGTCAATGAATCCGCGAGGGAAAGCTTCATCCATATATACGGGCGCAAGGGATACTCGACATCACACTTGAAATGAATCTCTGGAGCTGAACCGTCGTTCGCAGCTGACTTATAAAATGTGATCGCGCTCAAGCAACCTGAACTGAAAGTAGTTAACTTAAGACAGTGTTTGCCAGTTATAAATATCATAGTGAAGTCAATTAATTGCATTGTAAGAGTGAGTAATATAAATTGCACCGCAATAAGTACGTAAATAACATACTGTGTGACGAACAGTACTTTGAGGGAATAATAGCCTGTACTTTGGAATATCGAACCGCTATCATGAACACTTCAAGAGGGCCGTATGAAACAGGCGTATCGCGTCGGACGACATAAATCGCGACGGGCGTAAAATTCGACACACCGTCGTACGTGTCCATGTCCATGTGTGCGGTAATTGGACGAAGCTTAAAACAGTGTAAAATATTAAATTTTTGGGTCTAGGGTATTAATTTGTTTTATAAAAGTAAATTTTTCAGTGTTAACATTGTCAATGGTGAAGTAGTGTGATAGTTAAGGTATTAGTGTAAAAATGGTAATGTGCCAGGAAATCATTTGTGGAACTACGCCATCAAGAATGGAGGAGTAATACGGCGGATAGGGGCCGAAAGGAGCCTCTCATCTGCCAAGCTGCAATGGATTACCAATAACTAAGATGAGTACTAAAATGTAGATAATATTTGGGAAATGTTAGCGTGATTGGAAAAATGGGAATAATTTGATTAGACTTGGTTACCTTCTGTAACAAGATGAGTCGCTTAACGACCCCATCCTAAATTTGTAGCACGGACAGTATTAAATAATAACAATGTAAATAATCGGGTCTTTCTATGTATTCAGTTTGTTGTAGGTGTAAATTTTGTAGATATAGGGTAGTACGTTAAGTCATGAATGCATTCATATTTTCTTTGTAGTCAAAAATATTTTTTTTAACACTTGATTTTGTTATCATAGTCTAATAGACCCGATATGTGCTTTTCTGTTTGTCATTTTAACGAGTTATGTAATGACATTGAAGGAAAGTCCAGCCTTGTCATACCAGTGGGGTTTTGTTGTTGATTAGTGTGTTCATATTTTCAAAGTGAAGTTGTTAAATTTGTGAGAAGCGATATTAATAATAATAATGATTCATGAGATATTGGAAATTTTAGTGAGCAGTGCATAATAATAAAATTTAAGTGATCAGGTGTTGAGTTTGTCGGGAATCATTTAATGACGGGATGTCGTTTTTAATTCGGAATTAAAGTGTGTGGTAATTTAACTTGATAAATTAATAATATTGAAATTTAATATCGGTGCTAATAATCCGTACATGTTAATGAACGTGTGGTTTAAATTACGGTCCAATATTTTTTTAACGAATAAATGTCGTGTCTTAAATTTGCAATTCAGTAGCCGGAACACGTAGGACTAATATTACGAAACCATGATTGTCAAATTTCGGTAAATATAATTTCAAAATGTTACGATTATTTGTGGAGAATGAATTAAGGCGTAGATCAAAATGAGATAGAAAAATGTTAAAGAACCTGCAGTCAGATAATAAAAGGTCGTACGATGTCAGAAGTGGAATAAATAAGTCAGTTGATAATTCTGTGAGAAATAAATGAATCAAGGAATATTGAGATAGAAAGGGATATAAATTCCGTACGAGAGACACTTAGGATATTGAAATGAGTGTAAAATGTACGGACAGTGTCACAGAGAAATACTGAGTTACGTAGCGGGTAGAATTCGAACCCGTGACAGCATGTACGAAATAAATAGACTGCACCGCTATTCGTCGAGATACTACGGATCTAAGGATAATGAGAGTTCAGAGTCCACATAAATGATCGGATATTGTAATCATTGTAATGACGAGTGATGACAATCATGATGGCGTGATGATAATAATAAATATTGCAGATAAAGGATTGGACCGCCTTGATTAAATGAGCGTTGAGAAAGATGTTAAACGGGAATCTAAATGAGAATATGCAACCGATAATAATAGTAACAATGTTAGGACGATGTCAAATCGTCGCGGTCAGATTAATAATAATTGTCATAATAATAACAGTAATGATGTCGTTGGTGGATCAGTAAAATAATTGTAATCGCGAACGATATCCTAATGCATTTTTGGCGGAAGTGACCGGTTCATTAATAATAATAATAATAATAATAATAATAATAATAATAATAATAATAATCTTGAGTGACATTAATAATAATAATAATATCTTGAGTGACATTAATAATAATGATAATATCTTGAGTCACCTATTCATTAATAATAATAATAACCACAAGAGGGATATAATAATAACAGTAATAACCATTTGTGTTTGCGTCCCGCATAATAATGACGATATTAACCAAACGTGACAGTGCCGGGAACCGTTGAGTAATAATAATAATAATAATAATAATAATAATAATAATAATAATAATTTCAAGGATGATAATTTCGTGGATAAATGAATATTCCGACGATAGTGAATTAATTAGTTGGTGACAAAATCCCTCTACTCGTATGTTTGAATAATAAGAATAATAAATATTATAGTCATTTGTTACCTCGTTATCGTACGGTTTCCGCACGGGACATGTTACAGTAATACTTAGAGTGTTTGTTTACTTCGCTTGCGATGCGAGGGGGGTCTTCGGCACGGTATTTCCCACCGCTTCTCGTTATCTCATCTGTGGCAGTAGTCTACTGAGGCTACTTTGTAACATTTCAGATCATGTGTAAATAAAATATAAATGCTAATTCAGTGGTATGGCATCAGCTGGACATCGTAAGATAGGAACTGTCCGTGTAATCCATTTTTCGTAATTCACGAGAAACATTACCCAGTCCGAGTACCGGTCTCGGAAAAATGTATATAGCCGGGGTACGTCATCTTAGTTAAATCGAGAAGCCGACCGTAACATGGGTTATGCTCGGGCTCCCGATAGAAGGAAGCTATATCCTCGAACAACGGTTCGATTCAAATGGAATCGACCCATAAGTTATACTCCAATTGTAATTTCTTCCAGAAGCAACCCAGCAAGATATTGATAACACTTGCGGTATAGCAAGTGATTTGTTTATGTAACATGCGTGGAAATTTAAATATCATTGCCAAATGTATCAAAATTTCGTACGTCGGGTGGCGTAATAAACTGCTCCTTCTGGCAATTATTTCAAAGGAAACCATTCTCGTAATCTTTTTATTGTAGTTAGATGATACCCTTTTTAAAGTTAACTGCAACGTCCTAGTCCTATCATGGAGTCCTTAAATTCAAGTTTACAATCGAGCCTTCCCCATTTTAAATTTAATTGCTCCGTTCATTCCCGTGTTCTATTATGCCTCTATATTTATATATTCGTGGACTTAAAATAATGAACCGACACCCCTGAGATAAATGCTAGTCTGGGACTCGGGAGGTGGACGGGTGCAATAGATTGTAGATAATTCTTCTTTCTCGGTACCTGATCCCGATCACCTTCAGAATCGCAAATAGCTTGGTCCAATCAACATTATCAAATGCCTTTTCTAGATCTACGAATGCCATGTATGTGGGCTTGCCCTTTTTAATTCGATCTTCTAAGATCAGATGTGGAGTCAGGATTGCTTCACGTGTTCCTACATTTATTCTGAAGCCAAATTGATCTTCTCCGAACTCAGTTTCAACCTGTCTTCCCATTCTTCTGTAAATAGTGTGTGGTAGAATTCTGCAGGCGTGAGATACTAAACTAATGGCGCGGTAGTTTTCACACTTGTCAACATCGGCTTTCCTGGGAAAAGGTATAACAACATTCTGCCGAAAATCGGACGGCACTTCCCTTGTCTCATACATCTTGCACACTAAATGGAATAACCTCGCCATGATGGTTTCTCCCAAAGCAGTCAGTAATTTGGGGGGAATGCCATCAATTCCAGATGTTTTGCTCCTATTTAGGTCTCTCAAAGCTCTATCAAATTCTGAACTCATTTCATCAGCATCAACAGTCTTTTCTTGTTCCAGTACCATATCATCTACGTCCTTACCTTAATACAACTGTTGGATATTTTCCAGACATCTTTCTGCCTTGTCTTCTTTCCCTATAAGTGGTTTTCCATCTGAACTCTTAATATTAATACACCTAGTTTTCGTTTCTCTAAAGGTTTCCTTGATTTTTCTGTATGCAGCATCTACCTTTCCTAGGACCATACAACTTTCAACATTATTGCACTTCTCCTTCAGCCATTCTTCCTTAGCTGCCCTGCATTTCCTATTCACTTCATTCTTAAGCGCCTGCATTCTTTTCTACCCTCTTCATTTTTTTGCATTCTTGTATTTTCATCGTTCATCGATCAGGTCTAGTATCTCTTGAGTTCCATTGATTTTATATTTATATTTCCTTTCTTCCCAACATCTCTTCGGCAGCCCCACTGACCTCATTCTTCATGACTGTCCATTCTTCTTCTATTGTGTTTCCTTCATCCTTTCCATTTAGTCCTTGTGCAACATGTTCCTTGAAACAATCTTTCACACTCTTTTCTTTCAACTTGTTTAGATCCCATCTCACTGGATTCCTTCCCTTCTTCATTTTCTTCAACTTCGGATGGCATTTCATGACCAACAAGTTGTGATGAGAGTCCATGTCTGCTCCTGGGAAAGTTTTGCAATCCAACACCTGGTTTCTGAATTTCTGCCTAATCATAATGAAGTCTATTTGATACCTTTCAGTGTATCCAGGTCTCATCCATGTGTACAGCCGTTGTTTCTGGTGTTTGAACCAAGTATTAGCTAGGACTGAATTGTGACTGGTGCAGAATTCAACCAGCCGACTTCCCCTTTCGTTTTTTTTTTGGTCTCAATCCGAATTCTCCTACTGCATTACATTCTATTCCTTGGCCTACCACTGCGTTCCAATCTCCCATTACAATTAGATTCTCGTCACCTTTTACATATTGTATTAAATCTTCTATCTCTCCATACATTCTTTCGATATCCTCATCATCCGCTGAACTAGTAGGCATATAGGCCTGCTCTATTTTAGTAGGCATTAGTTTGGTGTCCATCTTGACAACAATGATCTTTTCACTATGCTGTTCGAAGTATCTTACCCGCTGCCCTATTTTCTTATTCATTATTAAACAAACCCCTGCATTTCCCCTGTTTCATTTTGTGTTGATAATTCTGTAGTCGCCTGACTAAAAATCCTGCTCTTCTTGCTAACATACTTCACTTATACCAACTACATCTCACTTTAGACTATCCACCTCCCTTTTCAGATTCTCTAACCTACCACAATGATTACAACTTCCAACATTCCACGCTCGGACTCGCAACATGTTAGTATCCATCTTCCTGATTAATTAATTAATTTCGTGTGGCTATTTCTAGCCGAGTGCTGCCCTTGTAAGGCAGACCCTACGAAGAGGGTGGGCGGCATCCGCCATTTGTAGGTAACTGCGTGTTAGTGTGGTGGAGGATAGTGTTATGTGTGGTGTGTAAGTTGCAGGAATGTTGGAGACAGCACAAACACCCAGCCCCCGGGCCATTGAAATTAACCAATGAAGGTTAAAATCTCCCCGACCCGGCCGGGAATCGAACCCGGGACCCTCTGAACCAAAGACCAGTATGCTGACCATTCGGCCAACGAGTCGGACATCTTCCTGATGAACGCCCCTCTCGTGTAGTCCCCACCCGGAGATCCGAATGAATGGGAGACTATTTTACCTCCGGAATATTTTAACCGGAAGAAAGCCATCATCAGCACATCATTCATACAGAGAGATCTTCATGTCCTCGGGAGTTAGTTAGGTTGTAGTTTCCCGTTGCTTTCAGCCGTGTAGCAGTATCAACAGAGCTAAGCCATGTTGAGTATTATTACAAGGCCACATCAGTCAATTATCTAGACTGCCTCCATTGTAACTTCCGAAAGGTTGCAACCCCCCACCCCCCGTTTCGATGAACCATTCGTTAGTCTGGTCTCTCGACAGATACCCATCCGATATGGTTGCACCTGAGATTTAGCTATCTGCTTCAGTGGGACGCGCAAGCCTCCCCACCACGGCGAAGCCACATGGTTCGCAGGGGAGTTTGAGAAATACGAGTGAAAAATTATTAATTCAGTTTTTAATCTATTAGAAACTGTTCTTTCAAATATAGAGCGCAAATAATAAGACGAGATCATAAAATAAAATGCATATCAGAACGGTTTTAAGAGCATGTGTCTGTATCAAATATTATGAAATGATAAGAAAATAATCTGCATTCTTTGTTTATATGAACGTTTACTAATCATGGTGTTACGCTCAGTATGAAATATATATATATAAAATAAGAGATTTGTCTGGACATTGTTCAGAATTTAAAAAGGATGGTATTTCTGTATCGGTCGTGTCCATAGTAGCAAGGAAATGCAATTTTCCGTAATTTTGTCTGTCTGTCTGTCTTCTGTCTATATGTACACGTATCACGAGAAAACGGCTGAACAGAATTTAATGAAAATCTGTATGTAATGTCCGGGAATAAGTCGCTACAATCTAGGCCATAAATAATCTTATTCACGCTGAAAGAAATGGTAGTTTAGGAGAAGGCCTAAATTTAAATTCTCAAGATTTTATGTTATTAGTGGTCCTATCTTAATGAAAATCGGTATGAAAAGTCGGGAAATAAGTCGCTACAATCTAGGCCATAAATAATTTTATTCACGCTGAGTGGAATGGTAGTTTAGGAGAAGGCCTTAAATTTAATTTTCAAATATTTGTGTTATTAGTAGTCCTATCGACAAATACTACATTATTAAACTTATATAGTATTAATTTTCCGATAATTTATGACATACATTTTTACCGTACCGGCTATGATAACAGAGATATTGATTAGTTTGGATTTTTGTTGCTAAGTCCATATCAGCGCCAAGTCACGAGAAAATGGGTAAACAGTTTAATGAAAATCGTTATGTAAAGTCGAGGAATAAGGAACTACAGTCTACGCTATAAATAATTTCGTAAGACGCCCTAATATCACAGAGTCGAAAGGAAATTAAATATGAAGACCTACAATACAGAAAGCTCATAACATAGAACAACAATAACATTACATTAATCATTGTTTGTTGTGATGTGCTTTGTGTCTTCTGTTGCCAGTCATGTCCGACAGATGGAATTACTGCTGCATACCGAGTATTCTTTTAAATTTGCTTTACGTCGCACCGACACAGATAGGTATTATGACGACGATGGGATAGGAAAGGGCTAGGAGTGGAAAGGAAGCGGCCCTGACGTTAATTACGGCACAGCCCTAGCATTTGCCTGGTGTGAAAATGGGAGACCACGGAAAACCATCTTCAGGGCTGTCGACAGTGGTTTTCGAACCCACTACCTTCCGGATGCAAACTCACAGCTGCGCGCCCCTAACCGCATGGCCAACTCGCCCGGTCGTACCGAGTATAACAGCCTGCCTGAATATTGTGAGAATTAGCTGGGGAGTCAGATAACTTTCTTCTTAAGCGTGCCATTCCTCTGGTTCATAAATTTTCTGATACTACTGGTCATCATAGCATTCGAGCTATTCAATCCTTGCCCTCTGGCACTGATTGGAATGAGCAGTGTGAATATTTAATGGAACAATGGCAAAGGAGTGTTCACGGCTGTCTGCGACCAGGTCATTCCAGTACTGGAACTTTGGACTGTTAGATCGGTATCACAGTACTGTTCGTTAAAAGTGAGAAAATATGCGATTTTTCATTTGAGGGAGTAATTTATATTATAACATTGCTTTTAATCCCCACATTCCTACTACCGTTTTTGTAATGGCCTAAGTTAACTGTAGTTAGGTAAACCAGAAAGACAGTCTTTCTGAGAATCCCGTAGCGAAGCACGGGTACATCAGCTAGTAATAACTAAGAAAAAACAATTTTAATCCAAATTCTGAAGTTTATGATTTGTGAATCATCAAAGCTTCCAGTGAGAAGTCTGTGTGTACATGGCTGGACACATTTCTCGGAGGTCTGGTTGGCCAGGTGAAACGGTCAAACTTTCAAATGCAAAATTTACCCTTGAAATAGGTAACATAAATTTGGTGACGATGTTAACAATATGAGGAAACGCGTTCAGTCACTGCAACCAAGCTTACAAGATAGATAACAAAACACAGGTTTTCCAACTTCGAAATGTTAGGACCACTTTAAACACTTGCTACATTGATAAATGATGTCTAATGTTACGACGAATAAAATGTTCTTGTAGAATTTGACTGAATCGTAAACAGCGACGTTAAAACTGCGACGTATTGTGTTTGTTACCGGGTTGTGGTGGACCAAAGGATAAAGAAACGTGAGGGTTAAATAGCTGGACAAAGCATACACAAAACATTACTTTCTGAAAGGTATATTTAAACGAAAATTCTTTTCTTTGTGTAGATAATCTTTTCAAACAACAACAAGAACAACAATAGTGAGTTTTCAACAAGAAATATATTTTAGATAGGGATAACAATAAATGACGTCAAGCTTTGAAGCTTAGCTTAGTACACACTCGGGGAAAAAAGGTTCCCATTTTCTTGACATAAGGCTTTAAGTCTTATCTGAGCTCTAAGTCTTGCAATTTAGGCTGAAGCAGCTGCTGTAGCACAGAGTACAAATACCGTGCGCTCGATCTGGTTTTATAAGAGAGACCCTGAATAGTGAGTCGTTGGTACGAGAGAGATCAATGAGGGATTCGCCTTTACAAATGAAGTTCCCCCGCAGAGGAAGTATCAAACCTTACTTTGTTCAAAATGGAAAGAAGCAGGAGCATCCAGAACAAAGTTACCTAGCGGGAAATCGTATCCGCAATTGCAAGGCCACAAGTCAGAAGGGTTACGAACCCTGAATTACAATTGCAATGACCGGGGGAGCTGGCCGTGCGGTTAGGGGCTTGCATCCGGAGATAGTGGGTTCGAACCCCACTGTTGGCAGCCCTGAAGATAGTTTTCCGTGTTTCCCATTTTCACACCAGGCAAATGCTGGCTCTGTACCTCAATTAAGGCCGCGGCCACTTCCTAGCCCTTTCCTATCCCATTGTCGCCATAAAGACCTACCTGTATCGGTGCGACGTAAAGCAGTTAGTAAAAAAAAATGCAATGGCTCAAAGGCCCAAAGAGTTCACTTTAGGCACCTCTAATTACATTTAACCTCTCTAAAGAACCAGAGAAACAAGGAAATGCCATTTGGTCCTTGTTTCAATGACGGTGAAATCCTGACATTCACCTCCCCGCGGTAGAGAGAGGGCAACGACTGCATATAAAAATAATATTTTATGTACAGGCGGCTAACGACTGAAGGGAGCTATTATCTCCCGGTATAAGGAGATCCCCTATACCAAGTGCCAACAGTCTCTTTGAGAGTGGATGAGCGGGTATGGGTAAGGGCACTCTATTGTCCTGGAGACAAGAAATTGTTCCCAAAGGCGGAGGAACCAGTTTGGTCAACGGCATTAGGATGCAGAAGGCAACGGGAAACCACTACATTAAAGATCCTGAGAGATATTCCAATACATTCACATGGCATGGCTGCAACGTCAAGATCAGAGCTGGCCGTGTGGAGCGTCAACCTCCGTTTGGAGAAGACGTCTTAAGAAGAAGAAGAAGAATTACATTTAAGATTTCACAACAGAACACCATTTTCTGCACCGATTTTCATTAGGAGAGGACCACTAATAACATAAAATCTTGAGAATTTAAATTTAGGCCTTCCCCTAAACTATCATTCCACTCAGCGTGAATAAAATTATTTATGGCCTAGATTGTAGCGACTTATTTCCCGACAAGTTAAACAGCTTTTGGGCTCGCTAACTTTATTCCATAGGGGAGCCACACCCAAATAACGGATTGAAAGATTCGGGAACTTATGAGTCGAAGCTCATACTGTACGGCCAAGAAATGGAAAAACAAACGATAATAGAAAGCAGTAGCGGGGATTAGGGAAAGGGCGAGGGGGGAAGTCCCCCCCACTTTGTTTAGAAAATTTTAATTCCATTTTATGCGTCTAGAACTAGGAATTATACTCGTATGAATTATTAAAACAAGCAATTTGTACAAGCCTTGTTGCCTTATCAGCTAATTATTTTCTTTAATTATTAACAAAATTATTAGCGGAAATACGTACAAAATATCGTTCGTCGCGGCTGACCGATCTGTATGACGCCACAGCAACCGAACCTGATGTAAACAAAGAAAAATGTGTATCCGTATGTATCCATCCGCTGTCTCAACGTTGATTCGAGAATCACTGGGCTACTCCCGGGCATATGGCAGGAACCACGTGGGCAGTCTTGAAACTGTCGTTACTTCGCTTGATTGCGGCGATTACATCAGGATTAGCTCTACATAGACTGTTGCCGGATACCACTGACGTCAACATGTAGTTGACAGGCAATTGTGATGCTGATTACGGCACAAATTATTCTCCTGTCCGCGAAAAATAAACAACAATGAATGATAAATGGCATCTCGATATTTAACATATCAGAAAAGAAAGGTAGATTTGAATTTATGGCCGAAACGTAAATACGTAATAAATCAATCATAACAGCGCCTATAAGTAAAACTTCACACATTTAATATTCTAATCAAATAAAACTCTAGCGAGGAACTTATAGCATATAAAAGGCAATATTAAAACAATAAAATGTACAGTACTTTACCTAATCAGAATGTGATAAAGGACGAACGCCTTCCAAGTCGGCGCTTCTTCGATTTTCCAGGTGTTCTTACCAATCCTTGGTGCAGTCGTTCGCTGCGCGCGGTATTAATGCTCCACTCCGAAACACAAGTGAACTCGGATGTCAGCTTCGCAAATCCTTTAAAGCTAAAGTCGGGTATTTCTTACAAAATTTATGAAACACATTCAATGCAATTGCCTTCTCGCCACTTTTCAAAGGTTTCCCTTTGCGATGCTTAACGAACTCAACTCGGTGATCCACATTACACAAGAACAAGTAATGTCTCACTCACTCACTCACTCACTCACTCACTCACTCTCACTTACTCACGCACTGTATCTACTTGCTTCCCAAGCTCACAGCTTAACAAGATGGCGGGTCAAGCATGAGCGCATGCGTCCCTGGTGCTTTTCAATTTGAAATGCTTGTTTATATTAAATAACATTGAATACAAACAGGTTTTTTTATTTCTCTTAAATTATTTGAGGAATTATATTTCGGAAATTTTGCATCTAGGATCGCATTAGCCATGATGTGGCTAACGAACTAGTTTCATGTCTCCGCGTAGGTGTCCCGCGGCAGCACTAACCAATAAACGTTAACCCAAGCACGTGCTTATGTTTACATCACGGCTGGTTCTCTGGGTGAAATCTGTGTAGATCTCGTTTTGGTCTCTTATCTGGTGGCCATGATCTTTAAGGTATCAAAACGCTATGGTCCTATACCAAGCTTAGCCGGTTCGAGACTCATTGCTAGAAAGACATTTCACCATCAGAATGTTGGCTAGCAGGGTAGGAGTGGTAGTAGTAAACCATTTCTAATCGCTAGATTGCGTGCCAAAAGGCTGGATTCAATTTGAAACGTCTCCACACTGTTTATATGCAGAGAGGGCATATGACACTATTGATGGTAATTCGACTTTCGGATGGGGATGTTAAGCCTTAGGAAGACGCCCTGGTGTTTTTCAACAGGAATAGGCTATGTGCCGTCACCGGATCTCACCCTTTCCCTATCATCATCTCATACCCAGACGCAAAGTTGATCTATGGACGTCAAATGAAAAGACCTGAACTAGGCGAGCCTAACGTGTTCTTGAATACTTCCGGCACCAAATAAATAAATAAATAAATAAATAAATAAATAAATAAATAAATAAATAAATAAATAAATAAATAAATAAATAAATAAATAAATAATCAGTTCAGATATTTATGCTGAAGAGTGAGCTCGACACCTGGTCCTCCAGCAGTTTAGACACTGTTCCAGCTGGGAACAGCTAGCAGCTAATACATCACAACTCTTTTTGTTTCATTCTTTAACTTCTATTTTGATGTTATTGCAGTGGGTACATTTTTGTTATATAATAGCACCAGGTCTGGCACTGGAGCCAAAAACAACCCAAGCATGTTCCCCATTGAATTCCCTGACGTCAAAGTAAGGAGCATAAACCAATTGCTCGATGCCCGAAATATCATTCCTCTCCCCTCGCGCATTGTCTTGGAGATAAATAGAGCACAGCCAACACAGTCATCGCATCGTCTGAGGAGCCTTTGTCTTGTCTGTGTTAATAAAACTATATATTCCACCAGTTGGTTGGCGAAGATATACAAGACACTCTGGTCTTTTACTGAGCCATCGACCTCTAAACACAGATCTCTGTAGGTGATTTCGTGGTAGAGATCATGCAGGAAATATAAGTAGAATATTCTGATGATTGTAACTGATTTATATAATGCTCATATTTCGTTTCCTGTTTTGAAAGTATAAAACTGTTGACAGACGTCTCTCCAATACGAAACTTGTTCGGTATGAGTCAAGGCACGGGCGTCGTTAGAAAGATGGCAGGTGAGGGAGGAGGTGAGACATCTCCCACCTGATCATTTCCTGTACAATGTCTTACGCCAACGTTTTATTTATTTTAAAATACAGTCGATTGGAGTTCTGCAAGCGAAGCAGACGTGTGTACGAGTGTGTTGAGTGCTTGTTGCGTAAGCGATATGGGGATGGCATAGAAATCTACCGAGCGGTCATCGGCCGATGGAACAACCACATAAAGTGCCAGATATGTGGAATGGTATTGGCATAGACAGTGATCGCAGTGCTATTGGTAATTGGAAGAGTGGAAAGCAACCCTGGGCCACTGAGTTGGGAGGATATTGAAAAAATTAAAGAGGTGATAAAAGAGGTCGGCCAAGCAGACACAACGAGAGAATAAGGATATTTAGGACTTAAAAGATAGCCTGAAAGGTGACATGGCAGGTATAAAGAATCCCAGGATAAATACGAGGAGGAAGTGGAAATTCTAAAGGAACACCGTTTGGTGTTGTAGTAGTGCACACGGGAACTGGAGATGCAGGTCTGGAGATAAACGCTTGCCCAACGTAGCAGATGCCTCATCATATATGGGATTAAAGAGAATAGGGTCGAGGGTAAATTGGCATTATTATTGTTACGGAGTTATCCGTGGTAGTTAGAGATGAAAGAAGGTGCGGGCGGGAATAGGTCTCAACTTACGAAATTAAAGTTAATTTTAAAACTTTAACAAAGGTTATATTTTCTTTTCAAGATCAAGAAATAACAAGAATAACAGGAACACAGTTGTATATCAACAAGTTAAGAATGTACAATTACAGTTTATTAATGGATTTTGGGCTTTGAGCCCCAGATTCACAATCCCTGAGCAATGAGCTCAACTTTACTTATGAACAAGGTTCAACAAAGGGGCAGAAAACCCCAATCATGCCAAGGAGCACTAGCTCCCAATTACCAGTTAAGCCTGCTCGAGGCACACAAAAACCAAATTTAAGAAAGAGCAACCCGCTCTTAAAGTTCAAGCCTATTCAAAGGCCACACCAAACTCCACCTTTAAGCTGCCCTCCAGGCACATAAGAACAGGGGTAATAATACCCAATCTACTGAGGCCTATTAAGTAAAGAAACAGGTCAATTACATGGCCCCAAAATACCAACTTGAGTGGAGGCGTAACTTGCACTCCTAATACACCTTTTTTAAAAACCTATTTGGCTCTAGGCCGCTTATGCAAGGGCTAATCCCATACTACGGAGGTGACACGATAGGAAAACTTTATTACATTATGAAACGAAGAAAAACGATTATGAAAACGTAGTCACCTCAAAAACAATATGAGAGGGAGCTCGAGAGGGTTAGGCACTCTCTATCCCGATTTGTAGTAAAAGAGACGGAATTTTATACCAAGTGTCTTTTACATTTTAAAGGAAGGTTACATGATAAAAGTTTCGAACCCGCCCCGAGGGTTAAACTGCTGAGCTAGCAAGCAAAGAAGTTATTAAAAGGTATTACCTGATGGATGAACTGCCGCCTGAAGAAAGAGGCGCTTCCCGCCCCCTGGTACATAATCACACTAAGAAAGATGTTACTGAAGTGGCCAGGAGACAAGAAAATCAGCAATTTATATATCCTCGCGGAAAATTCGAGACGTTTCATGAATGAGAACCCACACCCCCCTCAACATTATTGGCTAGGATCAAGTAACATATCCATATCGGAGAAGACACACATTATTGGTTAAAAATTAATTAAAGAAATTCGGGATTGGCTAAATTCAAAACAAGCGGAAAGAGAAGGGTTATACTGCCAACCCAAAATATTACTGAAAGAAATTTAACAAAGAACAAACTTATGAACACAAAATTTCTCAAAAAACAGTTCCTTCACTTCGCACCAGGGTGCACAATTGTAGTTCTTCAGTAGTGCCATCTAGAAGAGAATGTTCACACTTCTCACTACAGAGAAAACAAATATAAATCGAAAAAGACACAGTTCAGAACTCTTCAAAATTTGCAATAGCGACATCTTCTGAGAAACTTTAGAATTAACATGGTTGTTAAAGTTCAGGCTTCCTCCAGTAGAGGAGTTTCAACTGGCGCAATGTTTGAATTAGCGGCGTGGAGGTGTACCGCCCGGTACAATTATATTCTGTGTTAGAAGTGCTTATGGCAGGAGTGAAAGTAAATTGCACGGAATCCGGTGTGGATAACGTGCAGAGAATAGGAAGGTCCCAAGGAAATAGACCGATTAAGGTGCAATTGTTATCCGGGATGTAAGCCTATGAAAGCCTATTTTACAATACAAAACGGGGAAACTGATACTTAAGTAGAGCGCCTCATTATTCGAAAGAAGAGAACAGCGCGCATGCGTCTGTAGATGATTACGAATGTCAGAAAGAAAATTTGGTATAGCCTGAAAGTGTCGGTATGCCGCTTGTACGTGCGAAGCAAAATGACTAGAAACGGTTTTGCCACGAATTCGTCCAGAACGACCTAGCATCGGTTATTTAGTTTATGTTGGCAGATGGTGTCAGCGTCGTATGAACGATGTGTGCGGGAATGAGTGTGTATCACTCTGTACAGTGTTCAGATGGTGTTGGGAATGTCATCTTGGATGAGTAAGAAGGTGATGAAACCAGGCCAGGCACTCGTAAGAAAGTAAAAGAAAAAACAGAACAATAAAGGGATGACATTTACTGAAAAGGAGTGGCTATGGATTCGAGCTCTGCATTCGTGAGATGTGTGGATTGGAACCCCACCGTCGGCTGTCCTGAGACTGTTTGTCTGCACTTAACCATTTTCACCTCCAAGCAAATTCCGAGACAGTTCCTATTCGTAAGCTACAGCTGATTCCTTCTTCCTCCTTAACCAACTACGTTCAACCTCATTTATTCCATCTTCATCAGCTCCACAACTGACGCTGGCGTCAGGAAGGGCATTCGGCCGTAAAAGCATGCCGTAAATGTCATCTCCTCTCATCTCCGACCCCGTATCAAGAAATGAGACTAAAGCGTAAACGTTCAATGAAGGGATGACGGCTCCCAAGCGATAGTGAGTCAGAGAAGCCGTTGATGAACTGTTAAACCGCCAATCACAGACTGTGTTCGCTCACAGTATCAGTCATAAGGTAGACCACAGGGGACTTTCTTGAACGAATAAGACGACTATATTTAGGCAGATATGTCTCGCATATATCACTCTTCACTTTCTGTAAGTTTATGAATTTCAAACAATAAACAATTAGAGCAAGTTCTTTCAAACGCCCAAAATATCACGTGTGCAAACTGAGGTTGAGAGGTTCTGAGCACAATGCATCGGTCCGACTCGGCTCAGTTCGGACCAGCCTTTTGTCTCGGGGCGAATCGGCTAACGTCGGCTCCACTGTGCTCGGATAGTGGAACGCTGCAGAGCAAGTCAGGAAAGGGAAGACAGGCAGAGCGAACGAGAGAGACGTAGGGAAAGAGAAAGACTGTGCTATTGTTCAAAATCCAGGAGTGGGGGTCTGGACTCTGGTCAACCTAGCGAAGTCCTCATTTCCACCTTGTGCCGCGCAATGCAACGGTGCATGCACCCTGAGAGGCCCTGCATTACAGAAACCAACACAAGTCCCAGTTTCATTTGAGCAACCCTTTTACTCTGGATGGGAAAAGAGACAAGAAGAGAAAAGCTGTAAGGAAACACCCGTCGCATTCACCATAAGTGCTGACAACTTATCTGCATAGAGCAAGGAGGTGAGACTTGCTCATGCTCGAGACTTTGATTATTTCCTTCCAGCAGGTGATGGTCATTAGAGGTGGTGATGAGTGGCAAGTAAGCGTTCTGTACCTGCACTGCCACGCTAACCGCTGCGTTGGAAAATCTGTTACAAATTGGGGAGACGACGACGGTGATATCAGCCTGGCACATCAGCCTTAGATGTACTGTAAACATGAAATTGCTCCTGAATAATGAAAGCATTGTCTGTGTTAAAGACAGTGGTTGCTGTGAAATGAGCCCGGAAGGAAGGTGTTGTTTCAAATTTGGTATCCTTTTCCGATCGCTGTTGATTTTGCTGACTTCAAACCGTGCAGAAGAAGGATTTTTCAATGCTCTTCGCTGATTAAAAACTTATTTACAGTATTTGCGCATTGTTAATTACTTTTCTTTAAGTTTTCAGGTTCATCATGAACAATGGAATATAATAAACTTATGGAAATCATGATGGATATGATACAAGTTTAATAACCCTATTGGGGCAAAGATGATGGTAACCTGACGAGAATATGCAGTCCACCCGATTCCATGCAGACGAGGAGGGGAGAGCAGACTAGGATAAGTGGAAATTTTCACCTTACCATTATTTAATGCATGCATTGACTCAGTACACTCCTCCTTTCTTTTCTTTTTCGTTTCAATGGTATTGTGACTGTAATTCATTAAAGTAAGATTAGGATTTGTTATGTGAATAAGAGTAGCTTGAGTGAATAAATAATACTTTTAACTAATGATCATCTTTTATGGAACGTGGATTTTCGTATGTAAGTTTATGCTAGGTTGAAATAATTTGAGTAACGTCCTCAGAGCCAAGTATAAATGCATAGCGTTGTTAAATGTAGACCAACAGTTGTGATCATCTCGAGTTCGAATTTACAAGGGTTAAATTTCTTCTTATCACTAAAGACATTGCTTTACGTTCAATCAATCAATCAATCAATCAATCAATCAATCAATCAATCAATCAATCAATCAATCAATCAATCAATCAATCAATCAATCAATCAATCAATCAATCAATCAATCAATCAATCAATCAATCAATCAATCAATCAATCAATCAATCAATCAATCAATCAATCAATCAATCTATCAATCAATCAATCAATCCTGACCTGCATTTAGGGGCAGTCGCCCAGGTGGCAGATTCTCTATCAGTAATTAAAACTGAGAGAACTTTTCCTATTTGTGAAACTCACAACCTGACTTTCAACCTCATTTATCATCGTACCATTGCCTACTGTCCATCTTGCAACATTATCGAAGTCATTTTGCAGTTGCTCACAACCTTGTATCTTATTTATTACTATACAGAAAAACATCATTTACAAAAAGCCTTATCTCTGATTCCACATCTTTACTCATATAATCTATATACAGTATATATATAAAATAACATGTCCTAACTGACTGACTGACTGACTGACTGACTGACTGACTGACTGACGGATTCATCATCGTCGAATCAAAATTACTGGACATAAAGAAATGAAATTTTGGGAATACATTTATATTGGTGTGTAGATGCTCAAAAAGGGAGGATTTTTGGATATTCCATCGCTAAAGGGGTGAAAAGGGGGAGGTGAATTGCTTAAATGAGTATATCTATCCGTGCCTGATCTGGTCCCGGTTGGGGACTGGTTCTGAATTGAGTACGAACCAGTCAGTACTGTTCAGTTCCTATAGATATGCAGGGCAGGTGCAAATAAGGTTACCACGAATCTATTACGCTGGCGTTGCAGGAGGAGAGGTGATACTCCCACGTGGCGCGTCCCAGGTGGCGGATAGGCGGGTCCTAACCGGCTTGCCGGCGGACTTGAGGGAAATAAAATACCTCTCGCGGACCAAACACACAACTCCCTGTGGGTGGGAGACGCAGACGAAGAATACACCCACGGTATCCCCTGCCTGTCGTACGAGACGACTAAAAGGGGTGACCAAGGGATGATCAAATTACAACCATGAGACTATTTGTAAATAGTACCATCATACCGGGAACACGACAGGTCACTTGTACTTGCGCGTAGTACCACTATGTTAGGTACAAAATAGGTTTATGATTAGTAGCGACAGTGTGTGGCTCAGGATGCATTTTGCAGTACCTGTGATTCGTATCCCTGGGATGAGCGACACCATGGTTCTGCCTTGCCTATCCTTAGTACCCAATATGTGAGGAACACCACGGGATAGTGCGGGTCCCTGTGGTTAGTCTACTTAAGTGAGAAACGCCATAGGTTTGCGTTGCCTCTAAATAGCGCCGCAGTGTGCGAAACACCATAGGTCTGTGTTACATGTGCGAATTTCATTACCTGTGAATAGTACCATAATGTGTGGAATACCGCGAGTCTACGCTACTTTTGATTAGTACCGCAACATGACGAATAGTATGGTCCTAGCGATAAGTATGAGGGGACGATGACCTGGATTTTGGACCCGTTTCGACTACAAGCATCATCGATTCAGTATTGTGCTTTATACAGAGCTGTCCCTTGGTCAGTAATACTATTATTTATCGCTAGTTTCTGGGAATGTGGGGCATCCTCTGATTGTCTTAACTTCATATCCATCCATTCATTCTTTATCCTCACGTTTTCGAATCTGGTCAGTGGAGGATTATGGATATTTAAATTGTCATAACATTTCGTACCATTAGGGGCCGATGATGTTAGGCCCCTTTAAACAACAAGCATCATCATCAACATCATCAGATAAGGTTATACCAAATAAGCACCCGCGGATCAACTGAGGCAATCCACTGCCTTATGGATAGGGTTTTGACCCAAAGGCTATGGGAGTAAACCCAGAAAGAAAATCAAGCAAGGACAGAGGCTTTAACGGAGCAGTCCTCTCACGGTCCTAGCTCCATCGCAGGGTTAATTACCAGTATGGAGTGAATTTCAAAACAATTCAGAGAAATATCAGATTTGAAGCTGGAGGATCACAAGACGATGAATTGGCGAGAAACGGAATATGAGAATCGGAACCTGGAATATTACCTCTCTGATAGGCAAGAAGTGGAAGTGGTAGAGGAGATGAAGAAGTACAAACTCGAAATTCTCGGGATCAGTGAGGTAAAGAAAAAGGGTACGGGGGAGATGGAACTGGACCAGGGATATGTTCTGAGATATTCAAGAGTAGATAAGAGAAGTAGAGCTAAAGAAGGAGTCGGCATTATCATAAGTGAACAATTAAGTAATAAAGTGGTGGATTGGAAGGCAGTAAGCCCAAGGATAATGAGATTATATCTGTATCTGGAAAATAACCGAAAAGTTGCTCCTACTGAAAATAATGATGAGATAGAAAAGGAGATATTTTACTCTGCCCTCCAGAGGACATTGGACAAAGCTAGAGATACCATAAAATCGGTGATAATAATGGGGGACTGGAATGCTAGAGTTGGGAATAAGATGAGTTCTGGCCATGGAAGCTTGGGTAGGTATGGGACAGAGAGAAGTCTGAATAGCAATGGGAAGAAAATGCTTGAGTTCTGCATAGATAATGATATGCGAATAGGGAATTATTTCTTCCCTCATAAACAGATCCACCAAATAAGCAGAAATGTACGAAGTACAATAGACTACTACGTGTACACAAAGAATACCCACTATGATGTAATGGATGTGAGGTTATTCCGCAGTGCGGAACTCAACACTGAACATCGTTAATAGGTAATGGAAACCTGGTTCAGATATATACCAGAATCAACAAAAATGTCTTAGAGAATATCTCCAAGCGACGGGAGTATGAGAATAAGTTGAGCGAAAAACGCATACAGAGGGAGCAAAATCACATTGGTATGTGGAACGTGAAAGACAAATGGAAGGTGATGAAAGAGACTATTAACCATATAGCTACAGAGATGTGCGGTATCAGCAGAGTCAAAGGAAATAGGAGACAGACAAGATGGTGGAGCAAAACCAGTAAAGGAAGAGGTTGCAGCCAAGAAGAATGCATGGAAAAGATATATAAAATCCATAGTGATGAAGACAAAGGAACATATATACAAAATAATTCTGGGAAGATTTCCGAGATTACCTTCATAGACACTTCCTTCCTTATGAAATACGACACAGGTTGAGTCTGGAATTTATTCGAAGGCATCAGCGTGCTTATGAGTCTACTTATGATCATCTCGATACTATAATTGCCTTTACAGATATATTGGCAATTGCTAATCATCCATCTGAACTAATTTCTATTGTACAATTTTATGCCTCTCGATCCCATCGCCAATTAATTAACCCCTTTTGCCTGCCTATTGCTATTGCACACTAGTACAACATTGCCCAAGCTGGCGCTCTAAATTCTTACAGTAATACAACCTACTATTACACTGTCCCCCCACCGTTCTTGCCTATTCCTCCACCCCCTTGCCCTCGACATCAAATGTTCAGTTTCCTCCCCAGGGAAAGTAATATTCTAACCGCAGACAACCTCTTACGTGTTTTCGGAGATTTTACAAATAACAAATCTGACAAGAACTTTAATTGTAGGGTGAGTAAAAGTGAACGGGTGGGCATGGTTGGTGGGTCGATAGTGCGAATCGGGGCTATTAATTCTGGGTGATTTGAGGGAGGTGTCGTGTGTCCTCTACATCGTCGAGAATAGACTGGATGGCTTCCCCCGCAAGTGTTACAGCGGGCGGCGTGGAGGGTGTTGGTGGCATGATGCTGAGTGCAATGACCGCAGACTGGATGATTTGCGTTGCACTGGGCCGTTGTATGATTGTTATAGATGAGGCATCTTTCACATCCGATTGACTGTGGAGGTGGAGCACGAGAAGGTTCGACTCTGCGATGGTGGCGATGTATCGATACACCACTGGCAAGCAGTCTGCCCACGTCGGCTGGTGTTGGCAGAAGAATACGCACCATGAATGTTGGACCCGCCGCATTCCGGATGCAAAAGGCCTTCCGAGCTGACACTCTCCACATTGAGCTCGGCAAGAATCGTCTCTTCTGAGAGTGAAGGATCCACACCAAGTATGACAGAGTTTAGTAGATTATAACGTGGTGGTGGAGGTGGTGGTTGAGTGGCTGGTGGTGAGAGGGGTTGAAGAGGGATACCTGATCCGAACGGAGTTGCTCGGATTGTGGTGGCGAGTTGGTTTGCTGCTGTTTCCCCGTTGATTTGAATAATGATTTATTTTGAAGTCATCCTGATATCAGCGATGTCCTCTCGGCGCATGTTGTAGCGAAAAAGGGTGGAGAAGATGGCTTGAGGTGTGTGAAATTCTGGGGAAGGTTTAAGGAGGAGAAATGCATGTGTGCCGGAGGGGGTTTGCTGGAGAAATTGGAGATGGTTTATTGGTCGTCTAGTGCCAGAAGTGGAGAAATATTCGAGCCGAGAGGAGATGGAGATGTCCATTGGAAGAAGATCACCCGTATTAGCTTTTGTTGCGAGTGACTCAATTTTTATATCTGCTGTGAAACTTCTTCTTCTTCTTCTGTTTACCCTCCAGGGCTGGTTCTTTCCTCGGACTCAGCGAGGGATCCCACTTCGACGGCCTCAAGGGCAGTGTCCTGAAACTTCAGACTCTGGGTCGGAGGATACAACGGTGGAGCGTGACCAGTACCTCGCCCAGACGGCCTCACCTGCTATACTGGACAGGGGCTTTCCGGGGGGATGGGAAGATTGGAAAAGATAGACAAGGAAGAGGGAAGGAAGCGGCCGTGGCCTTAAGTTAGGTACCATCCCGGTATTTATCTGGAGGAGGAGTGGGAAACAACGGAAAACCACTTCCAGGATGGCTGAGGTGGGAATCGAACCCACCTCTACTCAGTTGACCTCCTGAGGCTGAGTGGACCCTGTTCCAGCCCTCGTACCACTTTTCAAATTTCGTGGCAGAGCCGGGAATCGAACCCGGGCCTCCGGGGATGGCAACTCATCGCACTAACCACTACACCACAGAGGCGGACCTGCTGTGATACAATTTTTTTATATGACGCAATCTTGGTCGTCAGTTACTAGAGAATGGACTTAAGAGCATTTAGGGTCAAATTAGAAGCACATTTTAAACCAAACCAAACCCCACGGCACTTAACGCCCCTGAACGGGTTTGAGCCTGCCCAGCGACCGCTGCTCAGCCCGAAGGCCTGCAGATTTCGATGGGCCATGTGGTCAGCACGACGCATCCTCTCGGCCGTTGGGCTTTCAAGACCGGAGCCGCCATCTCACCGTCAGATAGCTCCTCAATTCTAATCACGTAGGCTGAATGGACCTCAAAGAGAGAAAAATCCCTGACCTGGCCGGGAATCGAACTCAAGGCCTCCGGGCGTCGAGGCCTGCTAAAAGCACATTTTACTTCATCAAATGTTAGTTAACATGTTGGCAATGGATCAGGTTAGGTTGGAGATTAGGTAATAAAATTTAAGGGTTCATTTGATGATTATCTGGCACCCTGTTGGCGATTTTAATCATTGGATATCCTTACTAGAGATGAGGTTTGGAAGTCGAATGCACGAGAAACGGAACTTTCACACACAGACAACTTAACCTACGATTAACTTGAAACCTTACTTAGTCTTTAGGTTCGCATTTCCTTACTTTTTAAGAATATACAATAAATAAACTTCAGCAATATGAAGCCAGTAACTGAGCCAAACCAATCAGAAGACGACATCTCTGTCGCGGTGTAATAATTTACGAAACAATTTCTTGTTGAAGTAACAATGTACATCAGATACGATCTACTGTTAGACTGCCCCATTGTTGTGTAACAATCCATCTTCGCTGTAAATGACAACATTTAACAACAGATTATTATTTTGGACAATAAATCTTTTTTTTTTGCTAGGGGCTTTACGTCGCACCGACACAGATAGGTCTTATGGCGACAATGGGATAGGAAAGGCCTAGGAGTTGGAAGGAAGCGGCCGTGGCCTTAATTAAGACACAGCACCAGTATTTGTCTGGTGTGAAAATGGGAAAACACTGAAAACCATCTTCAGGGCTGCCGACAGTGGGATCCCTGAAGATGGTTTTCCGTGGTTTCCCATTTTCACACCAGGAAATCTTCCTATACGTATCAATGGAAACTTGTCATTCGATTCGTTTTGTAGATTGCCATCCCACCATCGTGAGTGAAGATGCATCCAGTCATCCAGATGAACTATTAGCCCCTTCGAGGTGAGTATCATGTACCATACCCCTGAGCTAAGCCACCATGAAATAAAAATAGTCCTCGTACTGGTGCAGTAAGTTTATAGGTGAAAAAGTAAGTGCTTTTTTGAACTCCTCTCCTGGCCATCAGTCAGTACAACACCTTTCCACTAAGTCAAGTAAAGAAGTAAATGTTAGGACAGGTCTAGCCATGCACTTGCCAGCCACAGGACCAGTTGAATAAATCTTAGGGAGGAATTAATTCGTGCGACATATCCATTCGATTGTAAGCCTGGTGTCAGACATAATTACACTTTATCCTCCTTTATGAGTTTAATGTTTCACCTCCGTTCTCACTGAGAACTAAGATGTGTAATGATATCAAACGTGGATTCATTATAAAGTTCCTCTTTATCAGAATAATTATTATACACTTCACCAGTCAATAAGAGGAAATGAGCTTCCGAAGTCAATTATCTCCTCTCGGGTGCAATATTATCTCGACTCCACATCAGAGTGAGTGACGGGGATGGCTCTAGACATGTTCAGACTTACTACTGAAGGTAAATAGATGGATAGGTTTAAAAAAGACAATTAAAAAAGCCGCAGAGTTCATGCTCGCTTGATTCATCAAGGTTTAAGAAGTGCGCCTCTTACTGGGAGGATTTGAGTTCACTTCCCGTCCAGGTCAGTAATTATTATCTGTCCGTCTCCTTGGCTGAATGGTCAGCGTACTGGCCTTAGCTTTAAGGGTCACGGGTTCGATTCCCGCCCCGGCCGAGATTTTTACCACTTTGGTTCATTCCTGTAGCTCGGCGACTGAAGGTTTGTGATAGTCTATATACACATATTCATTTACATACAACATATTACACTAATAACCACTACAGAAACACGTAATACTGAATACATCCCTCTACATAGCGTTGGCGTCAGGAAGGGCGCCCTGTCGTAAAACTAGGCTCAATCCATATTAGTTCCAACCCTCGATAACTGTTAGAAAGGCTACGAAAGCGAAAGAAATGAGTGCTGGTTCGAGGTCCACTCAACCTAAGTGAGGGCAACTGAGAAGCTAGGTAGACCACGGTCCATCAGAGCTGTAACACCAAGGGAACCAGGTTCTATTCTCCATCAAAAATTTAACACATTTAGAAAATCGCCCATCATTTCAGGAGAGGCATGCAGACTTACGAATCTCTCAGCCCACAACAAAAGTGACTACCAGGTACGTATATCCAGGATTCCGTCAGCATTCAATACAGTGACGGCTTCTGGCTATTCGCATACTCGCATATGCACACCCGAATCGGTTAGCAGGAATGACATTTATTTTCAAGTAAAAAATAAAGAAAACACAAGTTTCCGATCATTTTTTAAAATGTTTTTAATTTGCGTGCGCTCTCTCCACAGCTATTGACACCTCTCACGAGCATTTTATTTCCTGGCAGGATGACGGTATCGGGATCACGCGAGAGGTCTTGTGAGTTCGTGGAACCAAAACTGCTAGATTTAGAGCAGTCTTGTAAAGGACATTTGGAGTTAAGACTATGAATTGCGATAGATTCTCTTTTGCAAGTTACTGTGTGTTGTGTAGGAAACCTTGACAGAGTCCGAAGAACTTTCACCACCATTGGCTAACGTCAGGGTGCAGCACTTCCTGGAGATCCTAATTACTCATACAACCCCAGTAAGGTGCGTTAATCGAGACCTGAGAGCCCACCGCCACTGGTTTTATCTAAAACTTGTACATAACAAAAGTTACAGGAAAGTTCACTCCCGATCATTTACTGTCTCATTAATTTTAATCGTATGAGATCAGTGGCGGTGGGCTCTCAGGAGCACAGGAGCACGGGAACACCCAGTTTTAATACATATTTACGCATTCATGGATAATTTAAAACTTTCTTTCGACCTGATTTCAACAATCGATCGAAAGCATTCGACTTATATCGAAGCTCCGTTACACTGACAGTTGTTCGTTTTGACTGACAGTGCAGCGAGCACACTGGATAATGCGCTATTGTGCTGAAGACTATACACATGCGCAAAGCAGATGACGTCATGGTTTTCTGCACTGATATTCCCATTAGCGAAGAGCACGGCAAGGTACGTGCCTTGTCGTCTAGAGCCGCTCTCAACCCAGTGGCAGTATGACAGTTGACCACAAGGGTCCGCCACCTCCCCTATTACGGTTAGCCACAGCCTCCCAGGAACTACTATTGCATTACATTACCGGCAGATTTCGCTGGTACCCTAATTCTGAATAGGCATTTTCTAGCTCGTTGTGAACAGTTGTTTGTAATCGCGGGAAGAAGTTTGCTTTACCTTGTGACTGGAAAATATTTTCAAGTGAAATTAATATAAGTGTTCTGTTCTGCTTCTGTGTTTGTATGGTTTGTGACCATGGTATTCTTTGTGTAAGAGGAAATGAATTCGGTTCAGGTAATTTTAACCAGTGAAATATTAACCTATCAGGATAAGTTAGAATTTAAAAGGCTTGGACCGAACAGACCAAATTTGATTATCGAAAAATATACAAAAACTGACAAACGCGAGTATAGGCGTAAGTTTAAGAGAGAGGTGTACGAAACACGCAAGTGTCTCTGTGGATATAGATCTAGGAACGCGCTTTTTTCTTTGCCCTGTTTATTGTTCAACAAAGAAAGAAGTGAATGGAATTCAGCTGGGTGCACAGACCTTGCTCATTTGAGTGCAAAAATAAATAAACATGAAAATTCTCATGCACACAAAAACGCGAGTATTGAATTCCCTACGGTAGTATTGTCTATAATTTCCAAGACGAGAATAATTAACATATAGCTGCCTCTGTGGATCAGCGGTAGAGTGTCGGCCTCCGGATCCCAAGATAGCGGGTTCAAACCCGGCAGAGGTAGTAGGATTTTTGAAGGGCGGAAAAAAGTCCATTCGACACTCCATGTCGTACGATGTCGGCATGTAAAAGATCTCTGGTGACACATTTGATGTTTACCCGACAAAATTCATTAAATCTCAGCCATAGACGCCCAAGAGAGTTTCGGTTTACTCGGTCTGCCACCTAGTGGGGGCCTAGAATAAAACGGAACGTCGAAATTGACGAGCAGACAGCCAGATGGCGTCAAATTGAAATGTCTGCACACGGTAGCTGAGGCCATACGATTATTATTATTATTATTATTATTATTATTATTATTATTATTATTAACATATGACACAGTAGAACTCTGCCGGCCCCGTGGTGTAAAAGTAGCATGCCTGCCTCTTACCTGTAGGCCCCGGGTTCGATTCCCGGCCAGGTCAGGGATTTTAACCTGGATCTGAGGGCTGGTTAGAGGTCCACTACAATTGAGGAGCTATCTGACGGTGACATGGCGGTCAAAAGCCAAGAATAACGGCCCAGACGATTCGTCGTGCTAATCGCACGACACTTCGTAATCTGCAGACCAGCGGGCTGAGCAGCACTCGCTTGGTAGGCCATGGGGTTTTGTTTGGTTCTACACTAACACCCAGGTGAAGTTCGTGCTATTTAAAAACCAAGAATAGTGCTCGCATCCTTCAATATTCGCAGTGTAATAAAGTTATTGTGCATTTTACTTTAGTTCTACACTAACAAATTAGTCTCGTATAAAATTTATCCACGGTTATAGGGGTTCTACCAAATTATTTGTGAAGAAGGAACCGTACAAGGAACTGTTAGGGAAATTATTTTTGTACCTATGTTACTTTTTTGCTGATTTGAGACATGAACAAAAATGTTGTGAACACCCTAAAAATCTTGTCACGAGCCGCCATTGTATGAGATATTATAATTGATATATTCTCGAATTCAAACGTTTATTCATCTCTTAAAGGACGTCCCCCTGTGGGTGGGGGCGGTAGAATAACACCCACGGTATCCCCTGCCTGTCGTAAGAGGCGATTAAAAGGGGCCCAGGGGCTCTGAACTTTGGAGCGTGGGTTGGCGATCACGGGGCCCTCAGCTGAGTCCTGGCATTGCTTCCACTTACTTGTGCCAGGCTCCTCACTTTCATCTATCCTATCCGACCTCCCTTGGTCAACTCTTGTTCTTTTCCGACCCCGACGCTATTAGGTCTGCGAGGGCTAGGGAGTCTTTCATTTTCATGCCCTTCGCGGCCCTTGTCTTCCTTTGGCCGATACCTTCATTTTTCGAAGTGTCGGGCCCCTTCCTTTTTTCCCTCTGATTAATGTTATATAGAGGATGGTTGCCTAGTTGTACTTCCTCTTAAAACAATAATCACCACCACCACCACCACTCTTAAAGGACGTGGTTATAAGTGCCACCTAGCATCAAAGCTGAGTTTTCCCATACATTATATTGATAACAATAACAGTCCGACTCCGTGGCTGAATGGTTAGTGCACTGCCCTTCGGTTCAGAGTGTCCCGGGTTCGATCCCCGACCGGCTAGGTTATTTTAATAGCTCTGGCTTGGGGATTGGGTGCTTGTGTTTGTCCTGACACTCCCTTCTTCATATTCAGCAATATACCGCACTACAAATCACCACAGAAACACACAATAGTGATTACATCCCTCCATATTGGATTGGCGTCAGAGAGGGCATCCGGCCGTTAAACAGGACAAAATCCACATGTGTGACGCAGTTCCCACCCACAAGCCCAAAGTTGTAGGAAGAACGGTAGAAAAAGAAGAAGATACAGCAGAATGATAACAACAATAGTCCGACTCCGTGGCTGAATGGTCAGTGTACTGCACTTCGGTTCAGAATATCTCGGGTTCGATTCCCGATCATAACAATTTATTAGCAAAACCGATAGTAGCAAATATAATTTTTAAAATACAGCGGATATCTACCAGTACTAACCGAAGCACGGCACAGAATTAGTCGGACATCACGGGGATCGAATCGCGGGTGATCGGTAATTGAGTCCTGAATACATATTCTACAGGACCAGAATAACTGCTTGTTTTCACCGAGCTACAAGTAATATTTTCTAAAACTATAGACCTATTGTATAGTAATAGTGATATTTATTTCCTCACTGCGGGGTTCAAACCGTAGCCGTCATTAAAGGAGCACTATACACAACAACCCGGGGACCATGGCAGTTGGTTTTTTCACCACTAAAGAATAGCAGGTTTTCGTTATTATTTCTATTAGTGCCACGAGTAAAGTGGTACAGTATATTATGTTAACTTATATCATATTAACATAAATATGGAGCTAGGTAATACAATTTTGTCTACCTATCGGTTAACTTATTTTTTTGCTAGTGGTTTTGCGTCGCACCGACACAGATAGATCTTATGGCGACGATGGGATAGGAAAGGCTTAGGAGTTGGAAGGAAGCTGCCGTGGCCTTAATTAAGGTATAGCCCCAGCATTTGCCTAGTGTGAAAATGGGAAACCACGGAAAACCATCTTCATGGCTACCGACAGTGTGATTCAAACCCACTATCTCCCAGATGCAAGCTCACAGCCGCACGCCTCTAACCGCACGGATAACTCGCCGGTCATCGGTTAACTAATCGTATTGCTTTCTATCTTCTGCGTGTGTTAAGATTATATACATACCGATAAGTCATATAAGAATACGTTTCTATGTGTAGTTTGATGATACTGCGTTGTATATTCTGATATGTAAAACCATGTAACCTGGAATGTCGTAATGCTATTTTTTTCATTTAAATGTAGGCTAACTTTACAGTCATCACACTTATTATTCAAGACAATGATTGTACTATTTTATACCACATGTATTATAATATAAATGTTATTATAGGGCCAGCCACCTACACAGAATTTCTAACCTCTTCAATAATTGTGACTTGTAGGCCTATACCACGTATAAATCTAAACTTTGAAGTCTTACATCAGGTGGTCAGACTGAATATAACAAATACTGATAGGCCTATATACACACAGCATAAGAAAAATTAGTAACACCTTAAAACATTTAACTAGTCTATTCTTTATTGAAAATAATAATATCATTATCCTTCATCTATCAGCTGATTGAGTACTTGGCTAAAACATGGCGGCTCTACTGAACTTCGCCCTTACTGTACATATATAGAGTCACTGTACGGAGCAGGTGTTACTTGCTCCGCTCGGGACGGCTGGCTGCCGCATGAGAAGAGAGCTGCGGACAGGCGGGTTGCATACCGTAGCGATACTCGCAGTAACCCCACGGAGATAATGCTACCAATATGAGCAACAACAACAACAACAACAACAACAACAACAACAACAACAACAATTATTCTGAATTATTCTGTTTCTCATAGCAAGAACATTTTAGTGTCAGATTAACATTATTATTATTATTATTATTATTATTATTATTATTATTATTATTATTATTATTATTATTAATGAAGCATGGCTCTTGCGAAACGAGCAAGGCACATATTATAGAGTATAACGGGGTAAAAAATTATTCATCGACATAGGAAAAACACAGCAGTGAACAATATGCCTTGAATAAATAAATTTTCACGATTAAGTAACTAACGTTTTGGGAAACGCGCATTTATTGAAAGAACATATAGGCTTGAACGTCGTGTGATGTGAGAATAACGTGGACCTCCGTTGGCTTTCAATACGTATTACATCATGCACTTCCCCTCCATGCTCGCTCAGTTGCTTTCGTTCCTCAACAGCGAGGAGCAAACTAGCTCCGAAGTTGTTTCACTGAGTTCACGCGACCTGGTCTGCGGTAAACAGTGAAATGAAACGGCGGATGGCTTTTAGTGCCCGGAGTGTTCGAGGACAAGTTCGGCTCGCCAGGTGCAGGTCTTTTGATTTGACTTCCGTAGGCGACCTGGGCGTCGTGATGAAGATGAAATGATAATGAAGACGACTCATACACCCAGTCCTCGTGCCAGCGAAATTAACCAATGATGGTTAAAATCTCCGACCCTACCGGGAAGGGAATCGAATCTGGGACCCCTGTGGCCAAAGGCCAGCAGGCTAACCATTTAGCCATGGAGCCGGACGCGGTAAACAGTTAGGTGGAGATATCGAAGTGCCAACGGCTGAAGGGTAGGTCTGCTACCCATTTATGTGCGGATTTGTGTATGCGAGAGACAGAGAGAGGGAGAGAGAGAGAGAGAGAGAGAGAGAGAGAGAGAGAGAGAGAGAGAGAGAGAGAGAGAGAGCGTGAGTATGAAAGAAGGAAATGTTGCACACCCATTTGAATAAACCACGAGCGATCATTGGTTCAGTAGAAATCAGTGCCAGATTGGCAAAGAGGTGATCGCTCTCAAGCACATAGTACCCAGAGAAGTTACCATTTTATACTTTTTCCACTCCTTCCTCTACATGAGGAAGCAAAACCAGACTTGCAGTTTTACGTGACTGATAACAGTGTTATCATTGCTAAGGGATCTCCAGTTTTACTTGGAATCCGATTGACTGGGATGTGACTTTTCTGTTTAAAAAGTCGAACGTGGCTGTGTCAGGTTTACGGCCGCAAGTATTCACGTAAAATACGTACCACATGACAGCTATTGTAAAAATAAAGTACCTAGTCAATGTGGCTTTTAAATGTTATTATAGACCCTTATATTTAACAATTCTTAGTAAGAATGTACGTATATACTGTCCACCTGTTCAATACAATAAAATATTATCACTTAAATGAAATGGTCTGACTAAACATTATACCAAAGAACATGCTTCGACCTGTGTTAAGGTCATCTTCAGCTTGATATACAATAAATAAGACACATAAAAACAGCAGTACACGAGCAAAGACTAATAGGAGATAAAAAATTAACAGTATACAATAAAAACTCAATTTTGTTAAAAATATTTGCCATTCTTCAGTATTTCTGTGATTAAAATTAATGCTGATTTGACTAGAAATAAGTCCAGATCTGAACAAAAATTGTTGGCTGGAGGAGTATAATTGAAATCAGGTGGACTGTGTTCAAAGGAAATGTCGAATATTATCGGTCGTCAACGTCGGAACAGAGTGAAATCAAAGCTCCGTGTTTCTACAATGAAGAAAAATGTTAATCAGTTTTCTCTCTCCCTCTCCTCCAGCCCCGTACGTGATTTCAACGATTTCCTGATATTCTTAAATTCAAACTTTCATTCTTAAAGAAGTCTTGCTCGTGAACAGACGAGATTTTCTTCTGAAGACGCGGAACAAATTTCTCTGTGAAACGCACAGATTTTCACCTTTTCTTTTGACATGGCAAAAGCCCAAAAGCCTGTCTACAGTCTTCGAAGTGTTAGTGCGACGTTTAACCACTAGAGTAGAACGCAGCCGGGAAGGCGGTTTCCTATCTTCGACTGCGCAGAGAGAGACAGAAGTATGAGGTGCGGTGATGCCAATTTGGCATCGATTTCCGTAGCTTGTTTTATCCTCTTTACGCTTCGCAGGCCGATACCACACGCGAGTGCTGTCTTCTTTCTGAGGCGTGGCAACATCGCGTTCCTCACCTTCCCCGCCTCTGAACGCCTGCTGCTTACAAAACACAAATACGCTCTAAATATTATTTCCCTCGCCTGTCGATGCAATACTTGTCTTTTTGCTCTTGCTGGATCCTTCGTATACACGCAAACAATTCCCTAAATTTGTTGACTATGATATTCACAAATAAAAATCGAAACATTCACTCGTGACCTGCACAAACAGGTACCTCTTACTGAAATGATTCTATTGGCTCAGCGGAAAACACGTCATACTACAAAGCGCGCGAATGTTACTGCGCACCCCTCTTCAAACCGCCTTCCCGGCTGTGTTCTACTCTAGCAAAATGACTGGGTTAGATTAGTTATATCTTCCTTTCTGCTTCGCTCAGCTTTTCAGTCTTTGAGAATATTGACGGTACAACTTCTTTGAGATCAGGCTACATATATTTAAACTTAAATGTAGAAAAATCATTGGTTATATAGGATTTAAATGCCGGACATCAATTCGGATCAACCAGATTCCGAGTAATTCTAAGATGACCTAGTTAGTGGCAAAAGAAAAAAATTAAGAAAAGTAAGTCGGGTCAAAACAAGATATACTAACTACATTTCAATATTTAAAAAACCGTGTGGATTGGCCGATCGTATTAATGCGCTATGGCTATGGAGCCAAGCGCTGCGTCCCGGAGACGGGTGGATTCGAACCCACCGTCAGCTGTCCTGAAGAGTTTTTTTCTGTGGATTCTCATACTTTTTTTACAGTTTGCTTTACGTCGCACAGACACAGAGAGACCTTATGGCGACGATGGGATAGGAAATCCCTAGGAGTGGGAAGGAAGCGGCCGTGACCTTAAGGTATCAAAATGGGAAACCACTGAAAACCATTTTCAGAGTTATCGACAGTGGGGTTCAAACCCACTATCTCCCGGATGCAAGTTCACAGCTGCGTGGCCCTAACCACATGGCCAAATCACCCAGTCCCATTTTCACTTCCGACAAATGCCGGGAGAGTTCCTATTCATACGCCTCAGCAGATTATTTGCACTTTCTTACCCAGTTTCATTCACTATCATTCATTTCATCTTTATCAGCTTCTCAACTGATGTTGGCGACGTAAAATCCTGCCATATAATTAACACCTCATCTCATCCTCGACCCCGTATTCTGAAACGGGATTAAGGGTAGCCATATATACATCTAACATTAAATAAATTCATGTTACGCTATCGTAAAAATACCAGTGTTTCGCCTTAATATTACATTGGATTTGTTATTTGGAATACCAAACCTCTCCAAGACAGAAGAGCTCATCACAGCGTGGCTTGCAGTCAATATTTAGAGAAGTCCGCTATTCCAACTGACGAGCCCAATGGCGCACTGGGGCGTATTACTGGTATTTTTATGATTGAGTAACCTGAATGTACATGTATTTAATGTTCTCAGTCGAAAGCAAAAACTACATCTAATATTATTCTGTTCGACTTACGTTCGGTGGTCGTTGCCGGGGATCTCTGCAGCCACCCAGGACGTGTGATCCACCGTCTCGACCACCACCTTGAAGTTGCCCCCTATCATGTAGGCCATATGCAGCGCCACGCTGATCCGACACTGTTCTCCGGCACCCACATACTTGGGGCTCCGTACATGCCATTCCCGCATCTCCGGACTTCCGTGTAAGAGTAGAAAATGACCTGGAACATAACAGCAACATAGTGCATTAAAACATAAGTTTACATAAGTGTCAGTGAGCATCTAATATCATTGCTGTTTCCTATCAAATGTCAGTTATCTGAAGGAAACTATAATATTTTATTGATTGCAAATGTTAAAATCATGAAAGCTCTTTCGGCCTTTCTTATTGGTCAGTGAAAATATGTAATTGTTTAACGTCTTCTGTTGTGTGTGTTCAGTTCTCAACCCGAAGTTGCATCCTCAACAGTTCCACCATTAGCTGTCGTAGATGGCCTAGGCATCACTGAAGAGGCGTACTAGGGAAATAATGAATCATCGTGTTCAGGAATAGATATGTGTGAAATTTAAGTTTGTAAGAAAAGAGCAGGAAAAAAATATGACCAATCACAGAAATCCGAGCCGTAGCGATGAAAAATAATAATGTTCGTAGTTTTAGGAGATGCTAAGGTAGCGGATATATATATATACGTTGCATACCTACGTTGCATACATAACACGACAGACCGTATTGCTTATATATATATATATATTATTCGCAGTAGTTCTTTTACGCGATGTTGGTGAATTAACCGGCTGGCGTATTTGAGCAACTTCGAGCAAAGCCATGATCGAACCCGTCTTCTTGCGCTCAGAGAGCAGTGCACTTGAGCAAAGTTAAGAAGAAGAAAATTCTGTGCTAGCTGGGTTTATGTAAAATATACGAAAATAATGTCATGAGTCTGAGGGTAACTACTATTCAAACAAACCTCACCACCTGGCGAGTTGGCCGTGCGCTTAGGAGCGCGCAGCTGTGAGCTTGCATCAGGGAGACAGTGGGTTCGAGCCCCACTGTCGGCAGCTCTGAAGATGGTTTTCCGTGGTTTCCCATTTTCACACTGGGCAAATGTTGGGGCTGTACCTTAATTAAGGCCACGGCCGCTTCCTTCCTATTCCCAAGCCTTTCCTATCCAATCGTCGCCAGCTTTGATATCAAGGGTTCTGAAATCGACATATAATAGGACGTCTGTTAAGGAAAAAGGTGTAAAAAGGAACTGCTTACCTACGTTGCATACATAACACGACAGACCGTATTGCTAAATTCTTACGTAGGCACCATGTAAGAACTGTTTTTGGAACATCAATTAAGATTAGGCAACTCCTGCGACCAACTAAGGATAGTTTGCCTAAATTGCAACAACCTTGTATCTACAGAGTTCCCTGTACTTGTGGCAAGGTTTATATTGGGCAGACTTCGAGAACGGTGTGTACTCGCATCAAAGAACATACCGGATGTATCAGACTCAACCAACCTGATAAATCAGCTGTTGCTGATCATGCCAAGAAGTGGATGTTCTCGCCCGTATAAAGCAATATCGCCCAAGAATTATCAGGGAGGCGGTTGAAATACGTAAACACCCAGATAATTTCCACCGCGATACAGGTTACAACCTCAGTGAATCATGGCTACGTATTATCAGAACCATTAGAGAGTAATGCTTTACTGTTGCCATTCGTTGTCTCTAGCATGGGGCTAAAATGGCGTCCCTTTTACATCTTAGGGCACCATTTCAAGTTCCTTGTTGCTTTCTCCTAGCAACCTTTCATACGTCGTTTCATTTCTCTGTTGTCTCCTGATGAAGAAAGGCAGGGTTTCTTTCGAAACGCGTAGAGTGTGTTTACAATTAATTACACGGCATAAGCCCAAAATATACCTAATGAATAGTTACACAGGACGGGAAAATCTAAATGATAATATTAGATTTAGTTTATTTTTATGTTTTAAGAGTGGCGCTTGCTTGTGGTCCGGTTTTCCGCCCATGTGAGCGTCCAAATTGTAGACTTCGTTTATTTTTATTTTGCGTACACATGGTAGATTTAGTTCATACTTTTTTTTTCTCTTCGTAACGGGAACATGTATTTGGGCTGAAAGCCTGACATGTTCTACAATGAACTTATAAAATTAAAAAGTTATTTCGGATGTGATACAAATGGGAGTCATTTTACTATACACGTTCTATAACAGTGGGCATGTGTAAATTCGCCACAAAGATGCAGTAAATCAAGTAAAATGACTGATTAATTTATACACGAACGGACATTCCACTTTGCCATAAAGTTTCTGTATGTGCCTTGAGCGATTCATTAGCTCTTAATTTCAACTATGTCCAACGAATACGTGTATAGCATGCAGGCGGCTATTTGGAAACTCCTGCGCATACGGGCTGCAAGCTTCGTCTGCATTCCGACCGGATTCTTCATAAATTAAAATTAACCCTGTGTATTCGAATCAAGGTCCCTTTGGCCCAAAGGTAAAAAATGAAATTAATATCATCCGATTAACTGATTTTCTTTAGCTGTCATTTATTGTGAACTGACTTATCTGACTGGTCATTTAGTATTAAGGATGGCTAATTATATAGCCCGAGTATATGTTTGATAGGACACATCTTAAGACACCCAGGACTTGTTCAGTTGGTTTTTGAAGGAAGTGTAGGGGGTAAGAACGGTAGGTGTAGACCAAGATATGAATATGACAAGCAGATTAGAGCAGATGTAGGATGCAGTAGTTACGTAGAAATGAAAAGGTTAGCACAGGATAGGGTGGCATGGAGAGCTGCATCAACCCAGTCTATGGACTGATGACTCAAACAACAACAACATATGTTTGAATACATACGGTTATTTTAAAATTTTCGTGCAGCAAGTCACTTTTGCCCTAATTGTTCTGTCTACTGCAATGGTGTCCGACTCGTTGGCTGAACGGTCAGCGTACTGGCCTTCGGTTCAGAGGGTCCCGGGTTCGATTCCCGGCCGAGTCGGGGATTTTAACCTTAATTGGTTAATTCCAATGGCACGGGGGCTGGGTGTATGTGTTGTCTTCATCATTTCATCCTCATTACGACGCGCAGGTCGCCTACGGGTGTCAAATAGAAAGACCTGCACCTGGCGAGCCGAACCCATCCTGGGATATCCCGGCACTAAAAGCCATACGACATTTCATTTCATTACCGCAATGGTACCGTTACGTCGAGCGTAATATCCTCTATTCAATGATACACAAATCATAGGTCAGAATTTACATTATGAAGTGGACATAAATAAAGAAATGTTCACATTTCCAACCCCGCAAAACTTTGTTCCAAAGGGACGAGGGTAACCGTTGTTATACCATCCTCTCGAGCTCAAGGAGAGATTTCTATTGAAACTTCACATGAGTGGTCGGAATTTATATTTAGACTGTCAAATCGAAGTTTCCAAAATGTTGTTGCAAATTTTTTAACGTTCATAGTTACTTAATAAAAATACTATTCTTGCCTTTGGTGTTCCGTCACCAGACATGCCAGCCGTCAAGGTGGTTGTCCGTAGTGGCATAGTTTTCTGCAGACAAGAGAAGTTAGTGTTCAACCAAATAACATGTGAAAAAACATTCAGACCTTATAACACTATTACTGTCACTTTCCGTCGTAAAAAACGAGAGCGTCTTATACTGACCTTCGATGCATCCACATTCATGTTTTTTTTAATTTCCCATGTTTAATTGAAAAATCAGATTTGTATATTCCACGGAACGTGTCTTTCGTCGAAATTTTCGATGGTCCTGTTGCCGTTAACACTGAATAGCTGCAGATCGTCTTTCTCCACGATTTCTCGGCTCTTCACTGTTCTTACGTTTACATTATTTCTTATTATCTTAATTTACGTTATCCTTAACGTTTTTCTTTCTTTCTTTCTTTCTTAATCCGTTTACCCTTCAGGTTTGGTTTTCCCCCTTGGACTCAGCGAGGGATCCCACCTCTACTGCCTCAAGGGCAGTGTCCTTGAGCGTGAGAATTTTGGTCGAGGGGATAACACTGGGAAGGAGGACCAGTGCCTCGCCTGCTATGCTGAACAGGGGTCTTGTGGGGGATGGCAAGATCGGAAGGGATAGACAAGGAAGAGGGAAGGATGCGGACTTGGCCTTCACTTAGGTACTATCCCGGCATTTGGCTGAAGAAGTGGGAAACCACGGAAAACCATTCAAGGATGGCTGAGGTGGGAATCGAACCCAACTCTATTCAGTTGACCTCCAGAGGCTGAGTAGGCTCCGTTCCAGCCCTCGTACCACTTTTCAAATTTCATGGCAGAGCCGTGATCGAACCCGGGCCTCTGGGGGTGGCAACTAATCACACTAACCAGTACACCACAGAGGCGGACTACTCTTATCTTCACCGAAATAAATGCGTGTACTACACGCCATTAATTTGCAGCAAAAGCATGGAACGGAATTAATCATCAGCGCAGGCAACTCATTCCTACATCACACATAAACAGAAACCGAGCAGATATGCTGGGAATTTAAAAGATGTTATACTGGCTGTTAAAGGTGCAGATGTCGCTATTCCGTCATTTTCTTTTTCATGAACTAATTTATAAAACCGAGTCTCCACCGAGCTCGATAGCTGCAGTCGCTTAAGTGCGGCTGGTTTCCAGTATTCGGGAGATAGTAGGTTCGAACCCCACTGTCGGCCGCCCTGAAGATGGTTTTCCGTGGTTTCCCATTTTCACACCAGGCAAATGCTGGGGCTGTACCTCAATTAAGGTCACGGCCGCTTCCCTCCCACTCCTAGTCCTTCCCTGTCCCATCGTCGCCATAAGACCTATCTGTGTCGGTGCGACGTAAAGCGACTAGCAAAAAAACAAAACAAAAAAAAACAAGAGTCTCCAACTTTTCATGTTTGCGGAAGAAATGGAGAATTTATAAAGATCATTTCGATTTTGTGAAATCTGTAATAATTAGTACCACTCCCGTTTTGTCTTTGTCTTTATATGAGAATAAATAGTAGAAACTACGGCAAATCTGTAGTACTTCGCAACTCTGAGTGACTAACATTTGTTAGCCTGTTTACTTGCAAACAAAAGCAGAACAGAATCTTCTAATTCGGTCGAAATGATCACTCGCTACGGTGCTCCGAAGTGTACTGAATGCGCATTATGGAGTACAGTACTGAAAGCACTAGGGCTCCGCGGGGAGAGGTTGGATCATCGCGCTAAACTTTTATTGAACGATTTAGCTGAGACCATGAAGTATCTAGGTAGTGATACCAGAATATTAAACGTATCTCTTATAATTTGTTAAAATCAACCTCTGATATACAGGCTGATTTTCGTAACGTCAACTTTCCGTACATACATGCCTCCGGATTAAAACGTATTCACTAAAAAAGGATAAATTTATTTGAGTGACTGCACAGCTCAGTATGATCTATCTCTGTTGAAATGAGTAACTAATTTCATTCTAAAGTTTTCGGTCAATATCTGCACTGTTTGAGTTTCACTTTCTTTATTTCTTTCTTTCTTAACTGAGCGAGTTGGCCGTGCGGATAGAGGCATGCGGCTGTGAGCTTGCATCCGGGAGATAGTGGGGTCCTGAAGAAGGTTTTCCGTGGTTTCCCATTTTCACACCAGGCAAATGCCGGAGCTGTACCTTAATTAAGGCCACGGCCACTTCCTTCCAATTCCTAGGCCTATCCTCTCCCATCGTCGCCGTAAGACCTATCTGTGTCGGTGCGAAGTAAAGCAAAATAGCAACAACAACAACAACAACAACAACAACAACAACAACAACAGGAATTGTGAAAGCTACCGAAGCCTGTCGCACTCCTCGGGGTCAATGATTAATGAATGACAGATGGAATGAAATGATATTGGAGAGTGTTGCTGGAATAAAAGATGACAGGGAAAACCACAGTACCCGGAGAAGAAGCTCTCCCCCTCCGCTTTGTCAAGCACAATTCTCACATGGAGTACCCGGGATTTGAACCACGGAATCCAGCGGTGAGAAACAAGTGCGCTGCCACCTGAGCCACGGATCTCCTTTTCTATCATACAATAGTGAATTTATTTATTTCAAAATTAAATATTTAAATGATTTTGACATGTCGCCACGTAAATCATCCGCGTTTGACTTATGCAGCGGCGTTTTCTTGTTTTGTTGTGTTTGCTAAGAAAGATAATAATAATAATAATAATAATAATAATAATAATAATAATAATAATAATAATAATAATAATAATGCTATTTGCTTTACGTCCCACCATCTACTTTTACGGTCTTCGGAGACGCCGAGGTGCCGAAATTTAGTCCCGCAGGAGTTCTTTTACGTACCAGTAAATCTACCGACACGAGGCTGTCGTATTTGAGCACCTTCAAATACCACCGGACTGAGCCAGGATCGAACCTTCCAAGTTGGAGTTAGAAGGCCAGCGCCTTAACCGTCTGAGCCACTCAGCCGCTTCGAAAGATAGGAGTCATGTGGTAATAAAACATCAAAATTAACGTTATTTGCTAACAGTGAACCGTCCACTAAGCTACCAGCGACGTACGCATGGTCCTCCGGTTCTGGTCTAAGAAGGTAATAAAAACTTTATGATTTGCTGTGATTTTATGTGGTGGAAATGGATTAACCTAGACAACAGTCAAGATGGTAATGGCGGTAGATTACCTGAGCTGGAAATACAGAGTCGCCATAATTGGTGTGGGTGGGTACGGAGCCATAGTGTTGCAATCAGATGGAGAAACAACAGGCCTACAATAAAAAATAGGCCTACAAGTTTGAAGTTCACTGCTTCACAATTACTCGCACTATCCGTGTTTAGATTAGTCTGAAGCAGATTTTTAACCAATCAGAGTCCATTTCTAACATTTTTTTAAAGTGCAGAAAGTACTTACTGTACCGTAAAGAAGTCAATTAAGTCATAGTTCTTTCTTTCTTAACCCGTTTACCCTTCAGAGTTGATATTTCCCCTCGACTCAGAGAGGGATCCAACCTCTACCACCTGAAGGGCAGTGTCCTGGCACGGGAGACGTTTGCTCGGAGGGATACAACTGGGATGGAGGGCCAGTACCTCGCCCAGGCGGCCTAACTTGCTATGCTGAACAGAGAACTTATAGGGAGGGGTAGGAAGATTGGAAAGGGTAGACAAGGAAGAGTGAAGGAAGAGGCCGTGGCCTTAAGTTAGGTAACATCCCGGCATTTGCCTGGAGGAGAAGTGGGAAACCACGGAAAACCTCTCTAATCAATTGACCTCCCGAGGCTGAGTGGACCCCGTTCCAGCCCTCGTACCACTTTTTGAATTTTGTGGCAGAGTCGGGAATCGAACCCGGGCCACCAGGGGTGATGGGGACTGATGGTCTGCGACGGGAGAACCGCCTCCTGCAGGTGGTAGTTGACACTGATGTGAAGTCTTGTGTATTAGGATGGTGTTGTAACATCGACGATTCCATGTTCACAATTGAGTCAGATGTTTTATGTGTAGAATGCTTCTTCTCTAGTCATTGGTGCGATTGGTTGGCCACAGGTTTGATTAATGCATTTCATGTTACCAGCAACTGCGGCACATCATGGCTGGTATGAATAGCAAAGTAAATGAACTGCCCCAATGGCACTACTAGGGCTGGAACAGGGTCCACTCGGCCTCTCAGCCTCGGGAGGTCAACTGTGTACAGGGGAGTTCGATTCCCACATCAGCCATTCTCGAAGTGGTTTTACGTGGTTTCCCACTTCTCCAGGCAAGTGTCGGGATGGTACCTAACTTAAGGCCACGTCTTGCCTCGCTCGCCACGGTGTTCATATGTATCTACTGTACCTAGCGCTTGTGAGTCATAGTGGGCCGTGCATCTTGTGTGTCAGTGACTTTCTTTCCTTGTGCTACTAAATATCCGCCATTGGGGCAGTTCATTTACTTTGCTATTCATACCAGCCATGATGTGCCGCAGTTGCTGGTAACATGAAATGCATTAACCAAACCTGTGGCCAACCAATCGCACCAATGACTAGAGGAGAAGCATTCTACACATAAAACATCTGACTCAATTGTGAACATGGAATCGTCGATGTTACAACACCATCCTAATACGCAAGACTTCACATCAGTGTCAACTACCACCTGCAGGAGGCGGTTCTCCCGTCGCAGACCATCAGTCCCCATCAATGGAGATCACAGGTTCCACGAATACTGCAACACAACTATTACAACAAATTCAGGTAACGATTTAATATCTGATTTCATTAGTGCCTCTGAATTTCAACCGAAACATTTCCGTTGACATGACTGATAATAATAGTGACAATGTTGGCAACATGATAATGGAATCGAGTAGTGTTCTCGAAACGACCAATCGTTCGGACTTGGCAATGAGCAATTCTAACGTAGATTCTTCGAGAACTTCGAAACCGCCACCCCCACGCAGTAAGGATAACCGATATAACAGCTCAGACAATATACCTTTTTATGCTTGTATAGAAGGAGTGGGCCGCACAATTGGTAATTTATACCCTATGACACTCGGAAAAATGATATTTAATGAGGATATAGTACCCAAACCGGAAATCGTAAATATAAACTCTGTAGGGAAAATAGTCTACGCATCGAAACACTATCCGGTACAGTGGCGAATCATTTAGTTGAGTCTTCCTACTTCAAGCAAAATAATCTAGAAGCTTGCATACCTCACCATAACACTCATAGGCAAGGTCTCATAAAAATTGACATTTCTCTCAGCGAAGGGAAACTCGTAAGTGAGATTTACAACGAATTCCCGGTAACACGCGTAAAGCGATTTACAAAATAAACCCCATCTAAGGAAACTAGGCCAATTCCAGTCTGCCTAGTTACATTTCGCTCGTAGCGCTTGCCTGAAGCTGTTTACATCCACGGAACGCGCTGTGCTTATCTCTCATATGTGCTACCTGTTGTCCAATGGCACCGTTGTTTACGTTATAACCATTCTAGCTTCCAGTGCCGCAGTGTTCAACGCTGCAGCCGCTGTACAGGGCCTCACGATGTTTCTGCAAGTTCGGCATCAGTCAGCCCGTGCTGTATATACTGTCAGGGTGCACATCTATCAACAGACAAAGGATGTCCAGAGCACAAGAAATGGGCTGAAATGAAACGACTGACGACACTGAACAACATCACTCAGCCAGCTGCTCAACGTGTATAATAATAAGCCTTATGCAACAATCGCTTCCAGCCCTGTTTGCAACTGGCGAAGTAGGGAGGATTTTCCTCCACTCCCAACTGTAACCCCTCAAATACGAAATGAAAGTGCTGTCACCCCAACTCAGGGAACAGATGTTTCTGATCTTACAATCCCAGTTCAAGCACCGGTTAATGCTTCTAACTTACATGAACTGTTGAATCAAAAAGTCATAAATACACCTCGAAACAATCTTCCTACTCCATCCTACCCTCCAAATCGTTCTATCAGCCAGTCTTCTGCAGTCGTTCGCCAACCGAACTATCACTATTTTTGAACGTACTTATATCCCTCAACATTTACCTGTAACACCCATACAATATAATCCGTACCCTGCGCAGCCACATCGCATAATCCCCCTTCCCCATAGAGCGATCATCTGAATAACTAATCGAACAAATCTTTAACATTATTATGGTCATCATCACCCAACTGCAGTCCCCTACGTCACAAACCTTACATCCGGCTTCTATACGTCAAATGATTACCGGCATTTTTAACAACTCAAATGCACTGTAAGATATTGCATTGGAATGCCCGATCTGTTAATGCAAATGTGAATCGGGAATCTTTACAATACAAACTATACACTCAAGAAATTCAGATCGCCGGCTGCTCTCACTGAAACTTGGTTCCACCCCGGATCAAATGATGTATTTCTGAGGCTACAATACAGTATGTTCCGATCGTGGGGATGGATATGCAGGAGTTTCTTTGCTCATTAAGAATTTTACCTCAAGCTAATATTAACATTGCTCATTCTAATATGGAGAGTTTTCAAGCAATCGCATGTCGCGTCTCTCTTCAACAGTCACAGTAATATCCATCTAGTGTCCTCCAAGAATGACGATTAACAGGAATGACTGGAATTTACTTCTCCAACAACTGGAACCCCCTTACTTGTTCTGCGAAGATTTTAATGCTCACCACCCTCCGTGGGGTTGTGCTTTCAATGACGCTTGTGGGTACGCCATAATGAACATTATTGAAGACGATAATTATTTCCTTTTAAATGATGGCTTGCCAATGTTAGTATCCACCCCAGAACACAGACTTTCCGCTATAGATCTTACTTTATGTTCGGCGTCGATCTCTAATGATTTTCAATGGAAAATTCTACCATATCCATTGGGATATATTCATTGTGAAATAGAAATAACGATGATCAAAACAAGTTCACCGATAACGTACTATCCCACTTCTGAAGAGTAAAATACCGTAATTCCATAGAGGGACAACTTCATACTGTGACAATGTTTGGTGACCCATTAATTCAGTACGACGCATTCATACACATCATTAATTCAGCTGCAGCTTCAGTCATCCTGCAGCGAAGGACAACTGCTTACTCAAAGAGACTTCCAGCACCGTGGTAGACTCCGGAATGCTCCCGACCGATTGCAAAAAGAAGACAAGCACTCCGTGTGTATAAACAATCATCAACGTGGAATTATTTTCTGGCATATCGAAAAATGGACTCAGAAGTGCGATTTCTTAAACGACAAAAACGGAATAGTTGGCGACAATATTGTGAGCAAACAAATAACGATACTCCTTTGTCCAATGCCTGGTGCCTGATTAAAACAAACACAAAGGGAAACCATTTCACCACAAGTCTCTTGGGAACAGGACTGAAGAATTTGCAGACATTATCACCCCTCTCACAGGAAACCTGCAGAGCCTCTGTTCTCTAATCGTGACTCTTCTATATTCTCTCAGAATATTCTGCTGAAACCTTTTACATTTCAAGAATTCATAACAACAGTAAAGTCTTCATCAAACACTGCACCAGGTCGTGATCCGATACATTACTCCATGATATTTCATTTACCACTTGAAGCCGTGAAGATACTTCTACGACTGTTCTCGGATTTTTGGACAAGAAGTGTATTTGCTACGGACAGGCTCATACAGATAATAGTTCCAGTTCTCAAAACGAGTAAAGTTTCGAACGATGCGCCGTCATATAGTCCGATAACGTTATGGTCCTGTGTAGCGGAAACGTTCGAACGGCTTCTGAAACTCCGTATAGAATGGCGAGTGGAACACTTCAATACCTTGCCACCTTCTCAATACGGTTTCCGGAAATCAAAGAGTACTGAGGACAGAGTGTGCGTATTTGCGATGGATATAGAACGGACTTAATGCCATTACACAGTTCCTTATTAATAAACTTTGACTGGTAGTATTTCCTGAAATTTATCTTCGAAGAATTTACACCTTGTTACACTACCGCATCACTTACGTCCGACAAGAAGACAACACTATTTGGACTACGAATTGCAACACGAGGCTTACACCAAGGCACCATTTTAAGTCCACTCCTTACGTATTGTATGCTGCAGACCTGGACCACATCTTCACTCCAAATATTATGATTCTCCAATACGCTGATGACATTTGCATCTATTCTTCATCTCCCAGCTTTGAAATCGCCTCACACTTCTACCCACCAAATCCTCAGTGATAATATTCACAAGAAAACGCAAACGTATATAAAATCCGATATTCGTCTTGGCCCGTACACCTTCCCTGTGTGTACATCGAACTTTTGGGATTATATCTCGACAGCCGATTGACGTGGAATCGCCATTTTATGTGTATATCAACTAAAGTTTATTCAGTGTTAAATATTCTACGGGATCTCACTCGGACCTGGTGGGGAGCCGATCCTACCACTCTATTATTACTGCATAGATCACTAATACGTCCTGTCCTTGATTACGGCGATATGGTCTTCGTAAATGCATCAAAATATGTATTACGAAAACTCGATTTATTACAATATCGGGCCATCCGCGTATGCCTCGGCACCATGAATTATACACCAACTAATACTCTTTTGGTAGAAACTACGGAAATGGGACTCTCACATCATTGACAAATGCATTCCGACATGTTGTTGCTAAGTCGAGCTTCAATTACAACACACCCTCTTCCATCAAGAACCCAGCAACGGGATAGGCTTCTTCGCACCAAACGGATCGCTGAAACCGTATTCTTTTGCTAATTAGAAGCCATCGATATTTTCAGCATCTGTTTCCATTTACACTGCAGACCAACTCTGTACCTGCCTTTTGTCATGCGTATGCATCATCCCTTTCTCCGAAGAAAGTCTTCACTTTGCCGGACTTCGTCATTTCAAGCCCTTCCATAAACAGTATGGTAGATGAATCGGCCAGATTTCATACAAATTTATACCGATGGATTCACGACATCTACTGGAACAGGATACGCCTATTTCTGCCCTCTTACTTCGTCCTCTACCTGAACCAGCAACCATCAAACCAGCAGAAATGATCGCCATACGTTCAGCTGTACAGTATGGGATTACTCAGAATTTTTCTATTCTCGTAGCATTCTTCAGTGACTAGAATATCAACGTCGGTCTATAAAAAACCGCCATATATATTTATGCCATCCTACATATGGTAAAGTGTGCGAGAAACGCTGGAATCACGATACACTTGTTATGGATAGGAATACAACACAATGAACGAGGTGATCGTCTTGAAAAACTGAGTATTACTGAAGGTCAATTTAAAGGAATCCAGCTTCCCTATATGGACTTCCTTCCATCACTACGTCAACGATCAGTCGGAAAGTGGTGGACAAATTCACAAACTCAAAGAGGACGACATTATGCAATCATCCACCCAGACGTTCCCACAAAACCCTGGTTTCAACCTTACCTCCATCATCCGCATGCGTTTGGGACACGGCTGTTACCACATCCATTTATATTGAATCAGTGTGTTGAACTCTACCATGTGTGATTGTGATCCGTCAAGTGTTGCAGATCTGAACCACATATTGGCTTGAAAACACCATTAAGTTGCTCAAACCCGTCTGTATAAAAGGCTACACGAACTTCGAATAGCCCTCCCTACCAGTTTTACAGTGCCACTATTCCCATTTAAGCACGAAGTGTATTTAGTTCTCGTTGAGTATCTCCGCGAAACAACTTTGACCATATGAACGTTTCTGGGTCCATCAGAAAGTGTTGAATGTTTATTTAGTATAAGTGTTTTCTCTTTCATTAGAGACTGTTTTATTGGTTTATCATATGCTTATCTTTTGTATCCCATTCATTGTTTTTCTTGTATATGAGTATGGTGGCTGCATGGTCACAAGACCGAAAGCTAAAAAAAAAAAAAAGCTTAAGGCCACGGCCGCTTCCTTCCCTCTTCCTTGGCTATCCCTTCCAATCTTCGCATCCCCCCCACGAGGGCCCTATTCATCACAGCCGGTGAGGCCACCTGTGCGAGGTATTGGTTCCCCTGTTCAGTTTTATCACCCCGACCCAAAATATCACTCTCCTGGACACTGCCCTAGAGGTGCTAGAAATGGGATCCCTCTCCGAGTCCGAGGGAAAAGCCAATCCTGGAGGGTAACCGGATTAAGAAAGAAAGAAAGAAAGAAAGTAGCAGTAGTAGTATAATACCTTCTGAACAACTTCATTTCATCCAATAATACGCGAATGTTTCTCATCCTAAATTATTGAATTTCTTCTTTGACCCCAAGATAATTAAGTATTTGAGAGCTATAGGTTTGAAACTGAAATTGTATCATGGAGAAGAGGATGTTAACGAGAATGAAAGTTAAACACGTAATTCGCTTTACACCTAAATTTTTGTAAGGAATATACGTGAAAACTGCGTTACATTAGTAAATATTGTTAAGAGTTATTTTGAAAGAATAGGTTGTTAAATTGGATATATAATTTTGGACAGAAAGTTAATATAATATTATTTAGAAGAAAATGCATTGGACACAGTGTGAGGGGGCAAAAACGAATTATGGAGTGTAGACGAATGAGGACGAATTTTAAATCTGGCCGAAATGTGCGCTATCATTTGAATCACTCATCCCGGCAGAATTAAAGAGAGAAAAACAGATAGGAAGGAAGGAAGGAAGGAAGGAAGGAAGGAAGGAAGGAAGGAAGGAAGGAAGGAAGGAAGGAAATATTTTAGCTTAGAACTTTGGCCGGTAAGGTTCTGTCATTTAAGGTGTGCGAATATTGTCACAAGGAATTCTCGCTCTTCATAATATATGTGCTGTGAGTCAGTATTTCTGCAAATATATTATCAAGTAACGATTTTTGCAGGCGCAACGACGGCATAAATTGAAAAATAACCAGATATACATACATACATACATACATACATACATACATACATACATTATCATTATAGACTGTTATGCCTTTCAGCGTTCAGTATACAGGCCTCTGAGAATTTACTAAACGTCGCCACAATCCTCGATTTGCAACTAGTGTTGTGGCTTCATTTACATCTATACCTCTTATCTTTAAATCATTAGAAACAGAGTCTAACCATCGTCGTCTTGGTCTCCCTCTACTTCTCTTACCATCCATAACAGAGTCCATTATTCTCCTAGGTAACCTATCCTCCTCCATTCGCCTCACATGACCCCACCACCGAAGCCGATTTATGCGTACAGCTTCATCTACCGAGTTCATTCCTAAATTAGCCTTTATCTCCTCATTCCGAGTACCCTCCTGCCATTGTTCCCACCTGTTTGTACCAGCAATCATTCTTGCTACTTTCATATCTGTTACTTCTAACTTATGAATAAGATATCTTGAGTCCTCCCGTAAAGCAAAGTTTGTCTGAAAACAGACCGATGTAAAGATAGTTTCGTCTGGAAGCTGACTTCCTTCTTACAGAATACTGCTGATCGCAACTGCGAGCTCACTGTATTAGCTTTACTACACCTTGATTCAATCTCACTTACTATATTACCAACCCGGGAGAACACACAACCTAAATACTTGAAATTATCGACCTGTTATAGCTTTGTATCACCAATCTGACATTCAATTCTGTTGAATTTCTTACCTACTGACATCAGTTTAGTCTTCGAGCGGCTAATTTTCATACCATATTCATTGCACCTATTTTCAAGTTCCAAGATATTAGACTGCAGGCTTTCGGCACAGTCTGCCATTAAGACCAAGTCCTCAGCATAGGCCAGACTGCTTACTACATTTCCATCCAACTGAATCCCTCCCTGCCATTTTATACCTTTCAGAAGATGATCCATGTAAACTACGAACAACAAAGGTGAAAGATTACAGCCTTGTCTAACTCCTGTAAGTACCCTGAACCAAGAACTCATTCTACCATCAATTCTCACTGAAGCCCAATTGTCAACATAAATTGCTTTGATTGATTTTAATAATCTATCTTTAATTCCATAGTCCCCCAGTATGGCGAACATCTTTTCCCTCGGTACCCTGTCATATGCTTTCTCTAGATCTACGAAACATAAACACAACTGCCTATTCCTCTCGTAGCATTTTTCAATTACCTGGCACATACTGAAAATCTGATCCTGACAGCCTCCCTGTGGTCTGAAACCACACTGGTTTTCATCCAACTTCCTCTCAACGACTGATCGCACCCTCCCTTCCAAGATGGCAGTGAATACTTTGCCTGGTATACTGATCAATGAGATACCTCGATAGTTGTTGCAATCCTTCCTGTTCCCTTGCTTATAGATAGGTGCAATTACTGCTTTTGTCCAATCTGAAGGTACCTTACCAACACTCCACGCTAATTTTACTACTCTATGAAGCCATTTCATCCCTGCCTTCCCACTATACTTCACCATTTCAGATCTAATTTCATCTATTCCTGCTGCCTTATGACAATGGAGTTTATTTACTATCCTTTCCACTTCCTCAAGCATAATTTCACCAACATCATTTTCCTCCTCCCCATGAGCTTGGCTGTTTGCAACACCTCCATGATGATTTCCTTTTACATTGAGAAGATGTTCTAAATATTCCCTCCACCTCTCCAGTGATTCCCTGGGATCTATTATGAGTTCACCTGAATTACTCAAAACACTGTTCATTTCCTTTTTCCCTCCCTTCCTAAGATTCTTTATTACTGTCCAGAAAGGTTTTCCTGCTGCTTGACTTAGCCTTTCCAGGTTATTACCAAAATCTTCCCATGACTTCTTTTTGGATTCAACAACTATTTGTTTCGCTCTGTTTCTTTCATCTACGTACAAATCCATGTCTGCCTCGGCCCTTGTTTGGAGCCATTTCTGATAAGCCTTCTTTTTACGTTTACAGGCTGCTCTCACTTCATCATTCCACCAAGATGTTCACCTTTTCCCATCTTTACACACAGTTGTTCCTAGGCATTCCCTTGCTGTTTCTACTACAGCATCCCTGTATGCCACCCATTCACTTTCTATATCCTGAACCTGCTTACTGTCAACTCTTCGAAACTTCTCACTAATCATATCCATCTACTTCTGTCTAATTTCCTCGTCCTGGAGATTTTCTACCCTTATTCGTTTGCAGACAGATTTCACTTTCTCTACCCTAGGCCTAGAGATACTTAGTTCACTACTGATCAGATAGTGGTCTGTATCATCGAAAAATCCGCGAAAAACTCGTACATTCCTAACACATTTCCTGAATTGAAAGTCTGTTAAGATATAGTCTATTATGGATCTGGTACCCCTAGCCTCCCATGTGTAGCGGTGAATAGCCTTATGCTTGAAGAATGTATTTGTAACAGCTAAACCCATACTAGCACAGAAGTCCAGCAAACACTTCCCATTCCCATTAGCTTCCATATTTTCCCCACGATTACCAATCACCCTTTCGTATCCTTCAGTTCTATTCCCAACTCTCGCATCGAAATCGCCCATTAGCACTATTCTATCCTTGCTGTTGACCCTGACCACGATGTCACTCAATGCTTCATAAAACTTGTCAACTTCATCCTCATCTGCACCCTCACATGGTGAATACACGGACACAATTCTTGTCCTAATTCCTCCCACTGACAAATCTACCCACATCATTCGCTCACTTACGTGCCTAACAGAAACTATGTTGCGTGCAATGGTATTCCTGATAAAGAGCCCTACCCCAGACTCTGCCCTTCCCTTTCTAACACCCGTCAAGTACACTTTATAATCTCCTATCTCTTCCTCATTATCTCCCCTTACCCGAATATCACTTACTCCTAGCACATCCAGATGCATCCTCTTTGCTGACTCAGCCAGTTCTACCTTCTTTCTTCCATAAGCCCCATTAATATTGATAGTTCCCCATCGAATTCCATTTCGTTCGCTAAGTTGTTTCCTAGGAGTCCTTCGCCTGTCAAATGGGAGTGGGACTCCGTTACTCCCATAGGTCCGAGGCTTGCTTAAAGTGTTCTGAGCTCGGTAAATTCATGAAGCAGGATGCTGCCCTACTTGCACATAGTCCAAGTGAGGATCCCTCCTCTAACGGGTTATGGACCACCGCTGAATTGTATAGTCCTAGCCGCCTGAGCACAAGGAGGGCCACGACTCAGAATATGTCCGAGATGCCCACTCCCATTCCATAGCAACTGGTATCCCGACTCTCAGGACCACTTACTAGGCCACTCAGCCGTTGCCCATGGTTCACGAACCAGGATGTGACTACAGTAACCCACAAACATGAACCATCCGATATAGTAAAAGGTAAACGAACGCAGAAGTAGGAGGAACAGGGATGATAAACGATAAGAAAAAACAGACATTTACTATCAATTTGAGGTAGACATGGAGCGAATTTCTGGTTCGATGCAACATAGAATTATTTTATTCTCGAGTGCTGTACTCCTAGTCTGCACCGCACCGTGGACTGACAGTGAAATATCAGGTTTTCGTTTCGCCTCACTTAATCTTGCCAAGATCAACATGCTTCAACTGCAATCAAAATAATATTGGGATGAGCTACATATCCGGAGACGAAAGACTGTGGCGTGCTGGAGAATGATGGACGGTGTGTACAATGGAGGAGTAAGTGGGCTGGAGAAATAAACATCAGCTGTGTATGCAGCGGGCAAGCTTTAGTTATCAGGAATGTGCTCCTAGAAATCTCAAGATCGGAGTACAGTGGCACGAGCCGTCTCTACTAGCAGTGGCTCCACCAGCATTAAGGGCCTGTGCCTCTGGGTTTTCGTGACTGCGCGTGACGTAAGAAACTATCGCTCCAAGTAAAATAAATAAATAAATAAATAAATAAATTAAATAAATAAATAAATAAATAAATAAATAAATAAATTACTATTATCATTGTAAATACAACACGTTCATATACAAATTCACACATACCATAAATAATTCAGATGCCTTAATACTATATTTACATTGGATTGAGCGTTACATTAAAGTATGACACCATCACATAAATATTTACTCACAATTTACAGAATGCTGGAGCCTATAACAGAGAACTGTTTTTTTCTGAGCCTGAGTTTGTGAGTTCGATTCCAGTTCAATGAAATTGTCGATAGATCTACCGGTACGTGAACAATTCCTGAGAGACAAAATTCTAGAACCGTCTCACTGACTACTTCTACGGTTTACTAAGACGCCAAAAGTTTGTAACGCAGGAGTTGTTAACAGTACCAACACGAGGCTAGCGTATTTCAGCACCTCCAAATACCAGCGGACTGATCCGGGATCAAATCCTCCATGTTAGGCTCAGAAGGCTAGCGCTCTGCCGTCTGAGCCACTCAGTCCGGTAAGTAACTCTAAATAGCTCAGTAAAAGAGCGATTGAAGATTATGAGTGCAATAGCCTGTTTTGACACATGATGGTGGAACTGAGTGCCAAGCGGGACGGTGCCAAGTGCGAGTAGTTGATAGCGTCAAGTCGTGACGTCATTTAGGACGCACCTGTTTGGGTACACGCAGTGTCCCCGAATAGACGACCCGCTAGCTATTTCGAGACCCCCACTGTATGTTTCTTGACCATGCCGCGGACACATGTGACTGCTCGAGCAGGCAGACTGCGCGACGCGACGCTCTCTCGTCTCACTGCTAGGCCTACGGGATGTGACACCCGCGAGGCAACGGTGAGCGTCTGCTTCTTCCTCAACTGAAAACATTACTCGCCGAAACCTACTCTTTCTGCATTTTGGGGATAAGAACACAAGATCTTCAACCACGTGTAGCATTTAAGATTTTGACTGGCCCGTTATGTTATAACAGTAGAAATTATTTTTAATTCTTTTTACACTCTGCTTTACGTTGCATCGACACAGATAGGTCTTATGGCGACGATGGGATAAGAAATGGCTAGGAGTGGGAAGGAAGTGGCAGTGGCCTTAATTAAGGTACAGCCCCAGCATTTTCCTGGTGTAAAAATGGGAAACCACGGAAAGCCGTCTGCAGGGCTGCCGACAGTGGTGTTCCAACCCACCATCTACCAACTAGTTCGGTGTAATAATAATAATAATGGTTATATAGGATTTAAATGTCGGACATCAATTCGGATCAACCAGATTCCGAGTAATTCTAAGATGACCTAGTTAGTGGCAAAAGAAAATTTTTAAGAAAAGTAAGTCGCCTCAAAACAAGATATATTAACCACATTTTATATTTTAAAAACCGTGTGGATTGGCCGAGCGTATTAACGCTCTATGGCTATGGAGCCAAGCGCTGCATTCCGGAGACGGGTGGGTTCGAACCCCACCGTCGGCTGTCCTGAAGAGTTCTTTCTGTGGATTCTCATACTTTTTTTACAATTTGCTTTACGTCGCACAGACACAGAGAGGTCTTATGGCGACGATGGGATAGGAAATCCCTAGGAGTGGTAAGGAAGCGGCCGTGGCCTTAATTAAGGTATCAAAATGGGAAACCACCGAAAACCATTTTCAGAGCTGCCGACAGTAGGGTTCGAACCCACTATCTCCCGAATGGAAGCTCACAGCAACTTGCTCGGTATGTTGTAGTATTATGTCAGTTATAAAGCATTGTACAAAGGGAATGCCACACTCGGTTTACAGCAATTTCTTCGTAAAAGATCTATTGTCCCCTTCCAAGTCTTTCATATTTCCTCGTTATCAGCTGAGACGAGCGAGTGAGAAAATTAAACCACATGGTACTACAGGCCTTGAAGGGCCTTGGCCTACCAAGCGACCGCTGCTCAGCCCGAAGGCCTGCAGATTGCGAGGTGTCGTGTGGTCAGCACGACGAATCCTCTCGGCCGTAAATTCTTGGCTTTCTAGACCGAGGCCGCTATCTCACCGTCATATAGCTCCTCAATTCTAATCACGTAGGCTGAGTGGACCTCGAACCAGTCCTCAGGTCCAGGTAAAAAACCCTGACCTGGCCTGGAATCGAACCCGGGGCCTCCGGGTAAGAGGCAGGCAACCCCTACACCATGGGGCTGGCAAGAAAGACAATTACCGCTAGAAGTTCTTTGGAACAGCGGGGGAAATGTGACGAAGGTCAACCTTATACCAGTGTGCAATACAGTTATACTTCTTTCAAATGTTGTTTAAAGTTAAGGGAAATATACAGCAGTTCTCCATATAAGGCTGATGCCACCCACCCTCGACGGGGGATTTGCCTTATAATAGCCACACAAAATTATTCATTATTATTATTATTATTATTATTATTATTATTATTATTATTATTATTATCAATCTGTTTACCCTCCAGGGTTGGTATTTTCCTCGGACTCAGACCATCACACCTCTACCGCCTCAAGAGCAGTGTTCTGGAGTATGGGACATTGGGTTGGGGGATACATTGGGGAGGAGGACCAAGCGGCCGTGGCCTTAAGTTAGGTACATCCCGGCATTTTGCCTGGAGAAGTGGGAAACCACGGAAAACCACTTCGAGGATGGCTGAGGTTGGAATAGAACACCCCTCTACTCACTTGATCTCCAGAGGCTGAGCTAATCTCACTAACTATTATTATTATTATTATTATTATTATTATTATTATTATTATTATTATTATTATTATTATTATTATTATTATTATTGGTTGGCAATGGTTGGCTAAGGTTGTGTGTGAATAGTGCTCCGGTAAATGTGAGTTATTTTATAATGAGTATGTAAGTTCAGTGATTAGAACCTGGACCCACAGATTCTGTAAGTGTTATGGATGCTATGAAACTATAAATATTGGAACTAATCCTTCTCTAAGGCCCGGTTTCATCAACACATGTTAGTACTTAACAAGGTGTTAAATCATTTTAACATACGATTTAAGAAAATTTGCGTTTCATCAACAAGTGTTAATGTTACCAAATGTTAAACTGCGTATTAAAGTTAACATCAGCCATTTCCAATGTTAAAAGGCTAACATTAGCATTTAGCAACCTGTTCCAAAATGGCTGCTGTGAATCTCGCTTTCGAGGCGGAATTGCTCTATTTAGATCTTTTACAAAACAATCCTGATCGAAGAAGAGTTCAGCGACGTAATGACTTTGAAAATTTGACGGATCCGAAATTTCTTCATAGATACAGGTTATCGAAAACAGTCGTTGCTAAGGTTGTTGACGAAATTCAAGTGAGGTTAGAATATCCTACGAACAGAAACTTACCTCTTTCTCCAATGTTGCAGGTACTGATAATATTACGAGTTTTTGCTACTGGTTATTTTCACATAATGGTCGGAGACAATGCTGGAATTTCTAAAGCCACTGTTAATAGAGTTGTTTATCGAGTGTCTGCAGCAATAGCATCCATGAGAAGGAGGTATATAACATTCCCTTCAGTAGAAGAGCGTCAGCAAATTATCAGCGACTTCTATGAAATAAGCCGTTTTCCTGGTGTTTGTTCTACGTGCAATAGATTGCACACATGTAAGAATCCAATCACCTGGAGGCAAATGGGCCGAAATATATCGTAATCGAAAGGGATATTTCTCTGTTAATGTTAATGTTCAGGTGATTAGTGAGCCTAACCTCCAAATCAGGGATATACTTGCTAGGTGGTCTGGTTCCGCACACGACAATACAATATTTAATAACTCCCATATCGGAGCACAGTTTGAAGTGGAACAATTAACGAAGTGATTTTGTTAGGTGACAGCGGATACCTGCTAAAAAAGTATCTGTTTACCCCATTGAAACCCTCGCGGACTTTTCCCGCGCCTCGTCCTTTTCTTTTATCGTCAAGCCATCTGTGCGCTTGTACTCAATAACTTATATATATTTACTAACTAATTCAATTAGCAACTCTTTTTCGAAGGAGGAAAAATTAGAACTACGATTTCGTTTCACTTCACGCGCCATATTTTACAGCTGTGCTCAAACAAAAGCGCATCGGAGCGCGCTGTAAAACAGCATGTTCGTACCACTGCCTCCTTGATTCGCACCAGTTCGCAATATTGGGAGAGTTAACAGTCGATTAGTTAACATTTCACAAGAAAAGTTTGATGAAACTCAAGAAACCTAACAAGATGTTAAATTTCTAACTCCGTATTAACTAACTACTTGTTAGTATATATTTAACATGTGTTGATGAAACCGGGCCTTTAAGAGTTACATTTGTGATCATAATTGTCAGGCTTAAGGCCAAGTGTATGTAAACAAAGGCATCAAGGTAGTTTAATGTGCTTTTGAAGGGTGACGACACTTTTATATATTATCTTATATTATCTTTGGTTTCGATTCGATATATCGAGTCAAGGTAACGTGAACGTGTGGTACCGGGGACACAACACACTACTCACATCACATCACTTGCCTACTGGTTAATATTATATTAAGGAACAGATATGAGTACCTGTGCGAAGTGTGGGAAAGCAGTACCTAGGCAGAACATAGCATCCAAAATTGAGTGTAACACTTGTAACAGTTGGTTTCACAGTAAGAGTGTGAACCTTAACGATCAAGATGTGGAATATTTGAAGTCCCAGGATCAGACATGGAGGTGTGACCAGTGCAACTCACAGCGGCGTAGGAGCATGCAAGAAGAAGCGCAGTCACTTGTGTCGGTACCATCAGTTGGGGACGTTTATAAACTGCTGCAAATTTTAACTGAAGATATGGCTACATTGAAGAAAACAACTAGTGAAATAGAAAAACGGTTAGGTAAGTCCATTGATGTGTGTCATGAAAGGCTGGACGAGCACAAACGAATTCTAGATAATCAGCAGGCAATAATTAATAGACAGAAAAATATTATTGATAACTTATTATCTGAAAACACTCGGCTTGCAAAAGCATTCAGTGAACTTAAAATCAAGTGCGATGACAACGAGCAGTATTCTAGGATTAACACACTTGAGATACACGGTGTTTCAGAAGTATCGAATGAAAATGTCTGTCAAACTGTTATCAGTGTCGCCAAGGCGTTAGATGTAGAAATAAAAGAGGATATGATTGATGCGTGTCATAGGCTGGAAAAAGTTAATAATCGTCCAACTCGTGGCATTATTGTAAAATTTGTTAGAAAATGTTACAAGGAACAGTTCTTAGAAAAACGTAAGATCAAAAGGAATTTGTCCACAACTCATCTTGGTCTTTCCGTCCCTAGTCCCATATATATTAATCGGTCTTTAGCTCCTAACAGGCGAATTTTATTTGCTAAAGCTAAACAATTGCAACGAGATAGGGAATATAAGTATCTGTGGGTGAACAGGAGTGGCAAAATTTTGATGAAAAAGACTGATGGAAGTCAAGTGCATGCTATACGTTGTGAGGGAGATTTGGATAAATTGTAATTGTTTCATTGTAATGTTGTTCCTCTTTCAACTTTGATTTTTCATGAGCCATGAGATGGAGTTTTTCGTTTATTATCAAAATGTAAGAGGACTTAGAACTAAGGTTGATATGTTTATCCAAAATCTCCTGTGCTCTTCATACGATATTGTTGTACTTACTGAGACTTCTCTATCAAATAGTATATATGATAGTGAATTATTTGACAGTAGATATTTAGTGTTCAGAAATGACAGAGATCCTTTAGTATCTGGTAAGGAGCGGGGCGGGGGAGTTTTGATAGCCGTCAAAAAGAGTTTCAAGGCGAAACTATTATCCAAGTACTCTAAACAGTATTGTGAATCACTTACTATTTGCATCTCAAATAATAACAGGAAGTTATTAAAAAATGTTGTATACATTACTCCAGCATCATCTTTAACAGTTTATCAGGACTACTTTCGTTATTTAGAAAGCACTGACAATCTTATGATTTCGGATTGCGTTATCGTGGGTGATTTCAATCTTCCTGAAATTAATGGTACTGGTTATTCATTTACAGAAGGAACTGTGACTAGTAAAAGATTGGGTCAATTGGTATCATATTTAGGTTTAACGTCGTACAATAATATTCTTAATTACAATTTTAGGACGCTGGATCTTGTACTGGCCAATTTCGTAGTTGACGTGAAACGTGAGGAATTTGCTCTTGTGCCTGAAGATTGACATCATCCCCCACTATGTTTATCGTTACCTCCAGTAAAGAGGTGTTCATTACCAAAAAATATAAATCGATAATACTATGATTTCAAGAAAGCGGATTTTCTACAACTGTATTACGAGTTAAGAGATATTGATTGGAACCCGTTGTATAAGTATCAGAATGTGGATGAGGCTGTGGATTTCCTTTACTCGTCAATATATAGATGCTTTGATAATTGCATACCTAAGTGACAGATCATTAAAAAATCAAAATTTCCAGTCTGGTTTAATCACGATATCATTCAGATAATCAAAAAGAAAAGGAAGTGTGCCATAAAGAGGAAATCCTCCAGGTACTATGACGAACGATTCAAACAAATCAGATTTGAATTGAAAGTAAAAATAAATACCGCATATCGAGATTACATAAGTGAATTAGAGGTTACTTTAAAATGTGATATAACACCTTTCTGGAGGCACATTAAAAATAAGCGACTCACGAGATCAGGAGTAACTACGTTTGAGTATAATGGTGAGAACTACGAGGGCGGTAATGTTGTTCATGGCTTTGCTCGATATTTTTCGTCAGTTTACGTCAGATCAGATTTTAATTATATATTGGATGATTTGGCTTTAGATGACATTCCTCTATTTCCCTCTGTTGATATATTGTATGTCAGCGAGATATCTGTTGAAGAAGTGAAAAAGGCTATTAATGGTAAACTAAAGCCTAAAAGATCGAGTGGTCCTGATGGCATACCTCCATATATAATTAGGGCTTGTGCCGATTTATTGGCTAATCAATTAACTTTCATTTTTAACCTTTCTATTCGCACTTCATCCTTTCCTCAAAAATAGAAAGTCGCTAAAGTTACGCCCATTTTGAAGACAGGCAGTTTTGTAACCATATCTAATTATCGTCCAGTGTGTATTATTAATGCCGTCGCTAAGGTATATGAACATATATTGCACCATAAGATTTATAACCATGTCAAGATTGCTCTGTCAGAATTTCAACATGGATTTGTACCCAACAGATCAGTTATCACCAATCTTTTGGGCTATACTCAAAGTTTGTATGATACCATAAATACCAACGGAAGGACTGATGTTGTTTATATGGATTTGGAAAAAGCATTCGATAAAGTCGACCATAGAATTTTAATTACAAAAATGTATAAATCTGGTTTTTGTAAACAGTTGTTGCAGTTAATGTGTTCATATTTAAAAAACCGACAACAGTTTGTTTATTTTAACAATGGAATTTCAGATAATTTTATCAGTCCTTCTGGTGTTCCGCAAGGTTCAAATCTTGGACCTCTATTGAATTCTAATTAATGATTTACCAGACAATATTTGCCACTCTAACTGTTTACTTTTTGCAGATGATTTGAAACTTTACAAATACATTAGCGACCACCACGACCAAGACGAGTTGCAAAAGGACATTAATAATGTCATTTCTTGGTGTGATGTTAATAAGTTGTCTTTGAATGTTAGTAAATGTAAATACATGACCTTTACCAGGAGGAAGGAATTTGAAGTCTCAGCCTATCATATACGGGGGGAAAAACTGGATAGGGTTTTAACGTTTAAGGATCTTGGTATAATTTTTGACAGTAAGGTAACGTTCAATAATCATATCAATACAATAACAAAGAATGCTAACCGAATGCTAGGATTTTTGATAAGAACATCGAGACCATTTACTCAGCCCTCTGTACTGAATAAATTATATATTACCTTGGTACGGAGCATACTGGAATATTCTGTAATAATCTGGAGCCCGTGCACAAAGCAACAAGTGAAGGCTATTGAAATTGTACAAAACAAATTCCTACGTTACCTTTATTTCAAAACTTTTAATACTTTTTGCCCTTTCGACAGATCAACCCATTTATTAAGGAATATATTTAAATTTACTTCATTGAAAACTAGACGGTCCCTAATTTCTATACAAATACTAAGAAAAATTGTAATAGGACGATTTGATTCCTTGGACCTGTTAAGACGCATTTCATTCCATGTTCCGCAGACAAGATCACGTCAGCACCAATTATTTCACGTTCAAACGTCAAAAACATTGCATCAGTCAAATTCACCTTTAGTAAAAATGACAACGCTTTATAACACTGTAACAAAAGAAGTCGATATATTCACCAAATCGGATAAAGAATTCAGTAAGAGACTAGAAGCCTGCCTTTACAATTTGTAAATTTTTGATAATTCCTTCTTTCTGGTATTCTTCATATTTCCCAGTGTACTCATTCATGTTTTAAGTTTCCTTGTTTTTGCATTGTGTTTTCCTTTGAATTACCGTGTGATTTCTTAGTGAATTTTTCATTTATTATCAACTGTAAATGGTATCATATATAATGTTAATTTTGTTTCATTTTGTTTTTGTTCATTTTAAATTTTGTTTTTGTTAAACTTTAACTCAATGTACATAATGTTACTGAATGTCAAGAAGGTACTTAATTGGGTGTAAAACCTGTGTACTTTCAAATAAATAAATAAATAAATAAATAAATAAATAAATAAATAAATAAATAAATAAATAAATAAATAAATAAATAAATAAATAATAATAATAATAATAATAATAATAATAATAATTATTATTATTATTATTATTAATAACAGGTACCTTAAAATAAACAAAATAAAGCTGTATTGGTTAAATACAACAAATTGATCTTTTTAGTTTCTGACGAGAAAATGTTTAACGGTAATTTTAGGTCCTACAAAATTTGGATACGTTAGTTGTAGTATATACAACAAAAAAGTAAAGGGTTATATCGAGACTAACTAGACATCAACGGGATAGGTTCGAACCTACGAATCTGGGACTTAATTATCAGAAATAGATGCTTCCTTAAACTTCGACATCATCATGAATTTCTTGGCGGAAACTTTCCGAGATTGTCGCTTCATTTTTCTGGCAGTAAGGTAAGGTATGAGAAAATGGAGTGGCATGGATTGCTTCGTATTCATACATCGCATTAAATTTCAGTACAAATATAGTGTAGTTAAAATGGGGTAAATTTTACTGAGGTTAGCAGGTGGTCAAATGGGATAAATGAAATCTGTCTTAGAAAGAATGTACGTGTTGAAATACGACTGAAGCTTTATAAAAATATAAACTGGACTTTAAAATGATCGTGGATTTGTAAGTGAATGTCCAGCTGCTGCGTGGCACGTCTGGACAACGGCTGTATCAGTTTTATGGCAAGTAGGGCAGTAAAGCTTCTGTTTACGGCCGAGCGTTTAACTTCCTGTGTTGTGCTTTCTCTTCTGCGCTACCAGCTGCGCCCTGTGATACCAACAATTCCCAATCGAAAATTATTGTCCTCTTTAGTTACAAACACATCCACCGGAATGATGTTACTCAATCCGTGGTGTGCGTGCCCACGAGGTCCGTCAAAAGAGGCTCAAAGTGTGTAGAGAGAATATCCAACAGATAGCCGCCCCTATTAGGGGATCGAACCGAACGTTTCTAGCGAACAGGTTCGTATATGCTATTGAGCATGAGATTTATGTTTGACAATAATTTAGTATTAAGAGAAAATGAAAACCTACAACCTGTTTTCCAGTCATTGACCGGGTCAGGGATGTAATGAATGAAGCAGATATAGGCTGTTAGTACGATCAGCTGTTCGGTTCGATTCGATTCCACTAGGTGGGAGCGAGCCTTTACACGGACAAGAAGCATTCTTCGCCTAGTCCAGCGTAGCCGCCTTCCGATTAGGGGCCCCAGACCAGAGGCCAGGTCTTGTTAATTCCTCTAGCTCGGGGTATGGATGTTTGTGTTGGTCTTAACGGACACCTTCATTTACATAAATCATTGTGTACAACAAACCACCACAGAAACACACAATAGTAAATATATCCCTTTGCATACGGTTGACGTATTTCCAACAAAAGAATAGCATTACGAATATGTTGCAAAATTTGGGCTGGGGATACTTGGGAGAAAGGAAACGAGCTGCTCGACTAAGTGGCATGTTCCGAGCTGTCAGTGGACAGATGGCATGGAATTACATTAGTGGACGAATAATTCTGAGTGGTGTTTTAAAAAGTAGGAAAGATCACAATATGAAGATAAAGTTGGAATTCAAGAGGAAAAATTGGGGAATATATTCGTTTATAGGAAGAGGAGTTAGGGATTGGAATAATTTACCAAGGGAGATGTTCAATAAATTTTCAAATTCTTTTCAATTATTTAAGGCAAAACTAGGTAAACACCGGATAGGGAATCTGCCACCTGAGCGACTGTCCTAAGTGCAGATCAGTGGTGACTGACTTACTGACTGACTGACTGATTGACTTATTTATTTATTTATTGATTGACTGGTCGTGAGGCGTGTTCTGCGAGTGTAGGAAGAGGAGTATACTGAGACAAACCCAAACACCCAGTCTCTGAGTCAAATCAATTCACAATTTTAAGCTGCCCAGAAAAATACAGATCTACCACTTCGCCATTGTTCATTGCTGAATATTAAAATGAAGATCTACATAAGAAATGCTCACATGAGTAGGTTATAAAATCTACGTAATGCACTAGAATTAAAATCGAATATATAATGATACAGCTTTATATAAGGTGGTCGTAAACAACGTGAATCGGGTATACGAGTGTTAGAGGGTTGGTCTTACCGATAAATAATTTGAAAAAAAATTCGATATCTCGCGCCGTTGTCCTTTCAGGCAATCAGATTGCTACGTGAGCTAGTTCAAATGAGCTTTGCGACGTGGTCATGCTAAATCTGTTCGGGACTTAAGACGGGATTGAAAGCACAAATCGAAGAAGACTTGTGTTGCAATGTGAGTCTAAGTCCACTGCAGACTTGCCACATTGCTGCTTCATGAGCATTTCCGTAAATGACTGATCGCCTAGCAGCTACCGATGCCGAGGAATCAGTATCACCGGGCGAGTTGGCCGTGCGCGTAGAGGCGCGCGGTTGTGAGCTTGCATCCGGCAGATAGGGGGTTCGAATCCCACTGTCGGCAGCCCTGAAGATGGTTTTCCGTGGTTTCCCATTTTCACACCAGGCAAATGCTGGGGCTGTACCTTAATTAAGCCACGGCCGCTTCCTTCCAACTCCTAGGCCTATCCTATCCCATCGTCGCCGTAAGACCTATCTGTGTCGGTGCGACGTAAAACCACTAGCAAGAAGAATCAGTATCACACAAAAACGCACCGTAGTTCCCAGCCGGTATCACCGTAGTGTACTTGCTATGGCAAGATCCTGTCAGCTAGGAGGTCCGTGTTCAAATCCCTCCCTTGGAGAGAAGTCTTTTCTTCAATTGGTGCTCTCAAGCCACGTGCAGATTTAGCAACACCGCATCTGATGCCTAACTTCAGCAGCTGATAAAAAGACGACGGAATGAGATATCGAATTATATTTTTCAAATTATTTATCAGTTTTACCAATCCTGTAACACTCATATACGAGGTTCACGTTGTCTCCGGCCACTCTGTATAACAGTTATCATACTCGTGAGTTCGCTTCAACTGGGATGAAACGTCCGTAAACTCGCGGTAGACCCTGCTCGTCTTTACTTACTGTTGGACTTGATGGTGATCTTAGTTGTTCATACAGTCCCTTTCAAATAAATAAATAAATAAATAAATAAATAAATAAATAAAAAAATAAAAAATAAATAAATAAATAAATAAATAAATAAATAAATAAATAAATAAATGCGGTAGACTGTCACTATTTCAACGGTCGCAGGGTTTTTGAGGGCTTCGTAGGTTTACTTATTGGAAATAAAAGACAAATATTATGTGGATAGTAAATTTTATTTGATAGAACGTGGTAAACTTGGAACACTTCTAGTGTGGGTCTGTGTTTTGAGAAATACAAGACATAATTTAAGAGTTCATAAGTACCGAGCTCGATAGCTGCAGTCGCTTAAGTGCGGCCAGTGTCCAGTATTCGGAAGATAGTGGGTTCGAACCCCATTGTCGGCAGCCCTGAAGATAGTTTTCCGTGGTTTCCCATTTTCACACCAGGCAAATGCTGGGGCCGCTTCCTTCCCACTCCTAGCCCTTTTCTGTCCCATCGTCGCTATAAGACCTATCTGTGTCGGTGCGACGTAAAGCAACTTGCAAAAAAAAAAAAAAAAAGTTCGGGAGTAATATTACGAGTAAAAGTAAAATCGCGCAATGTGCTGCGATAACTTGCTCGGCACCTGAGCGCGCGAGTCAACACAGCGCCATCTTATAACAGAGTTTGTCTGTGACGTCACATATTTAGCACAAATTTGACCTTACTTTGAAGCGCTATTTCATGAAAACTAGGTTTTAGATTTTTTTGATTTTTTTTGTAACAGGTAGCCCCCTCTTTTATCTGTCAATTGAGTCATTAAACATAATCGTAAGTTAAGTACTCTGGACGATATACGCGTTCTGCCCAAACACTAAATGCCTCTTAAAATGTTTCTTTCCATGTTGTCGAGGAACGTAAGTCTACGTAAAAGAAGTCGTTTCATCCCCTAACAAACTACAAATGCTTTCATTCCCCACCCTGAAGGGGTGGGGCGGGCCACCTAGAGGGTAACGCCCTCTCTCTGGCCAGGAGAGGTGACGGGGTTGGAAGAAGTGTGAGAATAAGGAGAGGGGAAAAGGAAGATATTCTCTATTAGGGCTTGGAAGCGGAGATGGAATTACGGGAGATGTGTGGAAGGACTCGTGCATTTTATTGAGAATTTTCCAAGAGTTACATACATTGAGTTTCATAGGGTTTACAATAGAGTTTGCACATACATATAGTGTTGGTACAGTTTGCCGGTTGGACGTGATGGTTTAGTAATGGGTACTGGGATAGAGTTGGGATGTAAGGAAGTGGATGGTTGTTGTAATGTTGGTGATGGATGTGGCTACAAGTCGGAGAAGGTCTAGAATTGGGAGGGCGGTAGGAGGAAGCTATTTTGAGGAATGGATAGGTGCATGGCTTGCGGGGGTGTGGTGGGTGGTGGGGGTGGTTGGGAGGGGAGCGCATAGTATGGGGTGGGGAGCGTGAGTGCTCTACTCGGTGGTACTGGCTGTGAATTCGGACGCCGTTGGTTATGAGATGATGTACTTCTTCTTCGGAGGGGAGTTGAATTCGTACCATGAATGTTGGGCCGTGCCTGTTGTAAATGCGATATGCTTCATCTCCTCTACGCATCTAGCCAATAACTTAACTCTGAATGTGAATATGATTTATGTGCTAATTTGAGGGTTGTAACTCTCGCGCGGCAGCGCATGGGTTACCACCCAATTGACCTCGGTGTACCCTTTGGACCGGAGAGCCATTTGCTAACGCAGGTGCAAAATGAATATATAAACACAGGTTTTGGCCACTTGCTACAAGTCAGCTGGCGATTCAGTGCGTTAGTTTCTAGTGCCAGCTGGCATGAGCTATACCGTACGTCACCAACGTTTCTGCGCGAGTCAAACATCTGAGAGCCAAAAGTATTCTTCACAACGTGTAACACCACCTCCGTTAAACCTGGTGGAAGTTGGAGGTATGGGTCAAATATTCGAGAATGAGAGTTCTGTAAGTGCTCGACAAGACTTGCAAGCATTAGGCCTATGTATAAATATCCCAAAGTTTTATTTCACCCTTATTTCTCAACTTCCTTTCTTCAACTTATCCCAGCTATCAGTGGCTCAGTTTGGTCTTGGCCGGGGGTTTAAGGCCGAATGCCCTTCCCGATGCCACATGATTTTTGAGATGAAGATCTGAAATTCAGTATTGATTGAGATTCGAACCTCAACCTTTTGGGTGGGAAACCATTACCCCACTCCTCCAATTTTTGAACATTTATATTTTTCGTACCGAGCAAGTTAGCCGTGCGGTTAGGATCGCGCAGCTGTGAGCTTGCATTCGTGAGATAGTGGGTTCGAATCCCACTATTAGCAGCACTGAAGATGGTTTTTCGTGGTTTCTCATTTTCACACCAGGCAATTATGATTTATTATTACGATTTATTTACATTAATTAAGGCCACGGCCGCTTCCTTACCACTCCCTGCCCTTTCCTATCCCATCGTCGCCATAAGACGTATCTGTGTCGGTACGACGTAAAGCAGATTGTAAATAAATAAATATATATATATTTCGTGTAAGGGGTGTATTTGCTCTGGAAGTATCAAAGCAAAGCAAAGTCATCTCCGTACAGGCCATGAAGGCCCTTGGAGGAGTGGAAGGTAAAGGCTTCCACTATTCGTAACCTCGGCACTTGATGTGGTAGAGTGGTTAGCTCCACGCCCGACCGCCTTTGCCCCCAGGAATTAACCTGGCACTCATTTTGGGTGTAGGCTGAGTGAACCTCAGGGCCATGCGCACCTCCGGAAGTGGAAATCTCGTTTCTTAAATGTTACGACTTTCTGACGGGGATTCGAACCCACGTCCTTCCGAGCGAACCGAGCACGCCTTTACCGCCTTGGCCAGGCAGCCCCTCTGGAAGTATCAATTTCTTTAATTTGAAAATGTTAGCATGAGATTTTTTTTACTTAATATGAACAAACACTGATTAATAGGATAAAGGGAGCTAAAAAATATTGCCAAAAACTTCAATAAAAATGAACTGATGGCCTTGAAAGCAGGGGCGTCTCGACTTAAGGACCACACGAGCACGTGAACACACTGGTAATCTCAAAACTCTCGAAATTTACACGATACTGTATGATAAGATTTATGTACGTTGAGGACGTATTTACGAAGTTGTAAGTCCCGATTCACTTTCCATTTCCAGTTGAATCGCGCGTTACGGCAGCCGATCAGAACCCCGTTTTGAACTAGGAACTTCGGCGTATTGCATAACTAGAGCTTGAAGGGGCAATTCTGTGCGTATGGCGAATATGATCACAGTTTACCGTGTGATCACGGCACTGCCTCTTCGATTTGCATCCGATGGCTGCTTCATATCGAGCAGGCAGTGGAATACGGACCGCTGACCCCCTTCCAATGCCTACGGAAAAACTTATTTTCAAATCCCAAAGATGGCAGCACGTGTCGTGAAGTCCGTAGCAGTGGTTAATGCAGTTACCCCAGCGCGGAATGGTGAATCCCCGTTACTTCATTATAGTCCTTGAACTAAACGAACTACTCCGAGGGAAGCATTTCCACACACGATGCGCTATATTTCAAGCAGTAGAGTGCTCCATCACGGACATCAACAAAAGCGGCACTGCTACTGGTATCCTGCGCCTTCCACACACCTGATAAGAGGCGCAACATGTTGCAGGAGATTACATTAAAGACCTATAGAAGAATGGTGGTTCTACAAGAAAATGTTTCGTATATGTGCATATGTTGCTACTACTCTCTTCCAGCCCTTGTATTTGCGCTCATTAACCTTGCCAGCCGTTTTCAGACTTTAATATTCCCAGAAGTATATAATATTAACAGCAAAAACAAATAAATAATAATAATAATAATAATAATAATAATAATAATAATAATAATAATAATAATAATAATGTCCGCCTCTGTGGTGTAGTGGTTAGCGTGATTAGCTGCCACCCCCGGAGGCCCGGGTTCGATTCCCAGTTCTGCCACAAAATTTGAAAAGTGGTTCGAGGGCTGGAACGGGGTCCACTCAGCCTCGGGAGGTCAACTGAGTAGAGGTGGGTTCGATTCCCACCTCAGCCATCCTGGAAGTGGTTTTCCGTGGTTTCCCACTTCTCCTCCAGGCGAATGCCGGGATGGTACCTAACTTAAGGCCACGGCCGCTTCCTTCCCACTTCCTTGCCTATCTCTTCCAATCTTCCCATCCCTCCACAAGGCCCCTGTTCAGCATAGCAGGTGAGGCCGCCTGGGCGAGGTACTGGTCATACTCCCCAGTTGTATCCCCCGACCAAGAGTCTGAAGCTCCAGGACACTGCCCTTGAGGCGGTAGAGGTGGGATCCCTCGCTCAGTCCGAGGGAAAAACCGAACCTGGAGGGTAAACAGATGATGATGATGATGATGATGAGATGTACTATAGGTGGTAAAAACATGCGCATCAACTGCATGGCCTCAGAGATATTAATTGTTTTGTTCAAGAATGTTGGAAGGTTGAATAGGATTTTTTAAATGGTAGGATCTGAACCGTGGGAGCAGCGACGAAGGATCTGCTCCTCCGTGTACACACCCTAGATACAACCTGGGGGAATTGGAGCACAGCCTTACTTGTACTCACAGTCTACTCTCCTTCGGAGCTTCAAGAAATCCTTATCATCCACCCCTGTACTGAAACAAATTTGACAGGCACCTAATTAACCAATTACAACAATCGGCTGTGAACTACATGCTTAATTAACCCTCAACCCTTTAGTACGCGGCGAGTTGACGGCGGACATATTTATCAACTTTCTTTTACTTGTGATATTTCTTAGAAATATAGAGTATGGTTCCAGTGGTCCGGCCCCACGGTGTGGGGGGCAACGCGTCCACCTGTCACCCGGCAGCCCCGGGTTCGATTCTCGGCGGGTCAGGGTGTTTTTTGATCCTAAATGATTAATATTCCTGGCCTGGGGACTGGGTGTTTGTGTCGTCCTTAACAATCCTTTCCTCACATTGAACACTTTAAACTTCCGCAATTACACTTTCACGCAGGTTCTTCATATATGGTGAAAGTAGTGGTATAAGATCCTCAGAGGTCGACGCCAAGAACATTTTTTTTTTTTTTTTTTTTTTAATGGTTCCAGTGTAAGTATGTACTGTATGTATCCTCACCAAGATTACTTGATTCGAGATATGGATAAGATCCAAAGGAAAGTAGCACATTTTGTTGTATGCGATTTTAGACAAACGAGTTGTGTTACGAATATGTTACAGTTTTTGGGCTGGGAAGACTTAGGAATAAGGAGACGAGCTGCTCGTTAAGCGGTATGTTCTGAGCAGACGAATAAACTCGACTAGGACTTTTAAAGATAGGAAAACCGAGCTCGATAGCTGCAGTCGTTTAATTGCGACCAGTATCCAGTAATCGGGAGATAGTGTGTGCGAGCCCCACTGTCGGCAGCCCTGAAGATGGTTTTCCGTGGTTTCCCATTTTCACACCAGGCACCAACACAGATAGGTCTTATGGCGACTACGGGATAGAAAAGGGCTAGGAATGGGAAGGAAGTAGCCGTAGCCTTAATTAAGGTACAGCCCAAGCAATTGCCTGGTGTGAATAATGGGAACCACGGAAAACCATCCTCAGGTCTGCCGACAGTGGGTTCGACCCCACTATCTCCCGAATGCAAGCTCACAGCTACGCGACCCTAACCGCACTACCAGCTCGCTCGGTAATTGACTGAACCCTTGCAAGACGTAGCAACGCAGCCTTTTCCGGTCACATCTTCCGAAATGACCAATACAACCCGATAAAACTGATCATAGAAGCCAATATGAAAGGGAAACCGGGACGTAGGCGGAGAGGATGATCCTGGGCGCGGAACCTCCGACAGTGGTCCGACATCCACGATACAGCAATTATTATACTGGAAAAACGAAATAGGGAAAGAAACGTCTGTAAGGAGACGACACCAAACGAAGAAGGAGAAGAAGACAATTTGTTGGACTGTGAAAGCGGAAACCAAGGTACGTACTGGAGGTACCGTATTTTTCGGACCACAAGGCACACACTGATATTTTGTTGAAAATTTAAGCAAAAAATATGTCACTGTATTTTCAAAGCATATTTTACAGAAATATTTTTAATTAGTGTACAAAGAAACATTACAGGTAAGCAGTGAAATACTGTCACTGTTGCGATTCGCAAGTAGGTATTGTCCTCTTGCAGCCCTATTTCCATAATATAATTTTGCGTAACTTTTAATTTGAATGCTCAGTCGCAAAGAATCATCTTCTGTACAACTGACATTGTGTATGGTAAATTATTACCACTAGAACTTGCCATTACGGCAACTTACTGCTGATTACAAAGTGAAATATTTTCTTTCTAGCCTTCCTTGAAGGTTACCTATAACGGTAGTCAAGGTTGCTGCTGTTTCTTAACTGCAGTAATAACTGGAACCAACTGCTGAGAGTATTGTAAGGAATATTTTGAGCATTGGTGCGGCAAATCACGTATACTCGTGTCTAAGTAAAACTCAGGCTGTTTTTCGTAACAAAAAGTGCGTCTTATGATCCGAAAAATAGGGTACTTGGATTGCCTTCTGATATTTAACATTAGGTATCGCAAATATCATAATGATAACAATATGCTGGCATTGTTATTTCCACGGATAAATGTCATATTAAATTGAAGGCAATCACTATTTCAGCTTTGGGAAATATTCGATATTCGTGAAATGAGCGGAAGTGTAGTGAGGGGAACCATTAGAAGAAGAAAAGTGGCCACGACCGTTTGATGACAAGCAACAGGTAACAAGAAGCAGTATGGGATGCACTCTGCCACAATCTTCGCCGTGTAATTGATTTTCACCTCATTTCCTGTCAGTGAAAGCTGAAAATATTAAATCAAAACACGAGTCTTCATTAGCAATGTTATAGCTAACTGCCCGTATTCATTTGATATAAAATATGCGAACAGGGAAATTCACGTTCTTGGATGTAAGTGACCTTCCTCAGACTTAAACTACCCGATTCTCTATGATTTTGGAAGATCCAATTTTGAAAAACCTAATTCTGATATTCTGTGAATTATTTGAATTCTTTGAATTCCCTTAATGAAATCGCTGTACGAACCCCATAACCTTATTAAGGTTTTCTTAAATTTTCCTTCATCATTGATGTCTTCTTTTCCACTTCTATGTGTAAAAAAAGAAAAAGAAAAATGGAAGTTCTACCATAAATTTTGACCGCGGAATGGAACATTATAGTAGCTGATTATTATTTAGGGCATGCATGAGCGTTTACTGGTTCTCGAATCACAAGTGGTTCTTCACCTACCGAGCAATTTGGCCAGGCGGTTTAGTTACGTAGCAGTGAGTTGGCATTCAGGAGATACTGGCTTCAAACCCCACTGTCGGCAGCCCTGAAAAGTTTTCCGTAGTTTTCCACTTTTACACCAGGAATATGCTGGGGATGGACCTTAATTTAGGTCACGGTAGCTTCCTTCCCAACTCTAATCCTTTCCTATTTCAACTTCGGCGTAAGACTTGTCTATGTCGGTGCCAAGTGAAACAAATAGCAAAAAATGTTTCTTGACCTTCATGTTTAATATAATACATAATGCTGAGAGTTATCTTAATGATTTGAATGACATGTTGGGTGAAACGTTCTTGGACGTAAGTGACCTTCCTCAGACTTAAACTACTGATGTGAGATGTGTGGAAGGGACTGTCATCTGTATGCCTACATTAACTATGGATTTGTTAAGGAGAAAGCCTAGTGAGATTTTTGCGTATATTAAGAATAGAGATATTTTAAACGTTGAAATTTATAAATGTTCCGAATGAAAGTTTGAAATGTCTGTTCATCATTTGTCCTGCGCTCTGCCGTATGATGCAATAATAATTCATACGACAATTCCGAGCAGGCTTTTTAAAACCTGCACCCGAGAAGTTGGTTGCCAGCGCTGATATTGGGAACACTGACGCGAGAAACCCCAAAATATATGTCACAAACGTGTTTCGCAATTTTTTAATGCAATTATTTCCACACTATCTCATTTGTTGGCGTAGAATACATCTGTAGATTCGGAGCAGTACTTGAGCCAGCGACCGAGTAGGGCAGACTTCGGCGTAACAGCGTTTGGCTTCGGCTAACCTTGCAGCTCTACATTCAGGAGGCGGTCTCCACCGTCGGTTGCCCTGATAATTGTTTTCCGTGGTTTTCTATCCTCCTACACTGAGAAGAATTCCGGAACAGATTATTATCACCACACCAAATCTCATGGCCTGACGGGAACCACTTTTCAATGCACGATAAGCATAGTCCTACTCCCTCCCGATATATAGTGCAGTCCAACCTGATACACTTACAAGGGAAAGAAGCGTACCGGGGATTCACGGATCTTACGTAAATTTTGCACATGCGTTAAATTAACCAAGAATAACGTAACGGCCAAAACATTTCTTTCGGAAATTAACTAACGCGACCTACAGAAAGCGTTATAGTTCGCATGTTTGAATTGGCGCGCGTAGCTACGCAGGACTGCGGCGCGTGCTGGGTTCTTTCGTTGAGGGACCGTGCCATGATCTTCTTTTCTATTCCGTAATTGCCTAGCACATCGCGAAAATGATGTAGTGGCATTAAGAGAAATCATTTAGTCCCTGCATTAACTGAGGGTCACTAAAGGCAATAGAATAAGATTGTTATACTTAAAATAAAGGTCAATCAGTAAACAAGGGATGTTACACACGAAAGCAAGTTACTCCTTATAGTTCGTACAACAATGATGTTCGTAGTAAAAATGATGAAGGCACAAAGCGGTTCTACACCAACCACACCTAACAAGCAAGGATAAGGACAGATGGAACATTTTAAGTCGCCGCTCTCAAAACAATATTGCTGAGGATGCGCAAAGGCTCCCGGGTTTTGGACAAATACTGGTTTCGGTATCAGGCGTATTGCCACATGGGACGAAATCGTCACACCGATACAGATAGATCTTAAAGCGACAAGACGATTGGAAAAGGCTAGGAGTGGGAAGGAGGCGGCCGTGGTCTTAAGGTACAGACCCAGCATTTGTCTGGTGTGAAAATGGGAAAGCACGGAAAACAATCTTCAGGGATGCCGACAGTGGGGTTCGAACCCATTATCTCCCGGATGCAAGCGAACACTGCGTACCCACAACCGCACGGCCAACTCACCCAGTAGTAAGAAAATTGATGCTCGAGGTAGGATAATTCCTGATGGGAAAATTAATATTGAGAAAACAATTAATAAGGTAAATATTGAAATTGATTATCAGAAGGAAGGGAATCAAAGGCATTTTGGAATAGGGGCGTGATGAAACCAGGAAAAAGATGCCTCTGATAACCTATTTTGTGCTAGTGTTGAATATTGATGCTCTTGTTGAAGTTTCTGAAATCGAAAGGGAAAAGTTTCCTGAAGGTGAAGACGGTGAAGAATGTTCTCGAAGTATACATCAGAATGAGGATGTCATTATGAATAGTATATAGCGTACGGGAGAAGATTAATTTTAGGTCAGTTGTGTGTCAGAATGGTGATGTTGAGATTATTGAAGCTTCCAGTAAGAGGGTTGAGAATATCTGTGTTATTAGCATGAAAGTTGTGCGTGTGGGAGCTGATATGAAATTAAGTGATGTTGGAGTAATTGTTGGGAAATTTCGTATAAATAATGAAGACCGCGAAAGTAGATATTATAGTAATTTCACTAATAGACTGAGTGTGAGAGGCAGGACGTGTGCTAATACATGTGGAAGTGGGCTCAAGGTAACAGAAGCTGGTACGTTTAATAAGTGTGAGTTTACTGAAACTGATGATGGTTGTTTTAAAGGGCCTAACATCGAAGGTCGTCGACCCTTTACTGAAACTAAAACAGTTGTCCGTAAGGGCTTGTCTGGGATTCATAGGAGGGTTTGTAAATTGTATGGCGATTCAGGGTTTGAATATTTTGTGAGGAATGACTGTGTGGGAGTGTTGGGAAGTTTTAAGGAAAGTGAAAGTGGAAATATGTGTGGGGCGGCAGGAAAGCAATTCAAGCGTGTGTGAGAGTTATCTTAATTATTTGAATGACATGTTGGGTGAAACTGATGTGAGATGTGAGGAAGAGACTGTCATCTGTACACCTACAGTAACAATGGATTTGTTAAGGAGAAAGCGTAGTGAGATTTTTTGCGTATATTAAGAATAGACATTTTTTAAACATTGAAATTTATGAGTGTTCCGAATGAAAGTTTGTATGATTCTTGTGTGAATGAATGCATGAGGTAGAAAAGATTTTTTAATATGAGCACAGGGTAGGCAGTACCCAAAGATGTATGAAGATAACGATGGCAAATTGGGTTAAGTCAGAGGAAAAGCAAGTTGAGTTAGACAGCAGAAGGAAAGGAGGCAGGATTTTTGAAACATAAGAGATGAAGTTTTGTTATGCATTCCTCATCCGTCTATTTTTTCGTTTGTCAGTGGTTTAACCTCTTACTAATACATCGAATGTTTTCGGCTTCGGAAGGTTGGGAAAGTGTTAGGATTGGGAAGGAAGCGGCCGTGGCCTTAATTAAGATACAGCCCCAGCATGGGAAACCCCGGAAAACCGTCTTCAGGGCTGTCGACGGTGGTATTCGAACCGACCATCTCCCAAATGCAATTTCACAGCTACGCGACGATAACTGCAAGGCCAACTCGATCGGTCATCCGTCTAATGCTGAGAATAAAACTATCCACAAATACTTCCAATTATTTCACGGCCCATATGCTATAAGAAATTAGATCAGTATGTGTGCATACGAACTTGTGGGTGGAGATAATACTCTCCTGTTAATTTCTAATATTATTTAGGGCCTGTACTACGACTGTCAGGTAGACAGACAGATACGTAGGCTGCAGTTTTGCAAACTAGAAGTTAAATATTTTCTTGCGTACTAATAACGGATTTTAACTCTCTTCTTCTTCTTCTTCTTCTTCTTCTTCTTCTTCTTCTTCTTAATCTGTTTACTCTCCAGGGTTGGTTCTTCCCTCGGACTCAACGAGGGATCCCACCTCTACCGCCTCAAGGGCAGTGTCCTGGAGCTTCAGACTCTGGGTCGGGGATACAACCGGGGAGGATGACCAGTACCTCGCCCAGGCGGCCTCACTTGCTATGGTGAACAGGGGCCTTGCAGGGGGATGGGAAGATTGGAAGGGATAGACAAGGAAGAGGGAAGGAATTGGCCGTGGCCCTAAGTTACGTACCATCTCGGCATTTACCTAGAGGAGAAGTGGGAAACCATGAAAAACCACTTCCAGGATGGCTGAGGTGGGAATCGAACCCTCTTCTACTCAGTTGACCTCCCGAGGCTGAGTGGACCCTGTTCCAGCCCTCGTACCACTTTTCAAATTTCGTGGCAGAGCCGGGAATTGAACCCGGGCCTCCAGAGGTGGCAGCTAATCACACTAACCACTACACCACAGAGACGGACATGATAGATTTTAATATTGTTAAATTAGAGCAGACTACACTTAGTAAAGGTCTAAAGAACCTCTGTGGTAACTTTAATCAGAATGCTTCCAATACAACTTTTCCCACTAGATTAACCAATAATAGTACATCTCTCATGGACCATTCATATATAAATAAACCTCGTAAATGTAATTTATATAACATCTTCCATGATTTTAGTGACCATAACATGTTGGTATATAACACAGAAATATCACTCCAGGGTAATATAACTAGAAACCTCATAACATCTTAGAAAACTATTAAGAAAATGGATCAGTATATGTCCATAAACCCTTTAACGATTACATAAGACGATTGGTGTGATACTATAGTTAACAAAATTGTTGAGTATGTAGCGAAAGCCAGTGCAGAGGTTAGAAATCAAAACAATAAGCATAAAAATATTAAAGAGCAAGACCACTTTGTCCAGGGAAAACACCTGAACTTTTAGACTTTATTCGCCAGAAAAATAAATTATACAGTAAAATTAAGAAGCAGCAATTTAGATTTAAAATGTTATGAAGTCATGTATCACAACAATTCAAGAAATATTACAAATTTGTGTGTTATAGAGTTACTAAACTTAAGCGAGAGTTAGAGAACTCATACTATACTAATAACTTTAGAAACACACATAATCAGTGGCAAGTTATAAATGAGATATTAAGAGGAATACTGTCCGGCTCCATGGCTAAATGGTTAGCGTGCTGGCTAGTCATTTGGGTCCCGTATTCGATTCCTGGCAGTGTCAGGAATTTTTAACCATGATTGGTTAATTTCGCTGGCATGGGGACTGGGTGTATGTGTCGTCTTCATCATCATTTCATCCTCATCACGACACGCAGGTCGCCTACGGGTGTCAAATCAAAAGACCTGCACCTGGCGAACTTGTCCTTGGACACTCCCGGCACTAAAAGCCATACGCCATTTCCATTTCCAACAGGAATACCAACAATAGCAAGGCTATTCAGAGGTTCGGAGTGCGTGTTTTTAAATTAAAAAAAGGGAAGCTGAAAGAACACGAAAAGAAGGAAAGGATGATTCTAAGGAAAATTGTGGGACCACAGAAGATTACTGATGTGACTTAGAAGAAAAGGAGATATGAGGAGCTCTACAAGTTCACGGAAAAGATCATGGGCACAATGCAGACTGAAATTCTACGGACACCTAGTGAGAATGGACAAACGGATCTTCAAATTAACCATGGGGTTAATGGGCACCTCCAAATAGGTAGAAGAGGTCAACAAGGATGCTGAAGAAGTTTGAATTACGTTGCAGATGACCCACAACAGAAGAAGAGTCGACAGTCGAAAATCATTTGAAGAGACACCACTAAAACGGAGGCCCAACAGATCATTTCCAAAGATAAGAGAAAGGTGAGAAGCGAAGGAATGAAAGGTTCTGGGAAGAGAAGAGGGGCTAAGAACCCGTAAGTTCTATGCGGTCCATAGATGGCAAAATTCGGAAAAGAAGAAGCAAGGATATTAATTTGAAAATATATGATAAAATAGTTACTAATCAAAAAGAAATGTTTACAATATTCAATGAATATTTCACGAGTATATGGAAAGATCTGGCCAGCACATGAACTTCTTAATTTAGGAACAGGATCGAATAATTCTTTGTTTTTTTTTTGTTTTTTTTTTTTTGTTTTGCTTAGGTCAAGAGAGTTCGGGAACCTTCCCCCTGAGTTGCAATATACGCTGGCCGCTTTTGGATCATTTTGTCATCTTCATCGCTGCGATCCAAGTGTGAGTAAGGCATCGTCGGAAGGCCCAACAGCTCAAGGTAATGACAGACATATTTTAATATGTGATAGCTCCAGACAGTTAACTTGAGGGGAAGGTTTCAAACCTCTTTCTTAATATAAAATTATCAAGTTTAATATCACCTTTTAAATGTAAATTTTCAGGCAAGTCTAAGGACTCTATTCAAATTCCCGCTGGGAAATATGTAACTTAGGGAATAAAGAGAGTTGACCCTCTTTTAATTCCCATTCAACTTGGTGTGGGGGTGACTATGATTTTCTAAAACTCTAAATCCTCAAAACTATTTTGGTACTTAATATTTCGCCATCTAGTCACCTCTCTGTAGTATAGGCTCAACCTCTGTAACTTCGGGCCATAGTCCCATGTAGGATTGTATGTGTATTTCTAAAGGAGTGCAAGTCTTTCGACTTCGCATTTTGTTTATGGCCAATCGTCCTAAACATTTTTATTTGTACACTAAGGCCATTTAGAATGGGTACTTATTGCCCCTGCTTAAAGTGTCATTAGTTGTTGACGAGTGTGTAATAGACTGTGGAGCTGAAATGACAGTAAACACTGTTTTGAAGTTTATCTAGTGTAAAATTTGACAGAAAACTCGTGGCTCCCAGAGGCTGGACTGTAGTAAAATTTTGGAACGTAAGTGAGTGGAGCAAATGTGCCCTTTGAAATAGTGGAACGTTAGAGCTACAAAGCTCATTTCTTATAAATTATTGTGTCGACAATTTTCTTTATTGTAGCTGATTTTCTTGGACTTATAATCCACTCTTGTTACCCGAGCTGACAAGCTCTTTAACTGTTATTTGTTGTTGCCTATTCAGATCATCTATGAAAGTCAGAAAAAAACATAATTTAGTGTTTTAAATTATACTTTGATCTTTTTTCTGTCCACCCATTTCACCCTGACACCTTACACCTCTGTAAACCAAGGAATTTCCCTATCAGATATAATTTAAATATAGATTATTAAAATTCCTATATAGTAATTATTTCTTTTGTCAATATCAATATGGATTTTTACGAAATTCAGACACTTACAATGCTGTGGAAAGTACTGTTATTAAATTACAAGAAGTTCTGGATCTAGATCAATTAGCATCGGACATATTTATACAGTTGCGGTATTTTAATCACTAAATTATAAGCAGCTGGCATAATGGATGTTGCGCTAGATTGGTTTATAAACTATCTTACAAATAGGGAACATTTGTTTCCAATTGTCTGAATACTAATAGAATAGAACACTTCCATCCTCTAGTTTGGGATCACTTGAAACTGGAGATGGAGTAATAATAATTTATTGTAATCGAAAATGTGTTTTGATACATGCGTTCTTTTCCTTATTACTGTTTATCTATTACTACATTAAACATTGCAATTAAACTTATTAACTATTTTAAACCAATTTATAAACTGTAGTTTTTCTTTTCCATTTTATTATCCTACACCTTAACAGAGTTAAATAGTCTCGGACAAACATGGATCTTACGCTCTCTAAATTGAATTAGTTCTTACTTTTGTCTCACAGTTCTTTATAGAGTTGTCCTACAATCACAACATACATTTGTAATTAATTGAAGAATGAATTGGTGAATGAATGATTTCATGATTGAATTCTATTCATGCATGCATGAATGAATAAACACTCTTCTCACCCAGTCACGGATAGCCACCAACTGGCGAGAGAGAAATGAATACTAATAGTAATTACCAAACTATCTCTATCGCTCTCCCACATGGCTCAGTGATAGGAGCGTTCCTTTTCATATGTTTACTAACGATATTGATAGCTTATATCATAGGTGTATCACTATTTCTGATGACAACAATGTATTCTATACCGGTGATTACATTCCAGAACTTGAACAAGATACGCAGAATGAAGCAAATTTAATTGAAATATGGTGGTGCAAAAGGTGATTTACAAGATTAAAATTAATTCCTTTTTAGATTTATAGTTGATAGTTTTGGATAATTAATACCCAGCTACTTAATTTCTTGGACTAATTATAGATGAATCATTAATCGTCGTATAATCGTGTAGAATCTATCTGTGACAAACTGATCCCAGCTATCGGCATCATACACAGATTAAAATAAAACGTTTCTCGTGATTTATTGAAAAGTGTTCTCCAAGCACTAGTTGAGAGCCATATTACTTAAGTGATTCATATATCGGCATGTTGTAGTAAAGAATTATTCACTAGAGTTGTTATATTACACAAAAGGGTTAAAATTGCCTCTGTTAACTCCTACTGAACAATTGTGTAGGCTACACAATGTTCTTCCACCTGATAGCCTACTGCAGACATATTCATTGATCATGATGTATAAAATTGTACTCGTAAATTGGCACACTCAAGTACATTATGTAAAACAAATTCAGTAGTTCACAATTACCGTATAATACAAGAAACGCTAATAATATCCACTGCACAGTTATATGGAAGTAATTCATTGTGGCATTGATCTGTTAGTCTCAATAGTAAACTGCCAGAAGATATAAAGAACATCTCTACAATACTAATGTTCAAAACGAAGTTAAACCACTATCTTAAGTAGAATAAAAGTGTAGAGTTTATAAATTTTGAAATTAACTGTTACATTTACTTTCTTGTATATTTAGTTGTTTGTCTGCTTGTTTGTTTTCTTTGGCCTTCTGCCCCCAACTTCGGAGGTTCGATCCTGGCTCAGTCCGGTGGTATTTGAAGGTGGGGATGTGTGGGATCTGGTAAATGCAGCACGGATGAAGCTTCAGGAAGCGGAGATTATCAGTGGAATACTGTGTAGGAGGGATACTGACTGGAAGGTGATTGGGGATTTAAATGAGACTATGGAGTGGGTATGTGGGAAACTGGGAGTGAGATTTCTAGATCCTAATGGGTGGGTAGGAGACAGGGATCTGCGCTCAGATGGCCTTCACTTAAACCGCAGTGGTACATATAAGTAAGGAAACTTGTTTAGAAGGGTTATGGGCAGGTACATTCAGGGAAACGGGATGGCCTAGGGAGCGGTGTTAAGCGAACAGGGATGACATACAAATGTTAGTGCTCAACTGTAGAAGCATTGTAAACAAAGGAATCGAATTAAGTAATTTAATAGATAAATACTTACCAGATATTGTAATAGGAGTTGAATCATGGCTGAGAAATGATATAATGGATGCAGAAATATTCTCACGGAACTGGAGTGTATATCGTAGAGATAGGATAGGAATGGTAGGAGGGGGAGTATTCATTTTGGCGAAAGAAGAATTTGTAAGCTACGAAAAAGTTAAGGATGAGGATGGGTGTAAGGCTCATCTTTAAAGATAATAGGCAACTTCATGTCTTTGGAGTATACAGGCCGGGAAAGGGTAGCACTGACGCTGATTCAGAATTATTTGATATAAGATAATCAGCTATGTTGGAAATGATATGGAAAGGAATGTGATTGTATCGGGTGATCTCAATTTACCAAATGTCAATTGGCAAGGTAATGCGAACGACAGGAAGCATGAACAACAAATGGCAAATAAGTTAATATGGGAAGGGCAGCTGATTCAGAAAGTAATGGAACCAACTAGAGGGAAGAATATTTTGGATGTGGTGCTGATAAAACCAGATGAGCTCTATAGAGAAACCGAAGTAATAGATGGTATTAGTGATCACGAAGCTGTTTTTGTCGTAGTTAAAAATAAATGTGAAAGAAAGGAAGGTATTAAAATTAGGACTATTAGGCAGTACCATATGGCTGACAAAACAGGCATGAGGGAGTTTAAAAAAAAGTAAATATGATCGCAAGAAAATGGTAAATAAAAATGTAAACAGACTCTGGGATGGGTTTGAAACAATTGTTGAGGAATGTGAAAATAGGTTTGTACCTTTAAATGTGGTAAGGAATGGTAAATATCCACTATATTATAACAGAGAAGTACAGAGACTAAGAAGGAGGTGCAGGTTGGAACGAAATATAATAATAATGTTATTTGTTTTACGTCCCGCTAACTACTTTTTAAGGTCTTCGGAGACGCCGAGGTGCCGGAATTTAGTCCCGCAGGAGTTCTTTTACGTGCCAGTAAATCTACCGACACGGGGCTGTCGTATTCGAGCACCTTCAAATACCACCGGTCTGAGCCAGGATCGAACCTGCCAAGTTGGGGTTAGAAGGCCAGCGCCTTAACCGTCTGAGCCACTCAGCCCGGCTGGAACGAAATAGAGTTAGAAACGGTTATGGAAGTAAGGAGAAATTGAAGGAACTTACTACGAAATTGAATCTAGCAAAGAAGTCAGCTAAGGATAACACGATGGCAAGCATAATTGGTGGTCATACAAATTCCAAGAAGGACATTCCAGGAATCATTAATGAACAAGGGGAGAGTGTATGCGAGGATCTTCAAAACGCAGAAGTATTCAGTCAGCAATATGTAAAGATTGTTGGTTACAAGGATAATGTCCAGATAGGGGAGGTGACTAATACTAAAGAAGTATTAAAATTTACCTATGATAACAATGACATTTACAGTAAGATACAAAAGTTGAAAACTAGAAAAGCAGCTGGTATTGATAAGATTTCTGGGGATGTATTAAAGGCAATGGGTTGGGATATAGTACCATATCTGAAGTACTTATTTGATTATTGTTGGGTTGAAGGAGCTATACCAAATGAATGGAGAGTTGCAATAGTAGCGCCGGTGTATAAAGGAAAGGATGATAGACATATAGCTGAAAATTACAGGCCAGTCAGTTTGACATGTATTGCATGTAAGCTTTCGGAAAGCATTCTTTCTTATTATATTAGACATGTTTGCGAAATTAATGACTGGTTTGACAGAAGGCAGTTTGGGTTTAGGAAAGGTTATTCCACTGAAGCTCAGCTTGTAGGATTTCAGAAAGTTATAGCAGATATCCTGGATTCAGGAGGCCAAATGGACTATATTGCAATTGATCTATCGATAGGGTAGATCATGGAAGACTACTGGCAAAAATGAGTGCTATTGGACTAGAAAAAAGAGTAACTGAATGGGTAGCTATATTTCTAGAAAATGGAACTCAGAGAATTAGAGTAGGCGAAGCTTATTTTTTTGCTAGTTTTTTTACGTCGCACCGACACAGATAGGTTTTACGGCGACGATGGGACAGGAAAGGGCTTGGAGTGGGAAGGAAGCCGCCGTGGCCTTAACTAAGGTACAGCCCCAGCATTTGCCTGGCGTGAAAATGGGAAACCACGGAAAACCATTTTCAGGGCTGCCGACGTAATAATTAAGAGGGGAATTCCTCAAGGCAGTGTTATTGGACCGTTATGATTTCTTATATATATATATATATATATATATATATATCAATGTTATGTGTAAAGAAGTGGAATCAGAGATAAGGCTGTTTGCAGATGATGTTATTCGGTACAGGGTAATAAATAAGTTACGAGAGTGTGAGCGGCCGCTGGTTGACCTCGATAGTGTTGTGAGATGGACGGTGGGCAATGGTATGATGATAAACGGGGTTAAAAGTCAGATTGTGAGTTTCACAAATAGGAAAAATCCTCTCAGTTTTAATTACTGCGTTGATGGGGTGAAAGTTCGTTTTAGGGATCATTGTAAGTACCGAGGTGTTAATATAAGAAAAGACCTTCATTGGGGTAATCACATAAATATGATTGTTAATAAAGGGCACAGATCCCTGTACATGGTTATGAGGGTATTTAGGGGTTGTAGTAAGGATGTAAAGGAGAGGGCGTATAAGTCTCTGGTAAGACCCAACTAGAGTATGGTTCCAGTGTATGGTACCTTCACCAGGATTACTTGATTCAAGAACTGGAAAAAATCCAAAGAAAAGCAGCTCGATTTGTTTTGGGTGATTTCCGACAAAAGAGTAGCGTTACAAAAATGTTGCAAAGTTTGGGCTGGGAATACTTGGGAGAAAGGAGACGAGCTGCTCGATTAAGTGGTATGTTCCGAGCTGTCAGTGGAGAGATGGCGTGGGAGGACATTAGTAGGCGAATAAGTTTGAGTGGTGTCTTTAAAAGTACGAATTTTCATAATATGGAGATAAAGTTAGAATTCACGAGGACAAATTGGGGCAAATATTCGTTTATGGGAAGGGTAGTTAGGGACTGGAATAACTTACCAAGGGAGATGTTCAATAATTTTCCAATTTATTTGGGATCATTTAAGGAAAGGCTAGGCAAACAAGAGGTAGGGAATCTGCCACCTGGGTGACTGCCCTAAATCCAGATCAGTATTGATTGATTGATTGATTGATTGATTGATTGATTGATTGATTGGATTGCTCAAATACGTCATCCTCGTGTCGGTAGATTTACTGGCACGTTAAATAACTCCTACGGGACAAAATTCCTGCACCCCGGCGTCTTCAAAAACCGTAAAAGTAGTTAGTGGGACGTAAAACCAATAACATTATTAAAATCAGTATGTATCAGTGTATCAGTATGAAACATTAAACAAATAATTCAATTATTATTATTATTATTATTATTATTATTATTATTATTATTATTATTATTAAACAAAACCCTAGCATTAAAAAATCAATTTGCATAAGAATATATATCAGAATAAATCATTTGATTATATTCCTGTGATACATTAATATTTGATGATATTTACGATCTATTCATGTAATCAAAATTATTGTTAAACTGATTTGATTTTACAAACTTATAATACTGGAGTGTATTAATTTATTTTATACATATTCTGTAGCCATTTAATATTATAATGTACTGCACCACAGTGAGCCCAGGTGCCTTGACAAATAAATAAATATATAAATAATACGTAAAAAAATAAATCAAAGTATTCACGCAACCATGGTGCCTGTTCTAGGATTAATCCAGTACGCGACTGTTCGCAAATAATATACTTTCATGTTTATATTTTGAAACTAGCAGAAGTACCCGTTCTTCGTACGGGTTATCAGAAACTAGCTTTAGTTACTCATACTATCGGTGTGACTGATTTCATTAGATATTTATATCACTGGTGTATTTACTTAAGTAAGTAGAAATTATTTGTCATGTTTGGAATTATAGTGTATCATCTTCTCCTTTTCTTCATGGTGGCCTTTAAATATTAGTTTCTAATTAGCGTCGACCTCTAAGATCTTTTGCTACCATGTTTTTCCTTCATTCCCACCTAGATATACCTGCTCCTTTCACAAAGCTGCAGGTTTAGTGTAAGTATACTATCGCCAGATAGTACCACAAATATAAATATTATTGAATGTATTTGTTTGATCCGACATTTCAAAACTATTACAAATGATAAAGGAAATACGCAATGCATAAAAGAAACTACTATAATTATCGAGAATTATAATTCTCAGAGCTTGTCACTCATGTCGCACATCATATAATGAATCTGAGTATAAATGTTGAGAAATTTCTTCAAGTCATGGGCGCACCATCTTGACAATTGTGTACAGTATATAGGTTTCACTGTTACAATGATCGTAAAAGTGGACCAAAATATCGGCACTAATAACATCAGTGATCCTACTACTCCATGATTTGATAGAAAATAGTTTAAACTATACGTAACAGACTCCTCAAAATGCTGAAACCTAAGCCAGTACGTAAAAGCGGAGGCCCGTCGGCAACCGCTGTACTACGGAGATATCCGGGGCTATTATTTTTATACTTCACTCCCTTTCCATTCCCGCCCAAAGGAGTGCTATGAGCGTCTTTCACAACAGTTTATTTTTTCCAGATAGTAAGCCATATGTGTATCAATTTTGGTTGGCAGCTATGCCCAAACGTACATGCATAATCTCGCTGCTGTAGAATCCTGGAGCTGACGTTGCAATGGTTACGGCCGTTCGTTTCTTTATACGATTCCTAGAGCAGGGGTAATGTGGTTCCAATATCTCCATAACGGTTCGTTTTAGGGCCTTCAAACATGGTTTTCGAACCCGAAGGGTTTACCGAGTTTTGTTCTTTGCGTCAAGGGGCTTAAAAAGAGATTTGTCTCGTCCTTGTACCACAAATTCGATTTCGCCCATATTAGCCTATTATTTTTATATTTTTATATCTCCCCCCCGTCGTTCCCCTCAAATTGTTTTGAAAATAAAATACAGCCCATATTACTCATTGGCAATGTAGTTTTCTCCAGGTGAAGTAATTTTTAAAATCGGTTCAGTAGTGTTTGAGTCTATCCGTTACAAACAAATATACAAATTTTCCTCTATAATATTAGTATAGAAGTATAAATTACATCTCTACACATACGGTTGACGTCAGGAAGGGCATCCAGCCGTAAAACAGGGTTTAATCCACATGTGCGATACAGTTCGCACCCGCAACCTCACAGGTGTGGGTAAAGCGATAGAAGAAGATACTCATTTTTTTAAATTCACCCGCGTTTTTATTCTTTTCACCCCCTTAAATGGATTTTCTAAAAAGAGTGTGTTCATTTTTAAAGGAGATTCCAAATACAAATTTTAAAGTCTGTAACATTTCTTTTTTTGAGATATATGAAAAAATGAAAACCTACAACCTGTTTTCCAGTCATTGACCGGGTCAGGGATGGAATGAATGAAGCAGATATAGCCTATTAGTACGATGGGGTCGCCACTCCCAAAGTGATTTATTAATGACTGATAGATGCGATGAAATGAGAATGGGGAGTGTTGCTGGAATGAAAGACGACAGGGAAAACCGGAGTACACGTAGAAAAACCTGTCCCGCCTCCGCTTTGTCCAGCACAAATCTCACATGGAGAGACCGGGATTTGAACCACGGTATCCAGTGGTGAGAGGCTGACGCGCTGCCGTCTGAGCCACGGAGGCTTTTGAGATATATGTATCCTCATATAAATAATTCAACTCCTTCCTCACTTTCTTTCACTCCCCTGCCCTGAAGTGGATTTTCTGAAAACGAATATTTGTGTTCTTTTATTTTTAAAGAGGATTCCAAATATCAATTTTCGTGCCTGTAAAGTTTTTGTGATTTATTGTAGATAATTTCGCTGCTGTAGAATCCTGGAGCAGACGTTGCCATGGTTACAGCAGTTCATTACTTTATCCGATTCCTGTAGCACGTGTAGAGTGGTGCCAATATCTCCGTAAGGGTTGGTTTTAGGGCCTTAAAATATGGTTTTCGAGCCCGTAGGGCTTACCGAGTTTTGTTCTTTGCGTCAAGAGGATTAAATTGAGCTTTGTCTCGTCCTTATACGACAAATTCGATATTTTGCCTATATTAGCCTATTATTTTCATATCTATTTATTTATTTATTTATTTATTTATTTATTTATTTATTTATTTATTTATTTATTTATTCATTTATTTATTTATTTCTGCAACAGTCACTAGGCGGACGATACATTATATGTGACCTAGAGTGAGCCTGAGTATTGATGTTGGCATCGCTCAACAGGTCTCATTAGACGTAACACGCCTGTACGCAGTCGATGCCCACACGTCCAGGCACTACATGGGTTTCTTGACGCCACTCCAGAACACGCTTGCCAAGTTTAATAACGGAACAGTGATTCTGTCAAGTTGGTGATTGCGTAACTGCTCGGAGACTATTTACAAGGTCCAGCTGTCATTTATCATGGCACCATCCCTATGCAGTTATTGCCTCTTCGTTAAGACGAGATTCTTCCTTAATCTGTTTACCCTCCAGGGTTGGTCTTTCCCTCGGACTACGCGAGGGATCACACCTCTACCGCTTCAAGGGCAATTGCCTAGAGCTTCAGACTCTGGGTCAGGGGATACAACTGGGGAGGATGACCAGTACCTCGCCCGAGCGTCCTCACCTGCTATGTTGAACAGGGGCCATACGGGGGGATGGGAAGAGTGGAAGGGGTAGACCAGGAAGAGGGAAAGAAGCGGCTGTGGCCTTAAGTCAGCTACCACCCCGGAAACCACGGAAAACCACTTCCAGGATGGCTGAGGAATCGAATCCACTTCTACTCATTTGACCTCCCGAGGCTGAATGAACCCCGTTCCAGCCCTCATAGGACTTTTCAAATTTCGTGACAGAGCCGGGAATCGAACCCGGGCCTCCGGAGGTGGCAGCTAATCACACTTACCACTACACCACAGAGGCGGACCTAAGACGAGATTATCATGATTATGTTCTTACTGTAACAAGGGAAATGTTTGCCTTTAACTAGACCGATTGCTATGAAACTTGCTAGGATGATTAATTAAGTCATCACAACCTTGATGGTAATATTGTTACGCATGAACTTGTCCGGCCTCGCGGTGTAGGGGTTCGATTCCCGGCTGGGTCAGGGGTTCTTAATTGTAAATTATTATTGTCCCTGACCTGGGGACTGGGTGTTTGCGTGGTCCTTAACGTTCCTTTCCTCACATTCAACATTCTACACTTCCTCCATTCCAATTACACGCAGGTTCATATCACATGGTGCAAGTACGGGCAAACGATCTATATAGGTCGACGGCCCGAACAAATAGCATTTTGAAAAGGTATGAACTTTATTCTCTGTTCCTGCCATTCCCAAACTGTGCTCCACAATACAAGGGATCCACAATAATAATGTCAGTTGTAAGTATTTCAAGAGATACATTTTATTGTGCACATACAATTCATAGATCATTATTCTAAATTTAGGAACATATGTCTTCACTGTTGTTTAACTTACGTACAGTATATGTAGTTCTTGGTCGATAAATGGTACAAGTTGGCAGTATCTTGTGAAGACCTTGTACCACAACTCAACGTCCTTGATGGACGGTTAGAACCATGATGACCCCTATTTCGGTTCGGGTGACTAGGCTTCACAGCACCATCCGTCGCATTGATACAACAACTGTACCAAGTGAATTTTCTCAAGTGAATTTCCAGATCCAGACTGTTGTAATTATTAGCCAAGATTCACAATGTTTCTATGCATATATAAAGTAAGTCATCTCCGTACAGGCCTGAAGATCCTTGGAGGGGTGGAAGGTAAAGGCTTCCACTATCCGTAACCACGACACTTAATGGGGTAGAGTGGTTAGCTCTACACCCGGCCGTCTTTGCTCCCAGGAATTAACCTGGTACTCACTTTCTGTGTAGGCTGAGTGAATCTCAGGACCATATGAACTGCCTGAAGTGGAAATCTCACTTCTTTTTTTTCGACTTCCTGACGGGGAATCAAACCCACGTCCTTTCGGATGAACCGAGGCGCGCCCTTACCACCTCAGTCAGGCAGCCCCTATATATAAAGTAACTTTATGTAAAAGAAGTTACATTTAAATTTACAGGAAAGTAAATATTAGTCCTAAATTATACGAATACAATCAAACATGGTAACAATACAAAATTCTGTGTTTTGTTCACTGAATTCAGTATTATGTTTCGTGCCTAGGGGGTCCTTGGACACGAAAGCGATATGCTAATGGGGTCTCAGACACAAACAGTTTGGGAAACTCTGCTCTGTTTCGTTTTGAGTTTGACATATGATTGTATTCCTTAGAAAATATGTCACTGAGTTTCCACCTATTCAATACTTTGTCACTATTCGTGTTAAATAGCTATATACAGATATGTAACATAAAAACTTTCCATTCTGTCAAAAATACAACAATTTCAATGTAAATTACTAGCAATTACCCACGGCTTCGCTCGCGTGGATTTCGTAATTTGATCAAAGTAATCGATCCTCGGCATTGTACTAAGACATTATCTGAAAATTCCTTTCATTTCATTTACCCCAGAAATTCTTGGTAAACCATGTTTGTGGTATTACCTTTTGGAGCTAAGACGACCATGCGACATAGAACTGGACATATGAGAAAGAGTCTTCTCTCAAGTCGAAAAAGTAAATACATGTTTCTTTATTTTTAAAGGAGATTCCAGATACCTATTCCGACATCTGTAACATCCTCAGTTTTTGAGATATACATAAGTATCCCCAAAAAAAGAATTCAACCCCTTGATCAGTACTTCCCTCATCCTCACCCCCATCTAAGAGTAATTTCCGAAAACAAAAATACATGTTTCTTTATTTTTAAAGGAGATTCCAAATGCCAGTTTTCACGTCTGCAGCATTTTAAGTTTCTGAGATATGCTGTAGATACGCTACTTTTAAAAATTCACCCCCTTTTCAGTTTCCCTTAAGTGGATTTTCCGAAAAAAATATTTTTGTTTCTTTACATTTACAGGAAATTCCAAATAGATGTTTTCAAATCTGTAATATGTTACGTGTCTGAAATAATTAGCAGATATATTCTTTTTAAAAATTCACCCCGTTTGTCACTCCTGTTCGGATTATCCAAAAACACAAAAATGCGTGTTCCTTTATTTTCAAAGGAGATTCTAAATTTCAATTTTCATGTCTGTAGCAACTTCAGTTTTTAAGATATAAGTCACCCCATGAAAGGTGTTCAACCCCTTTTCCCCCTTTTTCACCCCTCCCCCTCTTAATGGGATTTTCAGAAAACAAAAAAATACGTGTTTCTTTATTTTTAAAGGAGATTCCAAATACCAATTTTTACGTTTATAAACGTTCAACTTTCTGAGATATAGATATCCTCATTTTAAAAGTTAACCCCCCCCCCCATTTTCAACCCCTTAGCGATGGAATATTAAAAAATCCTCCCTTAGCGAGCACCTACATGTTAATATAAATGAATTCCCAAAATTTCATTTCTTTATGTCCAGTAGTTTTGGCTCGGCGATGATGAATCAGTCAGTCAGTCAGTCAGTCAACCAGTCAGTCAGTCAGTCAGTCAGGACAAGTTATTTTATATATATATAGATAACACTCCGAAGCTAAGTCTGTTGTTACCAAATACTATTTCAGGACAGATAGTCGCAAAATTATCCGTCCACCAGCTGGTATGATAAACACTTTGATAAAAGTACATCCAAAAGCCTTCACAAAGCCCCGAAGATAGTATCGAGCAAAGAAACATTAAGGCGGAATATAGTGGTACACTAGGTGTACCTCCGTTTATGTTTAATAATCCATGAATGTACAAGAATGTAGCGTAATAAATGGTAACGCAAAAGTATTCGTCCCGTGAGTTCTCTGCGATGATGGTTCAATATGTAGCCACCACTAGAATGGGTAAGACAAGGGAAAACATTCGTTTAACGTGAGCGAATTGCTGAACTCTATAAAGGAGGGCATTCGCTACGACACATTGATGAAAAGACAGGAATACCAGTAGAATGTATTATTCACAGGTTCAAAACCACTTCGACTGTGATAAATAAACCACGAACAGGACGCCCTCGGAAGCTCACACAAGGTGAAGAGAGACGCAGTCTACGCACCGTACCACAAAATTCGCGGGTTTCTGGTCCTGGGCTGTGCGCAAACGTAAAATCGTGAAGTGGGACGGACATCAGTACCGATACTGTAAGACGAGTGTTACACAGTGCTGGTATGAACGGCCGTATGAGCAAAAAAGAAACTTTGGATAAATAAGGTAAACAGACTGAAGCGGTTGGAGTTTCCAAAACAATCTGCTAGCAAGCCACTTACATTCTGGAAACGAGTGTTATTTGCGGATGAATATACATTCGGCTAGTTAGATACGTACGGACAGCGTCGTGTGTGGAGAAAGACGAACGAGGAAATACACAGAAAAATCTTCTGTTTACAGTTAAATATAAGCGTAGACCCATTATAATATCGGGTTGTATGTTGGAGGCTGGTGTAAGAAACTCCTGCAAACAATGGATAGGCTGGTGTATTTGGGCATTTTAAAGCAACATCTGAATCCCAGTGTAGAAAACTTAGGGACTGCTGCTGACTACGACGTCCAGCAAGAAATGACCCAAAATATATTGCCTAGGTCGTTAAGCACTGGTTGCTTTAGAATAAACCTTATGTGCTTCGAACACCACTCCAGTCGCCAGATTAAAAAAAAACCATACAGCATTTACTGGCGGAACTAAACCATAGACCGCAGCAAAAGAGGAAAAAGTAAGGAAAGATGGAAGCCAACATTTCTTGAAGACTAGCAGAAGACAGAACCAGAAATCACGGCAAAACTAGTCTAGTCCATCTCGAAAAGGCTTCAAGCTGTCATTGCTGCCAAGGGAAATTCGACTGGATATTGAAAGTTATATGTTCTCTGAGTCAAGTTCATGTGAAGTACAAGTGGACGAATAATTTTGCTACACTCCTTGTCGGAACAGACAGCTACAGAAGCCACTATTTTAAATATGTTGTGTTATTATTTGATTTTTGTATATTATCACTTTCTCATTCCCAAATATAAGGTAACTAAGTATTACAACATGGACTTCCCTGCTATCTTTCCACTACTGACCGTTATTTCTGGTCACGGCAGTGACTGGACGGATACTTTTGCGACTGTCTGTGTGTATATTTTACAGGACATGTTTCGGCCCAGTTAAGCCATTTTCACACCAGGCAAATGCTGGAGCTGTACCTTAATTAAGGCCGCGACCGCTTCCTTCCCACTCCTAGCTCTTTCCTCTCCTATCGTTGCCTTAAGACCTATCTGTGTCGGTGCAACGTAAAGCAGCTCGTAAAATATCTAAAATTTCAATTTCGAAAATATTAGTGATGAAGATGTAGTGTTTGATGATGCGTATATGTGTGTCCAAACCTTGTCCCGTTTCTCTGCGGCGCCTGGTATGAAGTGAAATGAATCTTCGTAGCGAGTTTTTACAACCAGATACAATTCCTGATGTCAGGATGATATAGATGTTGATTCCCATAGGGCTTCAAGTAGCCTCCACGATATGCACTAGCCATGCGTCTTGGAAGGTGTGCTAGGTACCAACTGACGAGCCCAACCTAGCACACGGGGCCGAAACGCTGGCAACCAGGAATGATTTAGCTGGATAATTTATAATGTCATCAGAGGAGTTAATGAGATGAAATTAATGACGTGATATACAGTACGATAGTAGGAGGGGAAAGAGTGAAATCTCGTGCGAGCAAGTGGCTGTCCTGTTTGAGTCACGCAGCTATCAGCTTGTATTAGGGAGATAGTAGGTTCGAACCCCACTGTCGGGAGCCCTGAAGATGGTTTTCCATTATTTTCCATTTTCACATCAGGCTTTATCTTAATTAAGGCCATTATCGCTTCCTTCCCGCTCTTAGTCTTTTCCTATCCCATGGTCACCATACGACCTATCTGTGTCGGTGCAACGTAAAGCAGATTGAAAAGGAAAGAAAGAAACCCGGTGCCGGCTGAAAGCCTAATCTTGTTGAATAGCAACAAGTGGTCTGCTCAAGGCTTAACGTCTCCACCCGACGGACGAATCGCCATCAACACGTTCATGTTACCATTGTCCTACTTATCGTTTCGTTTAACAATCTTTCGGCCTCCTTTACTACTCATTATATATCTATGAAGGAAACGTATTTGTTTTGCTGTAAGGATATTCTAAACCGACAATGAAGTCACCTACCCATACAATGTACGCAGGAAAGGAAGCAGTTCGGTTTAACATCCCTTAGATTGTCAACTCCTTGTACTTCATTTACAACGGAAGAATAAACGCGCGACGATTTGTTCATTTGTGAAGTTGCGCTGTCGGTGATGGGACCGATCAATACTAGAGGTCGCCTGGCGAGTACTACAACACTCACGGAGGTACTAGTACACTCCTCACACCGTCTGTTACCATTACTACAAGTATTACAACACTCACAGTTAGACCGTTACACACCTCACATCTGTCTATTACCATTACTACGAGCACTACAACAAAGACCGTTACACACCTCACATCTGTCTTACCATTACTACGAGCACTACAACAAAGAGAGACCATTACACACCTCATACCTGTCTGTTATGTCACTACAAGTATTAAAACACTCACAGCGAGACCGTTACACACCTCACATCTGTTTTACCATTACTATTTGCACTAAAACACAGAGTTGCCATTACACACCTCATGCCTGTTTGTTACCGTTACTACAAGTATTACAACACTCACAGTGAGACCGTTTACACCTCGCATCTGTCTATTACCATTACTACGAGCACCCCCACACAGAGGGACCATTACACATCTCCTTCCTGTCTGTTACCGTTACTTCAAGTATTACAGCACTCATAGTGGGACCCTTACATACCTCACACTTATATTTTACCCCTGCTACGATTAGTACAAGCAGGCCCCGCGGTGTAGGAGTAGAGTGCCTACCTCTTACCCGGAGGTCCCGGGTTCGATTGCCGGCCAAGTCAGGGACTTTCACCTGATCTGAGGGCTGGTTCGAGGTCCACTCAGCCTACGTGATTACAGTTGAGGAACTATCAGACGGTGAGATGGCGGGCCCGGTCTAAAAAGCCAAGAATAACGGCAGAGAGGATCCATCGTGTTGACCACACGACACCTCGTAATCTTCGGACCTTCCGGCTGAGCAGCGGTCGCTCGGTAGGCCATGGCCCTTCAAGACTGTTGCGCCATGGGTTTTTTTATTTTTTATTTACATTTTGGCATTTGGTCCGTAAGACCATGCTGCCAGCTCTGTACATGGGGTTTTGTTTGATGCGAGTACTACAACTCGCACAGAGGGACCATTGAACACCTCACATCTGTCTGTTACTGTTACTACGAGTAGTGATAACACACTTAACACTTGTATTTGACCATTACTACGAATACTATAACACTCACACATTGATCATTACACATCTCGCACTCATTTTTCTCATTGCGGTTAGCAAAAGTTGATATTGGCTCTCTTGTGATACTGATTACCTTGGTTTAAATCTGAGTATACAAGTCACTTTGATGAAGAACGTTATAAATATAAGGTCTTTAGTTTATAACTGTACGCGAACATCATTCAAGCCGGAGCTATTTTCCACACAGGCATTCCTCGCCGGCTTCTCACCTAAGAGCCCGCGGTAAAAATCCTAGCCGGGGCATATAGGATTTCTGACATGAAAAGTGACGTCCCTCTGGTTCTTGAGAAATTCGTTTACGCGCCGGTAAATCTATCGACACGAAGGTGACGCACTTGAACATCGTTACACGTTAGGCTTTAACAGCCGTAGTCACGGTGAGAACAAAATAAACGTTCCAGACGTGTAGGCCGTAGTCCAGTAGGGTTCTTACCTCCCAACATTGCAGCGGTAACTGCATCTCACCTTCGGAGATAGTGAACTTTTCAAACTGCCGGGCGCTGTTAACGGTGAAATGTTGAGAACTAGCCAATTAACCACGGACTACAATCCTATACTGACGGATCTAAAACTCCGTCCACAGCCGCCGTGGAATGTGCGTTCTACTGTCCCAGCACTCAAGAAACTCGTCAGTTCTCACTTCCGCCTGCTACTTCTATATTCTCCGCGGAGGCAATAGCTATCTTCGAAGCCCGTACGTACACTGGTGGAAGAAAATATCCAAACACCATGAAATAAATTATGTAGAATGCGGAAATTTTGGCAATAAATTTGTCGAGGTAACAAATTTAATTGATTAAAGGTACAAGGCTACTGATTAATATCCGCGCAAGAAAAACCATCGCAAATATGCCATGCTGGTCCATTAATAACCGGTGTAATCGCCTGACTGTTGAATGCAGGCATGCAAACGTGCATGCATTGTGTCTACAGGTGCCGGACGGATGTCAGCTTGTGGGATGCAGTTCCATGCTTGTTGCACTTGGTCGGTCAATACAGGGACGGTTAATGTCGGCTGTAGGTGACGCTGAAGTTGTCGTCCAATGATGTACCATACGTACTCGATTGGAGACAGATCAGGGGATCGAGCAGACCAAGGCGACATTTCGACAATCTATAGAGCATAGCAGGGGAGGCCACCTCGGTGAAGTACTGGTCATCCACACCAGTTGTATCCTCGACAACATGTGGACCCGAGCCGCACCCGGCAGTGACAAGAAGGACTGGTCCCTATAATAACTGACAATGGCAAGGAAATTGTTATGATTGCATAACACATATTTCTAAAGACACAGTCTCTGGATTTTTATAGCCCACATCCTTTCATGTGCTATCTGTAAAAAGTCAGGTTTTATATGTAGGCTCTTTCTTTTTCCGCCTATGTGGTTTTCCCTGACCCTTAACACCACGCCTCAACACCATCTTACCAACACAGACATCTGCCTGGTAGCATGTCTGACATGGAAACTGGCCGATACTCCTGTAGTATCATCTCCCAGTCCTCCCTGCTTTTTCTTCTTTCTTAGAACTAATAGCATGTCGGAGGCAATGTAGAATAGTGACGATTGCCACGCGGGGGGGGGGGGGATCGGGCCTGGAGAAGAAGTGGGGAACCACGGAAAGCACTTTGAGGATCGCTGAGTGGGAATCGAAGCCCCTCTATTCGGTTGACCTCCTGAGGCTGAGTGCACACTGATCCAGCCTCGTGCCACGTTTCAAATTTCGTGACGCTGTTCACGCCCGTTATATACCGTACCAGGCCTGGTAACGATTCTAAACACGAACAACACTAACGCATTCTGGTGGTCGTACTATCACAGAGAATTGTAATTCTAATAGTTTACATACCCGCAGATGGTGTGTATGTGTACAAAGTTACATTGACATCCGACCATTTCTTTTTGATACTTCATTTTTTGTCAGGCAGTATAATAATAATAATAATAATAATAATAATAATAATAATAATAATAATAATAATAATAATAATAATAATAATAATAATAATATAACCTTTATTATGTCCCATTTACTACTTTAACAGTTTTCGGAGACACCGACGGGGCCGGTATTTTGTAACGCACAAAATCATCTACGTGTCGGCAAATCTACCGACACAAGGCTGACGTATTCGAGCATCTCCAGATACCATATGACTGAGCTGTAATAGAACCCACCAAGTTGTGGTCAGAAGACCAGCGCCTCTACCATCCGAACCACTCAGCCCACCAAAACGTGGAGTTCTTATACATATTATTTTGCATTGTGCAATAAAAGTAAAATAAGAATATTTAGAAAGAAGGGCTTGCAGGCATATTTTTGTCTAAAACGGACTGATTTACCAATTAAAGAACTGATTTTAGAAGATGACATTTGGAAAAATATTATCTTACCACTGTGTCCGACCCATTGGCTGGACGGTCAGCGTTGAGGCCTTCGGTTCAGAGGGTCCCGGATTTGATTCCCGGCTGGGTCGGGGATTTTAATCGCATCTGATTAACTTTTATGGTTTGGGAACTAGGTGTTTTTGTGTTTGCCCCAAACACTACCAACCCCTACGGAAACACGCAATGGTGATCACATCTTTCCATATAGGGTTGGCGTCAGGAAAGGCATCCGGCCGTAAAACAGGGCCAAACCTATACGAACGACACAGTTCACACCCACAACCCCACAGGTGTGGGATAAGCGTTAGAAGAAGAAGTGCTCTTACCACTGTATAGACTTGACATCGAACATCACTCTTAAATTAAGAATAATATGTTGTGAAGTGGCGTATGGCTTTTAGTGCCGGGAGATCCCAGGACGGGTTCGGATCGCCAGGTGCAGGTCTTTTGGTTTGACTCGCGTAGGCGACCTGAGCGTCGTGATGAGAATGAAATGATGATGAAGACAACACATACACCCAGCCCTCCGTGCCAGGGAAGTTAACCAATGATGGTTAACATTCCCGATCCTGCCGGAAATCGAACCCAGGCCCCATGTGACCAAAGGCCAGCACGCTAACCATTTAGCCATGGAGCCGGACAGAATAATATGCTGAAGTTGAAGTACCTATATTATCTTTACTTAATTGTGTATAACCTAAATTCTATGTTGAAAACCAGAAACTAATGGACAGTTTTCATGACAACACAACGTTCGTTTGATAATAGTTGTTTCTTGATGGCTCGGACTAGGTAAAGCAAATAAATACATCTGCTATTGTGTAACTAATGTAATTGAATTTCTGAAGTGAGTCCCTTCTTTTGCTACCGTAACTAGATTAATTAACCTGCTCTTTTGTGTCTCCAACCTGCAAATCAATAATATCTCGTCATCAGTTACAGGGAAAGCATTTCATTTCGACCACCTGTAATATACGTAATTGTATTTACTCTCGGCATTCTATCAATCGCTACTTCGTGGAAGAACTTTACCTATGGATCTCTAAAAGCACTATATGCCCGGCCAATACACAGCGCAATTCTCGTATGACGTAAATAACGAACGAGAATGTGATGATTACAATTCTTCTTCTAAATATTAAGTAGACCGAGTTATTAGTAATTTAGTTTCTTTCTCAATCCGTCTACCGTCCAGGATTGGTTCTTCCCTCGGACTCAGCGAGAGATCCCATCTCTACCGCCTCAAGGGCAGTGTCCTGGAGCGTGAGGCATTTGGTCGGGGATACAACTGGGGTGGATGACCACTACATCTCCGAGGCGGGCTCACCTGCTATGCTGAACAGGGGCGTTGCAGGGGGATGGGAAGATTGGAAAGGATAGGAAAGGAAGAGGGGAGGAAGCGGCCATGGCCTTAAGTTAGGTACCATCCCGGCATTTGCCTGGAGATGAAGTGGGAAACCACGGAAAACCACTTCCAGGATGGCTGAGGTGGGAATCGAAGTCCCATTACTCAATTGACCTCTCGAGGCTGAGTGGGCCCCGTTCCAGCCTCGTACCACGTTTCAAATCTCGTGGCAGAGCCGGGAATCGAACCCAAGCCCCAGCGGGTGGCAGGTAATCACAGTAACCACTACACCACAGAAGCGGAACTCTGTATATTTAATAATAAATTGCGATAATTATAGAGGCATTTGGCTTCTCAACTCGGGATACAAAATATATGCCGGCATCATAGAAAATAAACCGTAGCGCTACTACTCCAACTTAACAGGGGAAGAACAAAATGGATTTCGCAAAGGAAGGCCATGCGTTGGTGGTTATATCACTCTCAAAATTTTGTTAGAGAAGCATAAAAAATGCAATATAGATACCCACGTAGCACTTGTTGACAATAAAAAGGCGTTAGATAGAGTAAACAGAGCGAAACGTTTAGAAATTCTACAAAAAAAGATGAAATCCCACAACAGATGATGCTAGCAATATCTAAATTCTACACAAACAATTTTATTGTACACGTAGTAAGAGTTAACACAGCACAATATCAGAATGGAAACCAAACAACAGAGGTGTACCACTGGGTTGTGGCCTATCCCTACTGCTTCTCATAATCGACATGAAAGCTCTTATTGGAGACTTCTTCACGGTAGCATCACCATAAATTACCGCCTACAACTAGATACGCTGCTATATGTTGATGATCAAGTACTATTTGCCTGTTCAGGGGATGCTTTACAACGCTCTGTATACCATCTCAGTGAATAATATGACATGGAAATCATATTTTCTTCTTCTTCTTCTTCTTCTTCTACCTCCTTTCCCACGCCTGTTGGGTCGCTGGTGTTAACTGTGTCTCACTAGTGGATTTGCTCCCGTTTTATGGCCGGATGCCCTTCCTGATGGTAACCCTATGTGGAGGGATCTATCCACTATTGCGTGTTTCTGTGGTGGTTGGTAGTGTGGTGTGTTGTCTGAATATGAAGGAGACTGTTGGAACAAATAGAAACTCCCAGTTCCCGAGCCAAAAGAATTAATCAGACGCGATTAAATCCACGACCCGGCCGAAAATCGAATCCGGGATCCTATGAGCCGAAGGCCTCAACGCTGACAATTTAGCCAAGGAGTCAGACTGAATATGACATGGAAATAACTGATAAAACAACAAACACTCGCCTTGAAAGTTGAATGAAGCAGTTGCGTGTAAAATTATACTGAATAGTAAGCCATAGAACAAATTAACTCCTTGAAATACCTCGGCTACTCACTGCAATTTGACAACAATACTTATATCGACAACAGCATTGCAAAACTTAATAAATTCAGTCACGAACCCGTCTATAACCCTGAGAAACAAAAAAATACATACTTTTTGTCGGCCAATTTTTTTGCGGTTGAGAGTACAGAGGACCTACTGTACGAATATTTCGAGCCCTGGGAAGGTACTGCAGTAGCATAAGGCTCATAGGGAGGGAATAATCAGAGGGAAAGTGAAGGTGGCTCGAAAGTATGGTACCCTACAAACAAAAGGCAGTTTATCATCTGTAATTCAATAGGCGTATTTACATGAACTCAGCAAAAAAACATTAAAAAGAGCAAACATAGTTATAGAAACAAATTAAACTGCTGAACCACATGACGGCAATAAAACAAACGGAAGTCGGAAGACAACTATGTCTCATACATAAAAAGAAAAAGATTGTATAATGTACCGAAAGAAAATTCTCCAACCGGAGCGTACTTCTCCAACTAATAACAGAGTTCATTCTGTTGAACATACTCTTCAACATAAAGTTAATGTTCTGTCGAACCTATTTCTTACATAAAACTATACTGGAAATCAGAACAATAGAGCATACTAGGCTACGAGACCGACACACACATACACACAGAAATCGCAAGCACTTACCCCATTTACACGCCTAATCAGTGCTACAAGGTCCGGCCCCGTGGATAAATGGTTAGCGTGCTATCCTTTGGTCACAGGGGTCCCGGGTTCGATTCCCGACAGGGTCGAGAGTTTTAACCATAATTGTTTAACTTCGCTGACATGGGGGCTGGGTGTATGTGTCGTCTTCATCATCATTTCATCCTCATCACGACGCGCAGGTCGCCTACGGGAGTCAAATACAAAGACCTGCATCTGGCGAGTCGAACTTGGCCTCGGACACTCCCGGCACAAAAAGCCATGCGCCATTTCATTTTTACTGCCACAATCACCAAACTTTCATCCAATATATCGTCGTTGCCGGGACAAAACCTCCTATGTGATAATATTTTTGGAGATATACTGACCCGCAGCACATAAATTATGAAAAGCAAGAATGCCTTGAAAATATTCACACAATATTGCACCTCAGATGATAGAAACTTACCGGCCAGAGTTCTAAGCTAAAATGTTTCACATAGGAGGTTTTGTCCCGGCAGCGACGATATACTCTAGACTAACACTCCGATGCTCGCAACATAGCAGCCTTGGATTCGATAGGGACCCCTAACGAGACAAGTGAATTGTCTGACAAATAATCCGTGAAGGAGAGTGAATCACTGGACCCACCAAGACTACGTTTGAAAAGGAAAGGGGAAAGAACAGATGGAGGAACAACCAACAAGAAAATATAACCAATAACAACACAGAGTATAGTCCTAAATTATTACACAGGGGCACTTCATATGTCCGTTGAGTATCTTTGAGACACAGACAATATTTTGGGTGTTATGCCTTACTGTGCGAAGTTTTGAGATTATAACAGTCATGCAAAATACATCCGTAACAGCCCCCATTTAATTGAACCATTTTACTGTAGCCCTATTTGCATAATCTAAAACCATCTCTACAATCACTTTGGCGCATGGTCTAATTTTATAATTATAACATATTCCTCAATTTATTGTTTTTACTGTTACAATTTTCTTTACGTCGCACTGAAACAAATAGGCTTTATGACGATAAGACACGAATGGTTTAGGAGTGGGAAGGAATTAACCGTGGTCTTGATTAAGTGTGAAAATGGGAAACCACGGAAAACCATCTTCAGGACTGCCGACAGTGTGGTTCTACAGTAACTCTATCTCCCAAATGCAACCACAGCCACTCACTTGGTGTTTTCTTTCTCCTTTAAGAAATGTTACCTAAGTAGATTTCGAAAAAAATTGCTTCTTTTATATTTCAACTGGCCTCTCTTTCATTTCATCATCCAAATGTTTCAAGAGTGGGTTTGTTTCCAAACCTGTTTACTTATGTTGAACAGAGGTCATGCCTACGATACATCCACACACAAGAAAATGACTAGGAAAAATGCCTATTTGCAAAGGTTCTATATTTCATGCTTCCATCAATTCATAGCAATTTCCATCCTGGTACCTTCTGCAGGGACCATGTTATCGCTTTCCGAAAAACAATTTAAGGTCAAGATATATATTTTGTTACAACAGGTTTTTTTCAAATGAGTTCATCTCTGTGATGAATAACATTTAACGTTGTTAAGATAGGACATTTGACAATATGAAAGTGACTGAGGTATGAGTGATGCTAGTAATACCATTCGTTATGCAGCCAGTCCCTGTTATGAATGGTGTGAAAATGTCACTCATAGGGTCGGTTGGTGCATGCATTCCAGTGGGCTTGGCAGACTGATATGTAATAGCAACTTCTGGCTCAGTGAGGAAAGCAACGGGAAACTACCTCACTCCTCATGTCCCTAGTACTGTATGCCTCTTCATTGACGCCTATGCTATCTATGACAGCTGTTGGCGGAACTGTGGAGGATCAAACCAGCCTCCGGGATGAATACCCAACACAAGATAGGACATTTGACGAGATTGCAGAAAACTATAGCCCAATCTGTGTTCGTCGTTGTTTCGTCGATGATCCAAGACGTCCCAGATTCGATTCGCGGCCGGGTATGGGATTTTAACTCACATAGGTTAATTCCTCTGGCTCGGAGGATGGGTGTTTGTGCCGTCTTCATTACTAGAATTCATGTAAGGTAGGACCCCTTCCTCAAAGACATACAGGTATCTTATAGGCGTGCAACAGCTCTCTCACGCCATTCATAATTATCTTAATCGTTATATCGACCTTCGTTTTACGGAGGTTCGACTGGTCTTATTAAGATGAAGCTTTCTGCTACGAAAATAGGCCAATTCATCATTAGTAGTAAAAAAGTATTCTGAGACCGTGAACGCTCAAAGAAACCTCTTTTCTCCATGACGAGTATCAGCTGCTGGCCTTGGGTGCCATAGTGCTTATTAACTGCATCTGTATTACATCCTGTCCAACCAAGGGTCTTGTTTGTTCTGTGACGGCTGTTTATCTTTCAATAAACACCAGACGTTACACAGTTTATCGTTCTCTTCCCCACAGACTGAAAATTTATACAGCAATTCTTAATTGTCACTGAAGATGGTAGTTAAGTGCTGCTAGGACGGGTCATGAAAACAAAATTTTCTCGGTACTCTGAGCTAGTGTCAGAGTCCTTGTTCCCGTATAAGTCCTACCCCTCAAAGCCTTAAGAAATTCTTCACTATCCATTTTGCACAGGATTCCTGTTTCCAGGAGCTTACTGCAAGAAAGCACGGATCTGTGAATTTGAGAAACTAATTATTATTATTATTATTATTATTATTATTATTATTATTATTATTATTTCCGACTCGTAGTCTGAATGGTCAGCGTACTGGCCTTCGGTTCAGAGGGTCTCGGGTTCGATTCCCGGCCGGGTCGGGGATTTTAACCTTCATTGGTTAATTCCAATGACCCGGGGGTTGGGTATTTGTGCTGTCCCCAACATCCCTGCAACACATACCACACATAACACTATCCTCCACCACAATAACACGCAGTTACCTACACATGGCAGATGCCGCCCACTGTCATCGGAGGGTCTGCCTTACAAGGGCTGCACCCGGCTAGAAATAGGCACACGAAATTATATTATTATTATTATTATTATTATTATTATTATTATTATTATTATTATTATTATTATTATTATTGTACTATCAGTAAGGCCTCTCCCTAATGACAGGCAACACCTTAAACACTTGAGAGCCTTGAACTGTTATTGAAATAAGCTGAAGTTTTTGAAGTGTACTTGATTTTCAAGTTTCTTAACAGATGCCACTAGTATGGATTTTGGAGTGCCACCTAGGAACTTGGACTGTGTATGACTTAGAAGAGTACTGTAACTGTTTAGGGGCTGTCACAAGAAAGCTTTCATCTCCTGTTTGTTTATTTATTTATTTATTTTTGATAGTTGCTTTACGTCGCGCCGACACAGATAGGTCTTATGGAGACGATGGGATAGGAAATGCCTAGGAATGGAAAGGAAGCACCCGTGGCCTTAATTGAAGTACAGCCCCAGCATTTGCCTGGCGTAAAAATGGGAAACCACACAAAACCATCTTCAGGGCTGCCGTCAGTGGGGTTCAAACCCACTATCTCCTGAATGTAAGCTCACAGCTGCGCACCCCGAAACGCACGGCCAAATTTTTGATTAAATAAATAAATAAATTAACACTGAAAGATGCCGACTTTCATTTTATGGTAAATAGGCTGATATACTTTGCTGGAGCGCATTAAATTGGTTTTGCTCAGCCATCTTCAGCAACTGACACCCAAAATAAAAATATCTGATAGTACATGTCTTCAAGGTCTCTTCAGCTGCTGCTGGTATTAAATACGCTAAAATGCCGGAAATGTGTCTGGAAGAGAGTAGTGACGCGAGACTCTCGCAATCACAGTTAAGTACTCTGAAATACGAAACGATCGAACTTGCAACCTTGGGCAGCCAATACGGGCGCTTGACTAACAGTAGACTCCAGCTATTTGTATTAACTCTTTACGCCATCATCATCTCACGTGTTGGTCGTATGTCAGCACTTGGGTTCTATTTCACGTCAGGGAAAGGATACATTTATGATGATGATGATGATAATGTGATTATTATTATTATTATTATTATTATTATTATTATTATTATTTAAAGGTGCCTAACATCTAGGTCATCGGTCGAAAGAATACATTCATAAACACGACTACCATTTCTCAAAAGGCATGGTCTATGATCTAAGTTCACAAAGCCTACAAATAAATATTGAATCCATCAGATTACTACCTTCGATATTCAGTAATTCTTAACTGAGTAGCTCGCACAAGGCCAAATACATCCTAGTAGTGATAAGAACTAGATGCATCATTGAATGAGTATCCTTTCTCGGGTCAATTGCTATCCCGTGATATCATCGTGTGACGTTATCATAGAGTACTCGATCCCTGTCAAAACTGCTGATAGATTTACATAAGATTATAATGCAGAGAATGATGTTATTCTGTTTATGAGGAAGCTGGAAACATTACGTTCGATAGCTCTGAGGAATTAACGTGTGCCACGTCTAAAATTTTATGTTGGCAGTAATGGAGTATTTATTACTTCTGAAGAGGAAGTGAAGAATCCACGGAAGAAACACTTCTAGAACTGTCACAATGGCCATGTTGTTCCCTATCAGTTTGACTGGGTTCGAAGCCCAAGTTGGTGGATTCGACTCGGCTCAGTCCGATGGTATTGAAAGGTGCTCAAATTCGCCAGCCTCCTGCCAGTAGATTTACTGGAACGTAAAAACGTCCCGTGGAACAAAATTTCGGTGCCCGGGCGTCTCCGAAAACCGTAAAAGATGTTTCCGTAAGATAAAACTATTATTATTATCATTACTGTTAATTACAGGCCAGGGTACGTATTCATGACTGGAACAAGGAAGCTTGTACCTTCATGTGACAGCTTTACCTCCAGTTTTACGTCGAACAGAAACCACAGATGCTTTTGGTGACAAGACCTAGTGTTTACAGTGCATTGTGTCTTTTGGTATGAACTAGATCAAATTTGTTACTTTCACTGACGTATCGAAGTCTCATATTTGACTTTGACGGTATGGAAGTGACTGAGGTATGATTGATACTGGTAATACCATTCCTTATGCAGTCAGTCCCTGTTATGACTGATGTGAAAATGTCACTCGAAGGGTCGTTTGGAGTATGCACTTCAATGGGCTCGGCGGACTGATATCCAATAGCAACTTCTGGCTTGGAAAATATCAAGAAACTACCTCACTGCTCATTTGCTTATTATCCCTCTTTATTGTTGCCTAGGCCATTTATAACATATTTTGTTCCTCAATAGATAACTTAAAATGAAGTTGTATTTACACGTTTCATGTATTTATAGATTAAAAACGGTGGTCCTGTAGAGCCTAAAAATGCCTAAATTGACGTTAGAACCTACATTTTTCCATATTCCTATACTTACATTCTTTTCCCTAAATCGATTAAAAATGATTTTAATATATTCCCAGAAACCGAAAAAAATTCAGATATTTTCAGTATAATAATTTCTTGTGGCTATTTCTAGCTGGGTGCAGCCCTTGTAAGGCAGATCCTCCGATGAGGGTGGACGGCATCTGCCATGTGTAGGTAACTGCGTGTTATTGTGGTGGAGGATAGTGTTATGTGTGGTGTGTGAGTTGCAGGGATGTTGGGGACAGCACAAACACCCAGCTCCCGGACCATTAGAATTAACCAATGAAGGTTAAAATCCACGACCCGGCCGGGAATCGAACCAGGGACCCTCTGAACTGAAGGCCAGTACGCTGACCATTCAGCCAGCAAGTCGGACAGATATTTTCAGTATCTTGACCAGTATGTTCTTCAAATCTTTCTTTCTTTCTTTCTTTCTTTCTTTCTTTCTTTCTTTCTTTCTTATCCGTTGACCCTCCAGGTTTAGTTTTTCCCGGGACTCGGCGGGGAATCCCACCTCTACCACCTCAAGGGTAGTGTCCTGGAGGGTATACAACTGGGGACGAAAACCAGTACCTCGCCCAGGGGGCCTCACTTCATATGTTGAACAGGGGCCTTGTGGGAGACAGGAAGATTGGAAGGGATAGACAAGGAAGAGGGAATGAAGTGGCCATGGCCTTACGTTAGGTGCCATCTCGGCATTTGCATGTATAAGTGGTAAACCGCGAAAAAACCCTTTGTCACTTTCATGGAGTGAAAGCCAAGGATGAGACAAAAACAGACAGGAAGTAACTAACTTGATTTAACCCATATCAAGAGAGACAATGCAGTATTCATCCTGTATCGCTCCAGAGATGGCTCAGAGCGGAAAGCGGTAGTGGCGATATGGAACTAGAAGAGGGGTGGCTGGGGGCACAAACATTTCACAACGACATGTACAAGCTGTCTGGGTGATATAGGGGTGGAGGTTAGATAACAAAGTGGAAAAAAATCTACAAAATTGTTAAGTTTTAGGCGAATTTCGACAGAGAACTAAAGGTTGACAGTTTACAAAGTTAACTACGGTAACACTAGCTTTTTCAATATTATAAATTTATATTATAAATGCTCATACTTTCGACATTTAGTTGGAGGAGTCGAATGGTTGGTCCATACACCATATTGTCAGAGAGTGTGAAATGCGGGCATACACAGGCAGCAAAGTGGATTTTCTGATGGCAACTCCAGAAGCAATACAGTGGATCAATGATCTTGACATTCATTTCTAAGGAGTCTTTCCTTGTTCATTGTTTTCTTGTATGTAAATGTGTATATAATTTATTTCTGTACTCAACTTGATTGTATGGGCCATACGCTAAATAAAATATATTATAAATAAAACGTTCTCCAAAGGAACAAATACACATGTATTAAAATTAGAAAGTAATTCGGATTGATCATATAATAAAACAATCGTTTAGTATTTCACTACACAGTGAGTATTAACCTCTAGATGGAACTACACAGACACATTGAGTGAGACTGCCAACCTAACGAATGTGTGCGGCAAGCGGCAAAGTTATGGTGGGAGAAGACGTGCTCTTGCCTGCGCGAGTCTCCACTAATTGCTGTAGCTTTACGTCGCACCAACACAGATAGGTCTTAAGGCGACGAAGGGATAGGAAAGGGCTAGGAGTGGGAAGGAAGCTGCCGAGGCCTTCATTAAGGAACAGCTCCAGCATTTGCCTGGCGTGAAAATGGGACACTACGGAAAGCCATCTTCAGGTCTGCCGACAGTGGGGTTCGAGCCCACTATCTCCCGAATGCTAGCTCACAGCTGCGCGCCCGTAACCGCACAGCCAACTCGCTCAGTAACTTGCTGTGGCATTGTACGAATCGGTTAGTCGCGACGCATGACATCTTTTGCGTATTTCCGACAAGTAGTTTTTAAAATAATTAAATACATTTTTAGGAAAGAATTAGGTGATAAGACAACAGGGTTTATATTTTTTTTATAATTCCTACTTTTAGGCGGATAAAATGGAATAAAACTTTGTTTCACAAAGTGGAGGGGACACAGCTACTCTCCTCTCCACCACTTAATCGTCGCAGTTGGCAGGTAGATAAATTAATAAGGGGCAGTCAAGTGGAAACGAGTCCCTTGTCAAAATGTATAGCAAACTTAGTCACCAGAACTGTTAAGACTGGATGATTAGACGGTCAATCACATCCTTGAAAACTCTGGCGGGCTATCGGCAGAACCACATTTGTACCCAGTCACACACATCGTCGTCCGCTGCAAACCGAAGTCTACGAATTTATTTATACAGCTCGAGCATGACGCCACCAACAATGCACCGCGCTATGAAGACAGGTCGCAGAAACTGAGACACGTGATAAAGTCTAAACGTCCGGACATGTTATCGAACGGTATTATCCTTCTTCATGACAACACCCACCTCCAGACTTCCAACTCTAGGACGAATATGCTTCAGAGATTTGGCTGGCAAACTCTTCAACAACCTCCCTACAGCCCAGATCTCTCCCCATTTAATTATCACATCTTTGGAGACCTGAAAAAATACATTTGTGGACATCGGTTTGCATCGGACGACAACGAGTGTGATTGGGTAGAGATGTGCTTCTGTTGACAGCCCGGCAGCTTTTTCAAGAATGGGATTGATCATCTCATCATCAGAGGGATAAATGAGAAGTGGACATTCCAAAGGGTCTAAGTGCTTTTCAGAAAATTTTACAGTAGAGAGAAAAAACCGTAACATTTAAGTACAGTTTTTATTTTCCTTTATTTAATCATCATAAAGGAAATTAAATAATACTTCATATTAGGGTATGTTATACAAAACAAATTCTATTGTTGAGTTTGAGTATGTACTGACACAAAGGTTATAGAAGGTTCTAAGTCCCTAAGTTTCTAAGTGCCATAAGGCATTATTCTGAACAATAAACAAAAATATGTTTTCTTTCTTTAATATAAATTGAACAGAACACTACAAACCAATACTAACTTACAGCACCTGTTGCACAGAGCATAACTGGGAGTCCGTAATAATGAGAGTAATCGCTTGTTTTGACAAAAACGAAGTGCAGCACATACTTTCTGCTATGTAAATGGAGGTTTCGGACGATAGTTTGGAGATACCACGTTCTCTCGTTTGTTGGCAGTAATATGCATATCCCACCGAGTCATCGATTTTGGAACCTTCCGTGCAGATATAAGTACTATTGTGCACAAGGAGCGAATCAGAGTCGGAATGTAGTCCTGTGTATGAGCTTCTGTAGTGAGGTGTCTAGGTAGATAGTATATAGGCAATCGATGTGAAGAACACTGAAAGCTGGCTTCAAATCCGGGCATGTTTCGTGTTTTGAGTGTTAGTGAGAAAATCGTTTTCAGTTTGTTGTAGCAGCGAAACAGAAGCTGTGGTTTGTATCACGAGCGTCGTTCACGTCTCTCCTGGATAACGGTCAATTGTTTAAGTGCAACAAGAATGGGATACTGTGAAATACTGTACAAGAACGTTGTAAGAGAAATTTCTTGCCTATCATTTCTCGATTCATTTGCAAAGATAATTCTCCAGCTTCTATTAAGGGAGGATTTATTAGTGTGGATCGCATAGCACCCAAAAAGATGCGGATCGCCCGAAATTGTATGGTGTCGAGTTTCTTCGTGGCGTATGCAGGAGCATTACCATACAAAATAAAAAACCCTCCATAATCCGCTGCCGGCAGCAAGGATGGCTGGGCAGGTTCGATGTGTTGACTCACGGGCGGACTGCAGGCTGTAGTATGAGGTTCACTATAATTTACCGCATTTTAGATAGAGGGAGCTACTTTACAGGGACGGAAATTTCTTTGCACCACCTTCATTCTAATGGTCATATGACACACCAGCGAAACCATTACTTACTTACTTACTTACTTACTTACTTACTTACTTACTCCATGGCTCTACGGTCCTTTAAGGACCTTGGCCTCCTTGACCACAGCTCTCCAGTCATCCCGGTCTTCAGCACGCCTACGCCACCTCCTGACTCCAACGGTCCTCAGATCAGTCTCCACATCCTCCAGCCATCTCATCCGGGGCCGACCTCTCCTTCTCCTGCCCCCAGGGTGTCCTGTCAGTGCTTTCCTTGGAAGTCTTCCCTCCTCCATCCGTTGTACATGTCCCAGCCATCCAATTCGTCTCATTTTGATTGATGTCACCAACTCCGGCTCCTTATACAATAATCTTATTTCTTCATTTGTTCTGATTCTCCATACATCTCCCTCCTTCACCGGTCCGAATATCTTCCTCAGTACTTTCCTTTCCCACACATTTAATCTCCTCTTTGTGGCCTCAGTCAATACCCATGCCTCACTCCCATACATAAGCACTGGTTTAATTACCAGCGAAACCATGCTTACGTCAAAACGTGGGCTGTGATGTTCATTATCAGGGGCATAGCCAGAACCCCACCCCTTGGAATATTTTCAAAAGAAAATAAATGTCGATGTTTTCTATTGTTTAAAGGGGCCTAACAACTAGATCATCGGCCCCTAGTGAAATGAAATGGCGTGTATCTTTTAGTGCCTGGAGTGTCCGAGGACATGTTTGGCTCGCCAGATGCGGGTCTTTTGATTTGACGCCCGTAGGCAACCTGCACGTCGTGATGAGGATGAAATGATGATGAAGACAACATACACCCAGCCCCCGTACCAGCGAAATTAACCAATGATAGTTAAAACTCCCGACCCTGCCGGGAATCGAACCTCGGACCCCTGTGACCAAAGGCCATCAAGCTAACCATTTAGCCATGGAGCCGGACGGCCTCTAATGATAATAAAATAAACAGAAACTGATAATAAACAAGTGAAAGTCGACTCAATGGGTTGGTTCTTTTGAACATTCACAGAGACATAATTGTAAAACCAACAGATCTCTTCAATCTATATTCTAAGAAGCCTCAAAAGTTGGATTTTAGATTGTAATCTAAACATACCATTCGCTGTAAAATTATTGACCTTGATCATAATTTCCTTGTTCTGTATTTTAATGTAGGAGTTTGTAGTGTACCGGTACTGCAGCCTGAATATCAACATAATTCACTTGTATCAGTGTCCTTATGACACTCATGCATACGCACACCACACACGCACAACGTTTGTTAAGCTGCGCGAAAACTGCTATGTGAAATATTTCAGCTTAGAACTTTGGCTGGTAAGGTTCTGTCCTCTAAGGGTCAATACTGTGGGAGTAATTTCAAAGAATTCTCGCTCTTGTGACATAGGTGCTGCGGGTCAGTATTTCTCCCACAATATTATCACATAGCAGTTTTTGCAGGCGCAGCGACGATAAGCATCTTCATTATCCTCTATTATCATTTTGTATCTATAACAGGGTGGTGGTGGTGATTGTTTTAAGAGAAAGTACAACTAGGCAACCATTCCCTATATAACACTAATCAAAGAGAAAAATGGAAATGATCCAACACTTCAAAAATAAAGGTATTGGCCAAAGAAAGACAAGGGCCACGAAGGGCATGAAAATGAAATACTACCTAGGCCTCACAATGCTCTAATACCGTCGGGGTCGGAAAGGAACACGAGTTGACTAAGGGAGGTCGAATAGGATAGATGACAGTGAGGAGCCTGGCACAAGTAAGTTGAAGCAATGTCAGGACTCAGCTGATGGTCGCCAACGCACGCCCTGGAGCCCCTTTTAATCACCTCTTACGACAGGCAGGGGATTCCGTGGGTATTATCCTACCGCTCCCACCCACAGGGGTTGTAACTACCCCCCTCCCCCCCATACGGTCGATCCTGGCTACGCTCTTGATCACCACCACTTAGAGTTTCAATGAAATGAAATGAAATGAAACGAAATGAAATGAAATAGCGTATAGCTTTTAGTGCCGGGAGTGAACGAAGGACAAGTTCGGCTCGCCAGGTGCAGGTCCTTTGATTTGACTCGCGTAGGCGACCTGCGTTTTGTGATGAGGATAAAATGATGATGAAGACGACACATACACCCAGCCCTCGTGCTAGAGAAATTAACCAATGATGGTTAAAATTCCCTGCCCAACCGGGAATCAAACCCGGGACAATTGTGACCAAAGGCCAGCACGCTAACAATTTAGCCACGGAGCCGGACAGAGTTTCAATAATTTCATCTGAATAACGAAACTGGATATAATATTTCCCTATTAATTCACTCGTACAAATTGGGAAGTCACTAGGACCATCTGTCCGGCTCCAAGGCTAAATGGTTAGCGTGCTGGCCTTTGGTCACAGGGATCTCGGGTTCAATTCCCGGCACGGTCGGGAATTTTAACCATCATTGGTTAATTTCCTTGGTACGGGGACTAGGTGTATTTGTTGCCTTCATCATCATTTCATCCTCATCAAGACGCGCAGGTCACCTACGGGTGTCAAATCAGAATACCTGCACTTGGGGAGCCGAACCCGTCCTGGGATCTCCCGGCACTAAAAGCCATACGCCATTTCATTACTAGGACCATCTGACGTGGCCTACATGGTTCGAATTAAATGGAGCAGGTTCCTAGCTCTGTGCTACACTTCGTTCACCAATAAAGAGAATGGAATTAATAAACTAAATTGCGTATTGCTTGAAATAATAAACAGAGTGCTGTATATTCCTATTCCAGTGTCTCACTGTTTACACTCGTAACTCGTTGCAAGCCTCAAGCGGGCTACGTATTCCCACAGCAGCGCACCGTGTACATACACCTGTCAAGAAAACTGCATCGGAAGAGAGCTAAGCGAAGACTGTGAGTTCTGTGGTGTACGAAATGTTCTGTTGTACTTTTTTTTTTTTTTTGCTTTACGTCGCACCGACACAGACAGGTTTTATGGTGACGATGGGAAAGGAAAGGCCTAGGAGTTGGAAGGAAGCGGCCGTGGCCTTAATTAAGATACAGCCCCAGCATTTTCCTGGTGTGAAAATGGGAAACCACAGAATACGATCTTCAGGGCTGCCGACAGTGGGATTCGAACCCACTACTTCCCGGATGCAAGTTCACAGCCGCGTGCCCCTGACCGCACGGCCAACTCGCCCGGTCTGCTGTACCTTTAACGTAGCTTACGATCCTCGACAACGGATACATAGAAAGACACATTTTAAGACGCTTTTAGTGTTTGAGTAAAACGCGTATATCGCCGAGAGTATGGTTAATCTTTCAATTGACAAATAAAAGAGGGGGCTACCTCCTGAAAAAAAGTATAATAATCTCAAACGTAGGTTTTATGAAATAGCGCTTCAAAGTCAGGCAATATTTTTGTTCTAGATATGTGATGTCACACTGTTATAAGATGGCGCTGTGTTGACTTGCGCGCTCAGTTGGAGGTTAGCTGTCGTTGTGAATACATCGTGGACAGTTGTATATAATAACAAATTTGATAATGGAAAAGAAAGATTTGATTAGGATTTGGCAAAAACGTGCAAAAGGAAGAGTTGAAACGAGGAAAGTGAATGAAGAAACTCGTCGCCATAAGACCTATCTGTGTCGGTGCGACGTAAAGCTCCTAGCAAAAAAAAAAAAAATGAAGAAAGAATAAAAGAAATGAAACGAAGAGAGCGTAACAGGCGTTACTATGAGAAATTGAAACGAAAAAACAATTTACAATAAGTAGCTACATAAGTACATAATATTTGTCTTTTATTTCTAATAACTAAGTCTTAAAAACCTCAAAACTCGGAGGCCGTTACAATAGTGATAGCCTACTGCCAATATTTTGACAGGTGACCCGTTTTCATTTGACTCTCCCTTATATATTTAAAATCCTACTCGAATTAAGCGACAGCCTACCGCCACTTTTTGGCAGGTGACCCGGTTTCACTCGACTGTCCCTTATGTATTTAAAATCTTATTCGATTTAGCAGAATTTTACACCAATATGTACTTACTTTTTCGTTGCTGATAAAGGATTTTCGCTTACAGAATTTAAATTTAAATATTTTGGGAGGTAATAATAAAACAACACACCCGTAGGGCAACAGCCCATCAGGGCCTTCGTCTTACAAGATGACTGCTACCCAGTCAGATGTGTTGAATACACTGGAGTGCCACGTGGTCAGTGTGACAGTACCTCAATCCATTACTTGGTTTTCTCGACCGGGTGCGCTGCCTTTCTTATGATACATCTACTCGGTAGGTCTCGTGGGACGGATTGAATCCCACGAACCTCAGCCCAGAATTAAAATACCTGGATTGGCTGTTTATCGTAACTATCTCTACACTACGGGGTTGATATGTCTATACAAATACGTGTTTCTTCTTCTACTACTACCGCTTTTCCCACACCTGTGGGGTCATGGGTGCGAACTGTGTTGTGCAGGTAGATTTGGCCCTGCTTTACGGCAGGATGCCCTTCCTGATGCCAACCCGTATGTTGAGGGATGTAATCACTATTGCGTATTTCTGCGGTGGTTGGTAGCGTGGTGTGTTGTCTGAATATGAAGAGAAAAGTGTTGGGACAATCACAAACAGCCAATTTCCGAGCCAGGAGAATTAATCAGACGTGATTAAAATCCCCGACTTGGCTGGGGATCGAACCCGTGGCCCTCTGAACCGGAGGCTTCAACGCTGACCATTCAGCCAAGGAGTCTGACATAAAAATAAATAATTCTGTATACATTGAATTTAATTAAATACAGGATAATTCAAAAGATCACCGACGAAGCTTAGAACGTATAAGGGAGGAAAACTGATCATTTTTCAAGCGGGGACGCATGTCTGTAAATCTATGCTTTGGGTGCCGTGGGACAACATTTCGGATATGCCTGTGGGTGTGCGTTCCATATTTTGTGAAAAAACCTTCACATGTACATTAAAATACAAAAAGGTTTCGAACTGTCGACCTCCGATTTGATTACAGAGCTTTCATCGAGGATGTAGAAATTGGCGTTCATGGTCAAAGGCGTGGAACAAATATTCATTTATAGGACAAAGAGTAAGGGATTGGAATAAATTATCAAGGGAAATGTCCAATAAATTTCCAGATTTTTGAAAATGTTTCAGAAAAAAGTAGGTAAACAATTGAACGGACGGACGGACGGACGGACGGACGGACGGACGGACGGATGGATGGATTGCTCAGTGGCTCGTGCACTAGAGCAGTGCAAAACGACGTGTAGACTCGCTCAAACTCATTGACAAGAAATAGGTCCCGTTCAGTCTAGACTCGTTCAGAGTTTCCTGCTCGAGCATACTGTTCGATCGGTGTTTGGAAGGACAAATTCGAAAATGATATACAGTGGAACCTCGATATCTCGAAACACCTCGGGAGCTAAATTTTATTTCGAGTTATCGAAATTTTGAGATATAGAAAGATGAGTATGTATAGCACATAATTGAATCATGTGTATCTGCGTGTTTATACTGAATAGAATATTTTAACACTATTTTAAAATATGCAAACTATTTTACGGCATCACTTTAATTATAACCCTTATTATTGTAACTTTTTAGAAGACAGGATACAGTGCGAACAGTAGTGAAACAAGAAACATACCTCGGTTAACACCTTTGGAAAAAATCCGGTGGCCCCTTCTATTTGTTACTGTTAACCTTTCCTCCCTTTACGTTGAAACTTCTCGTCAATACCTCGCAGCTTGTAAATGGAGTTGTCATCCGCGACTTTGGGGGTAATTAATTAATTCATACCCGAGAAACAGCAAGACATCGCCGATTTTCCGATCATTAGAAGATTTAGTTTTCCGGTTCCCGTCATATTGTCTCCCAGCATCACTGTAAACCTTTATTTACTTGTTAACTGTTCCTCACAAACCACCAATGCCGTATTGCACAGTTAATGTTGCACAAAATTCGAGTTAGAGTAATTTTTTGCTTCAAGGGAGGAAATGTTCGCTTCGAAAAATCGAGAAATTCATGTACCCGAATTTCGAGTAATAGGAAAGCAAAGCAAAGTCATCTCCGTACAGGCTATGAAGGCCCTTGGAGGAGTGGAAGGTAAAGGCTTCCACCATTGTTAACCGCGGCACGTGATGGGGTAGAGTGGTTAGCTCTACGCCCGGCCGCCTTTGCCTCCAGGAATTAACCTGGTACTCATTTTTGGTGTAGAATGAGTGAACCTCAGGGCCATATGCACCTCCGGAAGTGGAAATCTCGTTTCTTAATTTTTACGACTTCCTGATGGGGATTCGAACCCACATCCTTCCGGGCGAACCGAGCACGCCTTTGCCGTCTCGGCCAGGCAGCTCCTAATTTCCAGTAATAGAGAAATAAATACACGTGAAGAATAGGACAAATGGCCGGGAAATTTAAGTTACTTCGAGATACTGAAAATTCGTGTAATGGAGGTTCGAGACATCGTTCGACTGTATGTAAATTTCTCCGCTACAAGGAATCATGGATATAATCTTGGGTCTAGAAGACGAGAGAGTAAATACAGATTGTTCGGTTGTTCCCCCGTAGTAGCCTCTTACGACATGCCAGGGGTACAGATAACGCATCCTTTCACTCCACCCAGAGGGGAGATAAAGAGTCCGATAACTCGGAAGAAATGTGTAGCATTTTGTTCTAAGTCCTACAAATGGCACCTCAGCATCCCCATACCATGTCGCAAGATAGCTAGCCAGCCCCACCTATCAAGATCTACGTCCAACAAAATGATCGCTGATTTAGCGCACAGTTTTATGGCCATAAATATTCGCAAGGTATGGGCCGATTGCAGAAACGATGACTAGTTTTAAGCTATAGACATCGTCTACCTAAACAACGTCTAAATCATTCACGATCTTCCATTGCATAAACAATGTTCAGTCGATGTTTAACTAGACATCCCTTAAAGTTTCAATTTTGTTTTGAAAATGGAGACAGAAGTATCTTTCATGCAACTCTTTGCTTGTCGCAACCAATGAAATTCGTCGGTGCGCGCGCCGAACGCCAGTCAGCTGTTTGTCTTCCTACACATTACTCAAATGTGGCTGAGCATGACTTGCCCACAGATAAGAGTATCGCTTTGGGTGCAAATTAAATCTCATAATATTATCGACACTAAAGCGATACGCCACCGTACGGGGAAGTGTAGCTTTCATTATAATGTTGTTACAGTGAGTGTAATCTACTCGTAAATACGGTAGCTTCGACGAAGAGAAGATGAAGCAATAGTAATGTGTAACCGAGTGTGTTGTACGGGCCATATAGATGTAGCTTGCATTCTTGAGATCGTAGATTCGAAACGCATCATCGACAGCCGTGAAGATTGTTTTCCGTAGTTTCCCTATTTTTACACCAGGCAAATACTAGGGTTGTTATTATGGCCACGGCTCTTCTACCCCAGTCCTCTTTAAACGATAATCACCACCACTTGCCTTTTCCTATCTGATAGTTGCCAAAAACCTATGCGATTATACATATATAAAAATCCCATACAACCTACTTTTTAGTTTTCACTATTATGTGTGTTTACTTGGCAATAAATATAAGTGAATCTCTCCCGGTTGATGTATGTGACAGCCCTCGGACGATTGAGACACGTAATTGCGATATGTATGTTGTCGAAGTGACCTATAATTCCATGGAAATTACCCCACGTATATAATAAAATATATCGATTGCCAAGAATTTATTCAAGTTGACAGTTACCGGACTGTCACTTAGTCAGTCTCAAGAAACAAGTCTCTCGTAAACCGAAACCTTATTTTATGATTATCTCCCCGTGCATGTCAAACGAATTGCTGCGATTTAGCAGCGGGCAACCCACAGAGAGGCCGTCGGACTAACCTTTCTTCCCGGAATCGTCTCAACATGATAATACAAATTACCGGTACATATTTCACGGTACATAACCTCTGATTGTGAATTCACTCCTGTCATTTCAGGTTAAACAGTGCTCTCGGCAGTGTTTAAACATGACCGGCTGAACATCGGTTTTAGACAGTGTCTAAGTGATAAATAACGTCTCTGCAATGCGGCAGCCATACTTAGGCATTGTTTAACCGTAGACATTGTCTAAATGCCGTTTCTGCAATCGGCCCTATGTCTTTTGAGAAAACTTCTGCTTCTTTCGGTTACGTTAGCGCGTGTAAGGGGCTTTCCTGTAAACTATACGAAACGCTAGTCAAAGACAGTGGAAAATCGTTGAAAACCCGGCGGCATTTGTACAGGATGGGCAAAGTAAAACGTCATTTATTTGTGCAAGTGAGAATGAAAAGATCGTAGAGTCGAAAGAGTTTTTTTTTGCTAGGGGCTTTACGTCGCACCGACACAGGTAGGTCTTATGGCGACGATGGAATATGAAAGGCCTAGGAGTTGGAAGGAAGCGGCCGTGGCCTTAATTAAGGTACAGCCCCAGAATTTGCCTGGTGTGAAAATGGGAAACCACGGAAAACCATCTTCAGGGCTAGTCGAAAGAGTATCAAAAAGGACCTGCATCTGTGCACCCCATTGAAAATCCACAGCCTGTTTCCAGTTATTTGACCGGGTCAGGGATCGAATAAATGAAGCCCCATCTAGCGGTGGGGATGAGAATCGTGCCGGCTGCCGAAGCCTGTCGCACTCCTCTGGGGCGATGATTAATGACTGACAGGTAAAATGAAATGATATTGAAGAGTGTTGCTGGAATGAATGATGGCAGAGAAAACCGGAGTACCCGGAGAAAAACTTGTCCCGCCTCCGCTTTGTCCAGCGCAAATCTAGTGACCGAAATTTGAACCACGGAACCCAGCGGTGAGAGCTCGACGTGCTGCCGCCTGAGCCACGGAGGGTACCTGCATCTGTACAAATTTTATGTTGTGTATGCGTTAAAGCGTCTACACGAACCTTCTAGTGTTGTGCATGTGGGAAATGCACACGCGCAATCATATGACAGCAACCGATTGGTGCATCGAAATTACGATTTCCAGCATTTCCTGTGAATGACAGTTCTGCTGTTCATTAACAAGGGTCAATGCCGCGAGAGTGTTATAAATATTTCCCGGGCCTGTTTTATTTTGCTCACGCGGTACCATCAGTATATGGAAGGCAGAGTTCCAGCCGTCGCGTCGGCGGTTGCCTGTTGCCTGCAAGTGACCACGACTGGTCCGTAGGCCGACGGCTCTGCACTCCGACCGACCAACCGAGCAGAGGAGGGAAGGAGTGGCCACGGCTCTACCGTGGCGGTACTCATCTGTATTTGGGAGACGGAGAGTGGCTGGTCCCCACCGTCTGCTGTCCTGAGAATGATTTCCCGTGGTTTTCCATTCTCCTGCACTATGTACCTAGTATAGGCCACGGCCGCCAAACTCTCACTTTCTCCGAGCAGCTTCTTCACCGTAACAAAGTCCGACTCCATGGGTAAATGGTTAGTGCGCTGGCCTTTGGTCACAGGAGTCCCGGGTTCGATTCCCGACCGGGTCGAGAATTTTAACCAAAATTGTTTAATTTCGCCGGCACGGGGGCTGGGTGTATGTGTCGTCTTCATCATCATTTCATCCTCATCACGACGTGCAGGTCGCCTACGGGAGTCAAATCAAAAGACCTGCATCTGGCGAGCCGAACTTTTCCTCGGACACTCCCGGCACTAAAAGCTATACGCCATTTCATTTTTACCGTGACAAATCTCCTGGCCTGAGAGACGGCCTTACCGTGTAAGAGGCCCGCCTCCCCTTTCAGGAGAGAAATTAAAACAATTTAGTAGTAGTACTGAGTTCTGGCACACGGTAGTAACGTAAGGAAGAAGATGACGAACACCGGTTGCCTGGTTACCATGTTTTCGGTTTTCTGTCCGCGAAATGGTCTACGTTAAACTGCCCCCATCCCCCAGCAGAAAAACATATCCATGTTAAAAGGCGCTCTACTTCACTGAACAAATGTGTCAACTGAAGTGTCCATGCTGTCTGATGTCAATGCGCAGAGACGTATCTGGACACATCTAGTGCCAATTTAAAATCGCCTCTATTCTCTTTAATCCCATTAATGAACATGCAGCTGCTACATTGGGCAAGCGTTGACCTCTGGACCTGCATCTCCACTCCTGTGTGCGCGCTGATCCAACACCAAGCGATGTTCCTTTGCAATTTGCACTCCCTGCTGGTATTTCTCCAGGGATTCTTTTATACCTGCCATGTCATCTCTCAGGCTATCTTTCATATCCTGAATATCCTTATTCTGTTCCATAATCAGGTCCCTCGTTGTGCCTGTTTGGCTGACCTCTTTTTATCACCTCCTTAATCTTTTCAGTATCCTTCAAACTCACTGGACTAGGATTGCTTTCCACTCCTCTAATTACCAATAGCACCGCGATCACTACCGCTGCAACACCATTTCAAAGTAATTTATATCACATTTTAGTCCACATACTTGTTCCATCGGCCGATGACCGCTCGGTAGAGTTTTATACCTATCCCCATTTCACTTACGCAACAAGTACTCAGCACTCTCCCACACACATCTGCTTCACTTGCAGGGCTCCAATCGACGACTCTGGACACATCTAGCAGCTCGGAAACTCAGAAGTTCATGTGTCTCAGTCATTGGCACACTGTTGCCACATGTATTCGTTCTCCGCACATTGTATAACATTCGTAAAACTCACGTATGAAGCAGAAACAAGCACGTCGGGCTCTCACCGTTGGGTTCCGTGGTTCAAATTTCGGTCACTAGATTTGCGCTGGACAAAGCGGAGGCGGGACAGGTTTTTCTCCGGGTACTCCGTTTTATAAAGCAACCTCCGTAATCCAACAAGAGCATTGCATCGTGCATTAATTGCAAAAGGGGTTCGGATTGTTGTCCACCGATTTGATAATAGAGCCTATATCTTTGGTGCGGAGATTGGCCCTCACCCAACGAATGACTGAATATTTGAGTGGTCTGGTATGCCGAACCTGTTACGAGTTTCGTGTTTAGGTTGACACAAATATCGCCCATTTTAACTGAGCAGCAATGAGTCTTGCATATATCTGTCCAAACTCATTTATGAGTTGTCTCTGTTTGTTCTATCAGCAAACTCGTTCTTTCACCAAAAGTAAAAGCGGAGATAAAGTGAGCTGAGACTCTCTTATTGCACGGCTCTATCATACAGTGAGTTTCTCTCATCGTTTGGCCGGCAGGCCCGCCCAGCTTATCTGCCTCCCGTTAACTCACCACTTCCCGTTACACAGCGCAGCGACAGCACAGGAATGCCCGCACTTCGCAGTTCAGGTCCGTGCTTAGAATGTGTATTAAGTGTTGATGTGTCCCTCCAACTGTTCTCGAGTTGTGAAGTGTTACTTCGGGGTATATTTCTCATAATGCCTCCACATGTGTACACTGTAGAAGAAAGGGTATTTATGTGTGATAATTATGTGAAAACAGAGTCTTGCAGGGAAGTAACACAGTTTTCAGGTGTACGCTCTCCACATAGCGAGACCATGCGGAAACTCGCAAACAAATTGAGAGGAACTGGTTCTTTACTCAATAAGGAGCGAAGTGTTAAAATCGCAGAAATATTAGAACATACGCTTAAAAATCTCCAAGATGACTTGAACAAGAGGCCAGGCGGGCAACGAAAATGTGTGTGAATTGTAGTTACCTAAAACGATGCCAGAAATATGTGGATGCAGGGGGAGAACACTTCCAACATCTCCTGTCATAAGGTACGAGTTTCTTTTCTTAACTAGCTGATGTACCCGTGCTTCGCTACGGAATTCTACATTGTATACAGTATTCTAGGTTAGGTAGTGTACACGTTGTGAGAAAGATTGTATTAAATTGCGTAGCACTTAACGTTACTCTAGAAACACGACGGAGAAGTCACCAAACGTTTTTTCTCATGTGAAGACTGGGTTAGGGAATTTTCATTGTAAGGGTAGGCCACCTTGCCTACCATCAGTCACAATCAGGTTGGGGAGTTTTCATTTTAATGACAGACACTCACTCTCCACCTGCCTTTTTACATCCTCAGAAAGACTGTCTTAGTAGTTTCTCCAATTGAAATGAACATAGGTCATTACAATGACGTCAGTATGAATGGCGCGATTAAAAGCAATGCTTTTATATGAAGTACTCGATCAAATGAAAAACCACACATTTTATCTGCCGATCTAACAGCCCAAAGTTCCAGAGCTTGAATGACCAAGCCGTAGAGAGCCGTGATCCGTGAACACACTTCGTCTTATCTTCGGCCGGGTGGGGGTATCGAATAGTGGAGACTCCCAGGGCAAAAACTATGCCCTCTTACTAATCTGTTTAATAGGAGTACCCGTTGAGTCGGAAAATCACAGTTCACTACGCAGGCGGCGGAAAAATCTATCTGACTTGGAGACAAATTTTTCCTCCAAGCCAGAGGAGAAACCCCACCTCGCTGCTAATTTGGAATAAAATGCATGTAGAATTTAATAAAAGTGAAGAGGAAGAAGCTTTCCTTAAGAAGCGGCTCTTTTCAGGGTTGAATTTTGAGTACTAATTTTCTTAATTCTTATTTTATTAATTTTAAATGTTATCTCATGTCATGCACGTATAAAGTGAGCGAAGTGCTGTCCTTATTGCTATGCCACGGAGCGGGCAGTGATGAGTCACTGGAGGCAGATAAGCTTGGCGCGTCTGCCGGTCAACCGAAGGGAGAAGCTGTACATCATATCCTTGATAGTACCCGCAACAAAAACATATTTGACGATGAGGGCCAATCTCCGCACCACCGATATAGGCTCTATTATCAAATTGGTGGACAATAATCCAAACCTCTTTTGCAATTAATGTACGATGCAATGCTCTTGTTGGGTTACGGAGCTTTCTTCATAAAATATGGAACGCACGCCAACTGTCATATTCCAAGTGTTATCAAAATTTGACGCCCCACAGCACCCAAACCAGACGTTCACGGACGCCGCTTGAAGTATATTCAGTTTGCCGTCCCACACAACATCCTAACCGTTGCCGGTATTAATTTACATCGCACTTTATAACTTATAACACGCGTGTAAGATCAAATTATCTGAGAGAAATTAAGAAGTATTACTCTTCAAGTAAAACGTCACAGGAAACTAATGTGAGGATAAGAAATGTTAACAGAAGAGAAAGAAGAGGCCTTATATGGTGGATGATGGGAATCCACAAAAACAAGGGATGGATAAGGGAAGAGGAAAATACAAGGCGCGTGTTGTGTGGGGAAATAAGAGAAGAATTTCGTCTTTTAAAAGTATGTGAAGAAACTATAGTGATGAGAAGAATTTTTTTAGTAATATTGAAGTATTAGTATTAAGTCAGAAAGAGAATGATTGTAAAATTATGAGATGGATGAGAAATGAATGGAATAATCCTAGGGTAGAACGCAACCGGCAAGGAGGTTTCCTATCTTCGACTGCGCAGAGAGAGACAAAAGTATGAGGTGCGGTGATGCCAATTTGGCATCGATTTCCGTAGCTTGTTATCCTCTGTACTGTTCGCAGGCCGACACCACACGCGAGTGCTGTCTTCTTTCGAGGCGTGGCAACATCGCGTTCCTCACCTTCCCCGCCTCTGAACGCCTGCTGCTGCATGCTTACAAAACACAAATACACTCTAAATACTATTTCCCTCGCCTGTCGATGAATTACTTGTCTTTTTGCTCTTCCTGGATCTATCGTATACACGCGAATAATTCCCTAAATTCCTTGATTATGATATTTACAAATAAAACTCAAAACATTCACTCGTGACCCACACCGACAGGCACCTCTTACTGAAATGATTCTATTGGCTCAGCGGAAAACACGTCATACTACAAAGCGCGCGAATGTTACTGCGCAACCCTCTTCAAACCACCTTCCGGCTGCGTTCTACTCTAGTAATGTAAGCAAGTACTTAGTTGTAGTTAGAAATATGTGTATACGAAAGTTACAGGAAAGGAGAAGTGATAGTGTTTAGCTGTAATCAAACAGTAGAAGATTATTGGAGGGGCGGTAAAAGAGTAAATAAGGGCAGGTAATTTAAGTGTGTATTTAAGTGAAGTGAGAGAATTATGTATAAAGAAAAGAGAGGAAGTGGATATGTGATTAGAGAGGACACAGAGGAGAGTTATCGTGTGTGAGTGCTGCAGTGTATTATTGCAATGTTGTAATGATATGGGGTACTGTAGCTCAGCAAGTATACGGGAGGGAAGTTGGTTGAATCAGCAAACGATCTTGGATAGACAAGACACGCTGATTCAGCCAAGGTTTAACATGTACATAACTTTTGCCGTTTGCCGTATGATCAGTAGTGCAATTATTAACCAACTATTCATTCAATCTATTATTTAGTTCATTCATAGGTCTGTTGCAAATGGAGGATAACTCTGTACAGATCTGTTATATAAATAAATAAATAAATAAATAAATAAATAAATAAATAAATAAATAAATAAATAAATAAATAAATAAATAAAATAGTGGTCTATTACCAGTGAACTCTCATGTCCGGCTCCATTGCTAAATTATTAGTGTGCTGGTCTTTGATCCAAGGGGTCCCGGAGATTTTAACCTTTATTGGTTAATTCCGATGGCTCGCGAGCTGGGTGTGAGTGCAGTTTTCAGCATTAGAATTCATCATAGGTAGGGCCTCATACTCACAGACGCACAGGTCGCCTGTAAGGCGTCAACCCAAAAGACATGCACCAGGCCTCTCCGGAGGTCACACGCCATTATTAAGTGAACTCTGATGGACTGAAATGTCAATTATCTAACAGGTTTAACATAATTTTTCGATCCATCGAAGTCGCACCGACACAGATAGGTCTTATGGCGACGATGGGATAGGAAAGGCGTAGAAGTTGGAAGGAAGCGGCCGTAGCCTTAATTAAGGTACATCCCCAGCATTTTCCTGGTGTGAAAATGGGAAACCACGGAAAACTATCTTCAGGGCTGCTGACAGTGGGATTCGAACCCACTATCTCCTGGATGCAAGCTCACAGCCGCGCACCTCTAACCACACGGCCAACTCGCCCGGTTAAAGAGAGAATGAAACTGTTTAGTTTGAGAAATTTAACAACCAGATGACACAAGCAGAAAATCCCACGTGTGAATACATTGCAGATATTCTTGCAATTCTGGGCCAGTTTCATGCACTCCACCTTCCATTCACAAACTACGCCCGTACTATTAAGATGCTCTCCCATTTTGAATGGTTAAACGAATGGAAAACATCACAACTCATGAAAGGCAAACATAACACCACCATTCAGCCGAACTTCCTAAAAAACCTTGGTATAGTGATAGAATTACAACCACCAGATGACATGCAACATCTATAACCAGAGCGATACTGAACACAGTTATTACCCGATTACTGGAGCTCCTGAATCACCAATCTACACGGCTCACCCTGATAAAGCATCAGACCTACATTATCTATAACTTAACGATGGAAAATATACTCGGCATCAGTTAAAAAAAAAACCTACCGGTGCCTAACAACCAATGGAATTTAATGCCATAACAGGCCTCATGGAGAGAGGATATAGTGCTCCACGCATTCCACAATCACAGACAAAGCTGGCTGTGTGGTACTTCATTCCGAATGCCACACAATTAAAAAATGCGGATAATTAAACAAACATATCCTGGCCAGCGGAACTGCACAAAGGACTCCAACTGGGAGAACGTAACTATCCTATTCCACTCGATAGAGGACTGCAAGGACTGCATCTAAATCATGTATGGGCAAACTCCGAACCACTTCATAAACAACCTACAGACCAAGTGAACACCACGCAGTTACGCACGAACCATTAGATTGCAGTGAAGTGGCGAATGCTGATTCTTTGACAAATACCGAGTATGATTTATACTCGTATGTACTTTAGACTACAATAAACAAATGAAAAATGACTTTTAATTATTTCACTAAAATTTGGTTTAATTTCAGTATAATAATAATAATAATAATAATTTCGTGTGGCTATTACTAGCCGAGTGCAGCCCTTGTAAGGCAGACCCTCCGATGAGGGTGGGCGGCATCTGCCATGTGTAGGTAACTGCGTGTTATTGTGGTGGAGGATAGTGTTATGTGTGGTGTGTGAGTTGCAGGGATGTTGGGGACAGAACAAACACCCAGCCCCGGGCCATTGGAATTAACCAATGAAGGTTAAAATCCCCGACCCGGCCGGGAATCGAACCCGGGACCCTCTGAACCGAAGGCCAGTACGCTGACCATTCAGCCAACGAGTCGGACATTTCAGTTAAAACTTTCCAACTGAGCCAACAGATCTTCATCAGTCGAACAGAATTTGTATTTTCACCTTGGCATAGTTCATTTGTGACAATAGTTGCTTACACAAATACGTACGAGTAAAATAAGTACTCATTTAAACTGAATATTACATACAGTATTTTCCAGCTTTCAATACCTAAAAAATACATACTTTAGAACGGGTTACGTTCTATTTGAACTTCTTCAGCAATTAATTACATTTAATAATCCTTCATAAAATGCAAATAGGTATTTTTAATGAACATTTACGAAAACGTTCGCATTCTATTGGATCAAAACAATGATCCTAGCAGTAACCCAAACGAAATTCGTGGTGAGCACACTAATATACTTTTTGAATAACAATTACACACATTCAAAACACTGAAAATATTTAAAATTAAAATAATTACAATGATCATATTACTTAATAGAACACGATTCCTCCTACTTCACTCCTACCAATCCCCCGCTCTACTTAATCATCTTAGTCCAACAACACACTTACTTAGCAGTCCTTTAAACTTTAAAAAAGGGCACGTGAAGGGCATTTTCCGTTTCTAAAAGTACCAAATGAACATACCTGTGAAATCATCCATTTTATTATATTTTTCTTTATTCAAAGAATATTTTGATTTAATTAAAACGGTTAGGGGCGCGCAGCTGTGAGCTTGCATACGGGAGATAGTGGGTGTTCGAACCCCACTGTCGGCAGCCCTGAAGGTGGTTTTCCGTGGTTTCCCATTTTCACACCAGCCTTAATTAAGGCCACGGCCGCTTCCTTCCCACTCCTAGACATTTCCTATCCTATCGTCGCCATAAGACCTATCTGTGTCGATGCGATATAAAGCAAGTTGTAAAAAAAAGATTAATGATAAAACATTCGATCAGAATCTTTATATTGTTCCTTAACAAAAAATTAAATAAATAAATATATTCTAATTATAGCTGAGAATGTCAAATAAGACCAAAACATGTTCTAATACGCTATGTGTATTTGTATATTTCTAAGTTTTATATGGTGGAAAATACATAATATTCCATTTAAAGAAGTAATTATTATTTTATCATTCAAAGTCAACAGCCAACGGCCGTAGCCGTGTTGAAACACCGGATCCTGTGAGATCTCCGAAGTTAAGCAACATTGGGCGTGGTCAGGAGTTGGATGGGTTGCCACGCGCTGTTGGTGGGTTGGGGTAAGGGAATGGAGGAGCGGAAAGGAACTGGCCGCCCTACCGCACGTAAACTCCGGCTCAGGAGCACCTCTGCAGAGGTTCGGACCTGCCTTCGGACAGAATAACCCTTAACTTACCTCAAAGTCAATACGGAACCAATATAGGATTCATCAATTTTACAAGTAAGTAGTACCAAACATATCCAGAATTTTAGCTGAAAATGATTTTAATTCCATTTGCTTAGCAAACTATTTTTTAAACATATCTACACCAATTTTACCGTCATACAGAAACTTGAACTAATATCACTTTTCAGCGATTTCAATTCAAGCTGCAAATAAAGTTTTACCTTTGTAAGCTGTCAATTCATTGGATTCATCTCCACTTACCTTCATATTTATGTCATTCTCACATTCCAGTCTGATATTTCCTAGTGTTTCTTCGTAACAGTCAACATTTTCTTAATACTTATTCTTCCGGTGTTTAAAAATATGTATATTTTAAGCCCCGACACATTTAAATTTATTTAAAAGAATATCAGATCACATGGAAGAAAAGCGTTGCATTAATCGACATAATATTGAGAACTTTCCGAACATGAGGAATGTAGAAGTTGCTTCGTCTAAAAGAACTAGACTAAAAAGTTGCACATGAAGCGGCCATTCCGTTTACTACCTGCTAATTCCTAAGAGACTTGAGATCGCTGATCCGCATTTACAGATTTTCCACATTTCTGACAGAAAACACTTCTAAAACGTTCCACTAAATTCAAACAACGTATTACTGTAAACGAGGACGAACACTTGCCTTCACTTTCGGCATTATATCATCAATCACTTCATTACTTATGTACCGGTACTGCATAAGCAGTCTGAGTTAATAAAGACGAGTTCAAGATATTGCTTCATTCAATACAGTAGATGAAGAATTCCGCTTTGAAGGGAGAACGAGCGGGCCAGTACGTGCAGTTGAGGTCACGATGCAACACATTCAAGAAATATATTAATTCACTTTGTGATTTCGTTAACACGTGCTGTATTTGGAATGAATTCTTAATAAATAAATCATCATCATCATCATCATCATCATCATCATCATCTGTTTACCCTCCAGGTTCGGTTTTTCCCTCGGACTCAGCGAGGGATCCCACCTCTACCGCCTCAAGGGCAGTGTCCTGGAGCTTCAGACTCTTGGTCGGGGGATACAACTGGGGAGAATGACCAGTACCTCGCCCAGGCGACCTCACCTGCTATGCTGAACAGGGGCCTTGTGGAGGGATGGGAAGATTGGAAGGGATAGGCAAGGAAGAGGGAAGGAAGCGGCCGTGGCCTTAAGTTAGGTACCATCCCGGCATTCGCCTGCAGCAGAAGTGGGAAACCACGGAAAACCACTTCCAGGGTGGCTGAGGTGGGAATCGAACCCACCTCTACTCAGTTGACCTCCCGAGGCTGAGTGGACCCCGTTTCAGCCCTCGTACCACTTTTCAAATTTCGTGGCAGAGCCGGGAATCGAACCCGGGCCTCCGGGGGTGGCAGCTAATCACGCTAACCACTACACCACAGAGGCGGACATTAATAAATAAATAAAAAGTGTAATTATTGCAGAATTATTGAAAATAAGTATTTATTAACATAAAAATTCTCTCCTTTGATTCCCTTGATTAATTGATTACCAAAGCAAAGCAAAGCAAAGCAAAGTCATCTCCGTACAAGCCATGAAGGCTATCGGAGTGGTGGAAGGTAAAGGCTTCCACTATTTGTAACCGCGGCACTTGATGGGGTAGAGTGGTTAGCTCTACGGCCGGCCGCCTTTGCCCCCAGGAATTAACCTGGTGTAGGCTGAGTGAACCATATGCACCTCCGGAAGTGGAAATCTCATTTCTTAAATTTTACGACTTCCTGACGGGGATTCGAACCTACGTCCTTCCGGGCGAACCGAGTACACCTTTACCGCCTCGGCCAAGCAGCCCCTTTAATTGATTACCAGTCTCTTTATATCTAAAATGTTCAATCGAATGAAAATCCCACGCGAATATTTTCAATTTAGCTAGGCTTCACTGAAAAATATGGCTTCTAATCAAACCTTGTTTATGTCTAAATGCCAGCCTATACTTTAACCTACCTCTGACACTGTTAACAATAATTATTTTGGCCGTGAGGTGACCAACCTATATTATTAACCGATTTCCGGCGCTGTTAACAATTGTTATTAGTCTTGAGACGAGCATACGTTTCCTTATACCCAAAATAAAAGGCTGTAAGTAGAAATAAAATCCCGACGTAGAACAGTGAGGGAAATAAACGTGCCTGGGATCGATCGAGTCTTATCAGAGGCAATGTTTAGGTTTTTTTTTTTTTTTTTTTGCTAATTGCTTTACGTCGCACCGACACAGATAGGTCTTATGGCGACGATGGGACAGGAAAGGGCTAGGAGTGGGAAGGAAGCAGCCGTGGCCTTAATTAAGGTACAGCCCTAGCATTTGCCTGGTGTGAAAATGGGAAACCACGGAAAACCATTTTCAGGGCTGCCGACAGTGGGGTTCGAACCTACTATCTCCCGAATACTGGATACTGGCCGCACTTAAGCGACTGCAGCTATCGAGCTCGGTGCAATGTTTAGAGTCCTCATTTTTTAAATAATGGGTATGATGCATAAACAGTAATCCACTGCTCATCAGAATGTATAATAAATACATTTTAATACATTAAATACTTTGTACGATCAAAATATCGACACACGGGCAAAAGATATAGCATTTACAGTGGTTTACGTATGCCACTTCTTACGACATGTCATCACCTCCGCATGTGTGCCAGTAACTCCATACCTTCACTTACAATTCTTGTATATTAATCTTTATTTGCCTTGTCATGCTTTTAGAACATATTTAGTATATTTGTATAAGAAACTTTTATAGGTAACTATTCAATAACCGGAGCTAGTCCCCGTTTTCTTCCACTTTAAATAAATATATAAATAAAATACATAAACAATAAATAGGTGATTCAGTTCAATATTGTTATAATCCTAAAACACGTACATATTTAACTCCGTGTACCCCTAGAAACCAAACTCTCGTAGTAAAAAGTTGCCAGTGTTCAGCCAATAATTAAGGATTTCCTGGAAGATAACTTGTTGATGAACTGAATAATTAATGTCTCAGTTCTATTACAAGAGCCACACAATAGAACTAATAAGTACAAACCGGAAAACCCACTACAGTACCTGTATATTTTTAAGCATAGGATAAACCTGGCAATACAATTTGAAAATAAATGTTTCTCTCTTTTATCCGTTACAACTGTGGAAATCTTAAAACTCTTGAAATAAGCAATCAATTTTTCTGAGTTGTACTATTGAAGTGAGCCATTAAAATATGCTGCTTTCAGGACGTTTCGTCCAATATACCATACGTCCACAAACACTTCGTCCGTTATAGTTTTTCCTCCAGTGTCGCTTCGTCCACTATCTTACGTCTACAACAATTTTTTGGCCCAGAAGCATTCTTCGTCCATTATCTTACGTTCATGAGCATTTCTTCCATGATATTATTCTTATGCATTGTCAATTATTGTAGAATCCACGCTGCTGGACGTATTTTCTAGGGAACACATATGCAGTAGTTACTTGAATAACGGAAAACTAAAGAGGGAAACTATATTTACGTGCAGAGGATCTACTTTTGATCCCTTTGATAACTGAAATTTGTATTTATAACGGACATCCAGTTTCATTCTAAAAGTAAGTTTCATAGTTCCGTAGAGTACAAATATGCCATATAGTTTCCGTGACAATTAATTTATACAAACTTGTATACCTTTCTTTATTGTTTCTAATTTAATGAATATATAGTTAATTTATGGTATTTCTTTAAATATTAACGTGCATAATATCTAACATTGCTTGTAATGTTCGCTTTAATCGACGGTTCGCATTCGAAAGGTTTTCAAGAACACGTAACATTTCTGTAATAAATATTCAGAAAAATTAAATTTTGAATGTGACTGGCTGCACCGTTTTGAATGTAAATATTATAGTATTAAAACTGCGGTTAGAAGAAATGAGAGCATAATTAAGATAAAGGGCCAGGGACGGCGTGCAGGCAACAAGGTCACGCTGGAAGCAGGCAGGGACGCCGCCGCCTGCCACTGGATCAATTTCCTCCCGTCTCCACGGTAACGCTGGCAGGGGAGCCACCCCTGACAATCACAACTCTCGATACCAACCTACTACACACACTTCACGTTTTACTTCTACTTGTCAGCCATTTCAGGAACATTATACTACGTGTAGCCAGCCATTAACCACCCGATATTTGACTCACATTTGTACTGTACAGAAAATGAGAATTAATTTTTACACTCAAACAGAATATCTGTTATGAGTACAAATTTTACTTCCTATAAATCATGAGTCGTTTCTCTACACGTCAATTTAGGTTGCCGTTTTCATCGCAAGCTAATGTCATAAGTGCGTGCCATTTATTATCGAACCCATCTCTTGTCAGAGATTATCAATAAACAAATGTGATGAAACAGATCCGTTGAATGTGTACACTAGACCATGAAAACGGTCCTAATATTATCCCCCAATAATGTTATAGAGAACTACAATACTTACACACTTGCCTATGAATTAACATATTAACGAATGACAAAAGGCAGGTGTTTTTCTGTGTTCGTACTGTTACCATACTTGATGGATGTTGTAAAGTCAGATTTTTTATTTCCTTCTCATTCTTATTCGCACATTCAGTCTTCTTGGAATTCAGTTTTGGACTTTTTGTAATCATGGCTGGGTGTTCTAAGTACGTTTTACAGCCAAGAATATTGCAATGGTAGAACGTTATGAAACATATCTGTTTACTGTGTACATTGCATATCAGCCGTGAATGTGGTTCTAAAATTTTCTCCTGAATAACTTCGAGTGAACCGAGCGAGATGGCTGCGTGGTTCGCGTTAGGTAGGTGTGATCTCGCTTTCGGGAGATGATAGGTTCCCGTTTTCACACCAGGCGAATGCTGGGCCTGCACTTAAGTAATACCACGGCTGCTTCATCCCAGATATTAGCCCGTTTGTTACGGTTTTCTTCGAAGTTTCCATACATTGTTATTCCTGGCCTTTTTTTCCAGATTGAAAGGGTGGGGCACTTTATGTATTTGTGTGACGTTATACCACTAACAAAAATGAAAATAACGGGGAGAGTTGACCGTGCGGTTAGGGGTGCGCAGCTGTGAGCTTGCATCCGGGAGGTAGTGGGTTCGAGCCCCACCGTCGGCAGCCCTGAATATGGTTTTCCGGGGTTTCCCATTTTCACACCATCAAATGCTGGGGATGTACCTTAATTAAGGCCAGGCCGCTTCCTTCCCATTCCTAGGGCCTTCATATCCCATCGTCGCCATAAGATCTATCTGTGACGGCGCGGCGTAAAACAAAAAAGCAACATTATTTTAAATATATACAAATTATCTACTCGTATTTTAACTCAGGTACCAACAAATCATGTCATAGAGCCGGACTGGGTAACTCAGGTCGTAGAGCACTAGCTTCCTGAGTTCAAGTTGGAGGGTTCGATCCCGGCTCAGTTCGGTGGTATTTGAAAGTGCCTTGTGTCGGTAGACTTACCGGCTCTGGAAAGAACTCCTGCGGGGCAACATTCCGGTACATAGGCATTTCCGAAAACCGTAAAAGTAGTTCGTGGGACGTTAAGCCAGTAATATTATTATTATTATTATTATTATTATTATTATTATTATTATTATTATTATTATTATTATTATTAACTAGGCCGTAAAACTGGTAAATTTAAAATGGACGTTGGACCGTAAATGTGTTCCAAATAGTTTCCATCGAAGGATTTTGAAGTCTTCGACGTTTACGTTCTGGTCGTTTTACTAAAACATCGGTATTAAAAGACAAGTACGGCCTATTTTTTATGTTCATAAAGATGCCACACTTGATGGATGTTTGATGTCAGAAGTTCTATTTTCCCCTCAGATTATATTTCGGAGTTGCCGTGGAGTAAACTATGAAATTCATTTCTGAATCTCTGTCACCAATAACCAGGTGTTCAAAATCCAGTTTTTAGTCAAGAATTTTTAAAGTCTTCACCTTATGGTCTTGACGAGATTACCTATTAATAAATATATATATATAAAACCAACTTGTGTGAATGTCATTATAATTAGAGGAATGAATATGGTTTGGTTTTTCGAATATTCTATTATCATGTTTTCCGAAGTTTATATTCATTATTATGTGGTTAAGTGTAAGAGAATGTTGTGAGCCCTAACTTCGCCACGAATGAAGGCATGAAATACATAACAAAATATTCTTGTTCTTTTTTTACAATTGGCTTTACGTTGCACCGACACAGATAGCTCTTATAGCGTCGATAGGATAGGAAATGGCTAGGAATGGGAAGGAAGTGGCCGTGGTACAGTCCCAACATTTGTCTGGTGTGAAAATGGAAACCACGGAAAACCATCTTCAGGGCCGTCAACAGTGGGGTTCGAACCCACTGTCTCCCGAATGCAAGCTCACAGCTGCACGCCCCAAAACCGCATGGCCAACTCACTCGGTAAAAATAAATAAATAAATAAATAAATAAATAAATAAATAAATAAATAAATAAATAAATAAATAAATAAATAAATAAATAAATAAATAAATAAATAAATAAAACACGTCGTGAAACGAATCTCTCTAATGTGTTCATTGGACCGTGAATGTGATCCTAACATTTTCCATCGAATAATTTCGAGTCCAAAATCCTACACACCGGTACTTTAATATAAGTTCTTCTTCTGCTTCTTTTTCTTCTGGTACCGTCCCCTCACAGAAGGTTGGCGACCATCACGGATTATTGTTTTCCTATTTTATGATAACCATGCTCATTTTCATCCGTATTGACTGAATATATGTTGTTGTTGTTGTTGTTGTTGGGTATTCAGCCCGAAGGCTGGTTTGATCCTCTGCAGCTCCGCCAACAGCTGTCATAAATAGCCTAGGTGTCACTGAAGAGGCGTACTAGGGAAATGAGGAGTGAGGTGGTTTCCCGTTGCTTTCCTCACCGAGCCAGCCGTTGCTATTACATATCAGCCTTCCAAGCCCACTGAAATGCATGCATCAACCGACCCTATGAGCGATATTTTCACACCATTCATAACAGGGTCTGGCTGCATAAGGAATGGTATTACTACCATCACTCATACCTCAGTCACTTTTATATTGTCAAAGCGAAGGATGAGACAGACAGGTCAATGAAAGTAACAAATTTATTCTAGCCCATACCAGAAGACATAGCGCACTGTAAACACTACATCTCGCCAGCAAAGGCATACTGAATATATATATATATATATATATATATATATATATATCTATATCAAACTATTTTATGATTCCCTTATCAAAGTTTCCGTGTAGTGGATGTCGAGTGTTCGCGTACACATGTTCCCCCTTTACAGTACCTGGCCTTCTATGGTCAATCGTAGCAGGCTGTACTTGTTATTTCTTAAGGCGTGACCGAAATAATCTCTTTTCGTGTGTTTTACGACAATTAAGACTTCACATAATTTCCCGAGACGATGGAGTCCCTACTCGTTTGTGACATGGTGTACCCACGGGACTTCGAACATTCTGTGATACACCCACATTCCAAAGGCTTGCATCCCGTTCACTGGAGAAAGGCTCAGTGTCCATCCTGAGATAACGTGAAGCAGCACCGATGGGAGATCACGGATTCACACAATTTGTTCTAATTTCAGAATCACACTTGTTGCAGTGCCGATTCTGGTTTCGATCACTATATTCCGATACTGTTTTTCTGTAAGTGGTATCCCAAGTTCTTCAAGTGCGACACCCTCTTAGTGGTGTTTATGTCCAGGTTGGTAACAGCGTTAGCGATTCTCTGCTTGTTGATTTTTAATATTTCTTTTTTTTTTTTTTTTTTTACAATTTGGTTTATGTCACACTGATACCGATACGGTCTTACGACGACGATGTGATAGGAAAGGGCTAGGAGTGAGGAGAAAGTGACCGTACCCTTAATAAATGTACAGCCCTAGCATTACCCTGGGGTGAAAATGGAGAAACACGGAAAACCATTTTCAGGGCTCCCTGCTAGCTGATTGCTATGCATTTTGTTTTCTATATGTTAAGTTTAAAGTCAAACTCCTTGCTTAATAACGTACCACAAATATCAAAAGACAAGTGTTGTTTCAGAGTTATTATCGAGGGAATAACTGATGGGTGTGTAAATTCTTTTCTTTATTTCCTTCAGACACTTCATAGAGTCTATGGAATTCATTTATAGACTCTTTGAGCCACGCTTGTGTTTTCAAAAGTAATTATTCAATCATTTTTTTTACAAAAGTCATCAGTCGAAAATTATCGAGCATGTAGGCTGCGCGTGTTAAAGCAGTATAGCTTTATTTTAAAATTTAATTGACCTAAGTTGTAACAAAATTTGGTCATCCTCCATGTACAATGAAAACTCACAGCACACATACAAAAATATGAATTGCCAGCGCAAAGTACATTTAAGAAATACAAACCTCAAGTACATAAAACCACACTGAATCTCTCTTCCGGGAGGAGAAGGGGAGAACAAACAAGACACTAGCAGCAATGCGATGGGCACAAAGTCAAATTCTTATATCCACGGTTCTCAAAAAGTCCATCATAGCATTGAGAACTGAATTGTTTTCTCCTTGCAACACCAATGCAGCTCTAGTCGGGATAGAAAGCGGCTACGAGAAACATCATACAGGCTACATTTAAACAAAATGTGGTTGAGATCACCATCCTCCGCATACTGACATGCCAACGCGGTGAATCCAAAACTCCTATGCGATGTAGATGTGAAGGGAATGGTCCATGATTTAGCCTCATTCGGATTACTGAAATCGTTAGACTTCGTGACTGATGAAACTTATAATGCCATGGCTTAGGAGGCATGTTGGGTTGCACGAGAGCATAACTTATGCTCTACCTCTTTGGCTATAGATCCAAGGACTGTATTCGGGAGACGTGGGTTCGAACCCCATCGTTGACTGTCCTGGGGATAGTTTTCTGTGGTTTACCACTTTCAGTCCCAGACAGTTCCTATTAATAAGCTACAGACGATTCCTTCCACCTCCTTACCCAAAATTCATTCACCATTATTCATTTCATCCTCGTTAACTCCTCACCTGAGGCTGGCGTCAGGAAGGGCATCCCACCGTAAAAATGCCATGTAAATTCATCTCACCTCATCCCCGACCAAGTATCAAGAAACTGGATTACGGTACAGAATACAACAGTCAAAATTTAAGTTCCCAGAAGGAAGCTATAATATAATTTCATTGATTGCAGATGTTAGAAACATTCAAGCTCTTCAGAATTTTTTCAATCTTGAAATTACCAGCGTTTTGCCCCAATGTGGCAGTGGGCTCGCTCACTAAGGGTCGGCTTTTATCCTAATTTCTTATCTGGACCACAGGGATGTGTCTCCTCCTCAAGGTGGTTCTGTTCATCACTGCATTGTTCCTGGGCGTCCCCTGTCTCTCCTTGGTTCTGCGATGGCAAGAACTTATGTACAGGATGACTTTCACACCGCTTGACGTGTCCGTACCAGTGGAGTTCTCTCGCGTCTAGTTTTGCACCGATAGCGGTGATACTGAGAGATCCTCTTACGTCAGAGCTGCACAGGATTCTTGCATGCGTGAAGGACACTGTGCAAGTGAGCGAAATGACTGGGTCGAATTCAGAGTTGCTAACAGTGGAATAGGATCACCCACTAAACGGCTGCTTGAAAACCACTAGCCCCCTTTCCCCTCTTGAAACTACTATATCAGCACTAGAAGTAAGTACGTAGGCCATCCACAAATTAAGATTCCCTATTCCTTCCTTGTAAAGTAAACGTATTTATCCGGGAAATATGAGCATAGGCGATAGATCTATGACGCAGCAATCAAATACCGGCCGGACAAGTTCCGCCAGGTGTCAGTAGCGCAGCAGCAGTGGCTGGTATTCTTTCTCCCGCCGCCTGCGAGGTTCGGTCTGTGATGAATTTTCTACGAAAATTGTGACGGGCCATTCAAAACAAGTGGCGCGGAATGCTCAGTGCAGGTGTTGTGCTAATCCATAGCAATGCTCGCCCACATACGCTCGGCGCTCAGCACCTGTTCTGCAGGAGTTCGTCTGGGAGGTGACTGATCATCCACAGTACAGTCCTAACCTTGCTCCCAGTGATTTTCATCATTTCTTGCACTTCAAGAAATTCCTGTCCTCCTGTCAGCATTTTCACACAGACGAAGAGCTGAAGACGAATGTCACACGCTGGTTCCATTTCCAGGTGGCAGACTTCTACGACACTGGCATACAAAAGTTGATCCCACTATATAAGTGTCTCGGTTCTGGGGGTAAAATGAAATGACGTATGGCTTTTAGTGCCGGGAGTGTCCAAGGACATGTTCGGCCAACACCACCTAGATATAAGGCATGTGCATGGTGTCGAGATTAAAAGGAAAATGGCGGACTGTTGAGGCAATGCCTTGTGAAAGTGATCCGTAATTTTGTCATACAAAATACAACAATGGTCTAAAAATGTTGTGTGCCTAATTGTAGGGGAAACTACAGTGCCAATAACAAAGTACAGATTTTTATATTTCCGAAAGATGAAGATCTAAAAAGGAAATGGGTATGTGCAATAAAGCGCGAGAATTTCGTTCCAACGAAGTATTCAGTGGTAAGTAACTAGATAGCCTACTAGGTTATGCATTTTTTATTCGCAAATGTTTTATTTCATAGTGTGTTCATATATTCATATAATCAAGAGATGGTAGTATAAGATATCTGAAAAAATGGCTATTAGGTTAGACGGGATCTAACCTCTAACATGCATGGTGAAATTCGTTCAGGTTAGGTTAACTGATTGTCTGTAATTGCAGGTTTGTGAATTACATTTTAATCCATCCGAAATAAGGAAACATACTGAGTTCCACTGTGAGGATGGACAGCTTATAACTCTACCACTGAAGGTTCCACGACTTATCCCCAGTGCTGTTCCTTCACTTTTGCCAAATTGCCCAGCGTATTTGAGTAGTTCAAAAACGTATCGAGAAGGTCCTGAAGAGAAGAGAAGAAGAAGAGAAAATGAAAATATCCAGGCAGCAATCGAGGAGAGTGAAGTAGAATATAATTTACACAAGAATAGAATAACATTTTCTAATTTCACTGACCTGAAAGATAAGTTAAATAATCTGAACGTAGGTGAATCATGGGACATACTTCACAAAGGTGTAAATATAGTAATAGTTAAAATTGTGTTGAACACTGAACCTGAAATAATTAGTTCTATAGTTATCAATGAAACTTTGGAATTAAGTGTATACTATAAGAACATAAAATTAGACAGTATTGGTTACTTTCATTTCCCACAGTCTGTAAAGGACTTGAATGAAATTTCAGTGCTTCTTGAAAAAGTTGACATGTTAAGTTCTGACGTTCACAGTGCAAACAGCACTAATGACATTTTAGGTTTAGCAGCATACCTTTTTAAACAAGTCAGCCTATTAGAACCGAGACTAAAAGGACCACTTGAATTCATGATTGAACAGATTGCACTTTGGTCATACGAGAGGAGGAGTTATAGTCCTTCCTTTCTGATTTTATCTTCAATATTGCAGTCCATTTCACCCCATTGCTATGCATACCTCAGACATCTCAATTTATTGTATCTGCCTCATCCATGTACCATCAGGAGGCTTTCTTCTTCTTTAAAAGTAGATCCTAGAATAGAACAGCACGATGACAATTTCCTGAAGTATATAAGGGATCAATTTTCTGGCAATGATAGTGATAAGTTTATTGTGCTTATGATGGATGAAATTCATGTTAAACCATTAATGGACTATAAAGGTGGTAATGTTGTTGGCAAAGCATTCAATGATGAGCAGTTAGTAACAGGTGCTTATTGTTTTATGGTTTCAAGTTTGTTATCTGATTTTAAGGAAGTAGCTCACATATTACCTATAAAATCAATTACTGGAGAATATTTGCATGGTGTACTAAGAAAATTTATTGTAGGATTAGAGGAAACAGGGTTTAAAGTTGTTTGTGTTGTTAGTGATAATAGTTCTGTAAACAGAAAATGCATGCAAATATTTTCACCTGAAAATGAATTGAAATGTGTTTATCCGCATCCTGCTGATGAGAGCAGACCACTTTTCTTTGTGTTTGATAGTGTTCACTCGCTCAAATGTGTTCGCAATAACTGGTTAAATCGAAAGGATGAGAATATGTGCATGAACTTCCCTGATATTGAAGATAACAGTGCAGTGCAGTGTGCTTCTTTTCTTACAATTAAGAAATTATATGATCTTGAGCATGAAAAGTTCATAAAATATGGTTATGATCTGTCTCTCAAAGCATTAAGTCCTTCATCATTTGAAAGGCAGAATGTAAAATTAGCTCTGCAAGTTTTCAATGTCAATGTTATAGAAGGGCTTAAAGTGTTAGGTGAAAAGTGTAAGCTACCATATTATAAAGAAACAGCCTCATATATCAAAATAATTATAGATTGGTGGGCTGTTGTCAATGTCAAAACACCAGGTAAAGGGGTAAGGCTCAACAACAGCTTAATGTGTCCAGTCTCTTCGAATTCAGGGGAAGGGCTTCAATATTTGAAGAAATTCCTACAATGGCTAGTAAAGTGGAGAGATCTAGGTGGAAAAGGTTCATTATCATCTGAAACAATGGCTGCTTTGATAATGACAACTGAAGGATTGTTGATGTTGATAGAATATTGTTTGTCAAAACTTAATTTTGCATATGTCCTATTAGGAAAATTTCAAACAGACATATTAGAGGACAGGTTTGGGAAATATAGGCAGCTTGCAGGAGGGCAGTACAATATTTCTGTGAGGCAGTTGTTTGAAGTTGAAAAGAAGTTAAGGTTACTGTCATCACTGACTCTAAAGATAAGATCAAATGCATTTGGGGAGATTGAAGTAGATGAGTTCTCTGACCCGCCTCCTGAATCCTCTGCTTTTTTGGATTTTGATAATTCATTGTGTAAGAGCATAGATGTACATATAAGTTTACATGATATTGAAAACTGTAACAATGACATGCCAATTTTAGTCTATTTAGCAGGTTATTGTTGCTATAGTGTCTCAAAATATTTGAAATGTGAACACTGTAAAGGAATTCTTGTTATTGAGGACTTCATTGATGCTGATGATGAGGCATATAATCTAATTAGAAATAAGAGTAGGGGTAGGCTTTTGTTCCCTGAAATGTTTGTTATCAATGTAATAATACATAATTATCTGGTAGTAACAAAATTATGTACAGAGTTTGAAACAGAGTTTCTTTTAGTAAATGATCATAGGGAGGTTGCATGTGAGAGTACAATGAAAGTTATTCATGATAAAGAACTTTTGTGGGAGCCAGATATGTGCAATAACATACATCAGAATGTGTTTGTAGAAAACTGGTATGGACTTCAACAAACATTCTTTTGAATAATTATTGTAAGAAAAAAAGTTCCATGTCAAAGAATGTATTGACGAGGAAGAAACGTGGTATTTGTCAACAGGACTGAATTTCATGCAAATCTGCATTTATGTAAATACGTGTGTTGTTGCTTTCAATTTTTTTTTTTGTGGGTGGGGGGGACAAAATAAAACATTTATTATGAATTTCGGTATTCTGCCATTCCCTTAATTCTTGAACCTCACTTGAGTTTCAGCATTATTTAGAAACCTTGTGTATCAACTATCCCTATTTTTTTCAGAAATAGTTCCTTGAAGGTGTAAGTGACTTTTATATGAAAGCATGAGGGTTTGGGGTAATTATTTTGAGGTTTAAGTAGCCAGATCATTTAAAACATACGGTAAGATGCCATAGTGACATTATGATGATTGCCCCTATTGTCAGCCATCTTGGTTTCGTGCTTACGCCTTATATCTAGGTGGTGTTGGTTCGGCTCGCCAGGTGCAGGTCTTTTGATTTGACTCCCGTAGGCGACCTGCGCGTCATGATGAGGATGAAATTGTTGATGAAGACGACACATACACCTAGCCCCCCTGCCAGCGAAATTAACCATCATGGTTAAAATTCCCAACCCTGCCGGGAATCGAACCCGGGACCCCTGTGGCCAAAGGGCAGCACGCTAACCATTCATCCATGGAGTCGGACAGTTCGGGGGTGATTTTGTCGAAAAATAGCTCCAACATTGCTGTAACGGGGTGTCAATAAAGTTTTTCATATAACTATGTTGTATTTTTTTATTAAGGGAATTTAATTTCTGGATGGCTTCGTATATTCTTCTAGTTCAATGTTTAAAAGTATTCGAAATATATTTCAAGGTGAACTTATCTAATAGTAAGTGATCATTGATGTATTCTTCTAACACTTCAATAGAAGGCACATAGGAAGAATCAGGAATAGAAACACATATCTGATATATTTTCACAGTCCCTACTTGTAATACTTCTTTTGGTGGCTCATACGGCATGTTTGCTTCTTCTCACAAGTCAGTTCTGCCCAAATAGATAAAAGCAAATTTATTAATTCGGGCCTGATTCTATTTTTGGCTTTAGTTCTAATAATGTTCTACTGACTAAAAATTATCTCCATTTCCACATTTGACTATATAAATTCTAGGCGCAGCAGTGCAAATGTTGCCGGCCCCTCACCGCTGGATACCGTGGTTCAAATCCCGATTACTCAAAGTGAGATTTGGGCTCTACAAAGTGGAGGCGAACAGGCTTTCCTTCGGGTTCTCCGGTTTTCCCTGTCATCTTTCATTCCAGCAACACTCTCCAAAATCATTTCGTTTCATCTGTCAGTCATTGCCTAAGAGGAGTGCGACAGGCTTCGTCAGCCGGCACATATTCTATCCACACCGCTAGACGGGAGCTTCATTCATTCCATTCCTAACCAGGTTGAATGACTAGGAACAGGCTGTAGATTTTCATTTTCATATTAATCTTTGCGCTGACCTCCAAGTTACATGATTTAAGAAGGGGAATCATCGACTCTATAACAACCTTTAAGTGTATTTGACACCTGGAGAAGTGACACTTCATTATGAAGGAATGAAAGACGCAATGAAGCGTTCCTTGCTTCCCTATTTTTAAGATAATCCCCTACACTTCAGCTCCACCTACAACTCAGATCTTCCCCGGCTCGCCTTTTGGTGGCACCACGACTAACAATGTCAAGAACTTAAATATGAACTATTGCATAATTATACTCTCTATGAGGAGTACATAAGAGATTAGAAATAGTGGGACGAAAGATTCTCAGGGACCTCGAAGAACAGAGGACGGTCAATTTAGAAGACGATTCTGGAGATAGTAGGTTCGAACCCCACTATCGGCAGCCTGAAAATAGTTTTCTTTGGTTTCCCATTTTCACACCAGGCTGTACCTTAATTAAGGCCACGGCCGAGTCCTTCCCACTCCTAGCCCTATCCTGTTCCATTGTCGCCATAAGACCTATCTGAGTCGGTGCGACGTAAAGCAACTAGCAAAAAGAAAAACAAATTTAGAAGACGAGCGAACCAAGAACTGTGTACCATGATAGACAAAATCTTCGACATCATACGAAAGGAAGGAGCATGTTCTTTGGACACATCCAGAGAATGGACCAGGGGAGGTTAACACTGCCAATAATACAGTTTCTTGTGAACAAGAGAACCAAAGTACGCTGGATCGAAGAGGTAGAAAGGGATCTAGAATAAGTGGCAATACAGGAACCAGAGATATACAACAGAGTGATTTTTAAATAAAACATTTAGGCTTGCACAGGTTTTCAGGACATAACTAGACCAAGAACAAAATCATCATGGATAGAAGAGCAAAAAAGTTGTAAAATATGAGAATGAAAGAATATTGGACAAGGAGAAAGACCAGAAGAAACAAAGCTCGTATGAATCAACATGGTCCTCAGATGGTCAAAACTAAAACAAGAAGAAGAAGTTGCATAAAACTGTATTTGAAAAAAATCACACTAAAATATCCACTGACATAACCATGAAACAATGCCCACTGACGAAGAGTAAAAACCACTAGATTTAGTGGAAAAAAACACCGTGTTGGCAACGATGGTCGAACTGCATTCCCCATCTTCCCGGAGCAGGCAGATAATCTGTCTCTCTCATTCTGAGTGCGTCCCTTTCCTCTACAAATGCTGATGCGTTCTCTCGCGCTACTTATCTCTCTTCCCCAATACTTATGTAGTTATATTAATGCATCTACAAATTATCGTCAACTTCGTAACTGATGGCAAATTAATTGGCATTCAAAGTTTTTTTTAATGCTTGAACCTAGAATTCACAGAATTATACAAATTAGCGATTTCTTCAAAATATAAAGGTTCCTATAACGTTCACGATTTAAATTTCATTTGTTCTGCTGTAACGAAGTTAGAAAATGCCGGGTATTACGGTTCGACTACCGACGGAAAATGCCTTGTTTTTTTAAAAACTGAACACAATTTTGAAATGACAATATTGTAAAACCATCAGTTCCTTCAAAAACAACTATTCTGAAAATGTCGTGAAATATAGTCCAACGAACAGACAACCTTAAACTGCTCTTAAGCTTCACATCGATAAATTTGACCTATAGCTAGGCCTACGTAGAGAAAAAATTCATCCATGCTGAACTGGGCTCTTCCATCCTGCGCACGCATGAACATCACAGCACGCCTTGTGTACCTCCGTCGTACGTACTTCTGTGCACTCGGTCGGTCATTGTAATGCCTCCAAAACACCGCAGAATTCACCCATCTGTGGTGTGCATTTGCTAATCGTTCTGCCTTATCCAATATCTGGAGCCCTATAAGAGGCCAGGTCTGTCATCCATCTTGTAAACCATGCCTTTACACTTTAGAGGCATCCATTTGTCTGTCGCTGATCATTCATCCCAAGAAGCGAACGTCTCATAGGCATTCTAAACAATTTACCCAACACGTCCGTCTTCAAAACATATGCACATCGGTGATACTGCACTCCATATTGTCTCTCCAACAAAGCGATCGCTTTAAAACTCGCAGAGTAGAGTTGTCTTGCATATTGATTTGCATCATTAATCACTTCAAGAGACATCTGGTAAGCAAGCATTGAGAGAATGGCCCAAAACCACGAACCATTTCGTTAATTATGTGGCTCTACGTCACGTGATTCCGTGCCGTTTTTACCGGAGCAATGACAGCGAAATTAACCCATTATGGTTAAAATTCCCGATCCTGCCGGGAATCGAACCAGGGACCCCTGAGACCAAAGGCCAGCACGCTAACCATTTAGCCATGAAGCCGCACGCCTGAGTTCTTAATTCGGCAGCATTGTGTAGGGCGCTGAGGCGTCGTGTGAGGCGCACCATGTATGATTCTTAACGTCTCTTGTGTGCACTTGTCCCTACAGATTTTCCCACTAAGACATATATTGTCCGCCTCTGTGGTGTAGTGATTGGTGTAATTAGCTGCCACCCTCGGAGGCCCGGGTTCGATTCCCGGCTCTGCCACGAATTTTGAAAAGTGGTACGAGGGCTGGAACGGGGTCCACTCAGTCTCGGGAGGTCAAATGAGTGGAGGTGGTTCATTTCTCACCCCAGCCATCCTGGAAGTGGTTTTCCGTGGTTTCCCACTTCCTCTCTAGGCAAATGCCGGGATGGTACCTAACTTAAGGCCACGGCCGCTTCCTTCCCCCTCCCTTGTCTATCCCTTCCAATCTTCCCATCCCCCCATAAAGACCCCGTTCAGCATACCAGGTGAGGCCGCCTGGGCGAAGTACTGGTCATTTTCCTCGGCTATATCCCCCTACCCAATGTCTCACGCTTGAGGTGGTAGAGCTGGGATCCCTCGCTGAGTCCGGGGGAAAAACCAACCCTGGAGGGTAAACAGATTAAGAAAGAAGGAAATGATGTATATTATTTGAGTTTTGCGCAGTGGCGTAGCAATATTAAAGCAGCATAAACAGGGTATGCAAAATTTCTCCGTTGTTTTTTTATTTTTATGTTTCATGTGATTTTCTGCGAGAGGGGTAATAACAGAGAAAATGGCGATTATTACATTCATCACAAACGTCCAGTTATCTTCACAAATATCAGTTCCATTTACCAGTACATAACCCATGTTGTAGAAAATACTATGTTCTATATTTATATCCCATATGTTTTTGCCGTAAAAATTATATTGAGGGAATATTAAGGAATTTTATTTAATGGTCCGCCTCTGTGGTGTAGTGGTTGTTAGTGTGATTAGCTGCCACCCCCGGAGGCCCGGGTTCGATTCCCACCTCAGCCATCCTGGAAGTGGTTTTCCGTGGTTTCCCACTTCCTCTCTAGGCAAATGCCGGGATGGTACCTAACTTAAGGCCACGGCCGCTTCCTTCCCTCTTCCTTGTCTGTCCCTTCCAATCGTCCCATCCCCCGGCAAGGCCCCTGTTCAGCATAACAGATGAGGCCGCCTGGGCGAAGTACTGGTCATCCTTCCCAGTTGTATCTCCCGACCCAGAATCTCAAGCTCCAGGACACTGCCCTTGAGGCGGTAGAAGTGGGATTCTTCGCTGAGTCCGAGGGAAATACCGACCCTGGAGGGTAATCAGACAAAGAGGAAGAAGAAGAAAAAAATGTATTTAATGGAAAGTCCTTAAACGGCGATCATCTCTGGCATGGAAATATAAATAATCTCTCAGTTAACATATCGAGATTGAGATATATGTAAGTACCTATACATTTCAAAGCTTTACAACTGCACGCGAAGTCTAGTTTTTAATAAAGAGAATGTTCTCTCGTCGATTGCTGGTCTTCCAGAGTTACAGCATGAATGTATTGATTCAATAAAATTGATTGTTCGGCTCCATGGCTAAATGGTTAGCATGCTGGCCTTTGATCACAGAGTTCTCGGGTTCGATTCCCGGCAGGGTCGGGAATTTCAACCATAATTGGTTAATTCCCCTGGTACGGGGAATGGGTGTATGTGCCGTCTTCGACATCGTTTCACCCTCATCACGACGCGCAGGTCGCCTACGGGAGTCAAATAAAAAGACTTGCACCAGGACTCTCCGGACGCCACACGCCATTATCGTTATTTTAAAATTAATATTTTCTTTATGAAGACCGAAGACAAAGACAAGCCGTTAAGACATACGCGGAACAATTCCGTTCACAAGCAAAACACACTTGAAATTCATTTTAAGTACTGCGCCAAATATGGCGGGCAGTCCAATACTTCACATCAAACAATAGACGAAAAGCACTCGGGTTTATTATAAACAGGTCCTCATATCACTCTGCCCACGCTATTCCATATATTTAATCGACTTTCATTCCTGGCTGTATAGAATATGCCAGAAAGGAATGATCTGCCCACCTACGTGTGCGACTGAAGACCGATATTATCGAGGAATCTGAATGGGGTCGTGTTACGTACGAGGGCTCTAAATAAAGGAGTGGCAATATTGAGAGAACGCAATATTTAATGAACTAACATGTACAATTGCATTACATTCGTTCAACGAAGCCACCCGCACAGTCTATTAGTAGTAGTAGGATTTACTGAACCTTGCAGGCCTTCGCCCAATACAGTGTTCAAATCCATAATAGCTTAAACAAATGCAGAATGTATAAACTCCCCTGCTTAAGAACAATGACAAAATAATAATTCGATTAAACAAAACAATATAGTATTTCGAAACAAATGGCCCACGTTCAACTCACTTCCGGAGAGCCGTTAGCCCTGGGAATAAATTTAATCTACAGTTATAAGTAATGAACAAGCTATGACAGGTATAGTGGGCCCTCCACGCAGTGATCACTGCCCGCTGGAGCCTGTTGTATTCGGCGATTGCCATAGAATCGCTAGGCTACTCACGATAATAATAAGAATTTGTAAAAATAAAAATAGCTCCCTCCTGTAATGATAACTGCTGGAAGGAGCCCGGCGATTGATAAAAGAATAAACTGTAATAGAGGTACAGTCTATTACCTTTTGCTAATAATGTCAGGAAGCCGTTGGGGACCGTTGGCAAGGCGTTCTCTGTTGATGACAGGGACGGGGCGCCCTGCTGCGCGGAGTACAGATTCCTCTAGGGATAATTCTCGGACATTCCTTCAATAGTCTACGGCAAGGCCTCTCAAACGCCCAAAATCTCATGCGTGCAGATCGAGGCGTAAGGGCTCCGTGCACTGTGTATCGATGCCGCTCGGCATGGCTCGGATCAACGTTTCATCTCTGGGCTACTCGGCTAAGCTCGGCTCTACTCGGCTATACTCGGCTCAACTCAGCCCGGATTTTGAGCGCTACGGCGCAAGTGGGGCAGAGGAAAACAGGCGAAGCGAGCGAGACAGCCGTGAGGAAAGAAAAAGTAAGCGCTATTGCTCCAAATGGAGGAGTGGGGGGGGTGTGCACTCTGGTCAACCAAGTCAAGTCGACTTTTGCACCGTGCACCACGCGCATGCACCCTGAGAGGCCCTAGTCTACGGAAACGAGACCCCTCTCGAGGTCAATCTGATCTTGAGGAAAGAACGGCCGACCTGTGCGGTGCAAATCCGCATTCTCATTCCGACACGCACGAAACGCCTTGATCCATCGTGCAACCGTCCTCTACGGTAATGCCGTCTCGCCACAGGCTTCACGTAATCCTCGATAACATTCTGATCCATTTTTGCCGCCAACCTGATTTTAATCCACGAACGCTGATCACCTTTTGAAAAACATGCTTTAGTGTGGTGGAATTGACACTCTTCACTTCAACGCCACTTAGCAACAACAATCCCAACTGGATGCCCGTCAAATGCACACTACACGATGACAACAGTGCCACCTTACCACTCCCATATTGTAACCGGAACGCCCGTACTTTAACTTCAGCGAAGAGCATGGGTTGACGCCAGGGCGTGTCCGGTCCATGCTAGGAACTACAGACAGAAGGGTATTTGAATTTCTTTAAAATTAAAATCCTTATATATTCATATTAGACAAGCAATATATCACCTTTTACAGATGCGATGGATGGATTTGAAAAAGTTCAAACAGTGGTCGGAAGAGACTCTGTCCCTCGCCTTCGGCGATGTCCCGCGTCGTCGGACTCCTTCCCCATCACCATGGATCTCCTCTCAGCACCATGGCACCCCGTTATCCCACGGCGGTTGACGGATCTTGAAGTACCGGTGAGGATTGGGATCGAATCCGAGAGTCTGACGCCTGATGATCGTTTGCGTGCAACGTGGAATAATTAATTTAGAATTTAATTCCACTGGGATCCCATGAAGGGAGTAAAGAAGTGTACAGGCATCGCACAGAATGTCAATGAGATCTTATACGACACTTTTCTACCGCACTGCACTGAATATTATTATACAACACAGTTCGAAGTATCTACAAGTTCCACAGTTCTCCATGAAGAAAGAAATTAACAAAGTTCAACGTAAATAAATTGATAGTCGATCGATGCACTTGTCGACGTAATTCAAATTAATAAAGCATCAAAGTTTGTAAGAAAAAGAGGATTAACACAGTTCAGAAAATGAAACAGTGGTCGTTCGATACACTTGTCGACGTAATAATAGAGCATCACAGTTTGGAATGAAATAGAGGATTAACACAGTTCAGAAAATGAAACAATGGTCGTTCGATACACTTGTCAACGTGACTCAAACTGATGGAGTATCACAGTTCTCAAAATCTTAAACCTTTTTTGACACTAAGGCACAGTTTTACGAAGATAAATTAAAGAACAGGTTTTGCGAAACAAATGCTGTCATTGAGGCACAGTCTAGTGAAATAAATTAAAGCTCAGTTTTTACGAAATAAATACTGTTACTAAGACACAGTCTTGCAAAAATAAGTTAAAGCACAGTTTTTGCAAGTCAATAGTAATTCACGATTATTTGCTCGGAGAAATATGTTAATTACTCGAGCTTTTCCAGTTCAACACACACGTCTATTAACTATTGACGACACGAAATACACAAAAATAGAGTCCAAAGTTTCCACCTCCGACACTTAGAAAATGTAGACATGAACACTTGTACTTTCTAACACAACTATCGGCGGCGATATGTCGGACAGAGTAACGGCCTCGAGTAGATATCTCCACAGCTACCCGAACATGGTGGCAGCTGGGAATACACGCAGATACTGACTTTTATATCCGTAGACCGGGCAGTGTGGTTTCAAATTCGACATTCTTCTACCTTCAATTACTCGGCTATTCCACCGCCGATTTTGATAAAATTCGGTATACTACTACTACACGAAGATGTGATCAGAATGTTTATATCATATTTGGTACCGGAAATAATGAGATGGAAGGAATGGAATGTTCGATGGCTACGTCATCTGTTCTTGGCTGGCTCTCCTGCAACGAGCAGGTTGGGTGGATAGCTGCTACATCCGTCACTCGCGCGCACAGCGGTCTTTTCAAACTTCTCGTACAGGTGGTATTACGAGTTGCGCTCATATCAACGAGCTAGAATAACAAAGAGGGGCTTTATGCCTGACATCAGCGCTCCCTGCGGAAGCAGCTTCATAAAGGGCAGCTATGTTGACGGTTGTCAAAACAAAGCTAGTTGGCGCGAGAATATATTTTGAGATGACAGGGAGATTGTGCATGACAATTTAATTTTGTAAGTTTTAAGAAGTAAAAAGATAGATTCTCGCTTTCAAGAACGCCAGCCGTATGCTCAGCGTACGGTTGTACTAACCGGAGTAGCAAAATATATCGTATTTTTAGTATTACTGAATGATAGCCGAGATCACTTTTCGTAGTTTCTGTTTGTAATTAAACCCATTTTAATGATTGCAGGAGAGCCAGCCAAGGACAGATGACGTAGCCATCGAAAGGACTCATAGCCACGGTTATTTGTCGGATTTTGTTTCAGATTTCCTTTAAAGAACAAGGAATTAACGGTACAATGGGTTGTGAGGACGAAAAGAGATAAATGGTATCCCACTCAATACAGTCGTTTATGCTGTGTACATTTCGAAGATAAGTAAATGTATGAAATAAACGACCAACGGCGATTATTGGCAAGTATCGTTTCAACCCTATTTAATTTTCCTTCACATTTACAAACAAAGAAAATGGAGCACTCACCGCCAAGGAAACATAACCACGAACAGTCACCTATTTCGGTCAAACGTACACCAAGCATGGTAAATACAGTATTTTTCTGTTATTTGTGAAATTTATGCAGCCTTTATTGTAGATGTCAGTTGCATTGGTATTTAATACTAGGCTACACTTCATAATGGAAAACTTTCAAAGTTACCTCTCACCTAGTAATCCCAGTATGATATGATAATGTCCCCTATATTATAATAAATAATTAAATTAAACAGTTATAGTGGCACAGTACTCACGGACCGCCTCCGTGGTGTAGTGGTTAGCGTGAGTAGCTGCCAACCCTGGAGGCCCGGGTTCGATTCCCGGCTCTGCCACGAAATGTGAGAAGTAGTACGAAGGCTGGAACGGGGTCCACTCAGCCTTGGGAGGTCAACTGAGTAGAGCTGGGTTCGATTTACACCTCAGCCATCCTAGAAGTGGTTTTCCGTGGTTTTCCATTTCTCCGGGCAAATACCGGAATGGTACCTAACTTACGGCCACGGCCGCTTCCTTCCCTCTTCCTTGTCTATCCCTTCCGATCTTCCCATCCCCTTGCAAGGCCTCTGTTCAGCATAGCAGGCGCAGCAGCCGCCGCCGCCGCCGCCGCCGCCGCCGCCGCCTGGGCGAGGTACTGGTCCTCCATTCCAGTTGTATCCCCCGACCCAAAGCCTCACGCTCCAGGACACTACCCTTGAGGCCGTAGAGGTAGTATCCCTCGCTGCGTCCGAGGGAAAATACAACCCTGGTGGGTAAACAGATTAAGACAGAAAGAAAGAAAGAAAGTACTCATGTGGATGCAATACTTTTAAAAAATATCATGAATGAGGTTGTAACCCATTATAGGTCCCTATTCTTGTTCCGATTTCGAGACCTATTCGTATGTCGCTGTGCGACGATTTCGAACTACCCTACAATCAGCTGACCGTGATGTTGGCTTCGTGTCACAAGATGAAGTGGCGGTATTCACAGTCTATGATTTTAATGCTTTAAGTTTTCGGCCAACGGTCTTTAATTCTGCCCCAGTGATTCTAAAATTCGTATTTTCTACGCTTTTCGTCATTCAAGAGCCACGCCCCCTTGCTGGAGTGACCACAGGAAACATGGCGGACGTTCGTTCTATTAGCTTCACCCACGCCTCCCTATGTTATTCTAGCTCGTTGGCACATATCTATATAAATAAAATTGTTTCTGTTTGTCTGTTTGTCTGTCTGTTTGTCTGTTCCACCATCACGTCGAAACGGCTGGATAGATCTCAACCAAACTTCATATTTAGAGTATACTGACCCCGGGGAAGGTTTCGATATGCATATCATTTTAAAATCTTTGAAAAGACGGGGGTTTTATAGGAAAAACGGTTTTCCTCCATTTTCTCTTATACTATTATAGGCAAAATATCGAATTTGTCGTATAAGGACGAGACAAAGCTCAATTTAATGCTCTTGACGCAAAGAACAAAACTCGGTAAGCCCTACGGGCCCGAAAACCATGTTTTAAGGCCCTAAAACCAACCGTTACGGAGATATTGGCACCACACTACCCCTGCTCTAGGAATCGGATAAAGAAATGAACTGCCGTAACCATGGCAACGTCAGCTCCAGGATTCTAGAGCAGTGAGATTATGCATGTACGTTTGGGCATAGCTGTCAACCAAAATAGGTACAAATAAGACTTAATATCTGGGAAAAAAATATACTGTTGTGTAAGGCACTCATAGGACTCCTTTGGGCGGGGATGGAAAGGGGGTGAAGAACGAGTGTAAAAATCTTACTATATATAGAAATGGAAGTGTGTGTGTAAATGACACATCTCCAACTAAACCACTGGAGCAATTTCAACCAAACTTGGTACACGAATCACTTACTATCGGGAGACGATCACTGTGGGGGGTAAGCCATCCCTAGCGCCCTTAAGGGAGAGGGTCAGGGGGGTGGTAGTTACAATAATAATCGAGAATAGTGTCGAATTCATAGTTTTCGGGGTCGCTGAGTTGAAAAGTGATACTCTAGAATTTTTTTAAAATCCAGCCCCCTTTTAGGTTGGGAGCAAAGGGTGGGGGGGTGGGGTGAGATATATAAATAATTAAAAACAGTTTCGAATCCATAGATTTCAGGGTCTCTGAGATGAATAGTATTACTCCGGATTTTTTGCAAATCCAAGTGGGGATCGAAGGGGGTGAGATATAAAATTAATCGAAAAACTACATATAAAAATATTATCTTCTTCTTCTTACTATATATAAAAATTGATGTATGTGTGTGCGTGGGTGTGTGGGTGTGGGTGTGTATATGACACATCTCCTCCTAAACCACTGGAGCAATTTCACCAAACGTGGTACACTTATCAATTAGTATCAGGAGACAAACCGCGTGAGGGTAAGACACCCCTAGCACCCTTTTGGCAGGGGGCGAGGGGAGTGGTATAAAAATAATCTTATAAATAAAGTTGTTCGTTTCTGTTTGTCTGTTTGTTTGTTTGTTTGTTTGTTTGTTTGTTTGTTTGTTTGTTTGGCTTAAGTGCGGCCAATATCCAGTATTCGGGAGATAGTAGGTTCGAACCCCACTGTCGGCAGCTCTGAAAATGGTTTTCCGTGGTTTCCCATTTTCACACCAGGCAAATGCTGGGGCTGTACCTTAATTAAGGCCACGGCCGATTCCTTCCAACTCCTATCCCTTCCCTGTCCCATCGTCGCCATAAGACCTATCTGTGTCGGTGCGACGTAAAGCAACTAGCAAAATAAAAAGAATAAAAATGTTTGTTTGTTCCACCATCACGTCGAAAGGGCTGGATAGATCTCAACCAAACTTCATATTTAGAGTATACTCACCCCGGGGAAGGTTTCGATATGCATATCATTTTAAAATCTTTGAAAAGACGGGGGTCTATAGGAAAACCACAACGGTCTTCCTCCATTTTCTCTTATACTATTGATTTTCTGCAAACTCTGTGGACCGTATGTGAAAGGTCTCTTCATCACAAACAACTTTCGTTGTGTTCATAATTTACCTTACTCTTCAAATGACGGAGAAATTTACTATTTTCTGCCGATACCATGCTCGGCATTGAGGGACCGACAGAGCGATAACGAATATATGGGTTACCATGGCAACGTCTCTGACTGCTTGCCAGCAGGGAAGTAACGTATTGTCATTTTCCTCATCATTCCTTTAAATTCGTGGTTGTTCCTTGGGTAGAAAGCAAGAGAGTCGTCAATCGGCCATTCTGCGGGATATTGGCGGAATATCATTGGAGGTTATAACCGTCCTCGAATAGCATAAGTAATAACACAAATATTCATCTTCTTATCTGATTACCTAAGAATCCCTGCGCCTAAATTTCTCTCCGATTACCGCTTTCTTATATCCATAACTCACTCCGGCATAATTTATTGAGGAGCATTTGATTTTCCAATACATTCACTTGGTATTTATATATTTGTCGTCATCCGGATGTCCTCTGTTATAATCTATTTTCTATTAATTTCAACTTACTAAACTGTATTACTTTCTTCCTTAATTACCACGTATGTATGCGAGTGCTAATCCCGAATGCTGTACACTCTTTCCTTTGAGAAAATATTCTAAGCTATGCAAATGTATAACTTCTGGCCCAGGAAAATTCCGAAATATGGATGCAATTTTAACGGCGGTGCAGACCTTCGTTTCGGGGTAATTGGTGGCTAATCAGTAAGTCGTATCAAAAGTCACAAAGCAAATTGCGTTTCATTTTGGAGAGATCTACAACTTTTGTCCTGTGACTTTTCGTCGTATTTCTATCCCTAATACATTAAACACAAGTTGATTTTGTACTTTTACACGTATATGTTATCATTTGGCACACTTATAGGAAAGGTAGAATCATGACATTCGGCACGCACATTGACATGACCATTGGCAATGTTATAGCCAAATTTTATGATTCTAGCTGTCACATGAGAATCAAAAATATAAAGTAGCATTCAAAAACTGTACAAGATTTCACCCCATTCAATGACTCTAACTCAATCTAACCCATAAATAAAGGAGATACGAGAAGATGTCATAGGACCAACCATGTAGAGCACTGAAAGGGGCGTCTGATGGTGAAGTCCGTTTGTAGATACGTCGTACAGTCGAAATAAAGGTCTACACTTCTAGAGTATGTCTGTACATTGACAATTTTGGCGAAATTTCCGTACAGTTATCCGTTTCAGGTGTAATAATGACCATCTGCATATATTCTGTTTTGGTGTCTGTCTGTTTGTTTGTTTGTCTGTTTGTCTAAAACTTGGAAACTACTGGATATATTTCCACCAAACTTGATATTTAGAATCCATCTGTCCTTTGGTAGGTTTTAGGGCAAGTATTGTTTCTGAATCCCTGAATTGACTGGGGGATTATACGAAACCGAAACCGTCATTTTGCAACCAAACTTAATGTAAATTTAGCTGCCGTAATGGAAATTCATTTCTAGGCCTTTTTCCTCATGTGCATCATTTCAATACGAGGATTAATAAGGGAGATATCATTAACGGACCGTTTTCCGGTACAAGTCCCACCGGACTTAACTCAAGAGCGGGTGCGTGTAAAGCGTATGTTTTACAACTTGAAAACTACTGAAGATATTTGAGTCAAACTTTATATTAACATCCACCTGTCCAACGGTAGGTGTTAATCGTCAATAACATTTCATGTTCCCGGAATGGACTGGCGGTTTATAGGGAACCGAAATGGTGATTTTACTCTTCCAGAATATATACAGTACAAGACCAACCTGACTGGAAATCGACCAAACATGATGGAATTCCATCTCTAAAACTTTTTTTCATGTGCATTTTTTCGACAGGAGGATTAATAAGGGAGATATCATAAACGGTCCGTTTTTCCGGTTAAGTCCAGCGGATATAGCCCAAAAGGTGTTGTACGTGGAGCAGGTTCCTTATTTATCTATGTAAATAAAATCGTAACTACTGTGTGCCTGTACATAGACTATTTTGTCGAAATTTTCGAACAGCTACACGCTTAAGGGGTAATAATGATCATCTGCATATTTTTTGGTTTAGTATCTTGAAAGTTCTACTTTTTACACTTCTCACTGAAAACCCAGTATTGCGGCATAATCTGCCAGTCGAGAAAGAAAACTGAAATTTGGCAAAATTTTACGACTTAGCCTGTAACGGGCGGAAAACTTCCAAGAGCTTTAAATTTTTCCCTTTCTATCCCGAAGAATATCGAAATATGGAGGCAATTTTAATGATGGTGCAGACCTTCGGGAAGTATCATCACATAACGGATGGCACAATCCCCGTTCAATTTGGAGTGATCTACAACCTTGGTCGTACGACTTTTTGTCGTATTTATATCCATTTTACGTTTGACTTTTCTCTATTTCTCGATCTTAAGTAAAGTAGTACTTTTCACATACATAATTCATACCTTCCATCACTTAGAGGAAAGATAGAATCATCATACTCTACACGAAAATTGGTCCACCCAGTAGCCATATGTGAGCCAAATGCTATGTATGTAGCTGTCACTTAATTATCCGAAAAGCAATGCAATGTGAGATAATCTTACACAAATTTTACCCAAGTTTCTAACTCAATCTGACCCATGAATAGATGAGATATCATATGACCAGCAATTTAGGCCGCTAAATCCGGCGTCTTATGGTACAATCTTTTCTCGATATGATGTACCGTTTAGAAGCAGTTAATCTGTAAATGAAGGTCTGCAATATTGTAAACAAGCACATACTTTCGTATGTCGAACTATATATATTCACTGATGTCGATTTTGTAGCGATCGAGAAAGGGTGTGTCTGCTATTGTAATCAGTACTCCGCACACCGACTATGACTGGCAGTAGGAATGGAGTCCTTCTCCAATTCCTGTGTAACTGGCATTAATGAGGCAGGCCTACCATTGTAATGAATAATTCACTTCTCGATTTGACTTTCAGAAGGCAAGGGAGCATGCAGCATACAGTCTTTGGCTGTAGGCAAGCGTTCCCGCAGTTATAAACAGATGTACCCATCTAAAATGTGACTGGCATTAGGCATACTGGCCTGCTATTTTGATGGAAACTCATCAACTTGGTGTGACTGGCAGGAAGCTGGCTGGCAGTTGGAAAAGGGGCCTATCATTATAATGATAACTGCACAACTCAATTTTGACTGGTTGTAGGGAAGTTTCCTGCCATTATAATAAAAACTCTTCAATTTGTAATATGTCTGGAGGTAGGAAAGGGGGCCTGCAATTGTAACGGAAACTCCCCAAATAGATTGTGACCGCGCAGTAGGCAATGGGGCCTGCAATTATAATGTAAACTTCCCAACTCGATTGTGAATCGCAGTAGGGAAGTGAGCCTGTCGTTATCATCACAAATCCGTAACAAGCACTTTACACTGGAAACAACGTATGGGGACCTCTGCATATTGTTTCTCGGATAACGCTAAGAGACATGCTATTTTAAAACAATCTTATTTACTGCATGTACAGTATTTACTTCAATATTCGTATACAATGCAGAATACCGTAGCGAAGCACGGGTACATTTGCTAGTTCATCTATATAAATAAAATTGTAGGGGGTCCGCTGTCTGTAATTTCTTTTGTTTTGCCAATTTTTCAGATATTTATCCGTTTTAGGTCAACTCAAGACCGAATCGGTGGTTTTTACGTTTCGTGTCTGTTTGTTTGTCTGTTTGTCTGTTTGTCTGTTTGTCTGTCTGTTTGTCTGTTCCACCATCACGTCGAAACGGCTGGATAGATCTCAACCAAACTTCATATTTAGAGTAAACTCATCCCGGGGATGGTTTCGATATGCATATCATTTTAAAATCTTTCAATACTCGGGGGGTTTATAGGAAAACCAGAATGGTTTTTCCACCATCACGTTGAAACGGCTGGATAGATCTCAACTAAACTTCATATCTAGAGTATACTCATCTCGGGGAAGGGTTCGATATGCATATTATTTTAAAATCTTTGAATAGACCGGGGGTTTATAGGAAAACCAGAATGGTTTTTCCACCATCACTTCGAAACGGCTGGATAGATCTCAACCAAACTTCATATTTAGAGTATACTCATCCCGGGGAAGGCTTCCATGTGCATATCATTTTAAAATCTTTGAATAGACGGGGGGTTTATAGGTAAACCTGAATGGTTTTTCCACCATCACTTCGAAACGGCTGGATAGATCTCAACTAAACTTCATATTTAGAGTATACTCATCTCGGGGAAGGTTTCTATATGCATATTATTTTAAAATCTTTGAATAGACGGGTGGTTTATAGGAAAACCAGAATGGTTTTCCTCCATTTTCTCTTATACTATTGATTTTTTGTAAACTTAGTTTACCGTACGTGAAACGTCTCTTCATTATAAACAACTTTCGTTATGTTCATAATTTACCTTACTCTTCACATGACGGAGAAATTTACAATTTTCCGCTGGTATCATGCTCTGCATTGAGTGACCCGACAGACCGACAACGAACCTACAGGTTACCATGGCAACGTCTCTGACTGCATGCCAGCAGGGAAGTAACGTATTGCCATTTTCCTCATCATGCTTTTAAATTCGTGGTTGTTCCTTGGGTAGAAGGCAAGAGAGGCGTCAATCGGCCTATCTGCGGGATATTGGCGGAATATCGTTGGATATTATAACCGCCCTCGAATAGATTAAGTAATAACACCATTAGTCATCTTCTTATTATTTGTTTACCTAAGAATCACTGACCTAAATGTCTCCTCTGTTACCGCTTTATTATATCCATTACTCACACTAGCATAATTTATTGAGGGGCATTTGATTTTCCAATACATTCACTTGGCATTTACATATTTGTCGTTATCCGGCTGTCCTCAGTTATAATCCATTTTCTATTACTTTCAACTTTCTTAACTGTATTATTTCTTCCTTAATTACGCCGTATGTACGCGAGTGCTACAAACTACTGGATGTATTTCCACCAAGACTCATATTTAGAATACACCTGTCCTTGATAGGTTTTAAGGCAAATATTGTTTCTAAATCCCTGAATTGACTGGGGGTTTATACGAAACCGAAACAGTGATTTTGCACTTTCACAAAATATACACAACCAAACTTAATGGAAATCTACCTACCTTGGTAGATAATAATTTCTAAACCTTTTTTCTCATGTGCATCATTTCGATACGAGGATTAATAAGGGAGATATCATTAACGGACCGTTTTTCTGTACAAGTCCCATCGGACTTAACTCCCGAGCGGGTGCGTGTAAAGTGTACTCCTTACAATTTGAAAACTACTGAAGACATTCGAACCAAAATTTATATTTAGCATCCACCTGTCCAAAGGTAGGTTTTAAACGTAAATAACATTTCATTTTCCGGAATGGACTGGCGGTTTATAGGGAACCGAAATGGTGATTTTACTCTTCCACAACATATACAGAACAAGACCAACCTGACTGGAAATCGACCAAACGTGATGGAACTCCACCTCTAAACCTTTTTTGCATGTGCATTCTTTCGTCAGGAGGATTACTAAGGGAGATATCATGAATGGTCACTTTTGCAGGTTAAGTCCAGCGGACATAGCCCAAAAGGTGTTTTACATGGAGCAGATTCCTTATCTATATAAATCAAATCGTAACGACTGTGTGCCTCTACACTGACTATTTTGACGAAATTTTCGTACAGCTTTCCGTTTAAGGGGTAATAATGACCATCTTCATAATTTTTGGTTTAGTTTCCTGAAAGTACTAATTTTTACCCGCCTCGCCCAAAATCCAAATTGCGCCATAATCTGGCAGAAGAAAAAGAAGATAATTGAAATTTGACAAAATTATACGTTTTAGCCTGTAACGAACGGAAAACATCCTAGGTCATTAATTTTTTCACTTTTTATCCCCGAAGAATATCGAAATATGCAGGCAATTTTAATGATGGTGCAGACCTTCGGAAATTCCTATCACATAACGGATTGCACAATCTCCGTTCAATTTGGAATGATCTACAACCTTGGTCTTATGACTTTTTGCCGTATCTGTATCCTTTTTACGTTTGATTTTTCTCTTTAATCGATGTTAAGTCAATTTGGAATTTTCACATGCATAATTCATACTTTCAATTACTTATATGAAATACAGAATCATTAAACTCTTCACGAAAATTGGCCCACCCAGTAGCCATATGTGAGCCAAATGCTATGTATGTATCCGAAAAGTAATGTAATGTGAGATAATCTTACAAAACCTTTACCCTGTTCCACGTTTCTAACTCAATCTGACCCAAGAATAGATGACATATCATAGGACCAGCCATTTAGGCCACTAAATCCGGCGTGTCTTATGGTATAATCCTTTGTCGATATGACGTACGTTTAGTAGCAGTTAATCTGTAAATGAAGGTCTTCAATATTGTAAACACGCATATACTTTCGTATGTCGATCTATATATTTTCACTGATGTCGATTTTTAGCGATCGAGAAAGGGTGGGTCTGCTATTGTAATCAGTACTCCCAACACCGACTTTCACTGGCAGTAGAAAAGGGTTCCTTCTCCAACTCCTGTGTAACTGTCATTAGTAAGGAAAGCCTACAATTGTAATGAATAGTTCCCTTCTCGATTTGACCTGCAGAAGGCAAGTGAGCATGCAGTTTTGTTTAAAACTCCCCTACCCGATTGTGTTTGGCAGTAGGCAAGGGTGCCTATCATTATAAAGAAATGTCCCCATCTAAAATGTGACTGGCATTAGGCATAGTGGCCTGCTATTTTGATGGAAACTCACCAACTTGGTGTGACTGGCAGTAAGCTGGCTGGCAATAGGAAAATGGGCCTGGCATTATAATGATAACTGCACAACTCAATTTCGAGTGATAGTAGGGTAATTGCCTGCCATTATAATAGAAACTCCTCAACTGTAATCTGTCTGGAAGTAGGAAAGGGGGCTGCCATATTAACGAAAACTTCCCAAATCGATTCTGTCCGCGTAGTAGGCAATGGGGCCTGCAATTATAACGTAATCATCCCAACTCGATTGTGAATTGCAGTAGGCAAGTGAGCCTGCCGTTATATCACAAATCCGTAACAAACACTTTACATTGGAAACAACGTACGGGGAACTCCCCATGCTCTTTCTCGGATAACGCTAAGAGACATGCAATTTTAAAACAATCTTATTTACTGCATGTACACTATTTACTTCGATAACCGAATACAATGTAGAATACCGTAGCGAAGCACGGGTACATTCGCTAGTCAGAAATATTTTGGTAGTGAATGTCGCGGTGGCATTCCGGTTCAATATCCTATTTGCTCATGCCCGATCTCCTGCGAATGTCTGGACTACGTTGCCACTACTTTATTTACAACCCTCGTAGCTGTATGGAAAGGCAGGATTGAAATCAGCCAATACAGTGCGTTGTGTTCTCGAGTTACGTCTTTTAAAGTCATTATATTACTGTTTCAATCCTGATGTGACCGCTGTGTAGAGGGTGTCGATTGTAAGACATTCCAATAAATAGGTGGCATCCCCTGGTTAAGTCGCGGAACAACGTCGTCCGGTATTGTAAATTCTAGGAACGTTGCACAAAGAATTCTCGCTTCGCTCGTTTTATAATTTCCATACGAGGTCTTGTGTTGTTGTTGTTGGGTATTCAGCCCGGAGGCTGGTTTGATCCTCCACAGCTCCATCAACAGCTGCCGTAGATAGCCTAGGTGTCACTGAAGAGGCATACTAGGAAAGTGAGGAGTGAGGTAGTTTCCCGTTGCTTTGCACACTGAGCCAGAAGTTGCTATTGCATATCAGTCTGCCAAGCCCACTAAAATTCATGCACCAACCGATCCTATGAGCGATATTTTCACACCATTCATAACAGGGACTGGCTGCATAAGGAATGGCATTACTGGCATCGCAAATACCTCGGTCACTCTCATATTGTCAAAGCCATGGATGAGACTGAGCCAGGTCAAGGAAAGTAACAAATTTATTCTAGCCCACACCAGTGTGCACTACATCCCGCCAGCAAAGGCATCTTCAATTACCATTATAGGCGAGTTGCATACGACTGTTTATGCTCGACGATAATTATAACTCTATTTTTAAATACTCATAAATTTCTGTCGAGATGTCGCTTGACAGTTGAGTTTACTGAACAGAGCGCAGCGCTAGGTTATTGATTTTCCGTGAGTGGATCGGAGACCTTGACAATGTCATATGTTTTCAAAGCTTTGATAGGTTATCATAACGTAGCTTGATTTCAAATACAAATTGTTTAATGTACAGTTGGTGAAGTGAGTTTGCGGAAATGTGCCGTGTGGTTGTGGAATATTGGAAGTAGAAGGTACATTGATGTTGTTAATATTTGTGTCCTACATGTTCGATTTTGGAAACAAGTGCGAAGCTAGTGCGTTGAGCGCAGGTGCGATGCTATCCTAACCTAATTGGTCCAACAGTTGTATCATAACGAAAATCTGAACTCTTATTGGTGAAGAACCCCCGCAGCACTTAACGCCCTTGAAAGGGCTTTGGCCTGCCCAGCGACCACTGCTCAGCCTGAAGGGGCCGTGCGGTGAGCACGACGCATCCTCTCGGCCGTTATTCTGGACTTTCGAGACCGGGGCCGCCATCTCACCGACAGATTGCTCCTCAATTCTAATCACGTAGGCTGAATGGACCTCGAGCCAGCCCTCAGGTCGAGAGAAAAATCCCTGACCTGGCCGGGAATCGAACCCGGGGCCTCCGAACGAGAGCAGGCACGTTACCCCTATACCACGGGGCCGGCATGATTGGTGGAGAACCTGTATCATAATGAAAATCTGAACTCTGATTGGTGGAGAACCTGTATCATAATGAAACTTGAACTAGAATGAGCCTCAATAAGATTCAGTTTTCTGGCATATAATATTTATATTTCGGCATCGTCGAGCATAAAATGAGTTCTAACATGGAAATACTCATCGATCCGTATATTTATAAATCATCTTATTATTCTTATTCTTCGAAGTGTGAGAAGTCTGTCCTGAAAGTTTGACCAAACCTTATTTTTACACCCTGTATATAAGACGAATGAAGTGGACGACATAAGTGAAATTTTGTATGCTCTAACATTTTACCAAACCAGGTAGCTGTGTTAAGAGTGAGTGTTTTCATATGACTGTCTTACGTCAAAACTAATTAAATAATAATGGTAATATGCTAACGGAGGTAGCAATGATAGCTTCTTAACATGTGTAGAGCTAGTCTTCCAGAATATCTCACGCTGTTTGTGTAATGGACTAAAGAAAGATAAACCGCAAGCGCTGAACTGTTAACACATTTAGTGGCGGGATATCCCAGGACGGGTTCGGCTCGCCAGGTGCAGGTCTTTCTATTTGACTCCCGTAGGCGACCTGCGCGTCGTGGTGGTGGTGGTGGTGGTGGTGGTGGTGGTGGTGGTGGTGGTGGTGGTGGTGCTGGTGCTGGTGGTGGTGGTGGTGAAATGATGATGAAGACAACACATACACCCAGCCCCCGTGCCATTGGAATTAACCAATTAAGGTTAAAAATAAGAGATTCGCAATGAAGGAAGAAAATACTGGGTGGACGGGGGTAAGGAACATCGTTGGTACTTGCGTCAGTTAATGATCCATTCTACTTATGCGCGTGAACGTTGTTTTAGAGGAGCTTCTATATGAAGTTGCATACTTAGTGTAAGTACCAGAGAATTAACAGTTGCAGTAATCTGAAACAGCTTAAATGATTCTGAATGGTACACAACCTTCATTACACTTATAAATTTCTTCGTGAAAATTAATACTAGTAAAGCAGATTGCACTATGACGACGACTTCTTCGTAGTGTCAGACTGAAAGACTGCATTCTAACATGCCGAGTCTGAAAAGAGGGGCAGGGAGGCTCCAAGACTAACGTTATGTCAGCTGGGAGGAAACCTAGGAGAACTGAGTGTCTGGTAGGAAATACAGGTGGATTACTTCAAGTAATTACGATGTGTATTCTCCCAAAATGGCGAGTGGGAGACGCAGATGAAGAATACATCCACGGTATTCCCTGCCTGTCCTAAGAGGCGACTAAAAAAGGCGACCAAGGTATGGTGGATTTTGAACCATGATATTACTCCGTGGCTCAGGTGGCAGCGCGCCGGCCTCTCACCGCTGAATACCGTAGTTCAAATTCCGGTCACTCCATGTGAGATTTGTGCTGGACAAAGTGGAGGCGGGACAGGCTTTTCTCCGGGTACTCCGGTTTTCCCTGTCATAATTCATTCCAGCAACACTCTCCACTATCATTTCATTTCATCTGTCAGTCATCAATCATTGCCCCAGAGGAGTGCGACAGGCCTCGGCAGCCGGCAAAATTCCTATCCTCGCCGCAAGTTGGGGGCTTCATTCATCCCATCCCTGACCCGGTCACTGACTGGAAAATAGGTAGTAGGTTTTCATATTACCTGTGATTAGTATCATTACGCGAGGAACAACATGGGTTGACTTGACTTGCGATTAGTAGGCCTACCACAATGTGAGGAACACCATAGATCTGTAATAATATCATCGTGGGTGGATTACTGTGGGTTTACAGTACCTGTGACTAGTAACACTATGTGAGGAACATCATAGGTCTAGGCGTTGCCTGTGATTAGTATCACTACGTGAGGAACACCATGGGTATGCGTTACCTATGAGTAGACATTACCTCTGATGAATACCACTATGTGAGGAACACCTTGAGTCTACGTTACTTGTGATTCGTACTGCTCCATGAGGAGCATCATAGTTCTACCGATTAGTACCGTTATGAGGGGCCGGTGACCTGGATTTAGGACCCTTATTAGACAACAAAAATATATATGAAAAGACCTAAAAATCCATAAAGGACCTTAATTTATTCATATAAGACCGTTAAAAAAGGAAAATTCTGGTGGTATGCAACCAACAGTGCAAAAATATTTTGGGTGAAATACTTCTTCTCTAAGACATTATATATTTTTAGATTACGATAATTATAAATGAATTCTGCATTTGTTAAAAAAAAGCACTTTTTTCCAGAACAAAATATTTTTTCCTCCTAGAATGAACTCAGCAAACCCGCAATGGACATCCTGGAGAAATAAACTGATATTATCCAATTGGAATCATATTTGGGTTAATCACGCTACACACCACACCCACACTCTATGGCGCAACAGCCCCGAAGGGCCATTGCCTAGCAAGCGACCGCTGCTCAGCCCGAAGGTCTGCAGATTACGAGGTGTCGTGTGGTCAGCACGACGAATCCTCTCGGGGGATCGGGGCCACTATCTCACCGTCAGATAGCTTCTCAATTGCAATCGCGTAGGCTGATTGGACTTCGAGGCAACCCTCAGATGCAGGTAAAAATCCCTGACCTGGCCGAGAATCGAATCCGGGGCCTCCGAGTAAGAGGCAGGCACGCTACCCTTACATCGCGGGGCCGGCTTAATAACACTAGGGTTACAGGAATTTGAATTCGGAAGCCTTATCTCAGTTGGTTTGCAGTATATCAAAATACTTATCTCCAGGTTCTTAGGTGGAAAGGATCGTCAGTTTTCAGATAATACTTTGCGAAACATCGAGAAAATTTTCTCCACATTAACGGATATTAAGGATTCATACTTGAAGCAAGTGGCATCTTCCTTTTCAACAACACTCACACCAACATTTTCTCCTTTCAATATTTGACTTATCTTGCTTATAATTCGATTGCCGGCCGGGTCGGGGATTTTAATTGCGTCTGATTAATTCTTCTGACCCGCGGACTGGGTGTTTGTGTTTGTCCCAACACTTTCCTCTCTATACTCAGACAACACACTACACTACCAACCACCACAGAAACACGTAATAGTGATCACATCCCTCCATACAGGGTTGGCGTCAGAAAGAGCATCCGGCCGTAAAACAGAGCCAAATCAAGATATGCGACATAGTTCGCACTCGTGACCACACAGCTGTGGGAAAAGCGGTAGAAGAAGAAGAAATATAATTTACACAGTTCAATTATGCATACTAAACTACATAATAAAGTATAACACAGATAAAAATCAAAGCACTTCACACCAATCACGAGCAGAACCTCAAGTGCATTCCGTGTTGCATGAAAAAAGATCGTCTTCAGTGCAAGAAGATAGACACAATGAATACTGGAGCATATGCTGCATAGTTTGTTCTTTGCCACAGTCACATTTGATGTTTCCAGCATCGATATAGCCCCATCTTACTAGGTTGACTTAGGATCTGCCCATTCCTGTCCTCAGTCTGTTCAAGGACTTCCAGACAGACCAATCTTCATGGTATCCAGGTGGCAAACGTTCTGCAATTGTCATATGTCCTGGAATGATGGGGACCATAGCGTTGTAAAGCTGTACTCTTGCAGTGTCAGGTGTGTATACGTATGGATTTCAATTCTAACGGAGGGCATTTGGAACGTTTCATACAATAAAGTGTTTCATGTGGTATGCTGTTCCTGTGTGTCTCCCATGATTAATGTACTGTGCAGAGTTGTAGAAAATGAGCTGTAAAATGGAAATAAAGCGTTTCCGGATAAATGTCCGTATAATATATTTTCTTCTTCTCCATGTGAGGAATGTGTCCTGAATGTTTTACCGTATATTATGGTTACACCATGTATGTATGTATGTATGTATGTATGTATGTATGTATGTATGTATGTATGTATGTATGTATGTATTGCGCCGTTCCCGCGTCCAGGCATGTACACAAGAGATCCTGACTAGCTCTAAATTCAATTGGTTCAACGACTAAGTTTTATGGGTATGGGTTCCGTAAGAGAAAAACGTTCAGGTCGGTTAATGGTAGATTCTAACTAACGTTGAAAGACGTCTCTTTCCCGTTGCTAGTTAGATACCATACTCTTATTAGCTCATAGAGAAGTTGACGTCAACTGAAGATACCACTATCTTATAACTAATACTTATTCTAGGAACACATAGAAAGAATGCCGAGGTTATACTATCTCACATTTATTTAAATATTAAGTTAGACATTATAAGAAAAATCATCTTAAATTCGACCAATGAAAACTTCTTGAAGTGAGTAATTCGTTGTTATTCCTACAGTCTGTATTCTTCACGAACATCTCAGAAAAATCCTATCCTCCGAACTCATCGTAAATAAGCGCATTCTAGGATTCTACCATTTCATTTCATGAGTCCATTGATCTCTCAAAATTATAGAATATTAGAAGAAATATTACATAACATTTGGGAATTATAAAGGAACATATGTTTTCATTCGTAGGCAATTCACTTACGAAGTTGGGCGATAATGAATTAAACTAATATGAAATAAATTAATTATATTTACATGTGCCATACTGGCAAGAAAATAAACATTAAAATCAAGAATATTAAGAGTGTTGGATGCATCCTTTAAGAAGAAAAAAAATTGTACCAATTACTATTTACACTATCTCTGATTAAACTTTCTTGAGAAATAAAGAACGCTTATGGAATCATCGAGTTGGTGTTCAGATAAGAATTGCAGTCCAAATTGTCTGAATATCAGTTATTCTTCGGATAAATATGAAATTCAGCTCGTTACTACCTATTCCTTACTCATAGGACTGACACATATTTCAATTTACACTAACTGTCTGTCTCGATGCAGGTGTAAAATTCTCAATAAAACTATCTCAAAATTTCTCCTGATTTTGAATTTACAAGTACACTCACGTATGTTTCACGGTTTAAATATTCACATTCGCATGCTCAATTGCCTCTTAATTACTCATATTTCCCTGTGTCACTCACCATAAGCTAAGCTATGTCCAGTGTAAGTCGTAATCACCCTCCAAGTAACGTTATCATAAGATTTAACTTATAAACTTAAGGTAATGTGACCTTAGTTTTAGTGATAAGTATTAGTCTACGTGCGTATTTGGTTGTAAGAAACGTCATCATACATACCCTATGAAATTATCATCACACCTACTACTAACGGAAAATCTACTTGGTCAGAAGACACTATCTTCGACTAAAAATAATCCTTTTTGAATAGCTATGTCACCAGTGATTAGTCTAGTAGGTAGAATATTGTTCAGAATAATGTTATTCACAGTGAGAGTTTCAAAATCATCCGAAATAATTCAGTGAAGGCTTAAATATTATCATGACTACATGTATGACTCTCTAGACAATCCTAACATGGATAAAACATTGCTCTATCAATCTCGAGATCGTATCCTAAGCTATGTGAAAATGCATAGGATTAAGAATTATCATATGGAATTGGCAAGAATTCACTGACACTCTCAGAAACATCACTTGAAAATCACATCGTCTCAACTTAGAACAACTATGACTATCTCTCTCGAAGAAATAATAAATATGATCATCATAAATCACTATCATCCATATACCATATCTATAACGCGTCAATTATTACTCACATCTCACGTATAACAAATCTCTCTCTTCATCATATGCAAATCACTTCATTAAACTGCACGTCAACGTGCCGTGACATTCTTAAAATGCCCTCTTTACTTCCTGTCGTCATAGTGCCAAATTTAACATCATAACTCTGAGTAATCTACTGCCTTATTCCTCCATAAACACTTCCTATATACGATCTCGCACCGAGTGACTTTGATTAAAATAGTATACACTGGTGTTAATGTCAACTTCACGCTTTACTCTTCACTGATAATAATAATAACACTAACTATTTACTCTCACATACCACTGGAAACATTACGATCGGAATATCACTTGGTGACCACGCCTACTAATGAAATTGACATTTCATATAGATGAATACCTACTTCCAATCATCTCATCTAGACGTTTATCTACGCACTGTCTTCGCACAAATACACATATCAACATATAATTATAAAAGGTAATATTCTCTTACTTACGAAAACGACTCAGATAATGGACTTAGCTTTGCTCAAGGTGGTCTCGATGTCTTCTCATCTCCGGTCATCTGAGATTAGGATCTCGTCATCTGGTTCCTCCACGAGTGATCGGGTTCATCGTAGCTCTCCACAATTGATTACTGGTCATCTGGGATGATCAACATCGTATCGCCTCATCAGGATCCAAATAGCGTTGCCTTGCTTCTTTACAGGCTCATAGTGGAATCTCGGACGTATGTAACAGTATAATAACAAAAGATGTGATTCATTGCTGTCATTCTTCAACTAATATGTATCTTGTGAAGCTCAAATTGTATGGATTTTGCTATGGTACAGTTAGTCCAATATGCTAACTCCAAATCGACTAGGATAATTATTAAGTATTTATTCCAACTTGAAAAGGAACTTCTTTCCTCTATATCTTTATTGGTGCGAACGCACTCAACAGCTGATCATTACGTATCTTTTACTATTAAGCGGTATCGGGCAAATTTATTTAAGCTCTGCGCCACTTCGTGACGTAACTCTATTGTAATCTGGTTTATCTCCTTTTATAGTATTTTATGTTTCGCGCAGCGATTAAATCTTGATAACAAGTGTTGGGCGTGTAGCCGCGAATTATATTTCCTTCCAAATTACGGTATTTATTCCAGATGAATAATCTCTTTCAGTCTAGTCCTACGTCTTCTTACTGCTTCAAGGTCTGATTATATAGTGAGTGATGAGCAAATTTGTTTCTTAAATAATAGGTTTAATAATGTCCATTTGTCATTCTTTTCCTGCGCCTTCTATACATGGTTCTTTCCATAACTGACTGATGAAAATAATTACATTTCGGCCCGTATTGACGTTAAATGCATTTATTTTAACATTTTGATCGCAGAGACTCCATGTTTGTTCCTATCAGCTCGTACAAAGAACTGCGAAACGGCACAGTATGTATGTACGTATGTATGTATGTATGTACTTTTACTGAGTGGCCAAAAGTCACAGGAAGGGATGTCCCATTAGAAAATGTACCGTGCATGACCCCTGAGCGTTGCGCTAGCTGCGGCGTAGCTGAGCAGTCTGTCACAGACACCAGTATCGTGAAGATGACAACACTGTAAGTTTCCTAAGTCGCTGACTAAATTTACAAATATTATATAAAACTGCATTTAATTTGATAAATCTGAAATATCTGCATTTAAAATGGAAAATCTGAAAATTAACATTCATTAAATAAAATACACACTCGTCGGACCTTGTACTCACACTTACTTGTTACCTGCTTACTTACACATACGTTATTTGAAGGGCGCCAGCTGCCACTCAGTGCAGCAATAATAGAATGAGACTCTTGACTATCTCTAGGGTGTGGGGTAATAAGCTTACTTTTGACAACATACCATATAAGTTCTCGGAAAAGGAGATTGGCGTTCGGTTTCCCCATTAATTTTGAGGTTAAGATATTTTGCTGTCAATGAAATAAAACTATGAATTCGTTTGATAGAACAATATATATTCTTTAAATAATATATCAAAAAATAGTGAGTCCTGTTGCGATAAAACAGATGAGAATATGAAATTATGACATTGCAACTGAAAGAAACTAGGCATGAATTTGAATTCTTCTTGACCGGACATTTAACAATTTATACGAAATATTTCCCTCACTGATTCACTTGACTGTACCTTCAACACTTTGAGTGTAATTACGACGTATTCCTTTGATCTGGTGTTTACTGTAGATGTGTCACGCCTAACTTGGTGATACATCCTTGTAACTGCTTCTTCTCCATATCATCTGACTTCTTTGTAAGTCAATCTGGTATTACCTCTTGGCAGGTCCAGGGTTGCCCTCTCTGACTCCATGGTAAGCCTTGCGTCCGTGTCTTCAACTAAGTGACCAACTAACTTTTGGCCTCACTCTCTCAATGACCAATAATTAATGGCTCACTGAGTCTTCACCATCTCTCGTTCACACTCGTTGACTGACCAACTAAGGCCTCTTGATCTAGTAGACTTCTTCACTGTACTGCTTCCGTTTAAGTAATGACTGACGCTACAATGTGCATCCACCTTTTATAGACGTTGGTTGACACAGCTACGTAATCTCCAGAAATAACAATGACAAACTCCCACCTACGCGACAGATATTACATACAGTGGTGAAACAGCCCGGGGCGGCCGACTCTCTGAGCGCATATTCTAAAAGCTCACGATGACGTAGCCATGACTTGGCAATGACTTGGCAGAATCGCCAGTAGTATAGCAATATAACAACGTCACTTCCACAGCTGATACATCGAAACTCTCACTGTACAGGTATTTAATGATAATCTACATATACATATATATGCATACACTCAATTACAAATACGCATGTGACAAGCTTTGCGTACTGGAATTGAATAAGACTGATAATTACAATAATAGTAACAATATCACAGATAACCTAATAATAATAATAATAATAATAATAATAATAATAATAATAATAATAATAAAATACAGATAAAATCATACAATAATAAAAATACAGATATCATCTTGTAACGGGATTTGAACCGTTACAACACGTCGCGAGTTAACCGACTTTGAACGTGTTATGATCATCGGCGCACGGCCCATGGGTCATAGCCTTGCGGACATCAAACGCGAATTCGAGTTTCCAAGGTCAACGGTGTCAAGGGTGGATCTTCAATATCGCAGAGAGAATGTTACGACCCACGTAAACCGCCGCACTGGAAGACCACCAGGTGTTTAACGAACGGATATCACGTCACCTCCGCAGAACCATACTGGGCGCTTTTCGGACTATTGTGAGTCAGATCACCGTCCAGTTGAATGTTGGGAATCAGGAACCCATGTATACCAGGACTGTAAGGAGGCAACTGCACTGCACAGGTTTCACCAACCGACGACTAGCTCGTGTCCCTTTGTTCACACCTCAACACAGAGCTCAACTACGTGCATGGGCCCACGAACATCGGCAATGGACCATGGAGCAGTGGCGGCGTGTGATGTGGTCCGATGAATCCTGGTTCCAGTTGTATCGAGCTGATGGGCTCGTGAAAGTGTGGTGTATGCCCCATGAAGCTATAGACACTGCGTGTCAACAAGGCTGTGTCCAGGCGGGAGGTGGCTTAGTTCTGCTCTGCGCGGTGTTCTCACAGTTGAAATTAGGCCCCTTGTCCGTTTGCAGGGAATGTTGACAGGTGCATGTTATGTGGACATTCTTTCAGACAATCTGCATCCCTTTCTGACCCTAGAGTGCCCTGATGGACATGCCATGCTTCAACAGGACAATGCGCCATGTCACCGCTCTGTGGTGGCACGCAGGTGGTTGGAGGAGCACTCCAGTGAAGTTACGACCATGCATTGCCCTCCAGATCCCCCAATCTTAATCCAATCGAGCATTTGTGGGATGCTGTCGATGCTAGTGAACGTTCCATGAACCCCGCACCAAATACACAAGACCTCTGTGTGTAGCAGTGCAAGATGTGTGGGTCCAAATCCCTCCAGAACGATTCCAACACCTTGCAGAGTCGATGCCTCGCCGTACTGCTGCTGTTTTGAAGGCTCACCGAGGAGCAACTCGTTGTTATTAACATCACATTCAGTGTTTTCCCATGAAATTTTGGCCACTCGGTGTATAATAGATTGAAAATCTTGCTTGGATGAATTATTTATAAATGCTTGTAACACAATGAAAATGTCAACTCTAATTCACATTTTTATTTAGTTAAGCGCATGGCTTTTGAATACATTAAACGAATACAAGGAAAGTACTTAAATTAAAGCACTAGCCAGCATGTTCCGTTCGTCGTGAGGACAGGCAAATTATACTATAAGATAATTAAGTATTTTATTGCATTAGATCAGCTGGCAAACCCGATAATAATCATTTCGCATGGCTACCACAGTCGGATTAGAAGCCTTTGTAATACAGACCTTCCGTTGATAGTGGGCGGGGTCTACTGTGTAAGGGAAACTGAGTATGTATTATAATATAACTGAGGTATGTGAGTTGCAGGAATGCTGGGGATAACAGAAACATCCGGCAGAGAAGCAAACATTTCTAGACCACACCGAAAGCAAATACTCAGATGATTCCGTACGCACATTCAAATATATTTCAAACGTACTGGCCAAAACACCGGTAGCATCTAGTGGTGTTGTTTAATACAAACATCACTTCGTATTAAAATGTGATTTTTCATGAGCACCAACCTGAAAAAATTCCCAGGAAGATTGCGATTTTGAATGTTTAATTATGATAAGTGATAACGTAAAAGCCGGCCCCGTGGTGTAGGGGTTGCGTGCCTGCCTCTTACCCGGAGCCCCCGGGTTCGATTCCCGGCCAGGTCAGGGATTTTTACCTGGATCTGAGGGCTGGTTTGAGGTCCACTCAGCCTACGTGATTGGAATTATTGTTTTGCTATCTGACGGGGAGATAGCGGCCCCGGTCTATAAAACCAAGAATAACGGCAGAGGGGATTCGTCGTGCTGACCACACGACACCTCGTAATCTGCAGGCCTTTGAGCTGAGTAGCGGTCGCTTGGGATGCCAAGGCCCTTCAAGGGCTGTAGTGCCATGGGGTTAATCAGTTAGTTTTAGACAACGTACGAGCGGAAAGTGCAAAATTCTGCAGAAAAGAGAACGTGGTGGGTCACACTTTTCGGAGACGCCGAGGTGCCGAAAGGTTGTCCCACAAGAGTTCTTTAACGTGCCAGTAAATCTACCGACACAAGGCTGACGCATTTTAGCGTCTTCAGATACCAGATACCAGACGATATGCAAAGTCAAGGCCCAAGCGTAGCCACGGCATTGAACCTGGCTGAGTATATTATATTTACACAGTACAATCATCCTTTCACTAGTTGTAGCTGCTAGGCTGTACCTTCCGTCACAACGCATACACTACTTTACATGCCTGAGCTGAAGCGCTGCTCACTGAGCAGAATTGTGCGCCTTTGATGTAAGCAGTACTGTTGCAGTACTCTTCACGCACCCTTCGGTAGCTCCTGCTAGGGATAAGCGAGTCAAACTGGGGTTTACAAAAGCAGGCTCATCTCGAAGAGGTTGTCGTCTTGTCTTGTGTTGTGTTGTGTCCTGTCGTGTTGTGTTGTGTTGTATTGTGAGTAGTAAGTTAAGAATCACGGCCTAGGAGTTACGTGTATGGACGGTCACGGGAGATGATTGTGTGAGTTATCGGTCTTGTCTGGAGTCAAGCAAAGTTTAAAGCAAGCATGCGATGTGACAGCCAAAACACGTGCATTAGTACCTGAGTGCATGAAAATATTGTGTGAAGTAACTGTGAAACGCGTGTAGCGAAGTGAAAGTGAAAGGTGAGACCTGTCAGTCAATATTACGGAGGATTGCCAAGACCTACTGTGAGGACAAGAGACGTTTGTAAACAGCCAGCATTTAATGATCTGTTGTTATTTACGGTCGAATATAAAAGAGAGAGTCACGCGTGCGTGCGCTGATTCGGCAATCCTCTATTAAATTAGTTTAAGAAACACTCAGTGCTTTATTCGTAACAATACGATTCGTGTAATACGCGACGTAGTTAACCTAACTTCCATCCCTAGTGATAACCATATTTTTGTGGAGTCTGTAGTAATGTGTGTTAACTGAAGTTATGTTGGCAAGTAATTTACCGAGCAGATTGACGCACTACGGTGATTGAACCAGTCTCTGTATCCGAGTTACGAGTGGGTTGGAAACTCCAACCATCCGCTGTCCTGAGAATGGTTTTCCGTGGTTTCTCGTTTTGACTTCCAGGCGATTAATTAGTGGTTTCCTATTTTTACTCCAAGGCAAATGCCAGGGCAGTTCCTATACTTACGCCACAGCTGATTTATTTCACCTCGTAACCCACTTTCATTCATATATAATAATAACAATAATAATAATAGTAATAATAATAATAATAATAATAATAATAATAATAATAATAATAATAATAATAATAATAATAATAATAATTGTACCGGGCGGTACACCTCCACTCCGCTAATTTAAAATGTGCGCCAGTTGAAACTCCTCTGCTGGAGGAAGTCTGAACTTTATCTACGCTATTAATTCTCTACTTTCTCAGAAGATGTCATCACGTGGAAAATTTTGAGTTTTTGAACTGTGTCATTTTTGATGTGGTTTTGTTTCACTTGAAGTAAGAAGTGTGAACTTTCTCTTCTAGAGGACACTACTGAAGATCAACAATAGTGCAACCTAGTGCGGAGTCAAAGAACTATTTTGTTGGAGAAATTTTTATTTCAAATGTTTGTTCTTTGCTAAATTTTTTTCAGTCTTTGGTTAAGTTGGCAATATTAACCCCTTCTTTCCCCTTGTTTTAAATCTAGCCTATCCCGAATTTCTTGAATTAATTTTCCACCAATTATGTGTTTCTTCTTAGTATTGTGTAGGGGGTTTATTGATCTACCAATAAAATCATCGCGGGAGGGTGTTTTCATTCCCCTAACGCCTAGAACCTTCTGCGAGAGTATTTAAACTGCTGATTTTAGGGTCTCCGGGCCACTTCTGTTCCATTTTTCAGTGTATAAAGTACATAGCAGGAGGCGGGAAGCGCCTCTTTCCTCGGCAGCGGTCAGCAATAAGGTAATGGCCGATTAATAAATTCTTTCTTTGCTAGCTCAGCAGTTTAACTCTCGGGGCGGGTGCGAAGCGTTCCTCCATGTAACCTTTTCCTAAAATGTAACGATCTTTTCTTCTATTCTTTTAAGCTGCATATTGGGATAGAGAGTGCTAACCCTCTCGAGCTCCCACTCACATTGTCTTGAGGTGAACTTATTTTCTCAACCTATTCTTCGTTAATGTAAAACAAATTGCTCTTTTCTAAAGTCACCTCGGTAGTATGGGATTAGCCCTTGCATTAGTGGCCTAGAGCCAGATTAGGTTTTTAAAAACAAGTGTATTAGGAGTGCAAGATCGCCTCCTCTCAAATTGTTATTTTAGAGGTCATGTAATTGCCCATTTTTATTTAATAGACCTCAGTAGGTTGGGTATTTTACCCCTGTGTCTATGTCCAGTGAGGACAACTTGAAGGTGGAGTTTGGTGTGGCCTGGGAGAGGCTTAAATTTTGAGAGCGAGTGGCTCTTTTGAAAATTGAGTGTTGTATGCCTCGTGGAGGCTTTTCTGTGTAATTTGGAGCAAGGGCTCCTAAGTATGAATGGGGTTTTCTGCCCCTCTGTTAAAACTCGTGTTTGGGGTAAAACTGAGCTGATTGCCCAAGCAGTGTAAAATCAGGGCGCGAAGCCCAATTCCTGTAAATATTGTAACTACCCTTTTGATTTGCTACTTTGTACCTGCCATGCTTGTTATTTCTTTGTTTTTGAAAAGAAAATATAACCTTGTTAAATTTTAGATTAATTTTGCTTTCGTAGCTGGAGACCTATTCACACCCGCACCTTCTTTCACCTCTACCTACCACGGAAAACTCCGTAACAATAATAATAATAATAATAATAATAATAATAATAATAATAATAATAATAATAATAATAATAATAATAATAATGTTATTGGTTTTACGTCCCAGTAACTACTTTTACGGTTTTCGGAGACGCCTGGATGCCGGAATTTTGTCCCGCAGGATTACTTTTACGCGCCAGTAAATCTATCGAAACGAGGCTGAAGTATTTGAGCACCTTCAAATACCACCGGACTGAGCCAGGATCGAACCTGCCAAGTTGGGGTCAGAAGGCCAGCGCCTCTAACGTCTGACGCACTCAGTCCGACACCACTTTCATTCATCATTCATTTCATCTTCATTGGCTCCTCAACTGAGGTTGGTGACATGGCATAAAAACATTTCATCTCACCTCATCCTCGACGCCGTGTCAGGAAACGGAACTAAAGGGGTAGCAAACATAAATTGTGCTAAGTGATTTGAGGCTTGAAATAAGATCTATTCTGGCATTTTCCTAGAAGTAGTAGGCCTAGTCTTCTTCTTCTTCTTTATCTGTTTACCCTCCAGGGTCGGTTTTTCCCTCGGACTCAGCGAGGGATCTAACCTATACTGCCTCAAGGGTAGTGTTCTGAAGCTTCAGACTCTGGTCGGGGGATACAACTAGGGAGGATGACCAGTACCTCGCCCAGGCGGCCTCGTCTGCTATGCTGAGCAGGGGCCTTGCGGGGGGATGGGAAGATTGGAAGGGATAAACAAAGAAGAGGAAAGGAAGTGTCCGTGGCCTTAAGTTAGGTACCATCCCGGCATTTGCCTAGAGGAGAAGTGGGAAACCACGGAAAACCACTTCCAGGATGGACGAGGTGGGAATCGAACCCATCTCTACTCATTTGACCTCCCGAGGATGAGTGGACCCCGTTCCAGCCCTCGTACCACTTTTCAAATTTCGTGGCAGAGCCAGAAATCGAACCCGGGCCTCCGGGGGTGGCAGCTAATCACACTAACCACTACACCACAGAGGCGGACAGTAGACATAGTGTCGAAGGAAAACCAAGGTGAGGATGGCCAGTTTTACGCAAGGCTGTCGGCCTTGACTCTCGAACCCCTGCAATTTCCATGTCCTGCCATAGAACAGAATTAAATCTTCTGATATAAAAGTAGGTTAACGAATCGATTTTACATACCTGATAGACATTTTTAATACAAATTCTTCCGCGCTATTATAAATTTGACTCATTACTGAAACTTTGTCTTTATTACATCACAATGACGTAATCAATGGGGCTGCGGCCGCAATCGACATTCGATCACGCTTTTTTGTTTAAATTAACACGAAGAGCAAACGCCAGGTTTTGCTTCGAAGTCCATTTTACTTGGTGAAGGCCAACAAAAACCATCCCCCAAATTGCACTTCCCCTCTGTAATGATGTACAACCACTCCATTACCTGATTGCCATATACGTGATAGCTGCAAATGACAACGGGGTGGAAATGATTGACATGATCTTTTCCTGAACTGTTTACTGCTATGAGTTTGAGCTTGATCGATCAAAAGTCTGCGGGAGGTGGGATCATTGATCTGTGGACGTTGAGACCCTCATTAAACCAGCTGCTGCTATTAGAAATCATTGCAACGATCAACAAAGCAAATTTGCCCTCAATAGGATTCCATTGGCGACAGATTAGAAGAATATAACAGGAAAATTGGTTGTATTTGACCTCCAAAGTAGGAAAAAAAATTACTGTGAAATAAAGATTTTTTTTTTTAACGTGTTCGAAGAACCTGTGTGTAAAGGTTATTGAAAAGAAAGAATACATGACTTAAGGAGAGGTAAATTTGATCCACAGAAATTTCTCTCTAATGTTATGTTCTACTTTTATAATTTTGATATAAAACCATAATTATGTCATATCTGATGTACTTACATCAGAGAAGAAGTTTGGTATAGCATTGGTTGTATACATGGAACATTTCATATTTTTAAGATGGTTCATATTGTTACCAAACATAGAAAGGGTTAATATTTGTACTTTTGGTTTGGTCAAAATCTAGGGAATAAGTAACACATTATATTCTAAATTTTATAAAGAGGATCATACAATGGAAAATGCAAAAAAAAAAAAAAAAAGACAAATTTCTTTTTTTGTTTCGTATGAAGTTATGACTTTCTGTATGTACACACAAAATGTTAGGTACAAATTCAGCATAGCTTCACATATATGTACGTTTGTGTAACAGCTTGCGCATTGCAAATGGCGTAACACTGGATACCAATAACACAAAAAGCAAGGGAGAGAAAAAAGCAAGGGAGCCAACTATGGAGGTTAGAAGATTTAGAAGACGGCTTAGATTGGAAAAACATGCTATGAATATTCAAACCGAGAGGTTCACTTAACCCAGTGGTGCCTTCTAGGATAAAATGCGAGTGAAAATGTGTTAACAATTTTATAGCCATTTTTCTCAAGAGTATCTTCTCTTACACAAGAAATACGATAACACAAGAAACACGATCCTTTCAGTCAGACTTTGCAGTTTATCTATAATATGTATGGAGGATGACCTACAATGATAGAACTGAGGCAAAATTTAGACCTTAAAAAACAGAAATTTGCTCAGAAATATATATCATTTTGGACACCAAATTTCTAAAAATAGGTCAGACTATTTTGGATTTCCTTATATAATTCATCATATGTTACATTCTATAACATTATATTAGCTTTATACAAAATAGGGATATCAGCAATTAATTGGACTCATATTTCAAGAGTTATCAATATGTTTGTTATAACTTGTAATTACCGGGCGAGTTGGCCGTGCGCGTAGAGGCGTGCGGCTGTGAGCTTGCATCCGGGAGATAGTAGGTTCGAGTCCCACTATCGGCAGCCCTGAAAATGGTTTTCCGTGGTTTTCCATTTTAACACCAGGCAAATGCTGGGGCTGTACCTTAATTAAGGCCACGGCCGCTTCTTTCCAACTCCTAAGCCTTTCCTATCCCATCGTCGCCAGAAGACCTATCTGTGTCGGTGCGACGTAAAGCCCCTAGGAAAAAAAACTTGTAATTAATAATTTTGTAAAATATTATTAATGAATAATGTGATAATTTTCTATTCAATTTTGAAGTACGACATATCAAATAATAGGTAAGGGTGTTATCTAGTAACATGAAAATTTTCGAAGCAATACATAAAGTAGTATGGAAATATTCACTATTTTCTACAGTGGTAACAAAAGGTAGCGTTCCTACTGTATGTTCCTCCGCATCCCTTGAGCACGGTCTCTGGGACCGGAAATGCCACCTCAGTAGTTAAATGTTAATCGTTCGTGTAATCTGAGTTCAGCGTTGAGTGTTGTATCTTCAGTTATTCTTCGACTTTTTCTCTTGCTGATAGATGTGCGATTGTATAGCGATTATTTTACTCTAATTTCGGTGTATATAGTGCAGTTACTTTTGGTGAATATTTCGTGAAAAGTAGGCAATTTTCTTTCATATTTCACATATTCTTAACATTCATTCATCCATCAATTTATTATTATATATTTTAAGTTTTTTTACAACGTTGTGCCCAACTATGGAGCGCGATTGACATTATTTAGCAGATAAATTAGCTTCCTTCTATTCCCACAATCTCATCATCCTCTCGCTGTGTTTTTCCTCCGTTCTTCCGGCCATGCAGCGGTAGTTCTCCATCTTGGGTTTTTCAGCAAAGTGATGTTTGTTCGCCAGCGTTCTAAAGCAAGGTCTTTCCCATATAATTTCACCAGTTACGCCGATTATTTCTCTTATTATTATTTTTCTTATACGCCAATTGAAAGGAGATTGCTTTATATACAGTCGCGCATAAATTATGTACATAAATGTCATGGTGCGGGTGTGGTCTTAAAATCTAATGACTGAAAAGTAAAATATTATCTCCATAAAATGGAAACAGGAGATAATTTTTATGTAGCCGACGTCTCGAGTGAACGTTTTGGTAAGTAATTGTCCATTCCTCCGCGTTCAACAGGCCATGGCGATGCGGGAGGCGAAGTAGGATGCTTCTCCCTCGAAGCATTTAAACCAGCAGTCATAAAAATGCTCTAAATCAATATCAGATGCTTATGAGAATAGTATTGCAAGGCATTGGGTATATTGAATGATAGTGACATATTACAGCTCAATCAATCAATAAATCAATCAATGATCGGCATTTAGGGCTGTCGTTCAGGTGACAGATTCCATATCAATTGTGTACCTACCTTTTTCCTTAAATGTTTTCAACGAACTTGAATATTTATCGAACATTTCCCTTTATTATTTATTCCAATCCCTTTCTCTTCGTCCTATAAATGAATATTTGCCCAAATCTGTCTTCTTGAATTCCCACTTTATCTTCATATTATAATATTTCCTAATTTTAAAAGCTCCATCGAAGCTTATCCTTCTACGTATGTCATTCCACACCAACTCACCACTGAGAGCTGGAAACATACCACATTGTCGAGCATCTTGTCTCCTTACTCCCCAAGTCTTCCCAGCCCAGAGTTTGCAACATTTTCGTAACACTACTCTTTTGTTGGAAATCACTCGGAACAAATCGTGCTGCTTTCCTTTGAATTTTTCCAGTTCTCGTATCAAGTAGTGCTGGCGAGGATCCCGTTCACTGGAGGCACACTCTAAATGTAGTCTTACTAGAGACTTGTACGCCCTCTCCTTTACATCCTTACTACAACCCCTGAATACTCTCTTAACCACGTGAAGGGATCTGTAACCTTTCTTAACAACCTCGTTAATATGATTACCCCAATGAAGATCATTCCTTACCTTAACACCTAGGTATTCACATTGTTCCCCATGAGGTACTAGCACCCTATCAACACAATAATTAAAACTGGGAGGACTTTTCTTCTTGATGAAACTTACAACTTGTCTTTTCATCCCATTTACATCCATATCATTGTCCATTTCACAATATTGTTTAAGTCTCCCTGCAGTCGCTCAATCCTGCAACTCATTTACTAATCTAAGCAACATAACACCATCCGCAAATAACCGTATATGTAATTCCAGATCTTTACTTACATCATTTATATAAAGTATATAAGAAAAAATGAAGGTCCAACAATACTTCCCTGCGGGACCCCCCTCTTAATCGTTATTACAGGATTAGATAACTCTTCACCTACTCTAATTCTCTGAGTTCTATTTTCTGGAAATGTAGCCACCTATTCGACCACTCTTTCGTATAGTTCATTTATGTTTTAACCTTATCAACGCTAATAAAATTTCCTGCAGGGCTGAACCATGGAAGGATAATTGCTTCATAACGTAAGAAGAGTTTTCACATAAGTCGTGTAATATGTGATATTGCATGAAAATAGCTTCCCTTAAGCATTTGAAAAATAAAGAAATCTTTCAAATATTTCAGAGATCGAGGGATAGAAGAAAACTATATCAGTGACATAAATACAATATATATACACTGATCAGCCAGAACATTATGACCACCTACCTAATAGTCGGTATGTCCATCTTTGGCATGGATAACAGCGGCGACGCATCTTGGCATGGAAGCAATGAGGCCTTGGTGGGTGGATGGAGGGAGTTGGCACCACATCTGCACACACAAATCGCCTAATCCCGTAAATTCCGAGGAGGGAGGGTGATGATCTCTGACGCCACGTTCAATCAATCCCAGATGTGTTCGATTGGGTTAAGATCAGGCGAGTTGGGGACCAGCACATCAATTGCAACTCGCCACTGTATTCCTCGAACCACTCCATCACACTCCTGGCCTTGTGGCATGGCGCATTATCTCGTTGAAAAATGCCACTGCCGTTGGGAAACATGATCGTCAGGAAGGGGTGTACGTGGTCTAAAATCAGTGTACGATACTTCTCGGCCGTCATGGTGCCTTTCATGAGATCCACTGGACCCATGGATGCCCACATGAATGTTCCCCAGAGCATAATTGAGCCGCCGCCAGCTTGTTTCCGTCCCGTAGTACAGGTGTCAAGGAGCTGTTCCTCTGGAAGACGACGGGTTCGCACCCTCCCATCGGCATGATGCAGAATGTATCGTAATTTATCAGACCAAGCAATGCTCTGCCACTGCGCCAACGTCCAGTGACGATGGTCAGATGCCCAGTTACCGATGTCGTGGTGTTAACATTGGCACATGCATGGGTCGTCGGTTGCGGAGGTTCATCCTTAGGAGTGTTCGGTGCACTGTGTGTTCGGACACACTTGTACTCTGCCCAGCATTAAAGTCTGATGTTAGTTCCGCCACTGTTCGCCGTCTGTCCAGCTTACGACGTCCGACATCTGTAATGAGAGGTGGTCGCCCAACCCCTCGACGTTTGGGCGTGGTTTCACCTTGGTTTCGCCACTTGTCGAAGACACTCACCATAGCACTCCTCGGAGACCCGACAAGTCGCACAGTTTCCGAAATGCTCGTGCCGAGCCTCCGGGCCATCACAATCTGCCCTCGCGCCTTCCCTGTTCTACACACGGGCAACACGCTCACTGATACCACATGCACCATGCGTGTGTCTTACTGGCAGTCATTCCTCGTCAGGTGACGCTTCTATCGCCTGGAAGGGTTAATATCGATAGTGCAGTAGGTAGGTGGTCATACTGTTCTGGCTGATCAGTGTGTGTGTATATATATATCATAAATTAAGGCGACACTCCGAAGATAAAAATCGATATTTTGGTCATTTTGATGAATTATTTTTATGGCTGAAATTGAAAGGATTGAGTTTCTTTCTTTATCTTGTCACAAAGTCATTCCCCCCCTGTGGGTGGGGGCGGTAGAATAACACCCATGGTATCCCCTGCCTGTCATCAGAGGCGATTAAAAGGGGCCTCAGAGGCTCTGAACTTTGGAGTGTGGGTTGGCGACCACAGGGCCCTCAGCTGAGTCTGGCATTGCTTCCACTTACTTGTGCCAGGCTCCTCACTTTCATCTATCCTATCCGACCTCCCTTGGTCAACTCTTGTTCTTTTCAGACCCCGACGGTATTACGTATGGAGGCCTAGGGAGTCTTTCATTTTCACGCCCTTTTTGGCCCTTGTCTTCCTTTGGATGATACATTCATTTTTCAAAGTGTCGCATCCCTTCCATTTTCTCTCTGATTAGTGTTATATAGAGGATGGTTGCCTAGTTGTACTTCCTCTTAAAACAATAATCACCACCACCACAAAGTCATTCCGCTGAATTCAAACAATTTATCACTGTAACAATGCTTTGTTTTCCAATTGTAATTTTACATTTAAATCCCATTTTTCTCCCATAATATTCTGCAAAATGTAACAAAATTCGTATGGCATATGTATCACAGCTATATTAAGAAACCTGCCTATGGAATTTTTGATTGCAGAATGTCTTCAAGTAGTAGGAATTTTTAAGTTTAACATTTTAGAACGTAAAATGTTACACAAACTTTAGTACAATATATCTCCTTTTATAAATTATTTACAGCAAAATCGATACGTAGATCTTTTAAAAGAAGTATTATCTACCTAATTACGAATTTACATTAACATATTAATTAAATTTCATGAAAGAAATGGAAATCAAAAATTTTAAAAAATTATTTTGGAAAAACTATTAAATGTATATGAAAGAAATGTTCGTGATATCTCTACTTTTATGTAGGTGATATTTCCACAAAGTTTCTTGAAAATCCATGCATTAGGTAAATATACTTTTTTATCTCCGGAGAGTCGCCTTAATACAACTACTCTCACTTCGAGTTAGTCCACATGTTTAGTTATTTATGCAACAGTCACGGAAAGTAACCTTTTACGTTACGAGTGAGATGCTTACATCCGAGCCGAGATTTCGCAACGGGTAACGTAAATTTGTCACTTTAGTAGCTGTTTCGCACAATATTTCATTTGATACTATGGTGAATGTACTTACTGTTAAGTTAATTTAATTACAAATACTTTTGATTTCTCGCAACTCATATCGTCCATGTTTGATTCGTGCATTGACGTGTTCATGTTTTGTTGTGTGGATTTTCTTCTATGAAAGACATGAGGTGTGTACATGAGGTTATGTTGTAATAAGAAATTAAAAATTAATGCTATTTGAAGCAGTGAACAGTCCACTAAGTTACGAAAGTTGTTAACATGGACCTCTGGTCCTGGATTAATGAAGGTAATACGCACTTTTGATATACTGTGATATATACGATGCTAAGAAATGTGCCCGTGCTTCGCTACGGGTTTTACATCGTATACGGATTTCTACATAAATTACTTTACATAAGGATGTCAAACAGTGAAATATACGTGTAAAAATCACAAAATTTACGAACAATCCAGAAATACAGCCATTAAAATTGCCTCCATATTTCGATATTTTTGGGAGTAAAAAGTGAAAATTTTGAACGTCTTGGAATGTTCCCGTCGTTTACAGGCTAAAAGCTATAATTTCGCAAAATTTCAATTTTCTAGCTCGTCTGGCAGATTGTGCCGCCTCTTGATTTGGGGGGAAGGGAGATAAAAATTAGGGAATTCGCGAATTTTTTAAAGTCCTCGAAACCTATATATTGCCGCTTTGGATAAATTATACGAATGCATTCTTATGTTGGGCCTAAAAGTTGAACACCCTAGCGTGTCCCCTTCGGGGAATTTTGAAAATTTTCGATTTTTCTGGGAATGCTGGGGTTATCAGCTTCTCCGGTACCAAATTTCAAATTTCTGTAATTTCTAGAACTGCCTCATTAATTCACGTCTATTTTAATGTTTATTCCTTTATATATAGATCGGTCCGGACCGACTTGCTTTTATATATAGAGATTTATCTGTTGTAAATTAGTCAGTATGGTAACGGCGGCAGATTACTTGTGATGGGAGTACAGAGACGCCATTTTTTTGTACATGAGTACGGAACCAGAGAAACAATTCAACAAGATTAAGTTCAGTGACCCTCGATCCATCATCTCTCTGACTATCCGTGTTTACATTACTGTGAAGTACAGTTCAATCAATCAGATATGAATTCTAATAAAACCGTGTGGAAAGTTTTATTACAGAACGGTAAAGCGTCATTTTCTGTACCCTTTTGAGTACGGGTACAAGGCAAGGAAACTTTCACTTTATTGCTAGTGGTTTAAAATCCCACTAACTCCTTCAAGATTTTCGGCGACGCAAGGATAGGAGAGGGCTAGGACTAAGAAGGAAGCAACCGTAGCCTTAACAGAGGAACATCCCCAGCATTTGTCTAGTGCGGAAAATGGGAAACCACCGATAGCCATCTTCAGCGCTGCCGACCCACCATCTTCCGAATACAAGCTGACAGTTACGTGACCCAAACAATGTAGCCAACTCGCTCAGTAAATCCAGTATAGAAGACTTCAAAATATTCGTCTTCCATCACTGAAAAAGGTTGAAAATATGCAGTAAACAACTATAAAAGTGGCATGTCCAGCGTCTTTTTCTGTACATCACTCCTGTTCTTTTGTACTGACAGAAATTATGATAGCAACTGTTGCTGCACTGACCCACAGGTTGCAGTCGTTGACAAAGATTCAGAAGGTGCAGATACACGTGATTGTACTTGCGACAGATTTTCCTGTTATTTGAGTACCATGTACAGTACATTATCAGAACTACGAACCGGTAGAATTTTAGATTTTGAAAAAAATATCTTTTATTATAAAAATGCTAAGATCTGTCATTACAAAACTGTTGTCAGACCACAGTTTTTGTACGCCTCAGAGACCCTCCTGATGAACAAAAAAGGCACCATGGATGATCTAGAGAAAGCCGAAAGACGTATCCTCAGGAAAATTCATGGACCGAGATTGCTCCCAGATGGAACCTACAGACTTAAATCGAACTCTGAGCTGTATGGACAGTTAGAATCAGCCAATACCAGCATGCGACGTAGGAGGCTTAAGTTCTACGGACACCTACAACGAATGGACAGCAACAGGCTATAGATATAGAAGATCGTTCCAAATTTTGTGCTATGGTACAGCCTTGGACCCCACCACCTAGAGTCCCTAGAAGTCGGAAGCCCCTTTCACAGGAAATAAAGGAGAAATTATCAGCAGGGCTCAAGAGATATTGGGAACGAAGAAGAGCATCGAGGAAGAACTAGTCATCAGCGCTCCTTAGTGGGCTTAAATCAATAATAATATATTTTATTATTATTATTATTATTATTATTATTATTATTATTATTATTATTATTATTATTATTATTATTATTATTATTATTGGGTACCTTCTTTCAATGCATTTCTTCAAATTAGAAACCGTTTCCTTGTAACTGAGTTTTTGTTCACATAACCTATGTTGCTCATTGTCCACAAAAAAGCGTGAATCACGAGATGCGACGCGGAACTGTTTCGAAGAACTGCGCTTCTGTATGTATTACAACTAGTAAGCCTAATACAAAGCTCTTCAAAGAACTAAAGAATATCACTAACCGGCCAGCAAGTACCAGAGTAGGAATGTCAGTACCGCCTCTAAACTGTTACAAAATTATCGCTTGCACCTGCGCAACATTATTACGAAGGTAGTTTCAATATATAATGCAGCACATTTTCTTTTTCTAAAAGTTGTTTTTATTGAGGATTCAAATACACCATGTTATTCTCCAATCCGTTTGCTACAATACCCTATTTTGCAACAGAATCTCCGTTCAATGCCACGGCCTTAACGCCACCGTAATGCGACGGCCTGTATGCCTGCATGGTACCACACGACTGGTCGATGTCGGAAACATCGATAACTTCCACATCATCCACGTAATGCTTCCCGCGGAGTGGATGAGGAAGAACAGTCCACTGAAGTTTTGTGAACTTCTGTCGGGTGCGCAGACAGAAAATTATTAAACAAAATAAGTGAAAATAATGAAATAAAGATAAAAGCTGGCTGAAGTCTAGGTTGTCGTGGAAAAGGTTCACCGTGCTTTTGTCCACAGCCAGGTCTCCGTAGACATTGTGCAAGCGTCTATGAATATTTGTGATGCCCTGGTTTTGTACTGAACCCATGACCTTTGTGCCCTAAGAATTTTAAGTATGAAAAGTTACTACATTTCTGAAAATTTCTTGATATCACGGGAGTGACACGTGGCAACGAGGTAGCTACTTTCCGTCCCACGCTGGGATACGTGACGTCATCCGCACGTGTCGGCAGTGCTAAGCCATTTCTGGGGATTATTTCAGAAGGGCGCGTGTGTAGAGCGTCCCCACGCGAAGTCGACAGAAAAGTAGTGTCTATCAAATGAGGTCATCTAACCAGTTAAATTAAGGTGCATACATTTTAAATGTCCAGGAACACTACCGACAGCCATGTAGCAAGTATGAGGTTACATCCTAAACTCTTTTAAATACGGTTCATTTCAGTCAGAAAAGTTACGCGAAATTTCTTGGCGGCAAAGGGAAAATGCCTGGAGAGAGGGGGGTACTGTCTATAAATATAGAAGGGACGCCATGTTGAAGGCCCTGCATTTTGTATCGTGAGGCTGAAGACAGAGGGTTGAACTGCTCTGTAAATCGATCGACAAAAGTAGACTAAGTCCAACCAAAAGATTTTAGCCGATGTGGCTGGGGTCTTGACTCCGTGGGGATATAGTTTTTATTTGAGCAGAAGTAATTGTATAAAAAAGACGGCCAAGATAGAGGAAGAAGTTTTTTTTACATTTGTGTCTGGTAAGGGAAGTTATTCGTGTGCGGAAAATAAATACTATCAGTCGAGTGCGATCAACAAAATCAACAAGTGAAGGGTATTTCTTTTTTTTAATGTTTTATTTCCAGGACAATAAATAAAGATTATGATGTACAGCCAGGAATGTAAAATGGCTAGATAAGCAGGGGAAGGTCACAGGTGAGCCGAAGGATGGAGTCCGACGTCAATTTGAGGTAGGTGCCTTGTCATCTTACTACCTACTATATCCTGTTTTGTGATGTCAAACTTATGTGCATTTGAAATGGGTTTTTCTGACGCATTTGGTCACCCTTATGTTTTTGGCAAATGTCAAAATATGACGAAAGATCATTTGTTTTATTTTCTGCTTGGATAAATTTAAAATCTTGCGAAATGCCGTGTGACATGTAAACGTTATTAGTGAGGGCTTCGAAGTGATATCACGTCCAGAGTAGATCGTTATTTCCGTGAATTTATTGCCTATACCTTTGTGATGTCAAATTCAGATATTTTACCTGACGTAAAAAATTTCTGTTTGAAATTTGATGGAATTAATATAAGAAGTCCATGGTTACCCATTTTCAATCGAGTGGAATAGCGCTGTCGGGTTGAGAAATTTAGAGTGGTGAATTTGGTCACGAAGGGAAACGTTATTCTATGCCCATTTAAACTGTGTCTGACTGACGATAAATAGTAGAATTTTGACCGTCATTTTGTGAAATCCAGTTTTGGAAAATACGAGATCATTATGCGAAGTGTTCATTATTAATGTATTTGTGCGTGTTATGCGTCGTGAATTCTATATTATTTAATTCCATTTCTTTGTTAGTGAGGGCCGTCGAGTGAGGCAGAGTTCAGAGTTGTCGTATGAGTTCAGATATGATTTTTGAATCAGGTGATTGGAAGCCTGTAAATGTGCCGGGATATGTATAAGCCCGAGGGAGATTTTGTGTAATGTTTGGGATGGAAAGTAGAACTAGAAAATCCATGCCGGTATTAATTTGCGACGTGTACCATTAGTGTGGGGCATTTTGAAGTATAAGCTATGTGCATTTTGTTGGTCAGAAATATTGTATTTGTTTAATTATGTCGGCGAAGTTAAAGGTTTCATTCTGAGAGGCCATTCAAGCAAGACGAACAGATGTTTCATATCACTGCAGAGCGAGGGTCGGGGCTCAATGCCGTCAGCTGATAGGAGTTCGCAGCTCGCATAACGGAAAGAGCAGAGTGTGTTACGCATTGACACGAGATTGCATTTCTTGGCAGGGGATAACGTTAACTGTTGGATCTAGTTGAAATTTTCATCCGGGAATAACGTGTGTGTTATTAGATACTGTAAATTTGTCTAATTGAGATTGTAATGTACATTTGAGACCACAAACTTAGAGTATAATGAGTAAGGTTAGCCAATTTCAGGGTTGTCCACAGTATACAGTGATGGTAATTATGATTGTTTTGTTTGTGAGGGGCGCACAAAGCTTCACGGAAATTTTATGACAAGATATGACATCGTAGTCGGTTTACATTGTACGGCGAGTTACTTATGGTTTGGACTTAATTATCAGGGTTATCCAGGTAGTAATAATGGTTAGTATTATATTAAATTAAAGTGTGATATCACGAAACAAGATGAATACTGGAAATAAGTGATGTAAATTTTTTCCAGCTACCGACGATATCCATCCAACATGATTAAAAATGAATTACATCAAGACATTAAGTAGGGACTTGTGAAAGAAACCATTCGTCCGCGGAGATAGAATTTGTTGTTCATTAAGATTTCATTAAATCATTTAAATGTATTTAATTGTTAAATTCAGTGGAAACGTACTTTGAAATAACTTTAAATCAAGCGAATGACTTGAAGATGCATTCTGGAAATCTTAGTTCATTTTTAGGGGAATATGTAAATGTTAACGTAACGATTAAGGGGACATATCCGAAGGTAACGGATTTTACAGCCACAAAGTATTGTGAGCATTGTTGTTGTTGTTGCATTATTTGACTTTGATTGATGGAGCAGTAAATGTGCTGGGATTAGTAAAAGTGGAAACTTTGGTCATCAACCGATGTAGCTTAATCGTGTTTAGCCTTCAGCTTAGAAACTTGGATGGTCATGGGGTCATCAACCTCAGTGACTTAGAGTAGGGCCATATGCCACCGTAGCATCATTTTCCTTGCGGTCATCATCCACAATGACTTTAAAGTAACTTAGAAGTTTAGATGTCGGTCCATGACATAGTCGCAGGTTACAGCGATTCAATTACGAGTCCATGCCGTATAACCACTGTGTGGCACACACCGATTGGACTGCCTTCATTATACCCAGAGTCCAGAGTTCGTGTTACGAGGACTGGACTGATAGGTAAGGAAGGTAGGTATCCTTCATAGTGGACCAAAAGGGTTCGGTACCAAAAGAAACTCAGTAACTTCTCTCTGTTTAGTATGCACCTCTGTTACAGACGCCACTTTGAAGGCTAGTTATAGCGCTGCCACCTACCGGAAATTAATTAAATTCTACGAGATGAAGCGGAAATATTCGAAGATGTTCTAAACAAAATTCCAATTTTTTAAAATCGAAATTGGCCGAGAAATAAAATATGTTGCGTTATATATTGAACACCTTTCATATATCACGATTTGTAACTCCCATCTCTAACTGCTAGACTCTTCAGTAAGCGACAGGAGCGCGGGAGGGCGTTCGGTTTCATGACAATAGAGTTAATAATGAATGAAGTTGAAAACTGTGGATCTTATTTTTCACCAAAATAGCTGTTGAAAATGATGTCCATTGTTCTCGATACAAAGTTGAATCGGCGTAAGGGGAAAAATCCAGAACACTCGTTTATTTATTTATTTATTTATTTATTTATTTATTTATTTATTTATTTATTTATTTATTTATTTATTATTTTTTATTTATTTATTATGGCATGGCTCCGGCTCTGAAGCCTGCTGTTATGCCAAACAATCTTATATGTACTACATTGTACAAACTACAGAGTCTTAAGGTTCCTAATTTTATTACGTGTTATTAACTATGAAATTAAACTTAAATTATATTTATAAATGAAAGGTAAATTTCTATTTATATTATACACTAATTTCTTAAGTCTATGCACCATTTACAACATCTATTTTTAAATACATCTCTACTATATATGTTAGGGCCTGCCTGGCCGAGGCGGTAAAGGCGTGCTTGGTTCGCCTGGAAGGACATGGGTTCGAATCCCCGTCAGGAAGTCATAAAGTTTAAGAAATGAGATTTCCACTTCCGGAGGTGCATATGGCCCTGAGGTTTACTCAGCCTACACCAAAAATGAGTACCAGGTTAATTCCTGGGGGCAAAGGCGGCCGGGCGTAGAGCTCACCACTCTACCCATCAAGTGCCGAGGTTACGGATAGTGGAAGCCTTTACCTTCCACCACTCCCATGGCCTTCATGGCCTGTACGGAGATGACTTTGCTTTTGCTCTGCTTTTACTATGTATGTCTCTAATTACAGGCGGGGGGGAATTCCAGGAGCGTATGGTTGCAGGTATGAATGAGTTACCGTAGCTTGTCGTACTCTTAGAGACATGATGTGGGATTTTGAGCTTACGTCGTGTCAAGAAAACCAGGTAAAACTCTTTATGTTTCGCAGAGAACGTTGCTTCGCATCTTCAGAAGAAAGTATCGACTGTTCACGTGGTCTCTTCGCCTCAGAAATCTCGCGTATCAGTCGTCTGATTTCAATGTCCAGAGCTTTAAAGAGTTCGTGGATTGTTCTTGTACACTTCCTGTTTTAAAGTTTCTCACAAATAAAAACTCGTACAATCTTGAATAGGGGTAACAGGGGGAGGAGACCAAGGTCCTTGGCATTATTCGCTCATCGAACGCCTGTTAAAATGTATGCATTGCCTGAGGAGCTGTTCGGGCAGTGGAGTTACTCTACTGGAAGTAGGCATACTGCCTTTCTTCCTCAGTCAACACTTCAAAAAATGGCTGCATTATGTTTGCATACAATGTGTCTCAGAACTAGACCTGCCGGGCTGAGTGGCTCAGACGGTTAAGGCGCTGGCCTTCTAACCCCAACTTGGCAGGTTCGATCTTGGCTCAGTCCGGTGGTATTTAAAGGTGCTCAAATACGACAGCCTCGTGTCAGTAGATTTACTGGCACGCAAAAGAACTCCTGCGGGACTAAATTCCGGCACCTCGGCGTCTCCGAAGACCGTAAAAGTAGTTAGTGGGACGTAAAGCAAATAACAGTACAGTAGAACTAGACTTATACCGACAAAAGAAATCTGGGATGCTCTTCGTGTTATGTTGCAATCGGATTGCCGGAGAAAATTTTTATTTTTGAGAAAATGAGGTTACATTTTTACTTCCGGGCGCGCGATTCAAATTGAAGAACTCGCCGTATTTGCTACGCCAGAGCACAACCCGCTGCCGTGCTTCAAGGAAGAGAAGGGGAGGGAGGCGAGGTGGGGTGTATGATGGAGACAGAGATAATGCTCCACGCGTATGCACAAGTTTCCTCGTTCGACTCGCACACGACTGTCCTCGCCTCTTATAGGCAACATCCACAGTTCGTTGATTAAACAGCCGTAACTGCATATACAGTACAAGAACGTACTGTAATTAAGACACATTTGTCAGTCAAGGAATGCACCAGATCGTTACTACACCCGCCCCCCCCCCCTCGTCCGTTAGTCGCAGTAACATGCTCGAGGAAGCAACGCTGCCGTCCCACGATTGTATATCCCTTCACTCACAATATTGTAAATGGAATGAAGTGCTGAAGGAAGGAAACAACATGCCCAATGCTTTGATTACAGTAGATGTTCAATATGCCACCTCCACCCCCCCTCCTACTTCGATGCGCAGTTCACAATGGTGTAGCAGTGACCTTTGGACTCTGTTCAAAATGTGATGTGTGTCGCAAATGACCTGGAATGCTGCCTGTATTCTTGGTACAAGTGCATCTACTCTTTCTACGGTGTTCGCACAGTAGTCAATTTGCGCAGAACAAACTATGCACTGCCTAGTGCGGCTGCGAAGCGACTATGCGGAAAGAACGATAAACTTGTGCATTCGCACCGAGCATTACCTCTGTCTCCAACGTCTCACTTCCCCTCCCTTCCCATCTCTTCCCTTCCCTTCCCTTCCCTTCCCTTCCCTTCCCTTCCCTTCCACTCTCTGACACACACCAACAGGCAGCGGCTGGCTCACTGGCATAGCAAACACCGCATGTTCGTCAATATGAGTCACGTGCCAGGAATTAACAAAGAAACCTCATTTTGTCGAAAAGAAAAATGGTGTGTGCCAATCCGATTGCAACATAACACGACGAGCATCTCTGTTTTTTTTTTTTTTTGTCGATATAGTTCTGATATGCCCTGTATAACGTTATGCAACTAATACCGCTACGCTAATAAAACAAGAACTCCACTCAACCAACAAGGGGGCATTCCCTACTCGTCACTACCGATTTCGCTCAAATTTATAGAACATGCAGGGCTTGGCTAGAAATGAAAATACCCAAAGTGGGAACTGCAGACGGTCAAGCGTATAGAAAATAAAAAATAAAATAATAATGTTGACGCGGCTCTCGTACCGTATAAGCCACTTACATTAGTGCGCACGCCGAGCAGTAGTTGGCGTAGCGGTAAGAGCTTGGACTAGCCCTCTCATGCATGAATTAAAAAAAATTAATTTAAAAATAGTGTGATGTGATTTTCCTGGTTAAAATGACCCTATTTAGATGCTATAAATATAAAACACAAAACGAAGTTACCATACTTGGCGGGAATTTGATGCCCTCATATGAGGACATCATGCATTTAGTGGAATAATGTCAACACGTCATACATTTACTACTTTGGTTTATTATACTAGTATTTACAAGAACTTTTTACACCGGAGGCAATTGTTTGAGTACAGCGAAATCACACTGGTCCTACTGGGGCGTTTATATGTAACTTATGTACTTCACATGTTCATATTTCAGGCAATGGTAAGGAAACTCTGAAAGCACTCTGGAAATAGTGGTACATTACATTTTCCACAAATATACCGGGTTTTACTTGCGCAGTTTTTGTCACGGCATCAGTTAGCACTTCTAGCCTCTGTTTTCTGCGGATAGTGTCCTACACCATCCATCTTTTCAGCAGGCACAGTATGTGTAGCCTGTTTCTTGAGTGGTGGTGATGGGCCTTCTTTTGCTTGGCCGTCCCCTCTTCCGTGGTGCTTCTTCTGCCTCACCACTGAAGATGAGTCCTGTTACCACTCGACTCTTGAACTCGAGCAGGTCCATAGGGGTCTTACAGTCCATTTTCCATAGTAACCAAGCATTTACAACTGTGACGTTTAGCATATGGTAAAAAATCCTCGTGTACTATCTGCAGTTCCTTATATCATTCCTGTAAAGAGCCACCAAGGAATCCATGAGATAAACACCACCCATATGGTCGTTGTGTATTTCTATACCCTTCGGCCTGTCAATTTCAATGAAGTTCTTCTCTTTTCTACACCATCTTCTGGCCTTACCAATTGGTTCTAAGCCTGCATAGGAAGAAATGATCTGAACTGCCGAATTATCAACCCACCGGATTACTGTGCTACCATCTGTTGATGTTGTAAATGATGAGCTTCCTCGACCCTCTTTCTTTAGGTCCTTGACATCTTTCAGTTTTTTAGTAGCGTCCGTCAGTCTATTTTCTCTGCAGGTCCCTGCAAACCAGATATCAAGTTCTTTCAGTTTCAGCACAAGGGGTAAGTTAAATACTGCTATCTGGTGGGAATGTTGTAAACTACTATAATCTTGTCCTACAAACATTACTCGCTCATATGATAACATTACAAACCATTTGGAGAATCCTGGAAAATAAATATTGGATGAAGCAGTTGAGAATACAAGCTAACCTCAAAAATAACATATGGTAGTTTGATGCATGATGTCCTCATATGTGGACGCCCGTATTATACCAATATTGTGTAAAGACTACAAACCAAAATAAGCTGAATTAAAGTGGTAGCGATAGTAGAATGTACAAAATGAAGAACTACACACTTACCTTGGGCATTTTCAAGATAGGAACAGCTCAAAACAATTGGAAACTATGATGACTTCTCACAAAATGGCGAACCATGAATATCATGTTTTCAATGCTGCCACCTGCTGGTTCTTTTAAAAACTGATGTTTTCCACTCTTACCAAACTAAAATAATATTTTAGTAACTTTACCTCCGTCTTTGGAAGCTTCAAGGAATAAATAATGCCTAAAAATTCGGATGTCCTCATATGAAGACATCATGCATGAGAGGGCTAGTAGTTCGTTGGTCATGGGTTCGACTCTCCGTGTCGAGGATATTTTCTCAATTTTTATATTATTCATTTATTTTATTTTATTTATTTACAAATATGCAAAAGGCATATAGGACGTCATTTTTTTAATGAGCGCGCAATTGTAGAAAATTTGGAGCTGCGAACTTTCCCGACGTGTTCAAACAGAATTTTTTCTTTTTTCTCCTGTACTGGCTATCTCCCCTCCTTGGGGAACGTGCCATAAACGCTAGTAGTCGTTTCGCTGTAAGATTCGTTTTCACCTGACAAGTGAAGGTTGCACCTGGCGGCTGTACACAAACAATAGATTCTTGGCACAGGAAGAAGAAACTCTGACATGAAATCCCAATTTATTACGTTTTCTATGCCTTTTGCGTATAAATAAATAAAATGAATTATTCACCTCTTTGCTTAATTGGAAAATGAATAATATAAAAGTTGACAGAAAAACCAGTCTCCACACGTGGAGTCGAACGCACGACCATCGAATTACCAGTCCGAGCTCCTACCGCTACGCCAACAACTGCTCGACGTGCGTACTAACGTGAATGGCTTATACGGCGCGAGAGCCGCGTCAACATTTATATTTATTTTTTTTCTATACGATTGGCCATCTGGAGTTCCCACTTCGGGTACTTTCATTTCTAGCCAAGCCCTGCATGTTATATGAATTTGAGCGAAATCGGTGGTGATGAGTAGGGAATGCCCCCTTGTAAGTATTCATTCCATACGCTTATCGCTAACCATACTCTCGCTACGCTGTCCGACGGCGCACACTATTCCCGCCACTCGGGAATAGACTCCACCTACGCGGTGGCACCGGCTAAAGTGCTGGTAACTTTTCTCTGCCGCTCCCTGTATGATGCGGATGAGACTTGGAACCGAATGTTATTCCGCTCACCTATGCCGAATTAAGGTGTTGGACTCAACAATATGCGAACACGACCATTCGTGCGTTGCAGACTTAAATCAGCTGATACTTGAATGTATAAAATAGTGTGAGTGAGGGAAGTGATGTACCGGTACAAGAAAATCATAAACATACCAATATCACTACCAAGAAGTGTATCTGTGTTGATATCTTTCTGAACCCAGCCTATTTACACCATTTCAGCTAAATTCTCGCAAGAAAGTTACAATAAAATATAAGTTCTATAATAATAAAAATAATGATAATAATACTCGTATGGACTCAGCCATCGTGTGCAAGCATCTGGCTGTCTGCTCGTCAAATTCGACGTTCCGTTTTACTCCAGGACCACTAGATGGCAGACAGAGTAAACCGAAAAATCTCTTGGGCGTCTGTAGCTGTGTATTAACGAATTTTGTCGGGTAAACACCAAATATGTCAACAGAGATCTTTTACATGCCGACGTCTTACGACATGGAGTGTCGAATGGACTCTTTTCCTCCCTTCAGAAATCCGACTACCTCTGCCGAGTTTGAACCCACTATCTTGGGATCCGGAGGACGACATTCTACCACTATCCACAGAGGAAACCATGGTGCACATCGACTACACAATTTATGGAAAACCAAAATGACAGTGAGCCCAATTTTCTTGTTCAAAGGACTAAAAAATAATTTTTGACTTTGTATAACAAGCTACGTTGCCTCTGTGGTGTAGTGGTTAGTGTGATTAGCTGCTACCCTCGGAGGTCTGGGTTCGATTCCCGGTGCCACAACGAAATTTGAAAAGTGGTACGAGGGCTGGAACGGGGTCCACTCAGCCTCGGGAGGTCAACTGAGAAGAGGGGGGCTCGATTCCCACCTCAGCCATCCTCGAAGTGGTTTCCCGTGGTTTTCCCCTTCTCCTCCAGCCAAATGTGTGGATGGTACCTAACTTAAGGCTACGGTCACTTCGTTTCCTCTTCCTTCCTTCCTTCCTTCTTCCTTGTGTATACCTTCAGATCTTTCCATCCCCCCCCCCCTCCCACAAGACCTCTGTTCAGCATAGTAGGCGGGAAGTCAGTCGAGTAGAAGGTGTTCGATTCCCACCTCAGCCATCCTAGAAGTTGTTTTCCGTAATTATTGACTTTTCCTCAGTTGTATTCCTCTGACCCAGAGTCTCATGCTCAAGGACACCACCCTCGAGGTGGTAGAGGTGGGATCTCTCGCTGAGTCCGAGGGAAAAACCTACCCTGACGGTTAACAAATTAAGAAAGAAAGAAAGAAAGAAAAATAACAAGCTACCTATTGGTGTCACCTGCCTGTTTTGTCTGTAATTAGGCCAAAAGACGACTAAATAAGACATTCCTCCCTTATCCGGCTTTGGACTGGCAAGGTCTTTACAACCCAGGTGGATATCTTCTGCCTTACAGAAGAAGAAGAAAATAGTTATGGTCCGTGGAGCCAGCGGCTTCCTGAGGGGGACAGATAGGGAGATAGAAGTGAGTCATATTGAGTCTGGACATTTCCTGTATCAACTCACAGAAGTAATTCAAGACAGACAGGCCACAATGAGCTAATCTGTCGGCCGGGTTTAAATCACTCTCATTCAAGTGGAGAAGGATGAGACAATTATTAGAGTGCTTCATCGAAGCACGTGGCTCTCGCCCTCTTCGAGCGGATGCATTGATTGTTAGCTGTTATCGAGAAGAATAGAGACGTGCTAACTTTACTGACGTGCCCAGTTTACTCACAAAGGAGTTACAATACACATGGACGTTTGCTGATTGACAGAACGTCAAGCAGTTATTTTCAAGGCTACATGCCTCATAGATCATACGACGCTCTGCTAAATTCTTAAATAGTGAGAGTGCTGATGCATTTTCATTCGGAAAACATCTTCACCAAGCTGCGACTCTGATGTTGAAGATCAAACTGTTCAGGGCATAGTCGAGATCAGGGATTGAACAGAACAGAAGTGGGAATACGCGCTCAGCTTCGTTCATGAAGTGACCAGATCCGTTCCGTTTTGTGAACGATGTTACTACTTTCTCGTTAAACATAAAAAAATAATTTACTAACATTTAACTAAGCATCGAATAGTATCGCTTTGTAGGAAAAGAAATAAAAAATGTAAAAAGAGATGAAGTCCGCCTCTGTGGTGTAATGGTTAGTGTGATTACGTGCCAACCCCGCAGGTCTGGGTTCGATTCCCGGCTCTGCCACGAAATTTGAAAAGTGGTGCGGCGACTGGAACGAGGTCCACTCATCGTCGGGAAATCAAATGAGTAGAGGGGTTCGATTCCGACCTCAAACATCCTAGAAGTTGTTTTCCGTAATTATGACTTTTCCTCCGGGCAAACGGCGGGTTGGCACCTAAATTAAGACCACGGCCGCTTCCTTATCTATTCCTTTCGATCTTCCCATCCCCTTCCCCCCACAAGGCCTCTCTTCAGCATAGCAGATAAGGCTACCAAGGCGAGGTATTGGTCGTCCTCTCCAGTTGTATCGCCCGTCCCAAAGTCTCACGCTCTAGGACACTGCCCTTGAAGCGGTAGAGGTGGGGTCCCTCGCCGAGTGTGAGGGAAAAACCAACCCTGGGGGTAAACGGATTAATAAAGAAAGAAAGAAAGAAAGAAAGAAAGAATTCTTTTTTGCTAGTTGCTTAACGCCGCACCGACACAGATAGGTCTTATGGCGACGATGGGAAGGAAAGCCTTAGGAATGGGAAGGAAGCTGATGATGATGATGATGATGATGATGATGATGATGATTGTTGTTTAAAGGGGCCTAACATCGAGGTCATCGGCCCCTAATGGTACGAAATGAGACGAAATGAAATGACAACTAAAAATTCCAAAATCCTCCACTGACCAGAATTCAAAGTATGAGGACGAAGAATGAATGGATGGACGGATATGAATTTAAAACGAACAGTGGATCCGACCCACAGTGCCTCACATGCACAGAAGCTGGCACAAAACAATCGTATTACCGACCAAGGGACTGCTTCTATAGCACGATGCTGAATCGATTATGCCTATAGTCGAAACGGGTCCAAAATCTAGGTCGTCAGCCCCTCATAATGGTATTTATCGCTAGGAAAGTAGAACCATGCTATGTGTAATGTTACGGTACTAATCAAAAGTAGCGGAGACTCGCGGTATTCCACACATTATGGTACTATTCAGGTAGTGGAATGCGCATTTGTAACAGACCTATGGTGTTTCGCACATTGCGGCGCCAGTTGCAGGCAACGCAAACCTATAAAGGCAACTCAAACCCATGGCGTTCCTCACATAAGTGGACTAACCACAGGGACCCATACTATCCCGTGGAATTCCTCACATAGTGCGAAATGAGCATAGGAAAGGCAGAACCATGGTGTCGCTCATCCCATGGTGTCGCTCATATCGGTGTACGAATCACAGGTACAGTAGGACCCCCATCCTGATTCACAGTCACTACTACTCACAAACCTATTGCGTACCTAACAGAGTGGTACTACGCGCAAGTTGTAACCCATGGAGTTCCCTGCATGATGGTACTAATTACAAGTAGTTTCATGGTTCTAATTGGATCATCCCTTGGTCACCCCTTTTAGTCGCCTCTTACGACAGGCAGGGGATACCGTGGGTGAATTCTTTGTCTGCCTCCCCCACCCACAGGGGGTGTGTGTTTGGTCTGCGAGAGGTATTTTATTTCCCTCAAGTCCACCGGCAAGCCGGTTAGGATCCCGCTATCCGCCACCTGGCACGCGCCACGTGGGAGTATCACCTCTCCTCCTGCTACGCCTGCGTAGCAGGTTCGTGGTGGGAAGGAAGTAGCCGTGGTCTTATTTAAGGTACAGCACCAGCATTTGCCTGGTGTGAAAATGGGAAACTACGGAAAACCATCTTCAGGGATGCCGACAGTGGGGTTCGAACCCACTAACTCTCGGATGCGAGTTCACAGCTGCGCGCTCCTAACCGCACGGCCAGTATAGAAACATCAACAGTAAATGACATCAGCCGTGACATGGAAGCAAGCCAATGTCAAAACGCAAGTTGCTACCAGGCAAGGTGGCGGAAAACAGAATCAATATTATCATCTACTACACAGCAGATATTGTGTTCAGGGGAATTGATACTACCCCGCTACACAGCGCCGGTCCTGCAAGCAAACACCAGAACTGACAGCATCATTATCCTGTTGGCTACTGAATCATGGAGAATAATTACTCAGCTGAGGTTAACCGAGGTTAACGACCAGAATATATTCTGTCGAGATGTTGATAGTTATTTCTAGTTTAACCATATAGACTCTACATAAACTGGGTGCGCAATACAGAATTCAGTATCTGATCCGAGTTTCAATAAGTAAACTCGTGCACTCGCCCTAATGTGGTGCAGCTCTTTTCAGGCAAACCCCCAATCATTGTAACTACATACCAGCCCTCTTGCCATTCTTAAATATCTGGCAGTACCGGATGGGAAAGTGATAGTATTGGGAAGGTAGCGATATGGCCTTAATGAAGGTATAGACCCAGCTTTTGCCTTGTTTGAAAAGGAGAAATGAGAAACCACGGAAAACAATCTTCATGGCTGCCGATGGTGGGTTTTAAGCCCAGCGCCTCCCGAATGCAATTTAATATTTACGCAATCTTAGCCACAAGGCCATCCCGCTCGGTGTTGATTATTATTATTATTATTATTATTATTTTGCTAGAGGCTTTACGTCGCGCCGACACAGATAGGTCTTATGGCGACGAATTATTATTATTATTATTATTATTATTATTATTATTATTATTATTATTATTATTATTATTATTATTATTTGCTATTGGCTTTACGTCGCACCGACATGGATAGGTCTTATGGCGACGATGGGAGAGGAAAGGGCTAGGACTGGTATGGAAGCGGCCGTGGCCTTAATTAAGGTACAGCCCAAGCATTTGCCTAGTGTGAAAATGGGAAGCCACGGAAAACCATCTTTAGAGCTGCCGACAGTGGGGTTCGAATCCACTATCTCCCGAATACTGGATACTGGCCGCACTTAAGCGACTGCAGCTATCGAGCTCGGTATTATTATTATTATTATTATTATTATTATTCTTATTATTATTATTATTATTATTATTATTATTATTATTTAATTCGTTTAGTGCAATTGGAGATCACGTTAAGTAACTTATGATTTTTTGGAAACTTTTTTTTTGCAGCCCAGAGTCACTGAGTTCTTTCTCTGTCAGCCTGTCTTCTTATGGAAGCTTTTGAATTTGTTCATCAGTAACTTGTATCACGCTCGATCTGAGATGTCTTTCTGCCTGAGAACAACCCTCCAGTCCTCTCTACTCGAACCACTTACATGAAACTTTAGGTCTATTGTCCAGCATTTTGAAGATCTACTCATCAGCCGTTATTCATTCGTTCTGTACAGATGTCCATAGAACTTCAATCTTCATTCTCTACTCGACTCCAGTCGTTCGTTTTCTTGGTAGTTTTCTTCGTTTCCTCTTAGCCTATATTGTTCAGTCACCGTCTTCAGACCCATTATCTTGCGAAGGATCTTTCTCTGAGATTTCTCGGCTTCACAAAGCCCAAATTTCCAGTCATTCGATGGGACTCACTTACATCAAGACACTTCGCTTTAATTGCTGTGTTGTAATGTATTAGTTTAGCTTGTCTTGAGATGGTCTTAAACTCGGTCAACGGCCTCGATTGGCAGAAGAGGAAATATCCCAACGGCAGAGGGGGTGGAAGAACAGGCTCTACGGCTTCTAACTGTGGACTTGTCCCATCAAATACTCTGTGAAGTCCTATCATCATCATCATTATTATTATTATTATTATTATTATTATTATTATTATTATTATTATTATTATTATTATTATTATTAAAGATGATTTTTATTTGTGGACTCTAGATCAGGGTTTCCCAAACGCTTTGTCTCTGAGGCCCCCTGTGCATATCTCATGCAAGTCCAATGACCCCCTAGCCACAGAACATAATACTGTATTCAGTAAACAGAAACATAATTTTGTAATGATGCCATGTTTGATTTTACTAGTATAATTTACGACTAATATTTACTTTGCTTGAAAGATTAATTTCACTTCATTTACATAAAGATACTTTATAAATACACATAAATTATAAAACAGTGTAACACTTGGCTAAAAATTATGGAACTTGAAACTTACTTGTTGGATCAATGGGACCGATGGTTCCGTTATCTAAAGACCAAGCGTTTTATAAGTGTAATCACTCGAACAGAAGATCAGACTCTATATTAGCTCTGTTTCTGTACTTCTTTTTCTTTAGTGTGAAAGCAGAAAAGGTACACTCACACAGTTATATTATCAAGAAAGTCTAGAAAGACACGAAGTTGTGTTACATTCATGTAACTTCCTGGAGCTAAACATGCCACTCCATCTGATTCTTCACCCATACTACTTACTTTTCACTTTCTCTCCGCCAAGCTACTTCGGATACTTGATATTTCTCAAGGAAAGGCAGTTCATGTTCAGTTTCAAAGACAATATTTCTGATCCACGAGTTTTTCTCAACCAGAGACGGAAGATATGGTCTGAGTGTAGATACTAGCAACTCCATTTGTCTCACAATTACATCACTTACTCTACCTTGTAATATTTCTTCTTTTTCCGCTGATAACTTGTACTGCCTACCGGCTAAGTTAAGAGTTACATGTACTGTATGTAAGTTATATAACAGTAAAGATATAGTTCCTAAATTTAGTACGGTGCTCTATAAAGTGTGTGTTTGTACAATAAAATTTCACTCCTCAAATAAAACTTACATTATTATTATTACGGACGCGGCCCCTCCGGGGCCCGTGGACCACAGTTTGGGAATGGCTGCTCTGCATCATTAAATAATCGCGTGTTTAGTACTTTGAAAGTTTATTTCAAGTACAATGTGGTCGTGAAATGTAAATCATTGGCTTGGTTGACAATGGGCGACTTGCACGCACTCTGCAGTGTGATGGCAGTAGTGCCAGAACTGTAGCTTAGATCCTTTCCAACAGAACAAATATGACCTAGGTCACCATAACTGAATTGGCTAAAGCAACCGACGCGAAATCGGGAGGTTGTGGGTTCGGATACCGCTGGTATTCGGTTGGCCATTTTCGTTCTGTTCTTATCATCTCTTCAACATATACCATACATAATGAACACGACCTAGTAAGTTGGAAGTTTATTTAGAGTACAATGCAGTCGTGGAAATTAAATATTAATCGAGTCTTCACTTGGTTATTTGACAAGTAGCATGTTTATGACTCAGATGTGTTCTCACTGTTCTATCGATAATGCAAGCACAGTCGATTCTCGCTTCTAAATACACGGTAGTACATATGAATTTTGTATTTGTTTCATTCCAAGTTTTCTTTCCATACACTCCTTTCGTTGACATTGTAGTGACTTCATGAAAATTGGCACTTTACTTTCTACACATGGACACCTTTTACACATTACACAATATACATTGTGTTTAAAAAAGAATATGCGTATTACAAAGAATTATTCTGTCAAAACTATCAACCGCTGTGCCATCTATTTTGCTTGGTTACCGTCACATGTTTCACTTCGGTGTAAAAAGGCTATTCCGCAGCAGAAATCATTTTGTGTTATCAATTTTGCGAACTTAAATTCCGTGATTACAGTGCAAAGACGTTTCAGGTTGAGGTAAAAAACTGGTCCTCTGAATAGATGGTATTGACAATCTGTAGACAATGTTTATGGCCACCCTCCTCTTTCTGAAGAAAATGTCGCATGAATTCAAACCGCCTTCCAACGTAGTCCTACAAAATCAACTTGTCGTACCAGTCGGGAGTTAGAACAGCCTACAACAACAATTCGGCATGCTTTCAGACGTCGGTTGGTTATGAAGCCGTACTAGTTATAGCTGTTACATGCTCTGCGTCCTGCGAGATCCATAATGCTATTGACAATGATAACACTTTAGCAAAACGCAAGGTGTTCAGTGATGAAAAGACTTTCCATTTTAGTAGGCAGGGAAACAAACATAACGCTCGAATTTGTGGCCTACAGAACCCACATGCATATACTGAACATGTACGAAATTCGCCCAAAGTCAATGTGTTTTGTGCAATGTCTCACTCATCTGTTTACAGCTCATTCTTCTTTGATGGAAACACGGTTAACGGTCAGCAGTATCTTTCTGTGTTAAAAAACTGGTTGTTTCCGAGGCCACTCGAGGACAATTCCATTTTTCAACAACCCCCTCACTGGAGTCGCCAAGTGCGTGAATACCTGAATGAAACTCTACCGAACTGTTGGATTGGTCGTCAAGGAGCTGGCGACTTAGCACTTCTCAGCTGGGCTCTACGGTCACAGGATTTGACGCCCTATGGGGTTTCATTAGGACAACGTTTATGTACCACCACTACTACAGAACCTGGAAGAGTTGAAGAACCAGATACGTACTGCCATAACGTCAGTGACGAAGGACATGCTTACCCGAGGATGGGAGGAATTCGAGTATCGATGTGACATTGTTCGTGTCACTTGTGGAGGACATATTGAACATCTGTAATCTAAACTTGAGAGATTCGTAAATAATTGTGCCTAGTTTCATAGCTGTATGTATTACAGTTTAATAAATATACTTAAGCGTTCGAAATAGGTATATTTTTTAAACACCTTGTATGTATGTCATAGTCATGGAAGAAAAGACCATTAACTTACTCTGAAAGTTCCTCCATATTTCCTGCCTTGGGTTTATGTCACATAATTCCTGGTATACGGAATGAAAAGCGGAAGCAGATATAGTCAGGTGCAGGCTGCATCCATATTTTATTCCGTCAAACGTTTCGTTCATTTTGCAGCACGTGATGAATATCAAGTACTCAGACTGCTGCAGTTCAGTTCAGTTCAGCCATTTGTTTGTTTTCTCACGTCGTGAGAACTACATTTGTTCTCGCTTTTAATTACTAGTTTCGTTTGTGTAACTTGTTGAAAATTTAATTACACAAGGTGTCTATCCAATATGTCAGCCAGCTTGTAGCAAACAACAATTTATCTTTTCTTCAACAAGAGGTAATATCAAATAGTAGGCATGTGAAAACTATGGTCATTCGGAGATTACCATAAGTTAGAATATACAGGATGATTCACCTAAATTGTCCACTTCAAATATCTTGTGATCCGTTAAAGATATATACATTCTCTTTTCAAATTCTGAAATTGTGTTAAGGGTCTCATTTTATTTTATTTTATGAAATACTTCCTCTCATGCAGAGGCTGGGCTGCCTTGCGACAAAGTATACTTTTACATTTATTTTTAGAAGAGAAATAGATTATAATGTACTTGAGAAATGTTGAAAGTAACCTAAATGTAACAGTGATATCTTAGAATTATCAGTGAGCCTCTTAAGGCTATGATGGCAATCTCCCGTAACGTTGTAACTGGCAGAGACATCTTTTTCCAGAAATTAGCGGCAAAAGCGGGAATCGTTCCCCTTGCTCCAATCATTAGACCTACTATGTCGATTTCCTCTATCTGGTATTTCTCCCTGTAGTAAGAAATTGTTGGTAAGAAAATATTCCTTTTCTCTAGGTTAACATCTGAGGGCTGCGACTTATGGCTTTCAAAGCGAATTGTGGGGTTGATGATGTAACCTCTCTTCTTATTCTTGAAAGCAATGATGTCAATCCTTCTGTGGCTTCCGTTGTCCGCTAAGCCATGAACCTCTTCAAATACCTGGAAACCATGGTCTTTTAGAAATAGGTAGCAACTTTAATTTTTAATGGGACTATACTAACTTAACCCAATAGAACAATTAAGAATAGAGCGACAAATTTAGTGATGTGCTTATTTTGTGCTTACTTTGCAAATCGGACAAGTACTTTTGGATATATTGAAAGGTTTCAAATGTGTGGGTATTACACAGGAAGCAACACGCCACTCGCTGCGATGCATATCTCACACTTTGTTGATAAACACACATACCGAACGTATTCCATACATAGCATATAGTGATGGTATTATACTGTCAAAATTTTTGATGGTCAGCCAAAATCGTAAAAATAAACTTAGAAGAGACGTTCACAAGGAACTAAATGGGCCAGTTTTGTTCGATTTTAATGTGTAAATTAATTCAATTTTCTCAGGTTCGTCGGGACTTATTATTTCAACTCCACAACTGCCTGTTGCTAACGTACATCGATCTTATATGTTGGCTTTAAGGAAGACCAAAGAGCCCAAGAATAACGTTGTCCATTAAGTTTGCATCCATTATTTCCAATAATCATGTCATTCATCGGATTTTGAAGTTGTTGATTTCATATCATATACTATGCAATAATAATAATAATAATAATAATAATAATAATAATAATAATAATAATAATAATAATAATAATAATAATAATAATAATAATAATAATAATAATATTTTATTTATCCTGGCAAAGTTAGGGATGTACTCCCTTTCTTACACTTAACCAGTCTTAACCTAGAACACTTAATAATAACTACTGATGACAATAATATGATAATATGAACAATAATAACAGTAATAGCATTAACAAAAGTAACCACACTTAAAAATGATCATATCATCTATATAATATAAATCGTACGTAGAGTACATTAAGAATATAATTATGAATAATGAGTACTATAACTAGTACTTAAGAAAAAGTTTAGAAAATATATACATATCTACAGTACACCGAAATATCGCCTTCAATTGAGAGGTGAAGAGAAGGATCAGTAAGAAGAAGAAGAAGAAGAAGAAGAAGAAGAAGAAGATCTGTGAAAGGAAGAGGGAAATGATGATGAAGAGGCGGTAGGAGTAGGTGTTTTCATGTCATAATTTGATGATTCATGCACGTTTACCTAGTATTTCGACACAGGCATGTTTAAAAGCTAAGCTGCTGGACATGCTTCTGACGTCCACTGGTAAGAGATTCCATTGTCGGGCTGCGGTAACGGTGAATGATTTCGTGTATATTGCTGTTCTGTGTACAGGAAGGGATAAACACGTGGTGCTGCAGGATCGGGTATTTTTGTTATGGTTAAATTATTACAATTTCACCGTGTTATCTGCTCTTTTTCTGATTCAATGGCAAATAAACAAAAGATTTTTAACTACATATACTGTTTTCTCCTCCCCGCCCCCCGAGATAATGGTGAGGTGTATGTTTGTCAACGAGGCTTGAGACAAGCACGAGAACTACACGCCCGACATCAAGATGGGAATCGCATCACTTTCTGTCTAATGCCTACACATTTGAAACTCTTTAATGTCTCCAAAAGTTACTCGTCGGATTTGCAAACTAATCACATCACTAAATTTGTCGCTCGATTCTTAACTGTTCTATTGGGTGCAATTAGTATAGCCCTATTTGAAAGGAAAAAACAAAACAAAGTTGCTACCTGTTTCTCGGTAATTACGTATGTGATCGAGAGGAATAGGACAGTACTTTATGAGCCCCTTAATACAATTTAAGAATTTGAAAACAGAATGTCTATATGTTTAATGAATCAGTAGATAAAATGAAATGGCGTATGGCTTTTAGTGCCGGGAGTGTCCGAGGACATGTTCGGCTCGCCAGATGCAGGTCTTTTTATTTGACTCTCGTACACGACCTGCGCGTCGCGTCGTGATGAGGATGAAATTATGATGAAGACGACACGTAAACCCTGCCCCTGTGCCAGCGAAATTAACCAATTATGGTTAAAATTCCCGACCCTGTTGGGAATCGAACCCGGGACCCTTGTGACCAAAAGCCAGCACGCTAAGCATTTAGCCATGGAGCCGGACGAATCAGGAGAGATCAGAAGCGGACAACTTAGCTGAATCACCCCGTATATGCTATGGTTTTACATATTATAACGTAGGCATATAAAGGAAAGCAAAAAGATATGTCATACTCCTATACTGAATAATGCAAATGGAACTTAACCACAGTGACAGTACAAAGCGAGGAAGTGCATGTAGCTGCTCATATTGAAATATTATAGTAGTTATACCCTTTAGAAGACATCCGTGACATGCATGGTCTTCTTGCCCAATATGTGATGTCATAACGATAGTGCTAGGCCACATGTCTCCCTGCCACACATGTTGTATTGAACACTTGACATTGGTCAAACGTTCTCCACTCACCGTAATGTTCAGATTTTCATCATCCGGATTACTCATAAGTAAACTATTTATGAGTGATTCTCATAAAGAATGTCTTTCTTTGTATTCTGTGAGTGGTTTAACACCGCTCTGACTCAGGATTTTAGCGACGATGGGATAGGAAAAGAGTTTAACTGGCAAGGAAGCGTGTGAATTTTTAATTAGGACGCAGTCCAAGCATTTGCCTGGTGATCTGCTGTTTGCAAGATTACAGCTACGCTGCCTTTATCATGTAATCAACACGGTCGGGTAAACAAATTCAGTTTCTTTTGTGGCCGTCTGCGCACAAGAAAGGCCATAACTCAGAACATGTTCCTAATGGACACTTAATCGCGCTTAGACGGTGCACCTTTCCTTGCTACTACAAACAGACTGAACTATGTAGCGCCGCAAGCTTCAATCCTATGCGCATGGCTAGGTGCAAGAAGTTACAAGTGCTTCGCGTGCTGAATGGGAATCTCTGTGCCTCATTTTGTATTGTTTTGCTTGTAAAATATGGCGTATGTTTTTTTTTTAGTGCCGGCAGTATCCGAGGACAAGTTCGGCTCGCCAGATACAGGTCTTTTGATTTGACTTCCGTAGGCGACCTGCGCGTCGTGATGAGGATGAAATGATTATGAAGACGACAAATACACTCAGTCCCCGTGCCAGCGAAATTAGCCAATTAATGTTAAAATTCCCGACCCTGCCTGGAATCGAACCCGGGACCCCTGTGACGAAAGGCCAGCACGCTAACCATTTAGCCATGGAGCCGGACGTTTCGCTTGTGACTGAATTTAGGTATAATGTTCGTTTGTAATTGAAGTTAAAGTATAGACTTGTATTCGACGTGTATTTAACTTTTAAATATACAGGGTGGTCGGAAACAACGTGAAACGGGTAAATGAATGTTAGAGGGTTGGTCATGCTGATAAATAATTTAAAGGGAATAATTCGATATCTCGCACCATTGTCTTTGTATCAGGTGCTGAAATTAGACGATCAGATCACTTTGCGGGTAAATTCTGATGGGCTTTGCGAGGCTGTGTTGCTAAATCTGTACGTGGTTTAAGACCGGCGTGAGAGCACCAGTCGAAGAATAAAACTCCGCTAAGGGAGGGGCTTGAATACCGACCCTCGAGCTGACAGGATCGCGCCAAAGCAAGCACACTACGGTGACAGTGGCTGAAAGCAACGGTGTGTTTGATGCTGATTTCTCGGGATGGTTCTCAAACCGGTTCTAAGCCACGTGCAGATTTAATAATACCGCCGCGCAAAGCCCATTTTAATTCACCCGCGAAGCGATCTGATTGGCTAACTCCAGTAGCTGATAAAATGACAACGGTGTGAGATATCGAATTATTTCTTTCAAATTATTATCAGTATGACCAACCCGCTGCCTTTGCTGGCAGGACCTAGTGTTTACAGTGCACTATGTCTTCTGGTATGGGCTAGAGCAATTTTGTTACTTTCATTGATCTGTCTCAGCTTTATTCTTAGCTTTGACAAAATGAAAGTGACTGAGGTATGAGTAATGCTAGTAATGCCATTCCTTCTGCAGCCAGTCCCTGCTATGAATGGTGTGAAAATATTGCTCATAGGGTCAGTTGGTGCATGCATTTCAGTGGGCTTGGCAGACTGATGTGTAATAGCAACTTCTGGCTCGGTGAGGAAAGCAACGGGAAACTACCTCACTCCTCATTTCCCTAGTACGCCTCTTCAGTGATGCCTAGGCCATCTATGACAGCTGATGGTGGAACTGTTGAGGATCCAACCAGCCTTCGGGCTGAGGACTAAACATACATACATACATGACCAACCCTCTAACGCTCATATACACGGTTCACGTTGTTTCCGAACAGCTGTATAGAGTGGTGTTTTATACATAAAGTATGATAGTAATCATCAGTAGTCCTAAAGTCACAGATAAATACATCATTGCTGAAACTGATTCTCTCACATTACTATCATGGTCAAAGTCACTTACTAATATTATGGTAAAGTTTCTGAATAAACGACAGGCATCAGTTTCACACGTCAGAAAATCAAAGGAAGCTTTTGTTTCTTAGGAACCCTGGCATACGTCTTTTTCGATTACGTTTTCACTTCGCTTTCAGTAATTATAATAAAATTGGCAGCGATACCATCAAATTGAAATGGTTTAGAATACATATTTCCGTCCTTGTACATGCGCCTTTCATAATCACGTGTAAACAGAAAGATGCATGAGGAAAGATACATGCAAATCTTGCAACTTGAAGCATGTAATGTATGCAGAGAGGCACGAGAAGATACACCGTCTAATCAAGACTTTAGTGTTGTTCCTCAGCACCTTCTTTTAGCTTGTTATCCTTCGCTCCTGAATGTGAACCACTTCCAAATCCCGTCATGTAGCTCAATCTATAGGATCAGTTCTTCCCTCTAGTCTTCCAGCTGGCGTCATGACGTCCTGGATTGCCATCTCAACATTTATTAGTCATTCATCTTCCACTCTGTATTGCAATAAACCCTGTTAGGTACGTCATATAAACATATATACTTACAGTACTGTATGGTAAGGTTCATTTTCCTTTACACATAACCATAGGAAATTGAACACAACGAAAATTGTTCTGATGGACTGCATATTCGCAGGTGGCTGAAAGGCATGACCTGTCTTAAGGAACGTAATATATAGGAAGAGCATTGTGGGATACGAGGTATTGCTCCTCACGCGACGATATGCCCTACGGTCGATCGTTTACTAGTTGCAGGGAGCGCTGACACGTGCACGTTATGCAGACATTCTTTCAGACAATCTGCATCCCTTTTTGGCCCTAAAGTACCCGGATGAAGATGCCATGTCACCGCTCTGTGGTGGCACGCAGGTGGTTGGAGGAGCACACCAATGAAGTTATGACCATGGATTGGCCCTCTAATCCCCCGATTGTAATCCAATCGAGCATTTATGTGACGCTGGTGTATGCTCCATGAACCACGCACCAACTACACAAGACCAATTATGAGTAGCAGTGCAAGATGCGTGGGTCCAGATCCCTGCAGAACGATTCCAACACCTTGTAGAGTCGATGCCTCGCCGTACTGCTGCCGAGTTGAAGGCTCGTGGAGGAGAAAATCGTTATTAATATCACATTCAATGTATTCCCATGACTATTGTCCACTCAGTGTATTTCAGTCCTGCTTTGGGAATCGAAGCGAAGATTATTGAATTAACAATCTTTGACACTCAGGTAGCATATCTGAATGTCATTTTAATCTTATATGATTTTTTGGGCAAACTTGTTACAATATCTGCTGATAACACTAATACAAACGTCGATGGCGCAGAAAGGAAGGGAAGGAACAATGTTTACTACAAATGAAGAAATAAAATTTATAAACAATTAATTGGAATAAGGTTCAGTGCACATGTATTTCACAGCACCATTCAGACAGCAGTAGATTCACGACCCTACGCATTATGGTGTGAGGTGCCATTAGTTACAACGCCCATTCTCCTCTGCTGTTAATAGTGTATCTCACAAGCATGAGTAAAATTTTTAAATGCTTATGATTGGAGGAATCAGTCAACATAGAAATGAACCTAGCATCTTCCATCTCTTTTACAACTGCTTTGAGAACAAAAGAGGCCAACACATTCACTAAGATCTTCTCGCACTTGGTATGGTTGCACGTTTAATTGCTTCCGTTAAAAACTTTTCTTACAATGGAAGAAGTGCAATCCATAAAACGGAAGCTATGGATGTGTCTGACGGTGTGATAATTTATTGAAACTTCTTCTGCTGAAACTTGTAGTTCTTAGTTCTTCTTTCCCTGCAACAATAGGCTTACGAAAATCCGTCATTTTTTCGACGACGATGGTAACGTAGTATTTTTATGTTTCTTCTTGCTGATGTGTTGGTTGATGTCTGCTCTCCTGTCGGGTGTTATTGAAAACGAGGAGTTACACCACGTACATATCTTAACTTTCCAATATAATGAAACTCTTGTTTGAGTTTATCACTGAATGTATATTTTCTTTCAGGCATGTTGGAAGTACTTTGCTAAATATTCCACAGTTATTCATTTTAAAGTAAAAAAATATAGAGCACGTGTTACTACTTTTTACAAACCGTAACTTCACTCTACGCATGATCTATGCTTTGCAATTTTTGCTTTCGCTATAAACGCTGGAACCAGAAATGCCAACATCAACAATCCAACAACACTTCAGACACTGCCTTCATGATGATAATTCTAACAGAACGATAATCACGACGGTGGAGGCGATGCTAGCGACTTTCCAATTAGGTTTTAACATTGCTGCAGAAACGGATTTTTTGGAACACCGGGATAATTTGTGAAAAATGACGTACTGTACCGGTAAAATCGGGACGTCTGATCACCGTACTTACCTAGCCCATGTGGAGTAGCTGCCACCATTTTGGTGTACCACCAGTGATACTGCACTCTAAATCAAGAAGTCCTAAAAATGGCCATCATGTGCCTGAATGCACTCTTGAACATACCACCTCATTTACTGTCGGACATGTTCGATCACGCCAGGTATTACACGTATTCTTGTCCCATACGTTGGCTAAGTACTACGGAAATTAAGCGGTGAAAATTGATTTTAGTCATCAATTTCTTCACCCTATTTTTCATGTTTTAATTGGATCTTAATCAAAGAGAGTTTTGGAATATTAAAATAGTATATTATATTTTACCTTGATCATAATTTTCAGACTTTCATCGTAAACACTTAAGTGATTTGGTACTTAGCACTTAGAGCTTGCTGAGAAAAACAGCCAAGAAGCTCCCCTGAGGCACTCATTAGAGAGGTCGAGCAAGCTTCATTAATTCTTGACCGGCTGGCACTCAAGATAAGGCACATGTAATCACGGTCACGTCTCAGACTGTCAGGCTCCAGCAATGGTTCTAACTTTGAATACTACGTAAGAATTTCCTGGCATTAAATCTGTAATATGTTGCTTAACCCCATGCGTGTCACGTGTTCTATTCTGTGGTGCTGGACGATGATGACTCTACTTAATTAGTGCCATTATTAATTTCAGTCGTCTTTCTCCACGTTTCTCACCGCCGTCGTAGGGTCGAGGGAAGAGATGAACGAGTCAGTGCTTATATTGAACGTTTTCGTCCGAGAGTAAAAAACACCTAGCAAAGAGGCAGACTTACATAATACTTTTGGGCCTCTAATGCATAATCCCGTTCTGATGTCACACACAAACGACACACGTAGCTGCGGCTTATTTCTACTGTACATGCTCCGTCAATTGGAACATTTCCTTTATTCGATTAGAATTCAATACGTTTGCTATCAGTCAATCTCATACTGGTGTTTCGATCATAGACCCCTATAATCGAAGGAGCACAACGGACCATCGATTTTCTTTTCTATTTGCTTTACTCTTGAACATACCACCTCATTTACTGTCGGACATGTTCGATCACGCCAGGTATTACACGTATTCTTGTCTACAGATAGGTCTTATGGCGACGATGGGACAAGAAAGGCCTAGGAATGGGAAGGAAGCGGCCGTGGCCTTAATGAAGGTACAGCCCCAGCATTTGCCTGATGTGAAATTGGGAAACCACGGAAAACCATCTTCATGGCTGCCGACAGTGGGGTTCGAACCCACTATCTGCCGGATGCTAGCTCACAGCTGCGCGCGCCTAACCGCACGGCTAACTCGCCCGGTAGGGCCATGGATTAAGACAACAATATTTCAATGCGGGATTATAGGCCTTTCTTTAAGAAAATGAATTTGTTCCCTTCGAATATTGATATAATAACTAGAAAAATGTTTTTGAAGATTTTCAGCTGGACGATAATTAGTTCGTAAAGAATAGAAGCTTTTGAAATGCTGAAGGTGAGATGGGTAGATAGAATCACGATTGAGCAGATACTGCATCTGATTGGTGAGAGCAGATCGGTTTGGCTAATTTTGACGAGAAGAAGAGATAGAATGATAGGACACATCTTAAGATAACCAAGAAATGTTCAGTTAGTTTTTTGAGGGAAGTGTAGGCGATAAAACTGTAGGGGTAGGCCAAGGTATGAATATTACAAGCAGATTAGAGCGGATGTAGGATATAGCAGTGACGTCGAAATGCTATTATTATTATTATTTTTTTTTTTTTTGCTACTTGCTTTACGTCGCACCGACACAGATAGGTCTTATGGCGACGATGGGACAAGGAAGGGCTTGGAATGGGAAGGAAGCGGGCGTGGGCTTAAGGTAAAGCCCCAGCATTTGCCTGGTGTGAAAATGGGAAACCACGGAAAACCATTTTCAGGGCTGCCAATAGTGGGGTTCGAACCTACTATCTCCCGAATACCGAATACTGGCCGCACTTAAGCGACTGCAGCTATCAAGCTCGGTGACGTAGAAATGAAAAAAATTAGCACAGGATAGGGTGGCACGGACGGCTGCATCAAACAAGTCTATGGACTGATGACTCAGATAACAGCAATGTATTTTATTGAATATATATAATATAACTTGATGTAATATTATTTCATCTGTCCCTTGACACAAGCCAGAGTAAAATGTAGCTTCTACATTTGGGGCTGTGAAAATACGGAAGCTGCCGAGGTATGCGTGGTGCTGAGTAAATACATGCGGAGCTAGACTAGTACGTCTGTGTGTCTGGCCCCATCGCTGAATGGTCAGCGTCGCGATATTCGGTTAAGTTGGTGCCGGGTTCCATCGCGGCCTAGTCGGGGATAATAGAGTCATCTGGTTCATTCCCCTGGCTCGAGTATTGTGTGTTTGTGTCTATTTTTGTCTGCTTCAATGCACAGCTCTTCACAAATACATACACGACAACTAGACTTCCAACCGCCACAAAAACACCTACCCCTACATAGGTTTGGCGTCGGGAAGAGCATCCGGTCATAAAACAGGGCCATGCCCACGTACACGACAGAGTTCACACCTTTGACAAGAGATTAACGAAAACAGCTTCTGTTCTCGCTCAACCCGCCCGGCCAGCGAACTTTTACCGCCAATATCACACGGAATTTAAGGGTGAAAATATGCCGAGCGGGTCGCTATGGATGTCACAATCGATGTCCGCATCACTGCTAAAACTAAAGCTCTGACCTGAATTGAACAGTGCATGCCCAAGATGTCTCGCTGTCCAGGTGACTGCCTCGATGTCTCGCCGCGATACAAATATTATAAGAGTATATATATAATACATGAGGAGAAAAATAAGTAATGCGATACGCAACGATCCCGCAATATCGGACAAAAGAAACAAGACTAGTCACAACACACGTTTTCTACAAACAAACAAAAATTATCTCACGAGCTGGGAATCACAGGTAGGTAAGTGCTCAACTTTCTTACTATGAATGGACACATGACAACATGTAAATAACTCAATGACTTAAAATGACAGCGGAATACACTTCAGCAATCTGTAACGAGTTCCTAAATAAAACGTGACTACACATCACTCTTCACTTGTCTGGAAATCTTCTGTTAATATTCTAGCAAAAACTTTCCGAAGCGTTTTAATGCATTTTGCTCTCCTGGAACAAAATGGAAGGGAATACAGTTGGGCTGAGTGACTCAGACGGTTGAGGTGCAGGCCTTCTGACTCCAACTTGGTAGATTCGATCTTGGTTCAGTCCAGTGGTATTTAAAGGTACTCAAATACGTCAGCCTCGTGTCGATAGATTTACCGGAACGCAAAAAAACTCCTACGGGACAACATTCCGGCACCTCGGCATCTCCGAAAGCCAAAAAAATAGTTAGTTGGACGTAAAGCCAATAACATTATTATTATCATCAAGGGCATACATAACCCTCCTTATCAATGATGAGTATATAATACAACATTTTCGTCCACTCGACAAAAAACAGTTTGCGACTGAAGCAGTAAGAGTTTCCCTTCATTCTGCGACCGGCAGCGATAGTGAATACCTAGCGACCCACTCGGCATGTTTGCGATTTGTCGACAGCGATAGTGATATCCAGCGATAGCGTGAGCGACCCACTTCACGTGTTTTCACTTGAACTAGGGGATGTGTAGTATGGTTTAGTGTCGCTCGATAGTGGGTTACATCCAGTAAATGAATAAACAGAGAGGAAAAGTAGAACATCTTATGAGTATAGCCCGAGAAGAATGTATAGTAATGATGTGGTTTTCCAAATTAAGTAGTGGAAGATGTTTGTTTTGATGATGATGATGCTCGTTGTTTTAAAGGGGCCTAACATCGAAGGTAATCGGCCCCTAGTGGAACGAGATGGACGACATGATATATAATAGTTAAAATTTTAAAATATATCCACTGACTAGAGTTAAAAAATGGTGGTGAAGAAAAATGAGTATGAGATGAAAACAATCAGTGGATCTAATTCGCAATGCCTTATTTGCTATTAAAATAAGACCAATACAGAAAACAAAACAATAAGGCATTGCCTGGAAGTGCAGATATATACATAATTTACACTAGACGTTAAAAGAACACATTAAAATACGCAACACAAACTAAAATGAGGTCAATGGGATAAAAGCGCAATTAACACAAATACACTAGGGCAAAGGACATCATTACACACGATAAAAAAAGACCACTATCCCTCATAAAGCGGATGACGAGGTCTGCTGACTGCTCGTCATCTCGCAGGATGAGGGAGATGGTACGCGGGAGTTTTAGACTACGGCGCAGATCGACCAGAAGCCCGAGAATCCCGAAGGGAAGTTCTCCATACCTTCGTTGTACATTTTATCGCTCTCAGCTTATTTGGAAGATGAGTGTCCTACCACTCCATCTCCCAATGGAACATAACCAGATGTCTCAGCTGAGAGCGAATATCACTTGCTGGAACCTTGAATGGCGACGGGGGCACCAGAGGGTGCCGAGGGAAACAGGTATCAATAGACTGTAGCGAGCTCAAGGAGTCAGTACACAGAAGAAAGTGTCGACGCTCATTGGACAGTGCGTACCGCAGAGTTTCACAGATAGCATAGAGCTCTGCAGTGTACACACTACAGGTTTCCGGGAGAGCAAAAAGAAACCTATCAGTGTCGACAACGAACACACAGCCCACTTTAGTGTCTGTTCTCGAGCCATCAGTGTAAACGACGACTGAGCCTGGAAACCGGCCAACAACGGACAGGAAGAGCCTCCGATAAATCGAAGGGTCCGTGTTTACCTTCGGGCCAGTGTGCAGAACCAGGATTACTACCCACGGAGGTACCTCACTTGGTTGTCTGACAAGGCTTGGATGTCTGACCGAAGGTACGTGAAGCAATCTGTGACTGGTATCCAAGCGTCCTCTAGCCGGCTGCGTTGCTTGAGGACAAGCAACGTACAGCAAACTGTTGCCATGGTTGAATACGCAAGGATAGCTTGGATGAAGTGGCATTTGTCGCAAATTAGCAGCATACGAAAGAAGCATTTTCTGGCGCCTTAGGTGTAAAGGCGGCACACCAGACTCAGCGAGCAGGCTAGCTATGGGGCTTGTAAGAAAAGCTCCCGTCGCCATCCTAACCCCACTGTGGTGGATGCTGTTCAGCTTCGCAAGCACGCTTGGTCTTGCGGAGCCATATGTTGCACTGCCGTAGTCTAGCCGGGATAAAATATGTGCCCTATAGAATCGTAGGAGCACCGTACGGACAGCACCCCAATTAGTGCTGCTAAGAAACTTCATGATATTCAGCTTCTTAGTGCACGGTAATTTGCTATCGAAAAGGAGCCCAAGAAATCGGTGTCAACAACAGGGAGAACGACATTTCCTAAGTATAGCTCAGGTTGTGGGTGAAGAGAACGGAGCCGACAAAAGTGGAAAACAGAGGACTTTGCGGTGGAAAATCGAAAGCCACGTTCTAAAGCCCACTGTTCCACTCTCCTAATAGCTTGCTGTCATTGTTGCTCCGCGACCGCCATATAGCAACGATATTACGGCTGAACCAGCAGCAGCAACAATGCCGTTTATGGCAATCTCAAACAGAGTGACACTAAGGCCGGTATTCATAGTCAGCGACTTATTTCTCTAATAAGAACGACTTAACAAAGCTGTACTTATTCGTGAAGTCGACTTAAACGTTTCTCGTATTCATAGTCGTTGGTCAAGTTCTACTTTATTAAGCTGGACTTGATAAAGCGTTACTTATTATGCAGACGCTCTGCACAATTAAGTTGAACTTTATAGTACGAGAAATAGTACAGCCATCATCACAACAGTTGAATATGCGAGTCATCCTTCAGACACGGCCAACTAGATCTACGCTGCGCTCCTTATTCCGAGTTTATTTGTTTATTTATTTGTTCTTTTACCTGTTCCTCTGCGGCTAAAATTGTAGTTACTTTTTCTTAAATGGATATGAAATGCAGTCGCAAGCATTTTACTTCCGTTGAAAACTAGGCTTTCAAGGATATTTTATTGAACCATTCTCAAATCATCTATCTATCCATCTAATATAAGCAAGTCGGTCTATAAATATATATAAAGGTACACAAATGTGAACAGACGTGAATTAATGAGGTAGTTCCATGCATCTCAGAAACTTACAACTTACTAGAAAAATCGAAAATTCTCAAAATTCCCTCCGAGGACACGCTGGGGGTTGGGGAGGCTTGAAATTTTGGGCTCAGCATAAGAATGCACTCATATATATTTACCCAAAGCGATAACCTATAGGTTCAGCGGGCTTAAAAACATTCGGGAAATTCCTCATTTTTATCCCCCTTCCCCCCAAATCAAGCTGGCGGCACAATCTGCCAGACGAGCTAGAAAATTGAAATTTGGCGAAGTTATAGCTTTTAGCCTGTAAGCGGCGGAAACATTCCAAGAATTTTAAATTTTTCACTTTTTACTCCCGATTTTTTGTCGTATTTCTTTACCTTATACGTTAGACGTGGCTGTATTTCTAGACTGTACGTACATTTTGTGATTTTTACACGTATATGTCATAGTTTGACACACTTATAGGAAAGAGAGAGTCACCGAATTTGGCACGCACACTGACACGACCAATGCTGGCCATATTGCGAGCCAAATTTCATGATTCTAGCTTCCACGTCAGTATGCGAAAAATAATATAAAGTGTTAAAAATACACCCAAATTTCACCCCATTCAAATTTTCTAACTCAATTGAACCCATAAATATGGGAGATACGAGAAAATGTTTGAAGGCCAAACATGTAGAACTACAAAACTGGCGTCTGACGGCTTAAACCGTTTGTCGATATGATGAACTGTTTAGGAGCAGTAAATCTAGAAAAGTCGGTTTGGAGCGATCTAGAAAATGTGTGTCATTATTATTAATACTTTACAAATTGATAGTGACTGTCAGCAGGAGGGCGTCTCCTGTTGTTATAAATTCTCCCCCCATCTACTTTGACTGGCAGCAAGAATGGAATCCACCGAGCTCGACAGCTTCAGTCGCTTAAGTGCGGCCTGCCGGGCTGAGTGGCTCAGACGGTTAAGGCGCTGGCCTTCTAACCCCAATTTGGGAGGTTCAATCCTGGCTCAGTCCGGTGGTATTTGAAGGTGTTCAAATACAACAGCCTCGTGTCGGTAGATTTACTGGCACGTAAAAGAACTCCTGCGGGACTAAATTCTGGCACCTCGGCGTCTCCGAAGACCGTAAAAGTAGTTGGTGGGACGTAAAGCAAATAACATTATTATTATTATTATTATTATTATTATTATTATTATTATTATTATTATTATTATTATTATTATTATTATTATTATTATTAAGTGCGGCCAGTATTCAGTATTCGGGAGATAGTGGGCTCGAACTCCAATGTCGGCAGCCCTGTAGATGGTTTTCCGTGGTTTCCCATTTCCACACCAGGCAAATGCTGGGGCTGTACCTCAATTAAGGCCACGGCCGCTTCCTTTCCACTCCTAGCCCTTTCCTATCCCATAGTCGCCGTAAGACCTATGTGTGTCGGTGCGAAGTAAAGCAACTTGTAAAAAAATGAATGGGGTCCTTCTCCAACTCTTGTGTAACTGCATTAGTAAGGAGGGCCTACCATTTTAATGAATAATTCCCTTCTCAGTTTGACTAGCAGAAGGCAAGGGAACATGCAAATTTGTTCAAATCTCCCCTACCCGATTGTGTCTGGCAGTAGACAAGGGTGCCCGCCATTATAAACAGTTTTACCCATTAAAATGTGACTGGCTTTAGGCAAAGTGGCCTGGTATTGTAACTGAAACTCACCAACTCGAGTGTGACTGACAGTAAGCTGACTGGCATTAGAAAGTGGGGCCTGTCATTATAATGATAACAGTATAACTCAATACTGATTGGCAGTAGGGAAGGTGCCTGCCATTGTAATGAAAGCTCCTCATCTGTAATGTGTCCGGAAGTACGAAAGGGGACCTGTCATTGTAACGAAAACTCCCCAAATCGATTGTGACCGGCAGTAGACAAGGGGGCCTGCCGTTATCACAACTCCACAACTCGTACGTTACACGGGAAAGAAAGTATGGGGTCCTCCCGTGGCGTTTCTTCGATAAAATCTCACTCAGCGCGTGTACAGCAATTCACGTAGAAATCTGTATACAATGTAGAATACCGTAGCGAAGCACGGGTTCATTTGCTAGTAGAGAATAAGAAAACGAGCGCGGTATCTTCTAAGCAAAAGGAAGATGCTTGGTTAAGTATTGCTGAAGAATTCAATTCCTCAATACACACTGTAGAAAATGGAAGTAATGTTCTTATAATGGTAAAAATACTATTTCAGAAGCGAAGATTGTATAAGTATTATTATAACTAGCACTAATTTCGTTATAATTTATTATAGCGAGATGCTAAAAATTGCGGGAAGTATGGGCAAATATGAAATGCCATCACAGAAACCTCCTTTTGAATTCCACTTCACTGTAAAATTCAAATGGGTCCATAACATTTTGCAAGTATCGCTTTGGAGCACGGATTTCGTCTAACACTTCCTCAAAATCTTCATCCATTTTATAGGTTAAGATGCGAAATAAGTCAAGGGTCTGCTTGACTTGACGAAGTTCAACTTATTTCATCACATAAGTAACACTTAAATGACTATGAATTCCAATAAGTCCAGCTTCATGAAGTTAGACTTTATGAAGTATATCACTATTAAGTAGGACTTATTTGTGCCGGAATCTGGAATAAAGTCGAGATTTAAGTTCGACTTGAACGTAAGTCTTACTTATTGCGACTATGAATACCGGCCTAAGGACCGATCCCTGTGGAACCCCATTTTCCTGAACGTGGTATTGCGAATATGTCCTCCCTACTCGGACACTAATATACGGAGGGACAAAAAATTCGCAATAAATACCGGCAAGTGACCTCGGAATCTCCATTGATGCAGTACTGAAAGGATACCATATCGCCATGTGGTGTCATAGGCCTTTTCTGAGTCAAAGAAAACAGCTACCCAATGCTGTTTGCGAAGAAATGCATCCTGGATTGAGCTCTCCAGGCGTACCAAGTGGTCAGTGGTCAGCGGTCAGCGGTCGAGCGAGCGGCTCAAAACCCACATTGGTACTCGGACAAGAGTCGTCGTTTCTCCAGACACCACACAAGTCGGCGATTTACCATCCTCTCAAATAGCTTACACAGGCAGTTTGTAAGACAAATCGGTCTGTAACTTCCTGCATACGTAGGATCTTTGTCAGGCTTGAAGACAGGAATGACGATGTCCTCTCGCCACTGAGATGGAAACTCGCCCTCTATCCAGATTCGGTTGAACACACGAAGGAGATATAGTAGAATATCCTCACTAAGGTGTTTCAACATCTGGTTATGGATATTGTCTGGTACAGGAAACGTGTCCTTGCAAAGCGCTAAGGCGCTCCGGAGTTCCCACTCTGTAAAGGGCACGTTGTAGTCCTCTGAAGCTTGCGTGGCAAAACTAAGTTGATGAGGTTCTGCCACCCGCTTCCGAGCTAGGAAATCACGATGGTAATTCCCGGAGCCAGATTCATCCGCGAAATGGCTAGGTAGATGGTTAGCAATCGAGAGTGATTCAGTGGAAATTCTCGGTGCAGAAGATGAACCTTGGATACCCGAAATACGTCGAAGTTTAGTCCACACTTGAGATGACGGAGTATGTGACGTCATAGGCGATACACATCTCTCCCACGAAGCTTTCTTACTTTGGCGAATAAGATCTCGCGCCTTAACGCGGAGTTTCTTAAATGTTACCAAATTGGCCAAAGTAGGCTGTCTACGGTAACGTTTAAGAACGGGACGGCGTTCTTTGATAGCTGCTGCTATTTCTTCGTTCCACCAAGGAACGAGTTTTCGGCGAGGAGTCGCCGATAAGGACGGAATGGACTCCTCAGCAGCAGCGAGAATAACTTGGTTGATGTAAGTTATTTCCTCGCCGAAGGTCGTCTGATATCGTCGTTGAAGACAGCCAGTGATGTGTACTTTGGCCAATCAGCGTGTTGAAGAATCCATCGAGGAGTCACGACGAATTTTTGTTTCAACAATGTAAGTATGATGGGAAAATGGTCACTGTCACAGAGATCATCGTGTTTATTCCACCAAAACAGCGGAACCAACGTTCGGCTGCATAGACTTACGTCTATGCGAGAATATGTGCCGTAACGTACACTGAAGTGAGTTGGTTCCCCTGTGTTCAAAATGCATAAATCCATCTCTGTTACTAATCTTTCCAGCTCTCGTCCGCGAGGACAAGGCGTCTCAGGGCCCCATATGGGGTGATGGGCGTTAACATCTCCGAATAAGAGGAAAAGAGGTGGAAGCTGATCTATAAGATCATTGACGTCATTTATGTTAAGAGACTGACCTGGTGGAAAATAAACGTTACACATTGTTGCTATGGCAGGCAGAGTTACTCGGACCGCAATATCTTCCAGTGGGGTCCTTAAAGAAACCTCTTCACTATAAGTACCAGAACGGACAAAAATACCCACGCCACCAGACGCCCGGTGGGTATAATATCGTTCTGTTGAGTATAGTCAGAAATTTCTCAAGACCGTATGATGACATGGTCTGAAGTTTGTCTCCTGAATACATACTATACTCGTTGCGTACTCACTAATGAGCTGACGTAGCTCAGCAAGATGCCTGTCATAACCGTTACAATTCCACTGCAACAGTGCCATAGTGTGGGTGTTAACTTCTGAGGTTCAGGTTAGAAGCAGCGTAATGCTACATAACCTACACTCACATCCCCATCTGTAGATGGAGATAAATGCTCCATGTGCATCACCTCGTCACCAGACATAGGGGCGGCTTTCACCGACCTCGTGGGGGAAGGAGACGTCTTCTTCCCCTTCTGTGCCAGCGTAGCTTTCTTAGCTGGCACAGGGTTATTGGTGGACGAAGGTCGGTATGAACCCACCTTCGAGCTCTTTCTCTTTGCGGCTTTGCTCACAGGAGCAATTGCCGCCTTGGGCGCAGCAATCTTCGAAAGTGTTTCAATAGAAAATGACGAACCTGGGAAAGACTGTGCGATCATGCTGAAGTCTAGTGTCTTGGCCGGTGCATTCAGAGAATTAAACTTACGGCGCGCTTCCTGGTAGGAAAGACCATCCAAGGTCTCTATCTCCTGGATCTTCTTCTCACTCAGATAGGTCAGACAGTTCCGATCTCGAGAAAAATGAAGACCAGAACAGTTAGTGCACTTGTACGGAGATGTGCACTCCTCCGCGCCGTGAGCTAGTTTCCTACATATACCACACACAGACTGGTTCGAACAACGAGATACCATGTGTCCGAATCTCTGGCATTGATAACACCGCATAGGAGGCGGGATGTACGGCCTCACAACGCAACGATAGATTGTTACCTTGACTTTCTCTGGCAATACTGACAATTTGAAGGAAACTATGAACGCATCCGTGGCAACGTCTTCACCGTTGACTTTGCGCGTAATGCGCCGGACGTGTGTCATGCCACGGTGCTTCATGTCTTCCATCTATTCATGTCCGTGTTCAGAATAAGATCACGGTGGAAAATAACTCCACGAACCAGATTCAAGGTTTTGTGCTCTTCCACTTGGACGGGTATGTCGCCAAAGTGGTCGCACTTAATCAACTGGTCGGTTTGGAGTGCAGTGCTCATCTTCAGAAGCAAACCTCCATTGCGCATTTTTTTAGATCGTTAAGTTCGCCGTATACACCTTCGATGTGTCGACTGAAAATTATGGATTTAACCAGCTTGAAATCTTGCACATCGGTTCTGGTAGCAACCAGGAACCTAGGGAAGCTGGAGCCCAGACTAATACGCTGCACTTGTTCCCAAGGGGTTGCTCCCCTTAGGGAATCAAAAGTTAAAGACTAGTGTGGCGAACTACCCGAGGAGGCAGGTGGAAGTTGCTTCGACGCCATGCCCGAAATCATTCTCGCCGAATGTCACCCACTCCTATCAGGGGTCTCTGTAGCCGAATCAAGCAGCCAAGGGAACACCCACTTTGTCATAGCCGGTACTGTCCGGTGTCCGATGTTGGACGATGCCCAATACGGGAGGACTGAGGCAATGAACACAAGGACTCCCTTCCTCCAGTCACCCGCAATAGCATGTACCCCATAGCGTGTACAGAGCACTAAATATAGGTAAAAATAAAGAAAAATAATAATATGCTCTTCTGGCATTCGGCTGTGCGAGGACCTGTGTTGTCAGGCGGATACTACTGCCCGGGTACATGACACTCCCACCCGCCGCTTCCTGGGTGGTTACTGACACGGCTTTCGAGCGTAGTCACACGCGTAGGAGCTCCCTCTCCGAGCAGCACGCACATGAAAAATTTTGAAATGGTCTACAACTAGCCCTCAGAAACTAATCAAGAGAGGACCATGGCCATATGACCCTTTAAGTCGCCTTCTACGACAGGCAGGGATTACCTGTTAATGTATTCAACCCCTCCCATCCACAGGAGGTCCAACACATTATACCAAACCGCAATCCACGTCCGCACCTAAGTCGCACTTTTAGTCGCCTCTTATGACAGGCAGGGGATAACGCGGGTGTATTCTACATGTGCGTCCCCCACCCGCATGGGGTGTGTGTTTGGTCCGCGAGAGATATTTTATTTCCCTGAAGTCTGCCGGCAAGCCGGTTAGGACCTCCCTATCCGCCACCTGGGATGCGCCACGTGGGAGTATCACCTCTCCCCCTGCTACGCCAGCGTAGCAGGTTCGTGGGATGTTTGTTTTAGAAAAGAATAAACAGTGTTTCAAACAGGAAGAAAGGATGTGGCAATTTCTTCCTTAGCGTCGACGTCACTAATTTCCAAGTTAGCGAATCACCGAAGTCGCCTCTGTAATATAATTCAACATATAACCCAATAATCTCAGTGACAAGACAGGCAATGCTGTAAATTATTGAGGATATTGTTAGATAAACTTAACCCTAATAGGTATTTAGCAATGGGAGAGCATATAGTTGAAAGGAATAATAAATTTACATGGAATTAATACATTTGGTCAAAAAGGGAAAATCACTTTGAATCAAGTTTGAGTGAAAGAAGTACAGGTGAGAAACCGTTGTATAAATTAGCGTTTAATCATTTAAGGAAAAAAAAGAAAAAAGAAGAAAAAGATAAAACTTAAATTTATTTAGGTAATCTCATTCAACATCATCGGAATATAAAAAAATTGTATTTAATTTTCCTAATATATCATTAATGTTTGTTTATTCATTGATATGGCGAATTATGGTATAATACTTCTTTAAATGTTGGGCTAAAGTGTTATATTGCTTTTATTCATTGACTGGACTTCATTGATGAAGGGAATGTACTATGTTCCTGAAACATGTTTGAATAAATAATTTTCAATTATAGAAATGTATTGGCAAGGTGGACCAAGCACATACTATTTTATATTTTAAATAGTTTTTAATAGCTTTTAATATTGCTAGATTCAGCTACTGGAGGAGTATAATGCACAGACCTAGGAACTGAAAATTAATTATGAAAGGTTTCTTTAGATGTATGTATTTTCTTTCAAAATTTCCAGTTGAGACTCTTTCGGTATTTTTCAATTTACGTTTTATAGCACGTCTGCAGATTCTTTACTAGCGGTGTCAAACATACGGCTCGCGATGTCATTCGTTTCACGACATTATAGCTCTCGTAACATTGCCTATGAAATGAAATAGCGTATGGCTTTTAGTGCCGGGAGTGTCCGGGGACAAGTTCGGCTCGCCAAATGCAGGTCTTTGATTTGACACCCGTAGGTGACCTGCACGTCGTGATGAGGATGAAATGATGATGAAGACGTCACAAACACCCAGCCTCCGTGCCAGCGAAATTAACCAATTATGGTTAAAATTCCCGACCCTGCCGGGAATCGAACCCGGGACCCCTGTGACCAAAGGCCAGCACGCTAACCATTTAGCCATGGCGCCGGACATTGCCTATGATAATACGCTTCTTACTTTCAGTGGTGCGTGTACTCGTTGACTTACAAATATTTCCACCGATCATTTTTTGTATCAACTGATCTTATACAATCGTACATATATCAATATTCAATTAATTAAAGCATTAACGCTAGTGTTGGTCCTGTTTCATGTAGCTTGGTATCTTAACTGTAATAAAAATTGACTGTAATTTAAAATAAATATTTTTCAGCTCACAGATAATAGCTCTCCCAAGGACATCACTCTGCTGTATCAATACTCACCTGTAAAAGAAAAGCGAGAAACATATACACAATTATTCCGTAGCATTTTGGTGAGATAAGCATTGATTATAACTCATTTTTCTTGCAAGAAATCAACTAATCTTATATATGAACTAAAAGTAATCAACAATGTTAATAATATAATTATTAATTAATTTAGAGTGCTTGATAATCATACAGTGTAAATTAATTAGCACTAACTTTAATTATCGAATCAGTTACTGACTAGCTAACGTTACAGAAATTATTTAAGTAAATGTATAACAAAACTAACCGACTGCACCTTATATACCTTTCTTTTTTTTCTTTTCTTTACTAAAAGGGTCTCACTTCTAGACTCAAACAATATGGTGCATTGAAACAAGAAAATATGCCCATGTGATCCGACGGGAAACCGAAGTACTTATGGACCATAACTTTAATTCAAAAATCATACACCGTGCGAGATCGCTACGTGGCTTGAGTCTCGTAGCAGTGAGTTTGCCTTTGGGAGAAAAACCCCATTATCGCCAGCCCCGAAAATGGTGTTCCGTAGATTCCAGTTTTTACCAGGTAAATTCTGGAACTGTCCGCCTCTGTGGTGTAGTGGTTAGCGTGATTAGCTGCCACCCCCGGAGGCCCGGGTTCGATTCCCGGCTCTGCCACGAAATTTGAAAAGTGTCATGAGGGCTGGAACGGGGTCCACTCAGCCTCGGGAGGTCAACTGAGTAGAGATGGGTTCGATTCCCACCTCAGCCATCTTGGAAGTGGTTTTCCGTGGTTTCCCACTTCTCCTCCAGGCGAATGCCGGGATGGTACCTAACATAAGGCCACGGCCGCTTCCTTCCCTCTTCCTTGCCTATCCCTTCCAACCTTCCCATTCCTCCACAAGGCCCCTGTTCAGCATAGCAGGTGAGGCCGCCTGAGCGAGGTACTGGTCATTCTCCTCAGTTGTATCCCCGACCAAGAGTCTGAAGCTCCAGGACACTGCCCTTGAGGCGGTAGAGGTGGGATCCCTCGCTGTGTCCGAGGGAAAAGCCGACCCTGGAGGGTAAACAGATGATGATGATGATGATGATGATGATGAAATTCTGGGACTGCACGGTCACTTCCCTTTCAGTCCTAGCACTGCCCTATCCCGTCGTCGTCATAAGACCTTCTTACTGTGCCGGTGCGACGTAAAACAAATAGCAAAATTTTAAAAATGCACGCTTAGTATTACAATCTTCAAGCGGTTCAGAATTCGTGATTTAAACATTTCGAAAAGCGTTTTACGTTTGTTGTCTGGTATTATTACTTTGTTAAGGAGTCCGGCTCCATGGCTAAATCGTTAGCGTGCTGGCCTTTGGTCGTAGGGGTCCCGGGTTCGATTCCCGGCATTGTCGGTAATTTTAACCTTAATTTTGGTTAATTTCGCTGGCACAGGGGCTGGGTGTATGTGTGGTCTTCATCATCATTTCATCCTCATCACGACGCGCAGGTCGCCTATGGGAGTCAAATCAAAAGACCTGCATCTGGCGACCCGAACTTGTCCTTAGACACTCCCGGCACTAAAAGCCATACGCCATTTCATTTTTTTTACTTTGTTGAACGTTTCTTATTTCAAGGATTGCTAGCAGTTGAACAATGTTCTAATTTGCCTTCTCCTTCTTCCGCCTTGCATCCGGGAGATAGTAGGTTCGAATCCCACTATCGGCAGCCCTGAAGATGGTTTTCCGTGGTTTCCCATTTTCACACCAGGCAAATGCTGGGGCTGTACCTTAATTAAGGCCACGGCCGATTCCTTCCAACTCCTAGACCTTTCCTATCGCATCGTCGCCATAAGACCTATCTGTGTCGGTGCGACGTAAAGCCTTCTTCCGCCGCTTTTCCCGCCCCTGTGGATTCACGAGTGCGAACTGAGTCACACCTGTTGATTTGTCCCTGTGTTACGGCCGGATGCCCTTCCTGACGCCAACCCTATCTGGAGGGATGCCATCACTATTGCGTGTTTCTGTGGTGGTTGATAGTGTAGTGTGTGTTGTCTGAATATGAACCAGAAATTATTGAAACAAACACAAACACCCAGTTCCAGAGCCAGAAGAATTAATCAGACGCATTTAAAATCCTCGGCCTGGGCGGGAATCGAACTCGGGACCCTCTGAACCGAAGGCCTCAACGCTGATCATTCAGCCAAGTAGACGGACAATGTTCTAATTTGCCTGTTGTTAATTTAATTTCCTAACTATTAACAGCAGAGGAGAATGGGCATTGTAACTAATGGCACCTCAAACCATAATGCGTAGGGTTAGAGTCGTGTGTGAATGGTGGTTCTGTGGCATGCCAGAGAGAGGCTCTGAGCCTCCAAATCACGTGCAATCACATGATTGCTGGTGCTTCATTCTGACGCCCGCCGTATGATATCAGCGTCAAATTGTACCGTACGTGGTTTGTAATCTACCATACCCTTTATCGAAATGCAAGCTTGTATTTTTTACGTGATCTTGAATTTCACGTGGAATCCCAACCACAGGTGAGTATATCCTACCATCAATCAGGGTACGAAGCGAGGCCACTTAGGTGAGAAGACAATGACGCAGTCACTAAGGTGTTACATCTACAGACTCTTTGTGATTGTGAAGGATAGGTTCAGTGCTTAAACTACTTGTTACCTTACTTCTAATATTGGTTGTGTGGTACAGTATTAACAAAAAATCTGGTGACGAAATTAACTAAAATGTAACAGTACTTTTTTGAGAGTCCACCTCTGAGGTGTAGTGGTTAGTGTGATTAGCTGCCACCTCATGAGGCCCGCGTTTGATTTCCAGCTATGCCACGAAATTTGAAAAGAGGTACGATGGATGAAACGGGGTCCACTCAGCCTTGGGGAGTCAACTGAATAGAGGGGTTTCGATTTCCACCTCAGCCATCCTCGAAGTGGTTTTCCGTGGTTTCCCACTTCTCCTCCAGGCAAATGCCGGGATGGTACCTAACTTAAGGCCAAAACCACTTCTCCCTACTTTGCCTATCTCTGCCAAACTTCCCATCCCCCATAAGGCCCCTATTCCGCATAGCAGGTGAGGCCGCTGGACAAGATACTGGTCCTCCTCCACAGTTGTATACCCGAACCCAAAAGTCTCAAGCTACAGGACACTGCCTTTGAGGCGGTAGAGGTAGGATCCCTCGCCGAGTCCGAGGGAAATATCAACCCTGGAGGGTGAACGAATTAAGAAAGAAAGAAAGAAATAAAGAAAGAAACAAGCAAACAAACAAAGAAAGGAAAAACTTTTTCTGAGAGAAAAGAGCTCCAGGAACTTTATAACTGAAAGGATCGGAAAACGCATTTTATTATTATTATTATTATTATTATTATTATTATTATTATTCAATTTGCTTTACGTCGCACCGACACACATATGTCTTATGGCGACGATGGGATAGGAAACGGCTAGGAATAGGAAGGAAGCGGCCGTGGCCTCAATTAAGGTTCGAGTACATCCGCAGCATTTGCCTGGTGTGAAAATGGAAAACCACGGAAAACCATCTTCAGGGTTGCCTAGAGTGTGATTCAATCTCACTATCTCCCGAATGCAAGCTCACGGCTGCGCGCCCCTACCACCCGGGCAACTTCCTTGGTATTATTATTATTATTATTATTATTATTATTATTATTATTATTATTATTATTATTATTATTATTATTATTATTGGTGGTGGTGGTGGTGATGGTAACTGTTTTCACCATACAAAAAATTGGGAGTATAAGCAATTAAAGAGGAATAATTCCAGCCTCTCGAGCAATGAGCGTATCGGGCACAGAAAGGAAACAGCTGTGATGGGAGGAAGATGATAGACTTCCTAAACCTCGTAGACATAATATCACCGTGATCAGTGGAAAGCTAATGGAATGAGCCACGATCCTATCCACCAGCTTGGGAATGGACGGCCATCGCTCTAACGTCTGAACCACTCAGCCCGACAGGAACAGTAGGCCTACACATTATATCTTGCAAGTGCAAGTTATAAAAATTGATCATTCAAACCTCTGTAGCTTTGAAAAGATTCGGGTAGGGTAAAAGAGTATCAGAGAGACATTCTTCCCTGGTGTCACACCAAGAAGGCCACAGTACGAATCCCTACCAGGTACGGCTATTTGGCTGAATTGGTCAGCAGAGCGGCATTTGGTCCAGAGAGTTCCATGTTCTATTCTTGGGGATTTAAGCCTTGTCCTCCAACTTGGGAACTGGGTATTTATGTTCCATAAGTTAATTTATTCTTGTAGTAGAAAGAAAGTTAAAGAAAGTTAAAGTCAGTTTCATCAACACTGACATTGCGGCAGGCTTTATGGAGAAGACCGAAAGGCAATCATTTTAAAAATATAAAATGTAAAAACAAATCTCTACCAATAAACTTTGAAATTTTGTAATTGGAAAATTACGTAAAAATGGCGTAGATTCCAGGTAAAAAGGAGGTACTGCTACTATGATCACGATATCATCATTCAGGTAAATCTTGCAAATTTCTGTACTCTTGTTTGCTCATGTGTAAGATAACTTCTTATTGAAAATGATTAATACTGCCATCTTCCAGTGTACACACTGCGTGTAGTAGTTGACAATATTCCACAATCTTTGGGAAATAAATGAATACAGTTTATACTTAAATATTGTATGTTGTAGCAGTGATTAATACTTATTTACAAACGCAGTCCAGTGTCATTTTCAACAAACCTCTGTTGATAATTTTGATGTATTATTTAACATTCCATAGAAGTCAAACGTTATAGACACACAATCCTTTAGTACATACTACTGCCCCAGGTACGACTTCACTAACGTAAGGAAAATTCGATTAGCTGTTGCTACACGTACCGTCTACCTGTTTAAAATTATATCATATTTTACAAAGTGTTTAATAATTATTAGCTGCATTACCCATCGTTGGGTTACTGATATTTCTTTGTCAACAGTGTTCGCTGTTGATGAAGTAAGCAATAACAATACAAGTTAATATCTCCCTTACCGAGCCCGATAGCTGCAGTCACTTAAGTGCGGCCAGTATCCAGTATTCGGGAGATAGTAGGTTCGAATCCCACTGTCGGCAGCCCTGAAAATGGTTTTCCGTGGTTTCCCATTTTCACACCAGGCAAATGCCGGGGCTGTACCTTAATTAAGGCCACGGCCGCTTCCTTCCCACTCCTAGCCCTTTCCTGTACCATCGTCGCCATAAGACCTATCTGTGTCGGTGCGACATAAAGCAACTAGCAAAAAAAAAAAATCTCCCTTAACATCACTCACACGGTAAAAACGTATAGAATATTAAATATTGTGAATCGCATTGGAAAAGGCTAGGAAAGCAACAGATGGGGAATCTGCCACCTGGGCGACTGCACTAAATGCAGATCAGTATTGATTGATTGATTGATTGATTGATTGATTGATTGATTGATTGATTGATAAGTTTTGTTATTTATAGGCATTAGATCGACCCATATTTGTAGAGCTAATTGGTCACATGTGAAAGTGTAATCGTATCGATTATCTTAGTTTACCTTGTGCGGTAAAATCGCACGAGAAATGGAAATTGTTAGTTCCTCAACTTTTATTATGTGGGCCCTACAGTTTCCCGATTAACGGAAAACTTTGACAATAATATACAACCTAGTGCATAACCCGGCCATCCCTTAATTTAAAAATCGACTTTTGAGAAATTCTGTTGAGTCATTTTTCCGTTATTTAACAGACAGACAGTCACACAGAAATTGAACTAAATCTACACACTTTCGACTTTAGTTTACCTAATACGAGCTAAACAAATGTTCGGGGAAAATATTCTAAGTGTCCAGACAAACTTAAAATTTCATTTCTGAACATGACGTCAATTCACAAACAAAAATAAAAGGTTCACTAAGACTGCCTTTCAAATTCGCCATACCGGCTTCATGACTTTAGACAAGACTTCCACCGGGCGAGTTGGCCGTGCGCGTACAGGCGTGCGGCTGTGAGCTTGCATCCGGGAGATAGTAGGTTCGAATCACACTATCGGCAGCCCTGAAAATGGTTTGCCGTGGTTTCCCATTTTCACACCAGGCAAATGCTGGGGCTGTACCTTAATTAAGGCCACGGCCGCTTCATTCAACTCCTAAGCCTTTCCTATCCCATCGTCGCCATAAGACCTATCTGTGTCGGTGCGACGTAAAGCCCCTAGCAAAAAAAAAAATACAAGACTTCCAGATCATAAATCAAGAGATATAAACGTTGCCGGTTGTAAACACACGGGGCTGATGACCAAGTTATCCTCAGCACACAAATGAAGTAAGAAATTCTGTCTAATGTCTACTCCCTGAACTTTGACTGGCCCAACCTCCAGCTTTTACCAAGACAACGCTGGACAGGTAACTTGAGCCGGAGTTTACCAACGGAAGGGTGGCCAATTTCTTTCAGCGAGCTGACCGTGCTATTAGAGTCGCGTAGCTGTCACCTTGCATTCGGGAGATATTGGGTTCGAATCCCACCGTCGACAGCCCTGATGATGGTTTTCCTTGATTTTCCATTTACACATCAGGCAAATGCTGGGGCTGTCGCTTCCTTCCCACTCGTAGCCCTTTCCTATCCCATCGTCGCCATAAGATTTATCTGTGTAGGTGCAACGTAAAGCAAAATTGTAAATTAATAATAATATGCGCGCCAACATAACGAGGGACGATTCTAGAATATAAGACGCTCAGAATACAAGTGGTGTACCGTACGTCCAATTTTTTCGTTTGTTTTAGCACAGGCGTATTATACTCTCCAGTATGGGGCTTTATCGTAGGACTAGTGAATGAAGTCCATAGCTGAGCTGATTGTCTCCAGGTGGTTGCACTTTACATGACCAATGAAGCAAGTGTTTTTTATTACAGAATAGATGTGAAGCAAGTTCACACTCCATGCTGTGTTTTGATGTTTTGTTGCTATAACACCAGTTAATCATTACTGTGGACAGAGAAGGGTGCTATTAATCATATGAAGCCATATCCTGCCTATCATAGTCATTACACAAGAAACAAAAATCGTGAAAGAAATTAAACCATGATTTGTATATCTGCAAAATGTACAATATGCACATGCAGGAATGTAAAGAAGAATAGAAAACACCAGTGAAAGAGAAAGTCTATTACAATATTTTCGCGACCAAATTTAATCCTCATTAAGATAAAGATTCCAATGGAACACAGTGAAGCTAAACTGATGTGTCTGAAGCAGGAAAGGTAAATGCACTTAATAAGAGCTTCTTAGGTAAGGAAAAATTTAAAATTAGACGCAACTAATTTTTCATGTGAATGTTACTCTTGCTCTAAAGATGCTGATGACCATGATGAATTGTTATATGTGTAAAAAAAATGCGAATGGAAACACTGGAATTTCGTACTTTTTAGATGCATTTTATCAGTTAAACACTTCAAATGAAAATGTTATATTGTGTACTGAAAGTTTTCTAATAAGTTTCAGTAGACAACTGAAATGAAATGTCGTATGGCTTTCAGTGCCGGGATATCCCAAGAAGGGTTCGGCTCGCCAGGTGCAGGTCTTTCTATTTGACACCCGTAGGCGACCTGCGCGTCGTGATGAGGATGAAATGATGATGAAGACAACACATACACCCAGCCCCCGTGCCATTGGAATTAACCAATTAAGGTTAAAATTCCCCGACCCGGCCGGGAATCGAATCCGGGACCCTCTGAACCGAAGGCCAGTACGCTGACCGTTCAGCCAACGAGTCGGACAGTAGACAACTGAAGCAAGACCATAAATTTTATTTCAAAATTTATTATACTTCCAAATATTTATTCTGTGTACTAAAACTCACACGGAACGAGTGAAGTACTATTTTATCTTTGCAAATAGACCAAATTTAGATTTGTAAAATATATGCCGATTATTTTTGTTCCCATCTATCTTTAACTCTCAATCTCACAAAAGCAGTTTATCTGGACTTACACCACTTGTAATCTGAACGCCTCTGTCCAAGCCAGCGGGCAGAACAAAGAACAGCATTGGATCACCACTAAGTGATATCGAAACCAAATACGTAAGCAAGGATCGTCCATTACTGAGACAGAAATTATATTGTGACTCCTAAAGGGAATAATTACCAAGGTTGATCTGATTCACGTTGTAAACATTGAACATTAATCTGTAATATATTGCAAGTTTCTTTTCATGTTAGTATGGTCAATAGTACAATCAAATTGTCAGGTATAGTAACCTTGACTGCATGCGCCTATTATTCCTATCGTTTGCAGGGAGTAACAATAGCATTTCCTGAGCTTTTATAAGCACTATCTGAGAAGAAATTTTTATTCTCTATTGTTATCGTTATTAATATTCAAAATTGAAAATCCTATGGTAACCTCTGCCGCTCATTTACCTACACCTTCACCAAATTATATACATTATTAATAATAATATGCGTTTTTATAAGAGGATTAGAATTATTATTATTATTATTATTATTATTATTATTATTATTATTATTATTATTATTATTATTATTATTATTATTATTCTCTCTTTCCTTCTTTCTTAATCTGCTTACCCTCCAGGGTTGGTTTTACCCTTGGACTCAGCGAGGGACCCCACCTCTACCACCTCAAGGGCAGTGTCCTGGAGCGTGAGACATTGGGTCGGGGATACAACTGGGGAGTATGACCAGTACCTCGCCTCACCTGCTATGCTGAACAGTACCTTGGTGGGGGATGGGAAGATTGGAAGGGATAGGAAAGGAAGCGGCCGTGACCTTAGGTACCATCCCGGCATTTGCCTGGAGGAGAAGTAGGAAACCACGGAAAACCACTTCTAGGTTGGCTGAGGTGGGAATCGAACCCATCTCTACTCAGTTGACCTCCCGAGGCTGAGTGGACCCCGTTCCAGCCCTCATACCACTTTTCAAATTTCGTGGCAGAGCCGGGAATCGAACCCGGGCCTCCCGGGGTGGCAGCTTATCACACCAACCACTATACCACAGAGGCGGACAGTTGAGTTACCTACCTCCGAAAAACATAAGGGGCTGGTGAACCATCCGGCGTATAAGAAAACATAAAGGTCCAATAATACTGCCTTGAGGAATTCCCCTCTTGGTTATTCGGGGTTATATAAAGCTTCCCCTACTCTAATTCTCTAAGGTCTATTTTCTAGAAATATAGACACTCATTCAGTTACTCTTTTGTCTAGTCTAGTCCAATTGCACTCATTCTTGCCAGTAGCCTCCCATGATATACCCAATCAAGTGCCTTAGACAGTCAATCGCGGTACAGACAATTTGACATCCTGAATCCAGGATATCTAATATATCTAATATAGCGTGCCTGCCCCTTACCCGAAGGCCCCGGGTACGATTCCCGGGCGGGTCAGGGATTTTTACCTGGTTCGACGTCCACTCAGCCTACGTGATTAGAATTGAGGAGCTACCTGACAGTGAGATAGCGGTCCCGGTCTAGAAATTCAAGAATAACGGCCGAGATGGTTCGCGTTCTGGCCATACGACACCTCGTAATATGCAGGCCTTGGGCTAAGCAGCGGTCGCTTAGTAGGCCAAGGCCCTTCAAAGGCTGTAGTGCCATGGGGTTTGGTTTTGGTTTTGGAATCCTACAAGTTGAGCTTCAGCGGAATAATCTTTCCTAAACCCGAACTGCCTTCTATCGAACCAGTTATTCTTTTTACAAACATGCCTAATATAATCAGAAGGAATGCTTTCCCAAAAAGTAACATGCAATACATGTCGAACTGACTAGTCTGTAATTTTCAGCTTTATAGCTATCACCCATTCCTTTATACACAGGGTCTACTATAGCAACACTCCATTCATTTGGAATAGCTCCTTCATACAAACAATAATCAAATAAGTACTTCAGATATGGTACTATATCCAAACCCATTGACGTTAGTATATACCCCGAAATCTTCTCAATTCCAGCTGATTTTCTAGTTTTCAACTTTTGTATCTTATTGTAAATGATGTCGTCATCACAGATGAATTTTAATACTTCTTTAGTATTAGTCACATCCTCTATCTGTACATTATCCTTGTAACCAACAATCTTTACATATTGCTGACTGAAAACTACCGCCTTTTGAAGATCCTCGCATACACACTCCCCTTGCCCATTAATGGTTCTTGGAATGTCCTTCTTAGAATCTGTTTCTTCCTTAAAGTACCTATACATACCCTTCCATTTTTCACTAAAATTTGTATGACTGCCAATTATGCTTGCAATCGTGTTATCCTTAGCTGACTTCGTTGCTAGATTCAATTTCCTTCAATTTCTCCTTACTTTTACAGGCATTTTAAACTATTTCTTGCACACCTGCACCTCCTTCTTAGTCTATTTACTTCTCTGTTATAATATAGTGGGTCTTTTCCATTCCTTGCCACCTTTAAAGTTTCAAACCTGTTTGCACATACCTCAACAACTTCTTTGAACCCATCTCAAAGTATGTTTACATTTTTATTTACCGTTTTCCACCGATCACAGTTACTTTCTAAGAATTCCCTCATGCCTGTTTTATCAGTCATATGGTACTGATTAATAGTTCTAGTCTTAAGACCTTCCTTTCTATCACATTTATTTTTAACTACGACAAAAACAGCTTCGTGATCACTAATGCCATCTATTACTTCGGTTTCTCTATAGAGCTCGTCTGGTTTTAAAAGCACCACGTCCAGAATATTTTTCCCTCTAGTTGGTTCCATCACCTTCTGAATCACCTGTCCTTCCCATATTAACTTACTTGCCATTTGTGGCCATGCTTCCTGTCGTTTTCATTACCTTCCCAATTGGCATTTGGTAAATTGAGATCACTCTCTACAATCACGTTCCTTTCCATATCGTTTCCCAGATAGTTCATTATCATAATTCTAAATCAGCGTCAGCGCTACCCTTTCCCGGTCTGTACACTTCAAAACATCAAGTTGCCCATGATCTTAAGAGATGAGCCTTACACCCAGAATTTTAAGTTTTTCATCTTTAACGTTTTCGTAGCTTACAAATGCTTCTTTCACCGGAATGAATACTCCGCCCTCCTACCATTCCTATCCTATTTCTACGATACACAATCCAGTATCGCGAGAAAATTTCTCGCATCCATTATATTTTTCTCAGCCATGATTCAACTCCTTTCACAATATCTGGTAAGTATATACCTATTAAATTACTTAATTCTATTCCTTTCTTTACAATAGTTTTCAACAAAACCATTTTTATGTCAACCTACTTGACTTCCAGATCCCTGAACCCTTATCACCGCTTCCTAGACCACCCCGTTTCCCTTAATATACCTCTCTACAACCCTTCTAAACACATTTCCTAACTTACACGTTCCACTGCGGTTGAGGTGAAGACCATCTGAGCACAGATACCTATCTCCTACTCGGCCATTAGGATCTAGAAATCTCACTCCCAGTTTCCCACATACCCACTCCATAGTCCCATTTAAATCCCCAATCACCTTCCAGTCAGTATCCCTCCTACACAGTATTCTACTGATAATTTCCGCTTCCTTAAACTTTACCCGCGCTGCATTTACCCGATTCCATACATACCCAACTATGTTTGTACTTATACCTGCATGCCTTACGTTGTTGGTACCAACGTGAAACACTACCATTTTCTCCTTTCCCTCCTCCTTCTCTTCTACTTTCCTCAACATCTGCCTTAACCTAATTCCTGGATAACGCTCTACTCTGGTTCCCTTTCCTTCACCAACTTTCCCCACATGCCTAACAATGGAATATTCCATGACCAGAGCCTCAACCCTACCCACCACATTTGATCCCCTCCCCTCCTGGTCAGCCCTTTCTTCTCTCACTCCTGCAGAAGCTACTTCCTCCTCCCCCTTTCCCTCCCGCAACCCTGTTCCATCTGTCTTTTCCTATCCTCTACTTTACTTTCCATTTCCTACCTTTTCCTTTCCTCCTACTTCCACACTTCTCAGCAACAGTTCCCAGTTTCTCATCTTCCCTCTAATGTTATAACTGCAGTGGATTCTGCCGATTTCTCACAGACACCTCTCCTGAATTCTGATCCTGAATAGAGCCCTTAGCCTGCAATGTCCTTCCTTTTAAAAATTAGATCATCTGTCTTCTACAGTTCCCCCCTTTCCTTCCCATCCCTCTTTTAGTTTGTTAAGTCACAAAACGGAAGCCAAATAATGTTCTCTGTTTGTGTAGGCTGCTGCAGTTCTATCCGTTAGAAACCTACTAATCATAAGTGCTTTTAGTCTTGCGCAAATGAAAATGCCATATGCCCCTCATATTACAGACGATGCCAGAAATTAATTCAGCGACTCGGAAAACGTAGGAACACAGTCTTCGTAACCAAAGATAGTCCTTTTCACACAAGTTAATAGTTTTTCCACCTCGATGTTCCATTCCACACATTGTAATGATATAATGGCGTATGGGCTCCGGAGAGGTCTGGTGCTGGTCTTTTTCTCGTAGACGGCCTATTAGGCGACCTGCATGTCTGTGAAGATGAGGGTCCTACCTACGATGATTTCTAATGCTGAATGCACCACACACACACCCAGCCCACGAGCCATTGGAATTAACCAATTAAGGTTAAATTCCCCGATCCTGCCGGGAATCAAACCCGGGACCCACGGGACCAAAGGCCAGCACGCTAACAATTTAGCCATGGAGCCGGACTCAACACATTGTGAGTCGTGTAGATACGTTACATTGAGCTGCATATATTCATCAGGAGGAAATCAGCCAATGGCATTTACAAGGCTTATCATTGCAGGTTATAAACTTCATTTTCCTCGTCCGTATTGAAGATCTACTTGTGATACAATTCCTTTAGTTTTGCCAATTGCCACCTTTTCAATACAATAAAAATATGTTACAAACTTACATATTTATTATGATGTTTACATGGTACATGTTTCGGTCCTTTTCGTGATAGTTTGGCTGATGATGCTCACGAAAAGGAGCGAAACATGTACCATGTAAACATCATAATAAATATGTTTGTAACATATTTTTATTGTACTGAAAAGGTGGCAATTGGCAAAACTAAAGGAATTGTATCACAAGGCCTATCATACCAAACTTAATATTGCTCCTGTGGGAAGCTGGATTGAATGGCTAATCTACAGAAATTTGATAACAAGTACGAGCGCAACCAACGAATTTTCAGGCACCTAGCCAACTACGCTACGTAGCTGATTGGTGAACCTGCAAAGCAAGCTTCTGCTTTCTATTTGACTGCTGATGACGTAATCATAACCAAGGGTTTGGTAGAATTCGAGCCACAGGAAGGCGACTTTTCATTCTTTAAATCTCGCATGCATTGCCCGGGGTTAGAACAGCGACCGCCTTGATCAGAGGCCAGTGATGTCACTCGGATATCGAGTCCCCGAACCTTCAAGTAGAAGACTGCAAAATCTACGGCAGCCGTGAGGGATCGATCTCGCTAACTCTACAGAGTGGGAGATAAATTCAAAAGATGTCTAAATTTAAGGTTGACAGAGATAATTATCACCAATTCCGACTTGAGTTTCACAGCTCTGAACAACTGTTGTAGAGCTCACGCCGTGCATTACAGAGAAACATTAATAAATATATATATACCTTCTATGACAAGATAAGCGGACAATTGGCAAGCAAGTGATTGATTCTGCGCGGCAATTGATTCCATAAATCAGATGGAAACAACAAACTAGGAAATGACGAATGTCAGTGCTACAGTCTGCGGTGATGTAGCGGAAGAACATCGTTGATAGATACCATTTGGATGATAACACCAATTAATGGTTCACTAAAACAAAAAATGCGTACATTCTCCATCGGAGACCGTACTTTAGTGCACTCGACCTGTTCCAGATTGTATACTTTATCCACCGTACTTCAGACGAGAGAGATGCCACAGCATTGTGTTCTTCTTCTTTTCTTCTTCTTCTTATCCTTTCGTTACAGCCCTGTAGGAGGACGAATAGCTCCCTCATGGGTTGGGTCTTCCTCTTTTTGTGCTCCTAGAATCTCCTCATCCTCTCCCTCCTCCTCTTTGTTCCTTCCCCTGTGATTTTCAGTATCATCTTCCCTTGTCTCCCTCATTTGTGCTTCTCTATCCTGACCCATCTTTCACTTCCTCTTTTTGGTTTCAGTATTTTCCTCAAAATATTTAATAACAGCTTCATTCTACAACTTAAAAACCATAACTGATACTATACCAGACGCGTCAGCTATGGGCTGCTATCATTAGTGTATTTTTCTCGTGTTTCTTCCTAGTGCATAGCAGGTAAGTGCTGGGATAGAATTCTTACAATTTGGTTTACGTCGCACCGACACAGATAGGTCTTATGGCGACGATGGGGTAGGAACGGCCTAGGAGCGGGAAGAAAGCGGCCGTGGGCTTAATTAAGGTAGACCCCCAGCATTTGCCTGGTGTGAAAATGGGAAACCACGAAAAACCACCTTCAGGGCTGCCGAAAGTGGGGTTTGAGCCCACTATCTTCCGGAGGTAAGTTCACAGCTGCGCGCCCCATACTGCACGGCCAACTCTCGCGGTGTACAAAGAGATATGAAGATGCTATCCTGATCCCTAATTGGCTGATCAAATTGTGTTTACAACATATTGCACGTCCAGACATTTATCTCTATAAACTTTTGAGTGGGACGGGACAGTGCAAAAAATGTCTTGCGAAAGCTGTCCTTTTTTTTAAATGGAACGCCATTCACGTCGCTGTGAATTAGTATTTATCCAACATTATTTTTAGAATGCGAAGTAAAAATGAAATGGCGTATGGCTTTTAGTGCCGGGAGTATCCGAGGACATGTTCGGCTCGCCAGGTGCAGATCTTTTGATTTGACACCCGTAGGCGACCTGTGCGTCGTGATCAGAATGAAATGATGATGAAGACGACAAATACACCCTGCTCCCGTGCCTGCGAAATTAACCAAATTTTGTTAAAATTTCCGACCCTGCCAGGAATAGAAACCAAAGGCCAGCCAGCTCGCTAACCATTACCCATGGAGCTGGACAGGATATGAAGTTTTGATATCTTAATGATAGTGTGCATTATGGATCATTTTACGCCACTCAACCCGGACAACCGGGCGAGTTGGCCGTGCGGTTAGGGACGCGCGGCTGTTAGCTTGCATCCGGGAGATAGTGGGTTCGAATCCCACCGTCAGCAGCCTTGAAGATGGTTTTCCGTGGTTTCTCATTTTCACAGCAGGAGAATGCTGGTGCTCGACCATAATTAAGGCCACGACCACTTCCTTCCAACTCTTAGGCATTTCCTATCTCATCGTCGCCAAAAGACCTATCTGTGTCGGTGCGACGTAAAGCGACTAGCAACCCGGACAACTGCATTGTCTAGTCGTAGATTGACTGCTTTCAGATCTTGAGTTTCAGTAACCTGCTTCTTTGTTTACTCCCTGTCATGAAGTAGAATATTTACAAACAACAAAGGCAACAAAGGCACATAGCCCTGCAGTTCTCTCAGTCTATTTCTGACGGGAGTAACAGGTTAGTTCCTGGAGTTAATGGTTTATTAAGTCCCACTGACTACCTTTTCATGGTTTTAGGAGACGCTAAGTTGTCAGAATGTTGTCCCGAAGTAATTCTTTTACACGCCAGTAAATCTACCGACACAAGGCTATCGTATTTGAGGACCTTCAAATACCACCGGGCTGAGCTAGGGTCGAACCTTCCAAATTGGGCTCAAAAGGCCAGCACTGTACAGTCTGAGCTACATATCCCGGAATTCCTGGAGACAAAGGCGATTGGGAAGAGAGATAATCACTCTATCTGACCTAATAAACCGAGGTTACGGATAGTGGAAGCCTTTACCTCCTAACTTCCAAGCACCTACAGAGATGGTTTTGAATTACTGCGAACGAGTCGATTGGAGCCCTGCAAACGAAGCAGACGTGTGTGCGGAGTGCTGAGTGTTGTGGCGTAAGCATAATGGGAATAAGCATAGAACTCTACCGAGCGGTCATCGGCCGATGGAACAATCGAATAAAATATCAGGTATGTGGTTTAAAATGTGATATAAAATACTCTGAAATCATGCTGGCAGCGTTAGTGATTGCTGCATTATTAGTAATTGGAGGAGTGGAAAGCAACCCTGGGCCACTGAATTGGGAAGATATAGCTAAGATCAAGGAGGTGATAAAAGAGGGCAGCCAAACAGACACAACGAGGGAGCTCATTATGGCACAGAACAAAGATATTCAGGATATGAAAGACAGCCTTCGGGGTGATATGGCAGGTATAAAAGAATCTCTAGATAAATACCAGGAAGAAATGAAAATTGCTAAGGAACACCGACTGGTATTGGAGCAGCGCACACGGGAGCTGGAGATGCAGGTCCGGAGATCAGTGCTTGCCCAACGTAGCAGATGTCTGGTCATACATGGGATTAAGGACAATAGAAGCGAGGACAAACTGGCGTTACTAGATGCTGTGTTGGAAGTGTTCACACAAGGAGTGAAAGTAAATTGCACGGAATCCGATGTGGACGACGTGCAGAGAATAGGAAGGATCCAAGGGAACAGACCGATTAAAGTACAATTGGTATCTGGAATGAAAACTCACCAAATTCTCCGGAATGCCAGGAATTTAAAAGGGACGGAAGTCTGGATCCAGAGAGACCTGGGAATTGAAGAAAGGAAAGAGATGAAAATCCTAAGATTCCACTTGGGGAGAGCAAGAACAGAGGGCCTTACAGCGTTTATTAGAGGCAAGAGACTATTCATCACAGGCGACGGTTGGAGAAAGAGCTACACGCCATCCCAGCTGGAAGCCCTGGCGCGAGGAGGAAGTGCGGTACCGGCGCAACACGGAAGAAAGAATGATGACGTGCAGGAAACAGGAGCAGAGCTCGTGTCGCCAAGGTTGCTGACACCTACTGACAGTGAGGGCGTTGCCGCTACTACGGAGAGACGACCTGTAAGTAAATGTTTAACACCAGATGAGGAACCGGGTAATAGCTCATGTACTACTCCGGTAGCTGAAAAAAGCAGCTGCAGGACAGAGGACGATAAGAAAAAGAAGCAGGGACAGAGCTTGAAGGACTTATGGGCTAAGAAGGGAGTGTTCTCAGATGGAAAAGGTAATAAACGGGAAGGAAAGAAGTTAGGGGAAATTTATAGTTCCCCTCATGGAAGTATAGTACAAATTGATAAAACAATAACACACGTAGTAAAACAGGTAGTGTCTCAGATAATAGGAAAGTGAAATAACTAGCATTGAAAATTGGTTTTGTAAATATAGAAGGCATATTAAGTAAACTGGGGAATGATGGAGTGTCTGAGCTTGTGGAAAATTTTGAGATATTTGCTTTTTTAGAAACATGGATGCCGGAAGGAAAGATTTTAACATGGAAGGGCTATATTACGAGAAGTGTAATAAAAAGAAAACGAGGGACTCGAGGGAGAATTCCGGGAGGAATAACACTTCTGATAAAGGAAGAGTTTAGTAGTCAGATAGAAGAATTGCCTAACGATATGCAAGATGTAATTTGGATCAAACTTAAACTGGAAGGGAGTAAACAGAGAGACATATGCTTAACCTTTATATATAACCATCCGATAGGGTCACCATATACCAATGTGAACTTTTTTGAGGATTTAATAGAGGAGATCAACCTAATGAGAGGTAAATATGAAGAAGCAGGAATCATTATGTTGGGGGATTGGAACGCACGAATTGGTGAGTCAATTCCCGCATATAGTAAAGAAGGAATAGAGCCAATGAGAGGTAGCAGAAACAGTCGGGATAAGGAACGTAATGTATATGGGGATAAACTACTAGAACTATGTACCGCAGAGAATTTATATATTCTAAATGGATGGTGGCGGGGAGATGAAACGGAAAAGCTAACATATATTACAGCGCAGGGAGGTAGTGTAATTGATTTGGTTGTGTGTACGGGAGATATTTTAGAGATGGTAAAGGAAATAGAGATATTAGAATGGGCCGAATCACATCATTCCCCGGTATCTGTTACCCTAGAAGTGTATGAGAAAGAACAGGAGGAACGTAACACTGTAACAGAAAAAGATAATATTAGGATAATTAATAAATACAAGTGGTGCAAGAATACCCCAAAAAGAGTAGAGTCATATTTAAAGGGAGAAGAATTCCAGATAATTAAGAGTGGAATAGAGGTTGCGTTACTGAGTAGTAAGGTGGACTTAGCGGTAGAACTGGTAGAGAAACCCTTTAAAACTATAGCTCATGTGAAAAGGAAACAGAATAATAATAATAAAGATAAAAGGAAAGGATGGTACAATGATGTATGTAAAACAAAGAAAATGGAGGTGATTAGAGTCCTAAAGGCATATAGAAAAGAGGGGGAGCCTAAGGTTCGGGCACACTATTGTAAACTAAGAAAAGAATATAAAGTGTTGTTAGTAGAGCAAAAGAGGATATGGCAACAGGAGGAGGCAAAATTAATAAACATAGACTGTAAGAATAATCAAAGTGATAAGGTATGGAATAGAATTAATAAAATAAGCAGAGGTGAGAGAGGATATGCCAATGTTAAAATTGAGAATGGAGTCTGGATTGATTATTTTAATAAATTGCTAGGAGGACAGGATACTTGGATAAATAATAGAACATGTATGGATATCTCGAGGGGCTTAGAGATTTGTATCCCCTGCTTAGATGAAGAAATAACAGAATGTGAGGTTTTAGAAATGATTAGAAAGGTCAAATGTAGGAAAGCGGGGGGCTTCAGTGGTATAACTAATGAATTTTGGAAAGAAGCAGTAAAAAGTCAACAAATGCTGGAAATATTAGTAAAATTGTTCAATAGGATATTTGATTCTTTGGAGTTTCCTAAGGCATGGCAGACAGGTATAATATGTCCAATTTACAAGAAGCGTGGGGAGAGAAGTAATCCAAACAACTACAGAGGTATAACACTATTGGACTCCCTAAGTAAATTATATACAGAAATTCTGGCAAATAGACTGATGAAATGGGCGGAAGAATTCTCCATCCTCTCGAAATATCAAAGTGGTTTTAGAAAACGCAGAAGAACAATAGATAACATCATGATTGTCAAAACAATAATAGATAAGTATATAAAACCGAAAGCAGGAAAATTATATATATCGGCTATAGATTTTGAAAAGGCCTTTGACACAGTCAGCAGGACTGCATTGTTCGCAAAATTACGCCTATTAGGGGTATCTAGTAAGATGGTACAAGCATTGGAGGCAGTTTACCGAAGGGTGCAATGCAGTATAAGGGTAGGTGATGGGGTAGCATGTGGTCAAATAGATTCTTTATTGGGTTTAAAACAAGGATGAAAGCTATCTCCTATTTTATTTCTGTTATTTATAAACGATATATTAAACGGACATGGAGGTGATAACTGGATGAGTCCAGTTTTAGTAAATCAAGAAATACCAGGCCTAATTTTCGCGGACGATGTCCTGCTGATGACGTTAACGGCCGGAGGCATGCAAAAGAGCATTAATGCTGTGACAGAGTTTGCTAAAACGTGGTCATTAAAAATTAACATTTCCAAGACGAAAGTTCTGATTTGTAAGAAAGGCTGTAAACGAGCGAAGAATGAACAATGGACGATTGATGGTTGTCAAGTGGAGGTCACAAATAGATTAGAGTACCTGGGAATATATATAGCAAACAACGGGAAGTGGATCCATCAAATAAAACAAGCCAAATGGAAAGGTCTTGCAGCATTATCAGTAATTAGAATTCTTGAAAATAAATTCCCAAATATAGACTATAAGATTCAGAGAAATGTCCTGCAAGTCGTAGTTAAAAATCGAATGCTTTATGGAGCTGAGCTATGGGGTGTAGAGAAAGAGTGTGAGATGCTGAATCAGGTTATAAGTAAGTTCTGTAAAATTGTAATGGGGTTACCAAATTGTACAGCAAATTGTGGAGTAAGATTAATATGTGAAGAAAATATCCAAGTAGATGTTCTTAAGAGAGTTCTGAAATATCTGTTGAGATTGAAAGGAAGAGAGGGTGGCGAGCTTCTGCAGATCGCATATCAACATCAGAGAGATAATATCCAGGGAGAGTATTGGTTAACGAAAATCAGAAGTATATTGGATAGGTTGGGATATGGAAGTTATTGGGAGAGGTTGGAAAGATCAACGAATAAACTAATCATTAGACGACTCAGAGATATTCAAAGACAGTGGTTGGTATCCGAGTGTAGAAGCAAGGCGACCCTCTCAGAGTTTATTAGGATAAGGCAGGATATGAACATAAATATTGTGAGTGTAAATAGAAGAGAAATCAGGGGTTTGATATGGTGGTTAATGGGAATTTAACAAGAATAGGGGATGGATTAAAGTGAAAGATGCAACAAGGTGCCTTCTCTGTGGTGAAAACAGAGAAGAATTTCACATGTTGAAATCATGTAAAGAAACCATAGCGGTGAGAAGGAAATTTTTGAATAACAAGGAACAATATATGATAAATGAGGATGAGAATGGCTATAGGATTATTAAGATGATAAGCAAAGAATGGTATAAACCTGGTAATCTCAGTAAACTGTTAATTGTAATTAGAAATTCATGTAGAAGAGTGTTGAAAGAGCCTAGGGTAGGTCATATTACGGATGGATGATTGTGTTGCGAACCGATTAGTTAAGAAATTGCCAATAGGGATATGTAGTAAAAGGAATATTAGTATATGTGGCACTGTAAAGTCGATATGTTAGTAAGCCATAACGTAATTAACTGTCAAACTGTTTGTAATGAGACAGGGCCCAATGGATATAATGTTTCATCCTCAGCTGCTGGCGATCCGTGGCTGAAAGGTTGATAACATTCACTCATTCATTCACTACTCATTCCACATATTATTCATTCAATCATTTATTTAATTCATAACAAGGGCTCTCTCCCCAGTTACTGGTTATCCGTACTGGGAGGGATGAGTATTTTTTCCTAACATGCATGCATGAATATCCATATACCCATTCATAAATCCATCCATACGAGTTTTCTCAATACAGTTAGGGAATTGGTAATTAATTAATCAATTAATTCATTTATTCATACACTCATGTAGATAATCGTAGGCGTGGCCCTTGCATGTGGAATGGCGATCCGCCTGTGCAAAGGGCACTATTTTAGATAGGGAATCATAGCCAATTAATTAATTCATACACTTATGTAAGGCTATAACCGAAGTAGGACGGGATAGGACGGGCCTATCCCAATCGAATATGTAGAGTGATCTAAATGCAACAGAGAAAGAAGAATAGGGAGGGGGCACATGAGGTGCGGGATTTCCGCTTACGTGTGCCTCGCAGAAATTAGGGAATGGTGAGAAATTAGTGTTTGACAGCTATTAGATCAGGTGGGGTCTTCTGTTTGGGCCTCAAGGGAAAGGGCCGGACGTGTTATCCTTGGGAAGGTGGCTCCTTTTTCTCACCAGGGGTGGATAACACGACCGGGCAGTAGTCATGCATAATCCCATCCATGCATTTATCCTGCCAACCGAATGCTCTCTCCTCAGTTGGTGGCTATCCGTGACTGGGAGGGAAGTGTTCATTCATTTATTCATGCATGCATGACAATATTATTCGGTCATGGAATCATAAAAAAACCTCATTCATGCATTTATGTACACCTATGTATAGTGTCTGTGAAAATGGAGGAGAACTCTGTACAGACTTATGATAGATAAATAAATAAATAAATTACTGCGAACTGGTTCACGGTCACATCGAACTAGGATATGTTCAAGAAATGTTTCCCGTTAGTGATATCTGTATCGGAAGCAAGCGAGCTTTTTGTTTTACATGACTGCTTCTATCGTGATTGTAGCTACCGGACCTCCAATTTTAAGTGCTTTCTGATCTATGGCGATGTGACTTTTGCTTGAGAAATTTCATATACATTGGCCGAGATTTAAACTGCAGTCATCTTCATGAGAAACAAGTACATATCTACATTGGAAATTACCCAAATATATTCCGGCTGCATCTCTGCCAGTTGATGCACTCATACCTATTATCACCCAAGTAATCAATTCTATATTGCTTTATTTGTTAATTTATTCGTCCCCATCGCCTCTTGAAGATCTCCACGACTTTCCTCGATATAATTGTTGATTTCGTTGGCAAATAGCCCCTCGCAATTTCTCCTATGTCGAGTTCGTTGATTCTCAAGATGAAGTAACATGGAGTTTGTCATGACGTTTTCATTTTCCGACCTAAGAATCTTAGTACGTTGTCCTTAACAAGGAAATGCTCACATTTCAAAGGTATAGAAATACTTCTCAAGCTGCTCTAATATACAGTAGCTCAGATCTCTAAGGTACATCAATGGGAAGAAACAGGAATTGTCTATTCTAACTCAACCAAAAATGTCAATGGTGATAAATTGTTTTCGCGCTGTAGTTTGCGAGGAAGAGACTAGCTTTCGTCATATATTATGGTTTATAACATGCTTTACGTCGCACCGACGCAGATAGGTCTTATGGCGACGATGGGATAGGGGAGGGCTAGGAGTGGGAAGGAAGTGGCCGTGGCCTTAATTAAGGTACAGCCCCAGCATTTGCCTGGTGTGAAAATGGGGAAACCACGGAAAACCATTTTCAGGGCTGCCGACAGTGGGGTTCGAACCTACTATCTCCCGAATACTGGATACTGGCCGCACTTAAGCGACTGCAGCTATCGAGCTCGGTGATAATAACTCTTTAGGGGCCCGCCTGCAGTCTAGTTAGCTTTATATTTTTGATATTACTCCCCTTCTCTATAAATAAAGCGCTCCCAAAATCGTTTCCGCTGGAAGCAGTCCTGGTAGGCAATTTGTGGGAATGGCGTGCAGCTCCACCTGCGATTTTCTTCGATCTGTTCAGTTGACTGAAATCAACGTTCTTTTAGGGTAGATTTCAGTTGAAGGAATTGAAAATTCTCTGCCGGAAATAAGTCAGGTGAGTAGGTGCACAATTTTCTTCGTATTCGTCACAAATTCACGAACCAACATTGAAGCGAGAGCTGGCGCGTTGTAAAGATGGAAACCGCTCCAGGTGTTGTTTCTACAGAAGTCTGAACTCTTTGTCCTGGAATTTTCTTTCAAAAGTCTCATGACCAGTGGTTCACCGTTTGACCCTTGGATATAAATTCATGGTACACAACACTGCTGATGTCAAAAATATGCCCTCAATAACACTTCGTCTTCGACCTGACCTGCCGCGCTTTCTTCGGTCTTTGCTATATTTTCCACACCACTGTGTGTCTCCGTAAACGCTTTCCGTAATTTGATGCAGAGGTGAATGTTGATACGCTGCTCGTAATAAGCAGACATCTTGACAATCACAACATATACTCTGCACAATTGCAAACTAACAGCTGCTGGTCAAGTGACTTGTTACTTAGGAAATATACCACTATACAGCACCACTTACTAGAAACCGTCAGATTTTACATTTTCACGATATTTTAAAATTCTAGTTTTGACCTCTCTTTTTCTTTAGATGATAAATCGAATACCTTGTCAGATCTATCTACTAGGTACCTAATTAAGAAACGCCGTACTTATTAAAACCTGTACCGTTTCTTCATAACTCTGAACTTAATTCCATGTTCCTATTAATATTTTACTGATCGAAATTATGCGAAATTAGACGCCTGTAAGATCTGTTCAGGCAACTCTTGTATATTTCTACCGCAAATTCCTTTACCATGCGCATATTCAGTCATGAATTATTGGAAGCTATTAACGACGAAGTGCTCATAAATAAATTTAAAACACTCCCCTGATAGGGTCAGACATTTGAATTTTGCATGACGCTCCTGGATTACGTTCAAAAACAACAATGTGTTCGAACAATTTTCAAGGAGCTATGTTGCCCCTTCAACATAGGTTCACGGAGGTTGAATTAGACAATTAGTTGAGTTAATCTGTTTGCCATATTGCATAGCCGCATTATGTTAGGCGCTGAAGCTAAATTGAAAGAGAGAGAGAGAGAGAGAGAGAGAGAGAGAGTGTGAGTGTGAGTGTGAGTGTGAGTGTGAGTGTGTGTGTGTGTGTGTGTGTGTGTGTGTGTGTGTGTGTGTGTGTGTTTTGGGTATACAGCCCGAAGGCTGGTTCGATTCTACACAGCTCCAGCAACAGCTGTCATAGATAGCTTAGGTGTCACTGAAGAGGCATACTAGGGAAAATGAGGAGTCAGGTAGTTTCCCGTTGCTTTCCTCACCGGGCCAGAATTTCCGATTACATATTTGTCTGCCAAGCCCACTGAAATGCATGCACCAACCGACCCTATAAGCAATATTTTCATACCATTGACAACTGGGATTGGCTGCTTAAGGAATGGTATTCATCGTTTTAGTGGCCGTACGTCTCACCGACACAGATAGGTCTTATGGCGACGATGGGATAGGAAAGGGCCAGGAGTTGGAAGGAAGCGGGCGTGGCCTTAATTAAGGTACAGCCCCAGCATTTGCCTGGTGTGAAAATGGGAAATCACGGAAAACCATTTTCAGGGCTGGCGGCAGTGGGGTTCGAACCTACTATCTCCCGAATACTGAATACTGGCCGCACTTACGTGACTGCAGCTATCGAGCTCGGTATTCGCCAATCTGTCTGTCCTGTTTTTTTAATATGTCCGTAAAATATCAGTCTTCTCTTTTTCATGTTGACTTATTTCCTTCGAATTCTTTTATAGATCGTTGTTTGATTTCAGGTAGAGTGTGAATCCATGTCCAGGAATCTCGTAAGATCCTACAATTCTCCTTAGACATTCCTTTCTGTTTCCAAAATTCTCATTCTAACTAAGGCTTCTGCTGGGTATAGACACTCTAGCTTGACTACTATGATAGTGTCTGTACTTGACCTCATAGGAAAGGGATCTTAGTTTGTATGACTTGAGGCAGAGCCTGGATGTCATCTCGATTTTTTCACCCTCTCCTCAGTGGCACCTTCCTCGTCGGACCTCGTATTTATAATTTCTACCAAGTATAGCAATTTTCTCGGTCCTGTGAACAGACCCAAACTAGGTGCTCATTTTTCCGAATTAGATCTCATCAGTTTAAGTTCATTTACCTAGTAGAACTGGATCTTCTGCGAAGAAATCTACATCATCCGCAAAGGCCAGGTAACCCAATGGGAATTGTATTATTATTATTATTATTATTATTATTATTATTATTATTATTATTATTATTATTATTATTATTATTATTATTATTATTATTATTATTATTATTATTATTATTATGCTCTCCTACATTAACCAAGGAGATTGCGCTCCCAATTTCTTACAGCCTATTCCAGGCAACATTACATCAAAAATCTTATACATTTTTGGCCTCTCTGGGCCCAACTTATACTTTACAGTTTAGTACACAGGGGTAACTAGTACCCAAATTACTGGGCCTTCATGGAAAAGGAAAAACAAGTTAAATAACAGGCCCGAACACAAACAGAATGGAGGCGTACACTAGCGCTCCTAGAAAATTAAGTAGGAAATCCTAATTGGGCTCGCGGCCCAATGATACAGGGGCTAATCCCAAGCTACTGAAGTGACTCGAATGAAGGTTAATTTAAGTGCATTACAGGAAAGAAAAACAGTCACAAAATCGTAGTCACCTCAAACCAAGTTGAAGGGGAACTCGAGAGGGTAACGCACTCTCTATCCCTAATTTACAGTTAAAGACTTTATGAAATTTTATATTAGCCGAAAGAAAATTTTCATTTTAGAAAAGTTTGGTTACATAGTTAGAAATTCGAACCTTCCCCTCGGATAAGTTTGCGGAGACAGCTAGAAAGGTATAATATTGATGGCTATTACCTGGGCTGTTGTTCTGTCTGCCGAAGAATGAGACGCCCCACCTCCTGTCTTAGCACACACACACACACACACACACACACACACACACACACACACACACACACAGAAAGACGATGATCAATGAGGCAAGATAGCCAGAAAAGCCTCAGCTTATATACCAGAGGGAATTGTTCAAGAGGATTTTGGACTAATCCGGACACGCCTTCTCATTTTTATTGGCAAATTCAAAATGAACAAGAAATATGTGATTGGTTGAAAATTAATTACTGAAAAATTGTGATTGCTCAGATTCAAAACCGGCGGAATGAGAATTAAGTGTTGCCAACCTTGAAATAACAAAATAAATTAACATTAATTTAGTTGGGAAACATAAGAACAAAAATCTTCTTTAAATCGCTAATTCTTCCGTCTTGCACCAGAGTGCATGACCACAATTTTTGTAGACACATCTATGGAAAAAAGTTCAAACATCCTGATGTACACCAAAACAAAACAAAAATTAATCCACACAATTTAGGAAACTTAGAAATGACAAACTTCTCAATTATTCAGTAGTGACATCTTCTGATTAATGTCCCAACTTCATGCGGTAGCAGTTTCACGTTTTGTTTGCTAGATAGAGATTTTTAAGGTGCTTCTTTTGAGTGTATGGAGTTGAGGTGTACCTCTCGGTACAATTATTATTATTATTATTATTATTATTATTATTATTATTATTATTATTATTATTATTATTAACACGATGTCTCAGATTGATAAATAAGGATGAACAACCAAAATTTTGGGATTTATACATTAAAAATTCAATACACGTGAATATAATCTTCAGTTCCCAAAAACATTTTTGAAATTTCCATAATTCCTACGATAAAATATTTTGAAATCTCTTACATTCCAGTAATGCAGCATCTAATAAAGTATTATATGTACCTCAAAAACTTACATATCTCTTTGATATTTTCAACAATAGCATGTGGTTAATGTGTAATCCATAGAAAGACACGTAAATAGCTTCCAACTAATTTCAGGAACAGCGAATCATTGAAATAACCCATAGGATTTTCAGAATAGGCGACTTTCATGGATACGACTGAATGAAACATTACGTTGAATGAAGCATTATCCGGTTTCACTACATTCATTTCGTTTCAATGTGTTAGTGGTGATACTATAAAAAGCTGATTCTCCAGGAAGTTTCATATCCAAGTGGCTAAGAGCTATTTCTGACCCGTATTTATGAAGGACAGGGAATCTGCAAAATATAGTACAGCAAAGGTGATGACGACGACTGTTATAAAAGGCCGAACATCGAGCCCACGACAACTGTAAAGCACAGGTAAACAACTTAAAACTGAAGAATAGGTATCACTCCAGAAGTCATTTAAAGACGATTAATTTATTCCGCATTGCGCATCAGCATTTCCTGCACTTCTCTTTCAGGTTCCTTTTGGTGTAAATTAGGGTTTGGTTCACGTAGCTATCAGCTTGAATACGGAAGATAGCGGGTTCGAACCCCACTGTCGGCAGTCCTGAAGATTGTTCTCTGTGTTTTTTTCATTTTCACACCTGGCAAATGATGGAGTTGCACCTTAATTAGGGCCACGGCCGCTTCCTTCCCACTTCCTTCCCGCTTTCCTATCCCATCGTCGGCATAAGATCTGTATCGGTGTAACATAACACAAATTACATTTTTTTAAATAGGTACGTTAGCTAGGACATAAATGGAAGAAATGGTATACTGAGCCGTATCCTGCCGGCCCATAATAATAATTAGAATATTATTTGACCCAATATGTAAAATTTATTCATAAAAGTTACAGTCTAACATGTTAAAGTATCGTATCCCAAGATAGTTGATACCGGATGTTGAGCAAGATAGTGAATCGCTGGATATTGCTTCATATTTCCGTATGACCGTGAGAAAGGATAGCGTAACCAAGCGCTGGCAAGGATCGACACGTGTATTAGATGCTGACCAAGCAAGATATTTCAGCCAATGGGAACTTAAGGATTTGGCAAACCTGGAGGCCACACCGCGCCAAATCTTAATTCCAGGATGACCAACGTGCTCAGTTGATAAAGTCAGTTTCTGTAGGTAATCGGTTTTCCACAGTTTCTGAAGTCAGATATATTTGGAAATGTAATATAAAAATTGGTGGAAGAGATTTGCTAGTGTTTGAGCTGTGTTTTGTAAATATATCACAATAAGTATTGTGTCATTATATACGACGAACTCTCTGATTGGTGGTTGGTTCAGACACCTGGTAACCCCAGCATTAATGGCGTCACCGAAGCCTCCTCAGTAACCCAAGCTCTGGAGAGCGTCACTCTGTGTTAAATGCTTGGATAGTGCGGAAGCACAAACTTTGATTGGTGATCGTAATTAACGTGGTGTTATTCCAGTAACAGTAACTGGTTCTCAATGATACTTGAAATTGTGCAGTTGCAATATTTTACTGTACTTGAGTAAAAGGAATAGTATAATTTTGGCAGAGTTTACTTTCAATCGATAAAGACGGTGTTTAGTGACCGCTGAGTAACAAGTGTAGTGGAAACGTGCTATTGTTTCACTATTCCGCGACGGGCGCGTTTCGCGATGAACTTCCGTAGCGAACCGTGTGCTGCTTTTTAAACTGTATTCTCACCCTTTAAGTGAAGTGTGTAATATATATGTCAATCAGTGTGTTTAGCTGATCTTGTAAAGAGAAAGGGTATTTCGGCTCGCAGCATTAAGCAGCGAAGATATTATCAACTATAGTCTTCTGTGTTCCAGTGAATTATTTTCCAGCAGGATGATGGATACGCCTGCAGAGGAAGGAAGTGCATTCCCACATGTTAATGCTGTGATTAACATGGTGTAGATCCCTAAATCAGTAGGGATGTAAGCTGCTATCCTGGTATCCCGAGAGTCGTCATGTAAATACAGTAAGGCGCATGTGTTATTTATGGCATGATATGTAAATTATGTTAAGGTACTAGGGCAGTGTAGATAGAATTTTTACTTTTCATGTAAAGTAAGCTTGACGGCATGTGTTTGTTTAATTTTGTTACTATGATAGATTCGGATACGAGAATAATGCACGTTTATTTTATTTTCATTTTGCTTTATGATTAGATGTTTGGGAAAATGAGGGATTGATAGGATCAGTTGTTGTTTATTTGTGTATGTTACTTAGCGTAGGATATTCCGAGTTTTCCTTAAATATATGCTAGAAGGGCTAGATGGACAGGTTCATTTTTATACAACGTTAAACACGTATCAGTTCATTTTATTTCGGTTATTCAGAGAGACAGGTATAGCCATTTTGCATGATGCATGGTTTTACAGAAGCTGCCAGAAGGAGCTGCAGAACGCCGTTGTTAAAATAAGATCTCTGAAGTTAAGTTGGATTCTGTTTGCCTGATGGTCTGCCAAGGACACAAACTGCGTCTCATTATGTGGAAAGGCCAGTGGGATTCATGAGAAATAATGAGATAAAAATTGCATGCGGAATTATAATATATTGGTGCAGGCTGATTGTATGCCTGACAGGATAAAGAGTATTGTGCAGATGTGTGTGCCTGCCTAGTGTCTTCTGAGTGTATATTGTGATCAGAATGGACAGTGTTAATTCCAGACTATTGAGTCTGATGTTGTTACATGGCCCAAGCATGCTAAGAAGGAATGAATATACGTGAGTTTCCGTATAGCCGATGAAAGGCGTTATCTCATGGCAAGCTGATTCCTGGCCTGTGTTTATCTGTAAGTGTGAAGGAGACACTATTTCCTTGTGGCGGCCTCGGGAGACAAAATCCAATCTCTAGCATAGTGGAGTTCAACATTTCTTTACAGCTCGTAATCTATCCGGAAGTACATGACGGATGATCACGCTGTTGAGCGCTCAAACGCATCAGAAGGAGGCAATGTTGCCCATTGCTTTCTTCATGATATCAAGGGTTATTATCATGTTTTTCCCTTACAGGATGTTGTTTTACATTATTATTTGTGATTGTATACCTTGTCTCGTTGTTTTAAAGGGAACAGCCCGAGTGCTGAAGTATTGTTGGTTTATCTAGTTCTGTCTAGATCTTTTGCAGTGAACCGGGATTCACATTAGATTCAGTGTAGCATTTAAGATTTTACTCGATATCCGATGTATATATATGTTTAGTTTGATTATTTGAATTGTTGTAAATATAGTGTAGGATTTGCCCCTAGTATTTTGCATAACTTACATAGCGTCCATTGCGTCTTAATTATTTTTCTTTCCGTCGTAATTTTTCTTTATTATGTAACTTTTATTTTACGGAAATAGTTTGATGACTCTCGGGATTAACTTAACTTTTGAAACCGTATCGTTGGGATGCGATAGTGTGAAACTCCATACGGAAATACCACATGTCAGTGTTTGCGTACTCTTATTGCCATACAATATAAACATTGGACTATAAGAAGAAACTCAGTCTTGATTTATATAAATGTTCTTTGTTGAACTTGTTTGGTATGATCATTCAATTAACGTTTCTAATTTCGACTTATTTCAATACTTTGAGTTCATTTCTTTACTAATTATATTTTTCTTGATTTAATTATTTTCATGTGATATGATCGGGGATATTTATTAATAAATCCATCTTACCCCCTATGATTGTTTCTCATTCGTGTTATACCTCCATTTCCTGTCATTGATTGCTATTTTAGTGTAGAACTTCGACTTTTTATCCTGACCCAACCGACAACCAACCCACACTCTGCCCAACCCTGAGTTAGTCGGATGTTCATACAGGAATGGAGGCATCGTCCTAGAGGATATTTACCCCTGGGTACGGTACAATACGTCATTTTTGAAACGATCGTCGAGTAAAAAATAGTTTCCTTCGCCAGTGTGCAAGCTGTTCACTGGTAATACAGAAAGGAATTGCGGACGGGAGTGAAGAAGAATATCCTAGTAGTTCGATTTCCACAATATGTCAACCTGAAAGGAAAGAAAAACAGTAACAATTACCGTATTATGGTTTCCAAACCTCTATGAGGAGGAGACATTATAAAGGGTAAACCAGTTATAACTTCCGACCATTAATTTTACACTCGGATAGTCATTGGCCTCCTTGTCCCAAGATAAATGGTTTCAATTTCAACCGAGATAAAGTAATGTAAATGATTGAAATACGACTACTTTATGTCGGTAAGTTAGAGAAATCTAATAGGACAAAATATCTACTGCTTGACTTTTATTAATACACTTTAAATTGACGGTAAAAATACACTTATATAGTAATTTGACGCAGCTACTGTGATTATTGCCCTCAACATCTCCTCACGAGGAAATAAATTTGCTTTCGAAAGAATAAAGGCGGGATTCGATAGAGAAGTTTACTGGCCCTCAAATATATATACAAAACGTTTGTAATTCTTTGGATTTATAATAAACTAGCAAGGTACCCGTGCTTCGCTACGGTATTATACTGAAATTTGTAATTGAATGCTTATTGTTTTAGATATATAATCCGCCGAAATTCGCGATCTGATACGTTTTCAGCGAGAATCCACCAATATTCCCGATCTGACTCGTTTTCTATTAGATTACGCCACGTTTCCTCCCATTTTTCAATCTTCCTTTCCAGCAATCGATTTCGTACTTCCCGGGCTAGGCTCAGGTATTCTTCCCGGTCAGTTGGGTCCGTAAATCTTTGCCAGACCGTATTTTCCTATAATCATTTTTAATCTGGATAAAATCCTTCAGGAGATCCGGCGTGGTGTCATATTGGGTGCCTTGGCGGCATTGAACCCGCGGCCGGACTGCATTCTTAGTCATTACGCGTCCAGGAGCCGTTTGCAGCGCGGTCCGCACTTTTGACGACGGTCCGGAACATTATTATTATTATTATTATTATTATTATTAATGTTATTCTTCTTCTTATTATTATTACTATTATGTGTTGCTGGGATGAATGATGACAGGGAAAACCGGAGTATCCGGAGAAAAACCTGTCCCGCCTCCGTTTTGTCCAGCACGAATGTCACATGGAGTGACCGGGATTTGAACCACGGAACCCAGCTGTGAGAGGCCGGCGCGCTGCCGCCTGAGCTACGGAGGATCCTTATAAGTACATTGAGAACAGTAAAATCAATTGGTCTCACCTCCTTTTACACCCCACCGCCGTTAGTTTTTACTGCCATCCCCCCCCCCCCCAAATTAAAAGAACGCGTGTTTCTTTATGTTTAAGGGAGATTCCAAACACCAATGTTCACGTCTATTACCTTCAGTTTTGAGATACAAGTATCCCCATGAATATAATTTTCTTTTGTCACTTCATTTCAGACTACTTCCCCCCCCCCCCCTAAGTGAATATTCCCGCAAAAAATACTTGTTTCTTTAATAGTGAAGGATCTTCTAAATACCAATTATCACGACTCTAACTTCTTCACTTTTTGATTTATGTGTCCTCATGAAAGGAATTCAACTCCTTTACACTCCCGCCCCCCAAGATGGTTTCCTCCCAAAACGCATTTTTCTTCGTTTTTAAAGGAGATCCAAATACGAATTTTCACGTCTGTAACAACTTTAGTTTTTATTAGATGTATATATTCTCATACAATTAAAGTCAATTAATTTTTCAATTCTTTCACCCCCCTCCCCCCGCTTCATTGGATTTTCCGAGAATACGTGTTTCTTTACTTTTAAAGCAGATTGCAAATATCAAATTTCACGTCTGTAACATCTTCAATTTTAAGATATCAGTAGCCTAATTAAAAGAATTCAACACCATGTTCAGTCACTTTCACCTCCCCCCCCCCCTCCACCCAAGTGGTATTTCCGAAAATTTAAAATACACGTTTCTTTAGGTTTAATAGAGATAAAAATACCATTTTTCACTTCTGTAACGTTAAGTTTTTTTAGATATACTGTAAAAATTCTCATTTTAAAATTTCACCCTTTTTGGGTTCCCCTTAAATGGAGTTTCCAAAAACAAATCACCTATGTTTCTTTACATTTACAGGAGATTCCAAACACCCACTTTTTACGTCTGTAACATTTTACGTTTCCAAGATAATCTTTCAAAAATTCACCCCAATTTGTCACTTCTGTTTAACCGCCATTAATAGGATTTTCCAAAAACTAAAAAAATACGTGTTTCTTTATTTTTAAAAGAGATCCCATATACAAATTTTCAGTTCTGTAATATCTTCCGTTTCTGAGATATATGTATCCTCATTAAAGGCATTCAACCCATTTTTCACCCTTTTACACCCCTCCTATTGGGATTTACAGGAAACAAAAAAATACGTGTTCTTTTATTTTTAGAGGAGATTCTAACTACCAATTTTTACATATGTAAATTTTAAAGTTTTAAGATGTGGACACATTCATTTTAAAAAATTCACCCCCCTTTTCACCCCTCAATATTTGGATTTTTCAAAAACGAAAAAATACGTGTTTCTTTATATTTAAAGTAGATCCCAAATACCAATTTTTAGGTCTGTAATATCTTCAGGTTCTGAAATATAAGTAGCCTCATTAAAGGCATTCAACCCATTATTCACCCTTTTACACCCTTCCTATTGGGATTTTCCGAAAACAAAAGAATACCTGTTTCTTTATTTTTAAAGGAGATTCTAAATACCAATTTTTACATCTATAAACTGTAACAGTTTTGAGATATAGATACACTCATTTTAAAAAATCACCCCCTTTTCACCCCCCCCCCCATTAACTGGATTTTCCAAAAACAAAAAATACGTGTTTCTTTATTTTTAAAGGAGATCCCAAACACCAATTTTCAGGTCTGTAATATCCTCAATTTATGAAATATAAGTAGCCTCATCAAAGGCATACAACCCATTTTCACCCCTTTTCACCCCTCCTATTGCGATTTTCCGAAAACAAAAAAATACTTGTTTCTTTATGTTTAATGAAGATTCTATATACCAATTTTTACATCTGAAAACTTTAAAAGTTCGGAGATATAGATTCACTCATTTTAAAAATTCACCCCCTTTTCACCCTCCCATTAATTGGATTTTCCAAAAACAAAAAAATACGTGTTTCTTTATTTTTAAAAGAGATCAAAATTACCAATTTTCAGGTCTGTAATATCTTCAGTTTCTGAGATATAAGTACTGGTATCCTGATTAAGGGCATTCAACCCATTTTCCATATTTTCACCCCTTTTCACCCCTCCTGTTGGGATTTTCTGAAAACAAAAAAATACGTGTTTCCTTATTTTTAAAGAAGATTCTAAATACCAATTTTTACATCTGTAAACTTTTAAACTTTCGAGATATAGACACACTATTTTTAAAATTTCACCCCTCTTTTCACCCCGTTAGCGCAGGAATATCCAAAAATCCTCTCTTAGCGAGCACCTACATCTTAATATGAATATATCCCCAAAATTTCATTTCTTTACGTCCAGTAGTTTTGGCTCTGCGATGATGAATCAGTCAGTCAGTCAGTCAGGACAAGTTATTTTATATACATATAGATTTACCGACCCTGTAAGCAGTTCCATACTACTATAGGTGCTCATTTCTTTGAGCTAGATCTGATCCATTCAAGTTCATATATTCTATTTTCTCGATGGAGATTTACCAATATGCTCTTCCAGCTGCTTCCTTAAGAGTCTCTGTTTACCTAATAACATCTTCTAAATCTGGCCTTTTCTCAATTACCTGGTGTTGAACTGTATATTGATTTAGCCCAGTTTTATAGCCGGATGCCTTTTCTGACGTCAATCCTACATGGAGGGATGTAGTTACTACTGAGTGTTTCTGTGATAGCTTTTAGTGTGATGTGTTGTATATAAATGAAGATGCGTATTAAGATTATCACAGGCACTTAACTCCTGAACTAGAGGAATTACTCAGATGCGGTTAAAATCCCCGATTCAACCGGGAATCGAACTCAGGACCCTCCGAACCATTAATACAAGCAACCGGACAATTGTGTGAGAACTGTCTTTAAAAACAGAACAGGATGCCGAGAATGAACGAGAGGAACATTTAAGTAAATATGTGATATAATGAGAAGGCTGCCTTTGAGGATAAGGCGAGAAAAATGGATATGGCATCCAGGCTCTGCCGGTCCTGTCAGGTCAAGTACAGACACTGGGGGTTACATTGAGGAACTACATCAGTTATTGGGCCCGGCGGAGATGTGGTAAAACGCTGAGGTGCGTATTGGTGCACAAAATTACGACACACACCCAAGCCACAGCGCTTATACGCAGCAGAGACCTTATCCAATCGGTGATAGTGATTCTGGTGTATCTTAACGCACCCCAAGGGCAACTCGCGAGTACGTAATATTATTGTTCATTTTCCGAATATCACATCATTGTGCAAGAAGCGATGACATTTTCTGTAAGACGTCTTCCATCATTTTGCAGGACAACAATCGAAAGCATGTCAAGCACCCGACGGCTGAGTTATACGCTCGAAAGGATTGGGAATTGCTCTATCATCCCCCACATTTCCCGCACTTAAGCTCCAGTGATTTTGCTTTGATACCAAAGATGACGAAACCGCTTTGTGGCATCCGCTTCCGGACTGTTCCCGAAGTGCTGCAGGCGATAGACGGTTCCATTCGCATAATCCAGGGAACGACGCTGCCACCGAGATACTGCGGCTTCCACATCACGGGCAGCCGATTCTATACAATGCTGGCGCTATATTGAGGAAGTAAATCAGATGTTAAACGGTGGTCCTAACGGAAATGTAGTAAAACTTCGTAGAAATCGACCTCAGCTTTTGTGAATAGAGCATCGTATTATTGCACGATAACACTAGGCCTCACTCAGTCAACGGCGCACATGAGCTGCTACGGTGTTGCTTCTGAGATGTAATGGGATATCCTGTCCAGATATGTCATCGACTGATATCCACCATTTCGTACCGAGGAAGCGTCTAGGTATATGAAGATTAGGAACTAACAGTGATATTGAACCAGCCGCCATATTCTGACATCAGGCATTTGATCCTGATTTTTCATCACCGAGGTAGATACCTTGTTATGTCGTTGAAACACGTATTTAGACAAATATGAATATTATGTAAGAAGAATATACAGTGTGATTAAGGTAAAATGCCCACTTCAAATTACTCGTAAACAGTTCAAGATATCAAAAAATCTATTTTCACATTCAGTACTGTTACCAAGAGACTCAAAATTGAGGTGGAATATATTCCTATGAGCCCTTATTCCGACCATTGTTTTTTTCTAACACGCCACAATGTTGAGAATACCCTGTGAAAATTTCAGTTCATTATCTCAGCACTAGAGTTCAATAGCACAGCTTTTGTAAACACATGTTTGATAGTTGTTTCCACTGTTCCCACGCTTAGTGCTTGTAGAATAGATGATGTAAGAAGTTTGTGTACACACATTCCCCAAAGAGACCGTGACTGGATTGAATTGGATGAGCCTAATCATTATTATCAGCAGATTTGATTTTGTAGGCCTCTTTAAGCACCTATAGTTATTTTTCTTCCACATACTTATTTTTGCAAAAAAGTTTGTTTTGAAGACATACAACCTAGATATTTTATACTTTTCCAGTGTACAAAAAAATTAATATCTTGAATCATAGAGTGCACATTACTTTAAACCTGACCCCTGGTTGAGAAAAGGGCACATAACACACTTATTTTTTCAACTGTCTAATTAAAACTAGAATTTTTAAGATCAAACATAAAAAACATTTATGATAAAAAATGAAATTAATCGTTCATATCTTAGGAGTTATAAGTGTTTAAGGACTTTAAGGCTCAATATCTCAAAGGCAACTTTTGTCATATGTGCCCTTTTTCCGGATGCCGCCTCAATTGAACTTGCACTACTTTTCCAATGCGTCACAATCTGCGGAAATAACGGTTCTAATTTGTGTTTTAATGGATTTAACCTGATTTCTACATCTAACATACGCGTTAAAAATACTGCAATTTCAGGAGTGCGATTATTTTCAAAGTCCGACAAGCGTTTCTCGAGAAAATGGAATCCAAACTACTTTTTTTCGCTCTGGCCTTTGTCTCGTTTCATTTTGGGTCGGCTCTCCTAGTCTCACTATACCAGTGCTTCCTGTTCTGGGTTATTGCTGGATTTAGTTGTACTTCCCGCAAATCTGTATTGATAACGGACATCCAGATTTGACGAGTTCTTCCTCGACCTCTAGGTTCAGTTATGATTTCCATTACTGTCCGAATCGTATGGTCTTCTGGGCTTCTCAGGGCAAGGCCATCTCAGCCTGCTCTCGGGAAGATTGTCAGCAATGCAGCTGACTTTGAAACCGCCCACGAATTGTTTCTCACTTTCTCTAGTAATATGACCGCATCGGCCCATCTCGACAGCACGTTACTTTTCCACATGTTCCTTCTTTATCAGGCCAACACTCCGCATCGCACACTATAGCTGGTCTTATTGCTGTTTCATTTGTTCTTACAAGAATTATATTGTCACGTAGTACCCCCGACAGGTCTCTCCATTTCATCCACCCAGAGTTTATACCAAGGCCTCTCAAATGCCCAAAATATCACACGTGCAAATCGAGGCGCAAGAGCTCCGTGCTCTGTGCATCGGTTCCTCTCGGCTCGGCTCGGACCAACGCTTCGTATCTGGGCTACTCGGCTAATCTCGGCTCGGAATTGGAGCGCTACGGAGCAAGTGAGGAGGAGCGAGCGAGACAGGCGTGGGGAAAGAGAGAGACAGCGCTATTGCTCCAAATCGAGGAGTGGGGGGTCTGCACTCTGGGCAACCAAGCAAAGTCGTCTTCTGCACCGAGCACAGTGCATGCACCAGGCGCATGCACCCTGAGAGGCCCTGGTGTATACGATTATCCTCGTACAGTTTTTTTTTCTAAAATAACTTACACAATTGTACCTCAGCCGTATTATCATTCCTCTTGAAACACGTGGTGCGGATAACCCTTCAGTCGGTATAATTTCTGCTTTTAAACAGTAATTCAGTGGATTAAATTAAATACCTACAGCTGATGCAAGACCGTGCTCTGCTATTACATCGAATATATCTATATCAGCACGCGCAGTAATCGAATGTGCCTCCCTCATTCCATCAACACAGTGTGATGGAACTGTGCAAACTATGCGTGGGAAGTTTTGTATTATACGCACGAATTCCTCCTTTCATCACAGGGGATTAAATAGTATAGCGAAATGCACTGTAGATAGAAAAGCATTCCAACCAGTGACTTCATGGAGCTGTTCAAATTTTATACGCAATTCTAGACATTGCCCCTCCCCACTTTCATTATTACTATTATTATTATTATTATTATTATTATTATTATTATTATTATTATTATTATTATTATTATTATTATTATTATTATTATTATTAAATAAACTTAACTCTATCCTGTGTTTTAATATTTATCGCCCTGTTTATCCAAGTTACAGAGATACCATCCACTCTTTAATTTCTACCTCGCCTCCATCTCCCCCTCCAGCTCTACAATTCCACCACAGGAGGTAGATATAACAACAATGGACCTGTCCTCTACAGATGACAGATATCCTGTGGTTTCTTTATCTCCCACATATCACCAGTGCAGAGACATTTCTATAACAGTGTATTGGACTGTTCGCTTAACATTTCCCAGGAGGGGCTTTCGCGTACCATTTTCAAATTTCTTAATAAAAAATTGCAAACTACTAATTGCTTCACATTCGAAATAATCAAAACCACTGCCACCATAGCCGTGTGCGTTTCATTAGTAGTGGTTTCTTTTATAATTTTAAGGGCACCTGAACATGAAACCTGCATGTCTTAAGGTCCATTTTGTAGGTTTATACCTATGAACTGTCCTTTATGACTACCAAACATTGGTAACTTTCTAACTATGTTTTTTTTTCTTTTTCTTTTTTGATATTGGTATTATGTCGCACTAACTCAGACAAGTCTTTTGGCGACGATGCGATAGGACGGGGCTAGGACTGGGAATGAATGGATCGTCATCTTAATAAAAGTATAGCCCCAGCCAGCATTTGCCTGGTATAAAACTAGGAAACCGCAGAAAACCATTATCTAGGCTGCCGAAAGTGGGGGTCCGAATCACGACACAGCCAACTCCCGCGGTCTTTTAATACATACGGCAAAATACATGTAAAATATGTGGTTATTAACAGGGATGCAAGTAGCAACTAATCTCACATTTAAAAATGAAACTTTCTGACACAATTTTAGGTAAAACGTTCACGGAACGTATTACCTTATGAGTCATAATTCTTGATCAACTTAATTACACTAGCACCTACAATAATGACCTACAAGTTTATCCACAGAGTGTTTTATCCTGTTAAACTGGGCTTCCGCAATCCCGGTCACTCCATATGAGATTTGTGCTGGACAAAGCGGAGGCGGGACAGGTTCTTCTCCGGGTACTCCGGTTATCCCCGTCATCTTTCATTCAAGCAACACTCTCCAATATAATTCCATTTCATCTGTCAGTCAATCATTGCTCCAGTGGAGTGCGACAGGCTTCGGAAGCCGGCACAATTCCTATCCTTGCCGCTAGATGAGGGCTTCATTCATTGTATTCTCGACCCGGTCAAATGACTGGAAACAAGCTGTGTATTTTCATTTTGAAAATGGGCTTCCGAAAATAACATTTTAATTCCATCCTTTTCCTCAATCCTTTACTCTTGATAGGGCACGGCGGTGTTCATGATTCTACCGTGCTGACTGTCTTTCTCCAAGTCTGGCTGTGTGTTACTATAAGGGTAGCCTCGTGGAAAGATTTCCCTATCAGAGGCTGCAGCTGGTCCACCGATATGATTGGATCCATTTAACCCATACTATGATGAAATCGGCTTCCAGACTCGAAAGCATAGGTACGGAAAATAACGCTTTACGGCACAGTAGCTACTTTCAGGGCACTTTTGTTAGAAATCGTCTCTGACTGGTTCAACTCATCAATCAACATATGTTAAGATGACTGGCCTGTAATTATCCATTCATTTGGTATCGCTCCTTCATGCAAATAGTAAACAAATAAGTATTTCAGATATGGGACTATATTCCAACCCCTACCTTTAAAATACCCCCAGAAATGTTATCAATCCCAGCTGCCTTTCTAGCTTTCAACTTTTTTTACAAGTTGCTTTACGTCGCACCGACACAGATAGGTCTTATGGCGACAGGGAGCGGCTAGGAATGGGAAAGAAGCGGCCGTGGCCTTAATTAAGGTACAGCCCCAAGATTTGCCTGGCATGAAAATGGGAAACCACGGAAAGCCATATTCATGGCTGCTGACAGTGGGGTTAGAACCCAAGCACGCAGCTGCGCGTCCCTAACCGCACGACCAACTCATTCGGTAGTTAATACGCAGAATTTCTAAATGTCGTATGATAATTGCTGACATGGTGCAGTCCTCGAAAGGCACTCTCTAACAAGGGTGGGTGGCTCCTGCCCTATATGGGAAATTATGTGCGATGGAATACAGTGTTGTGTGCGAATTGCAGGAATGTTCCGGACAGCAAAAACACCCAGAAATTAGCCTAGGGAATTAACCGTTTACAACTAAATTTCCTTGCCCCTGCCGGGAATCGAACTTGGTGCCCCGAGGACGAAATACCAAGACGCTGCTCACCCAACCATGGAACAGCGCGCGCGTAATATCATCTGTATGTAACAGGAACCTCATTCCCCTTCAAACAAATATTAATAAAAATATAATTTAACATCATATAAAGTGTGTCTGTTTTCGGTTTTTCCGAGACAACAAGATGCCAGAATTTGGTATCGAATGAGTTCCAGTAAAGCTTTTTCCAAGTTGCTTTACACAGATAGGTCTTGCGGCAACTATGGAATAGGAAAGGGCTACGAGTGTGAAGGCTGTGCTCGAGGCATACCTCTCCAAAAAAGAATTTCATGTCTAAAATGTTCTTGACGAAAATGTGAACCCATGTCCCTCAGAGTGAACATTGCAACCCCAGCATTTGCCTGGTGTGAAAATGGGAAACCACGGAAAATCATCCTCAGGGCTGCCGATGTCGGGATTCGAACTCACTATGTCCCGAATGCAAGCTCACAGTTGCGCGACCCTCATCGCACGGCCAATTCGCTTGGTCCAGTAAATCTACCAATATACCACCGGACTGAGCTGGGACCGAACCCGCCACTCACGTTAGTGCTCTACCCTCTGAGACAGCCACAGCAAGGAAGCATTTCTGAGGTACAGATAGGTCTGTACATAATCGACGGCCAATTGTCTCGGAGATAAATCCGAAAGCAATAAACATCGCAGGCTCGAGAACCAGCAAACTGCTTTGTCTCCTTTTCTTCCTCAACTCCAGTTCATACTGCATCAGCAGAGCGCACGGCAACGACATAGTATTTCAATGGAGGCAGTGAAACTTAATAATCCTTCCTGGGAGTGACGTGGACACAGTATTGTTATTTGACGTCACAGTGAGTGTCTGTCAACGATAAGGACTTACTTCCTCCTAACGAGGCACGTTCCCCTGTCCCGTGATAACATCTACACAACGAATCCATGAGCGATGAGGGAGGGAAATTAAGCTTATTACCTGTTTATAATGCGGCTCCTTCCGAATGAACATACAATATCTGTTTGCGAGGACAAGTTTCAAGGAGAGAGCTATTTTGCTAGTTGCTTTACGTCGCACCGACACAGATAGGTCTCATGGCGACGATGGGATAGGAAAAGCCTAGGAGTTGGAAGGAAGCGAACGTGGCCTTAATTAAGGTACAGCCCCAGCATTTACCTCGTGTGAAAATGAGAAACCACAAAAAACCATCTTCAGGGCTGCCGACAGTGGGATTCGAACCCACTATCTCCCGGATGCAAGCTCACAGCCGCGTGCCCCTAACCGCACGGCCAACTCGCCCGGTTTCAAGTAGAGTAACTCCAGTGGCAAGGGGAATACTGCGCAGAATAATGGTTATTTTTTGTGACTGCATAGTCGAGGCGGTAGTATGGGAAAACTGTACCAAATTTCACCTCATTCAATGACTAACTGAATCTAACCCATAAATATAGGAGGTAGGAGAAAATGTCATAGGACCAACCATGTAGAGCATTGAACGAGGCGTCTGGTGGTGAAGTCAGTTTGTAGTTGCAATATAAATAATCTTACTCACTGCCTTTACAGTAATTTACGAGAAATTCGTATACAATGTAGAATATCGTAGCGAAGCACGGGTACATTTGCTAGTTCATAATGTATTTGTTTGAAGACAATGCACAGGTACGCCATATGATTCAATGTTAACTTGCACAGACTTAGGCTACTCTACGACAAATGAAAGCGATGAAAATGCCAAGGAAATATATGGCAAATTTGTACAATTAACATTGTCAATAAATCTTTATCAAAATAATTTATAGCAGGAGTGGTTTTTAATTTTTTACTTTTATTCATGTTTTATTGTAAACAAATTCACTCTCTCTCTCCATCTCTTATCATAACTACAGCAGTGGTTATAAAAATTACAGGAAAAGCAAAAATTTGTAAAGCCGTGAGTGGCAAGACAGGACGATAGTAAACGAATGAGCTTAAGAAACAGATTAGATTACACTTAATCTGTGCATTTCCTAATCCGTATCTAAAAAAGACAAAAACAGTTAAGAAAATGAAAAGAAATAGGAAGGAAATAAAAAAACGTTTAAAAATAGATGCTGGTGCACCGCGAACCAAAGACGTCCTCATGGAAATTAGGGACGCTGATCGTTAGGTAATTAGTGCTACACACCCATACACGCAAACTGCCAACGGCTCTGCAGGCTGTTAAATTTAAACAACGGTTTTCTCGATAAATAAAAACTAATGTCACGAACCCTCGAACGTGTATCTGTTTATTTTCGACGATTCCGAAGACTGAACGAAATCGGTGGAGCCCGCAGCTGCGGCCTCTCCTTATTAAAACCACGGCCACTGAATTGGGCGGGTGAGAAACTCTGCGCTGTTGTCAGATATGAGAACGGCGAAGCAACACATGGTCGAGAGTCGCTTACCTCTGAGCACGGATTGGCAACGCTGTTCGTGCAATGCTGCCAAGTCAAAGCCGATCTGCTCCAAGTCCACATATTCTTTAAACTTCTCTTTTCTATATTACACAGTCCAATGTATAGCATTCAAATATTTAAAGTTATATTGTAAACTATAAACAAATATTTTAATACAACTGATACAGATTATAATACGTAATCCGAACGCACTTACCATGTCCTGTGCCCTGCGCCGGCGCGTTACCCGAACGACCTAAGCTAGCCACATTTGTATGGCCACTTCCCGGGCCATTTTCCAGGAAAACTATAGGACCCACGGAAACATGTTTCAGGTAAAAAAAAACTTAAGTCAGACAATTTTCTACATTTTCCCCGCTGACAACATTGTATTGACTGAAGAAACAAAAACGTGGCCGTTTACTGAACATTACATTATTTTACGGATTTAAATTTACTTGTTGAGGTTTTTATTCTTAATAAGTATTTAAATTGGATTGTGTCGAAAATATTTATACCACTCAAATTATCAATCTTCCCTGAAGTTTGTAGTACAATTTCTTTTGCAACATTGTAACATCAGGAGGTTGGGAGAGAACCAGTAGCGTGTACTGAGGGCTACCAAGGCTATCAGTGGGGGCCAAACCTCAATTGAGAATATAACATAGGCATCTGACACATGGTTCCATTTACAAAGCTTGAAAGCAGTGAGAAAAAACTTTGCACGTATTTCTGAGAGCAAGGCATCGGAGACAGATATTGCAGCCCAGACTCTCGTCCCTCTCCCATCGACTCACCCCACGCGGCTTGCTCCTGTACGTCGGATAGGAGTGGAGACCGGGGGGAAGGTGTGCTAGGCTTCGGTTCGTCACATCGCCACTCTCAACTATCAACCATGCGTTACTTGTCGTATATACTTCCTCACCTCATAATTCTGATTTAATTATATACTCGTAGATGACAGAGTGCTGGTATTTCACTCCCGCTTACTTCCACATCCTTGTAGAAAGACACTGCAGGGCTGCTGTTACAGGAGCAATATCGTTTTATTTTTATTGGTAGATCTGCTAAAATGAAATACAGTCTTTCAGGTTTAGTGTTCTCTTTTGTTGGTTGGAATCGAACCCGTGATCATGGGTCGGATACCATCACTGATCTCCCGAAGAAGCTAATTAACCAGCGAACGATGGGTATGGCCGCTGATTAATTCAACATTTTATATAATAATAATAATAATAATAATAATAATAATAATAATAATAATAATAATAATAATAATAATATAATGGTGCATGCCATCTGTACAGGCTTGGTGATGACCAAATGAGGATAAAATGAATGGGGAAGACATCATAAACACCGAGTCCCCAAGCCAGGGGAATTAACATAATGATGGGGGTTGATTCTGAAAATTGAGCTGGGGCCATCGGACCAAAGGCAAGCATTCTATCTATTTAGCCACAAAGCCGGACTTTCATTTGCTAAACCTTACGCTACCATCTACAATGATCAGGGATTGAGTATTGGCAGTAGCAGAGGCCAGCGCAGTAGCTTGTGAAGCAGCCTTCACAACACAACAGGCTTCTCCGTTGGCTATTGGCTGACGACTTGATGTTCACGAAACCAACCACCGAATAGGGGTAACCTAAGTGTAGTGGTAGCCCACGTCTTGATCCCAACATACGCCGCAAACAAACTGCCACACTCTCCGATATGATGTCTTCAATTGGACATGTCTTCGCCATTAGCAGCATAAGCTTGGCAACAGCATAATTTCTCTGACCCTCCTAACTTGGTGTCCGCAGCAATAGAAGTTCAAAGACATTTCACGAATACGAGACTGAGGCCGGCCGCAAAATGAGACGCAGGTCCGTGAGGTGACGCAGGATGACTCACGGTGAGTTTCTGCGAACCACAGAACTGACTGTCCCCGCGCACGTTACGGCGCAGGGTGACGTGACGCAGTTGCTGCGCGTGGTGACCCCGCGGACCGCAGTCTCTCTTCCGCAGTTTCCTGCAAGACTCACGGTGATTTTGGTTGTTCATATTGTTGATAAACCATATTTCTGACTCAGGAATTCTTTTTGAAATATCATATTAAATGTATTTTTTGTCTAAACCACCATAAGCTATATACTGTGTTTTGAGGAAGAATTAATGTACGATATAAAGCAACAGTATACCAATGTATTGCAGTTAAATGTTTTATCTATTGATGAATGAAAAAATAATTGTTTTGAAATGAGAAATTCCAAAAATAAACTCATGTGACAAATACAAATTATTTGTAATGGCTAAGCTGAGATATACAAATTGAAAACAACTTATTTCCATACACAAAAAAAAGCGTTTTAGTGAGAAAAATAAGTAACAAATAATGTGACGAAGTCATGACGAGGCGGTATGAGAGAAGGTAGTAATTATGAGGGTTTTTTTTCTTTTTACAAGTTGCCTTACGTCGCACCGACACAGATAGGTCATAAACTGCGTACTGAAACTGTGATCCAACTTGCGACGATTGTCGCCGTGACTCACTCTGCCGTGAAGAATTCGACGTGAGTCACCCTGCGTCACCTCACGGACCTGCGTCTCATTTTGCGGCCGGCCTGAGAGGCTTTCAGTTGTTAGTTTCATGAGTAAAACTACTCTGTATAGTAATGTAACCTGAACGAAGCCCACAAATATGAAGAGCGGCGTCTACGTAAGTGAAGCGCCTTGTTCTGTTCTTCAGAGGTGCTTCTTACGTCACTCTCATGGAACAATTCGCTGTTCGCCTGGAGAAGAACAGCATCGCTCTTCATTTTTAGCATGGAAAATGTAGGCCAGGTCTCGTGAAGTGTTCACAACATTTCATTATCCACAAGTACTCGGCTCTCGCAAGGTAATGGAGGTTCACCGCGCCGCAACAAGAAGAGTCCCTCAAGGGTCGACCGTCATCAACTTTAGATAAGACGTTCATTATTCCACTCGCACCGAGCCTTGATACACAACTGCTCACAATTCATGTCTTCTTTACAACATTCTTTGAAATCTTTACTCAAGTGATGGAGAAAATCTTTATTTATGATTATTTATAGTTTAATACATATGGGACAGTAGAGAGATATTGATATGGTGGTGGAGGGGTATGCAAAGTAGAACGATCTTTGAAACGTTTGATTGGAGAAGCTAATCAATGTCTGTTGAACTAGCAAAAAATTGAAGAATGATCTGGAATATGGATGAAACCAACAAATCAGTATTTTTTCAGGGGAGAGGAAAATTATATTTGGAGTTTATTTCATGGTATACACTACTTGAACCAATTGCATATGTAAGTGTACAAACGAGTTCATCTATTCAAAACTATATTTTCAAATGCAAAACACCCCTGGATTTCACACACCACATTATTGCTAATTGAAGAGAAAAGTAATTTGAAGAAACGTGGTATACATACCATGGAGGACAACGATAAATACAAGACAATACAGCGTAATTGTAGATCTGACAGGACACACTTTCTCAACAGTGTATGCAAGGAAATAGAGGAACATCAAAATCAGAACCAGGTATATGACATCTACAAAAACTGCACAGCATTACCCGAGAGTTTAAACCACGCACATGGGTAATAAATGATCTAAATGGCAATCCCATAGGAGAAAAATAGAAAGCTGTAGAAAGGTGAAAACAATATTGCAGAAAAACTACATTATTAAAAAATAACATATTAAATCAGGAAATATTGAAACAACCTCAATTGAAACCTGATATTTTGTTCAGTGATAGAGAATGCAATTAAACATTTAAAGGATAACAAATCCCCAGATATCGATGCTGTTTCAGGAGAAATGCTTAAAGAGATGGGAGAGAAAGGCATCCACGTATTGCACTCATTATGCGACAAAATTTGGAGAACAGGAAAGTGGCCAAAATACAGGACAAGTTCTATCTTAATTCCCCTGCACAAGAAAGAGTCCGTCAGGGATTGCTCTAACTACCGAACCAAAACACTTGTACTCAATGCAAGCAAAGTCCTACTACACGTACTGAATCAACGCTTGAAGCCTTTCTTGTATCCTCAGATATCCCTGGAACAAGAAGGTTTTGTGGAAGGTAAAGGTACACGAGAACAAATTCTGAACACGAGGCAAATAACTGTAAAATGTTGTGAGTTTTGTGTTCCTGTTTTTATCTGCTTTGTAGATTACAAAAAAGGCTTTCGACTGTGTTGAGTGGGACAAACTATGGAAAGTATTAGATGAATATGATGTTCCAGCACATCTCATATCACTGCTGAAAGGTCTTTATGACAGTAACTTGGCAACCGTAAGGGTGGATGGTGATACCTGAGACATTTTAGTGTATCCAGAGGCATAAGACAAGGCTGTGTATTGTCTCCCGAGCTATACAATATCTATGCCGAGCAACGTCATGAGGAGGGCGCTTGATGGTTGGTCTGGTGGTATCTCAATTGCTGGATGAAAAATCAACAACTTGCGTTTTGTTGACGACACCACACTCATTGCTAGCAGTTAAGATGAGCTTGAAGATTTACTTGCAAGAGTAAAAGATGCAAGTCTCACTTCTTCTTCTTCTTCTTCATCATCATCGTCATCATCATCGTCATCATCATCATCATCATCGTCGTCATCATCATCATCGTCATCATCATCATCGTCATCATCATCATCATCGTCATCATCATCGTCATCATCATCGTCGTCGTCATCATCATCATCATCATCATCGTCATCGTCATCATCATCGTCATCATCATCGTCATCATCATCATCATCATCATCATCGTCGTCATCATCACCATCATTTCCCAACTTCAGTTTCCCTGATCTGGTGCACAAGCGCTCGCCATCTCCTTTCTTCATACACTTTCTGTTCCAGTACATCCTCCCATTTTTGTCCTCTCTCCTCCACATCTGATCTTACAGTCTCCATCTAGTGTTTTCTTGGTCTTCCCTGTGGGCTTCTTCCTATGAGATTAAGGTCAAAATATTTTCTGGCAGGTCTTTCCCTGTTCATTCTCATTCTCATTATGTGCCCATACCACTGAAGTCTGCGTTTCTTTATGACACTGGTAATAGGATCCTCGATACCAGCTACTTTCCTATTCACTTCATTTCTGATATTATCCTTTTTGTTAGTTTGGTTGTGGTTCTAATGAATCTCATTTCAGTTGCTTGGATTCTGTTGAAGTCTTTGTTTAGTAGGGTACATGTCTCTAAACCGTACGTGAGGAATGGTACGAAGTAAGTGTGGTACATGATTGTTTTCGCTTTTTGTGGTATTTTGCAGTCCCAGAGAAGATGTCTGACTCAACTGTAGCAGTTTGGTGCTTTCTGTGTACTGCTGAGTATTTCCTGCCTAACAGTGTTATTTTTCGAGATTGTGCCTCCGAGGTACTTGATGTGGGAAGCGGAATCGATTTTCACCCCTTCCAGAAATATTTTTGAACTTGTTCCTTGCCTGGTGATGGTCATTTCCACTGTCTTTGTTTCGCTCATCTTCAGTCCAAAATAGTTTAATGTACTGTTCCATTCGTTAAGTTTCTCCACAACTTCAGCTTCTGTCTCTCCCCATAAAAGCACATCATCAGCAAATACCAGGGCGTTTGGTTCACTGTCCATTCAATTGATAGATTTTATGACCTTGCCCATTACTATCACTAACAGGAATGGTGATAGGGCACTAGATTGTTGGACACCTCTCTTTGCTTGGAACCATTTTGATCGTCCGTTGCCTATCGGTAGCACTTCTGGTATAGCATCTTGACTTTGTCGATTAAGTACTTTGGCACCGTTGGGTCTTTCAGATATTCCCATATCATGTTTCGAAGAACACTATCTAATTTACAGATTAGAAATCAATTTGAAGAAGATTAAACTCATGATCATTGATCGTTGAAATCAAGTGCACTTCACAGGTCGATTAAAGGGACTGGAGTTGGTTAATGACCTTGTATACTTTGGTTAATGTATAAGTGACACAGGAAACTGCGAGAAAAAGATAAAGAGGCGTATTGTCCTGGGACGTGCAGTCATGAATAAACTAACTAAGATCTGGCAGAACAGGACAGTATCCGAAATCACGAAGATTCGATTCGTTGAAGCACTAATATTTTCCATGTTCTTTTACGGTTGTGAGACATGGACCGTCAAGGCTAAGGACAAAGACCACATCGATGCCTTTGAGATGTGGTGTTGGCGTAAAATGCTAGGTGTAGCTTGGACCAAAAGGAGAACAAATGCCTCCATCATTAAAGAGCTGAAGATGGTGAAATGCCTCTCTACCCGTGTCGGTGAAAGAATACTTCAGCTCCTTGGACATATCCTAAGGAGGGATAACAGTGCAACGACACTTCAGGAAGAAGTACCACAAAGATCCACCAACTGCTAACGCCATTTGGCGATAGTACGTGCAGTTTAAAGCTTCAGGATGCCTCTGTAAGGGGAAATCAACGGGTTTGCCTGAAGTGACTGAAGAAACAGTTGATCGCGTGCGGGCAAGTTTCATGCGTAACCCACAGAAGTCGACAGAGAGAGCAAGCAGGGAGCTGAATATACCACAGCCGACCGTTTGGAAAATTTTACGGAAACGATTAAAGTAGAAGCCTCACCGCCTACGATTGCTACAAGCCCTGACTCCCGATGACAAAGTCATACGCCTCGAATTTTCGGCACGGTTGCAACAGTATATGGAAGAGGATGAGTTTAATACGAAACTTGTCTTCAGTGATGAAGCAACATTTTTTATTAATGGTGCAGTGAACAGACACAATGTGCGAATCTGGGGGGTAGAGAATCCTCACGCTATCGTGCAGCACATTCGAAATTCACCGAAAGTTAATGTGTTTTGTGCAGTCTCACGGTTTAAAGTGTACGGTCCCTTTTTCTTCTGAGAAAAATTCGTTACAGAGCACGTGTATCTGGACATGCTGGGAAATTGGCTCATTTCGCAACTGGAGGAGAACGCGGACTTCACCTTCCAACAGGATGGTGCTCAACCCCACTTCCATGGTGATTTTCAATCATTCTTAAACAGGAGATTGCCAAACCGATGGATCTGTCGTGGTGGAGCTGATGATCAGCAGCTCATGTCATGGCCTCCACACTCCCCTGACTTAACCCCATGCTATTTCTTCGCGTGGGGTTACTTGAAACACTCAGTGCTTACATCTCCTCTCCGAAAAAAACCTGCCAGAACTGCGAGCTTTCGAATCCATTGATAGGGACATGCTGCGCCGAGTTTGGGAAGAACTTGATTATAGGCTTGATGTTTGCAGAATCACTAAAAGGGCACATATCGAACATTTGTAAAGGCAAAAGAAACTTTTGAGTTTTTCTATGTGTGTGCAAAGCCTTATGACATGTCAAATAATAAAGTTATTGTAGAGCTTTGGAATCGTTCAAATCATTTACAATACCGGTAACCCTGAACATCGCATAACAATTTCATCAGTGTCTATGAAATTTTGTTTGAATTCCTGAGCCAGAGCAATAAATCGGGCACTGGACTCCTTTGGCATGGTAAATTTTAGATGGTAAAATTTAGTAGTACACTCTTTTAGCAATGTAATACTTTCAAACTCAATGCGACTACGAAACAACTCACCCTTGCGCTCATCGCTCACTTGCTGTCCACATTCTCTTATAACACCGCGACAGTTACCAGAATGTTCTCATTCATGCTGGAACTGCAGTCTCAGCGATTTCTAGTAGCTTCGAACAGAACCCAGTCTCAATTCTCAAAACTATGCGGGTGCGGTTGCTGATATCTCTGTGTCCCCAGCCTCCGCCTCCATGCGAATAGATGACGTCTCTCACAGTAACAAACCCACATTCACGAATAGCAGGCTACTGATTCTGGTGGGATAGAATCACTCATTGCCAATTGAATTATTGCAGGCTACATCATCGCGATAAAGCGAAAGAATTGTCGAACATACAATTATTTTCCATTGTTCCAGGTGTGCTTTCAACTCCCGCGTGGTGTTTACTGAAAGATGTAGGCTTACTATTCGCACATACACAGCAACCTGAGGAGAAGTTAAATATTTTATTTTGATTAGAAACCATATAGAATAAATTGGAATTAAACTTAAAAGAGAAAAGGGGGGAAGAAGAGGATTATGGGCATAGTTGGGGGGAAAAGGGATAAAGGTCCCAAAAAAGGAAAAAAAGGTACGTGAAAAATGCCTCTTTTCGCAACTAGAAACAAAATTTCACACTGTGATATCTTTCCGAACAGCTTTAATTTGCCTTAACAAAAAAGGTGAGCACCTAAAAATCCTAACCCTGGGATATACAGTACGTATAATTCAGTGTCTGGTTAGATGGAAGAGAAGGCCTTTCTTTGGATGGTAATAGCGCCTTTTGAACAGACACTCTTCAACTGAAGCTCGTTATTACTGCATATGGCTTACTGATGTGTTGTGGGAGGTGCCACGAGAAAATCACGGGATTGCTGTATGTGTGCTCCTATTCTCATTCCGCGGTGGTGCAGCTGTTTTCAGGCACACCCCCGATGGAGGTGAGCTGCATGTACCATTTCAACCACATACCAGCCCTCCTGCCATTCTTAATTTTTGGCAGTACCGGGAATCGAACCGAGGCCCTCGAGGACGGCAGCTAATAATGCTAACCGTTATGCTGCGGAGGCGGACACGGGTCTGCTGCTAGTTGCGGAGTTCCTGTTCTGGTGGTAAGGGCAGTTTTGGGCAAGCTGCGGAGTTCGGGGGAGCAGAGAAAATCACACAGGCTACGGTAACCCCTCAAGGCATAGATAACGCGAAAGTAACACGTATTAAAATAGGCTTTGCTGACTTAGCTGATACCAACGTGACATCTTGTGAGTGATAGACACTTCTTATCAATCCAGGTGATCAGATGGATGATATTTCATTTGTTTATATTGGTTCCATCGGACGAAGGCAGACACTTCTCGGTTGTGTCCACCTCTGTGGTGTAGTGATTAGTGTAATTAGCTGCCACTCCCGGAGGCCGGGTTCGATTCCCACCTCAGTCATCCTAGAAGTGGTTTTCTGTGGTTACCCACTTCTCCTCCAAGCGAATGCCGGGATGGTACCTAACTTAAGTCCACGGCCGCTTCCTACGCTCTTCCTTGTCTATCCCTTCCAATCTTCCCATCCCCCCGCAAGGCCCCTGTTCAGCATAGTAGGTGAGGCGCCTGGGCGAGGTACTGGTCCTCCTCCCCAGTTGTATCCCCCGTCCCAGAGTCGGGATCTCCAGAACACTGCCCTTGAGACGGTAGAGGTGGGATCCCTCACTGAGTCCGAGGGAAAAAACTCACCCTGGAGGGTAAACAAAGAAAAAGAAGAAGGAGAATTAAAAAGGGTGAGAGGAAAACGATTTTAAATGTGATCGACGACGACGACTCGAAGGAAAAGAATCCAGGTCGTAGTCAATCGTTTATTGTTAGTGACCTTTGTAAGACGATTGTCAGTAGAAAAATATTCATAAGATTAAGAAAAGAACGTAACAAAGGATTCAGTGGCGTAGCCAGCAAACCTAATCAGTATAGGGGGATCATACGGAGTGCCTAGGGGCCTCCCCCCACAATTATTTTGTATTTAAGCTTAAAAAATGTATATCCAGACCATCTTAAAGATTAGAATGTAGACGTAAATTCACTGCGCTGGGCTCCCAATTTTATAATATTTCAGAGAAAATTCGAAAACCATAAGAAATGTAATGCCAAATTTATATACGGGGAATGAACAGTTACTGTAAAATACTATAAAATGGTAGGATTTTTTTTACACAGAATGACCAATAGTTGTCCTACGCTAAAGTTAAATATTTAAACCCTCCTACAGACAAATATTTACAGTGAGTTAAAAATGCGCATTTTTACAGAAGTCACTTTTAATCAAAAGGCTAACTGTAAATTAAATTACTACACAACTTTTTTCCTCGTTCTAAATAAAACAATAAATATTAATCAAAATAGACAAACATTTATTTTGAAATGTAGACAATCACGAAAACAACACAAAGTAAAAGTGAGCAATGCTTCTTCATAAAACGTCTCCATTAATTTCTTTACAGAAAGCAAGTTATTCAGAATATGATTGGTGATATTTTTATATTTCATGCGATAAATATGAAATAATCGTATGGCCTCAGCTATCATACGCAGATATTTACATATGACGCCATCTAGTTATCTGCTAGTCATTGTCGACGTTCCGTTTTACTCTAGGTCTACTAGAGGGCAGAATAAACCGAATCAATCAATTTTGTCGGGTGAACATCAAACGTGTTACGCTGACATCGTACGCCATGGAGCGTCGATTGGACGTTTTTCCACCCTTCAAAAATCCGACTAACTCCGCCAGGTTGGCATTCGGAGACCGACACTTTTTCATTGGTCCACAGAGGCAGGTATTTCACGTGATTATTCGCGATTACCGAGAGAGATGGCCGTGCGGTTAGGGGCACGCAGCTGTGAGATTGCATCCCAACCCCCTGTCGGCAGCCCTGAAGATGGTTTTCCGTGGTTTCCCTTTTTCACATCATGCAAAAGCTGGGGCTGTACGTTCCACAGCTGCTTCCTTCCCATTCCTAGCCTTTTCCTATACCACTGTCGCCATAAGACCTATCTGTGTCAGTGCGACGTAAAGCCAATTGAAAAAATATATACAGTATATACCGTATATACAAGGTGAACAAAAAATGCCACACATAGAGGTCGGCGTGCGGTTCCTCGTCGAAATTCGCGACAAAAGTTTATCTTGCAAAACCTAGTCCCACCAATAGGTTTAATAGAAATGCGAGTTAAGAAACGAGGCTCTGGCAACGCTGTAACGCCGTGCAGCGTGGCCAAGCACAGGTCGCATGAACTCGGTGCTCTGCCAGAGCCGTCTCATTCGCTCAGTGAGACGAGGCAATGCCAGAAATGCCGGTTGTGCGGACGCGCCGATGTTCGAGGCCATTTTTTTTCAGTTAATGTATCAAAGTGTATCCAATGTACACCTCCACTATGCAATACACTATGTTCTGTCTTACCGTTACAGTTACCTTTATTTAAACATTCAAACATAACATGAACTTCTTACAGACGTAAACGATCAGTTTGTTTCGTCCATGGCACAAATAAAGCCAATACGTAGAACATAATAGTGGATAAAATACCGGTAACATTGCCTCTATCCAATGCGGTACAAGGAAACACAATACAGTACAGTAGGTAGGCTACACTGGATTGCCCATTATGCTACGCACGATAATTCCATAGTGTACGTATGACGTCCAGTCTTATCTTCACAGAGCCGGTACGTACACTTACGAGCAACGTTCACTTCACAGCTGATGTTCAAAGCGACCACCATGCATTTGCAAACACTTCGCCATTCGCTGGAGCATGCTTTGCCGGACCCTACGCAACATACCCGCATCCACCATTGCCGATGCAGCATGCACGCGTGCTATTAGGTCTTGTACATCCAAGGGTGGTGTACTATAAACATGTTCCTTTAAGTATCCCCACAAATAAAAATAGAGTGGAGTAAGGTCCGGGGAGCGTGAAGGCCATAACACTGGACCTCCACGACCAATCCATTTCCCTGGGAACGCTTCATTTAACCATTCGTCACTCCATATCGCATTATTTATAAAATGTTCGTTATCTCCAACTTGTTACAAAAGCCATTCACAGAACTGTATTCGTTGAATGCGGTCTTCTGGCCGCTGGTGTTGAGTTAACGTGTAACGATATGGATGCGGTTTTTCGTCGTGCAACACGTCAAGAACCAGTGTTTGAGATACCTGGAACTGCCTTTGCAATATCACGGGTACTTCGCCGAAGTGATTGGTGAACGGCTTCAAGAATGTCGTCCTCTATTTGTGGAGTACGTCTAGTCCTTGGACGACCTCTGTCCACTACTTGTGGACGAAGATTACCGGTTTCTCGCAGGCGTTGCTCAAAGCGACGAAAAACATTCTTATCTGGATGGCGCCTTTGAGGGTACCGTGCTGCATACTCACGAGCGACAGCAGAAACTTGGTTATCGGATGCACCCAACACTAAAAGCATATCGACGTATTCGCCGTTTGTGTACTCCATCAGGAAGCCGCCCTACATGCACTTGACAGGACCAGTTATGGTTGTGCACTACGTGGTTAGTCGACTCATGCATTCAGTTGAATGGATCACACTGTCATGTGTTCGACTATTGTCATTTGACAACAGGATATCATGCTTATAAACGCAGTTACGCGGCGGGAACTAGGGACCTGACGTCACACACACACACACACACACACACACACACACACACACACAAAAGAAAAAACTTGACGTAGATTCGAGCCATAGCTCCATGGTGCATGTGGGTTTGATAACCCCGCCGTTTACTCAGTGAGCTGCGACGGCGGGTACGGTACAGCGGGATGACGCACGTTTCTCTCTTACATTCCGATGCGCTGCAGGATGTGACAGTGTTGCCAGCTTCTCGTTTTCCACTTGTTTTCCAACAGCACCATATCCGATTTGGCTATAGAAACTTTTGTCTTGCAATGGGATGAGGAATCGCATGCCGACTTCCAAGTGCGGCATTTTTTGTTCATCCTGTATACATTTGCGATTATTATTATATTTTTCACAAGACTTCACATGTCTACAGAAAAAAAAAGTTTTATCTTAAAAATGTTTACAATATTAAGCATAATAGAAAGTGTGATTCTTATTTCTTATATCTGATTAATTTTATCATTCCAGCCATAAAAATGGAGATAGTAACAGACATCCAAATCCATGAATAAGTCCATCAATGGTGAGCATCTCTTACGTGGAGATCTTGTTCTGTCGTCATAGTAACGAACTAACTGGTAATGGCGGTAATTGTTATCGTGCCGGGCTGCGTAGCTCAGGCGGTAGAGCAGTAGCCCAATTTTTTTTTTTTTTTGCTAGTTGTTTTACGTCGTACCGACACAGATAGGTCTTACGGCGACGATGGGATAGGAAAGGGCTAGGAGTGGGAAGGAAACGGCCGTGGCCTTAATTAAGGTAGAGCCCCAGCATTTGACTGGTGTGAAAATGGGAAACCACGGAAAACCATTTTCAGGGCTGCGTACAGTGGGGTTCGAACCTACTATCTCCCAAATACTGGATACTGGCCGCACTTAAGCTACTGCAGCTATCGAGCTCGGTGTAGCCCAATATGCCAGGTTCTATCTTACCTTAGGACGGTGATATTTGAAGGTGCTTAAGTACGTCAGTCTCGTATCGGTAGTTTTTCTGGCGTGTAAAAGATCTCCTGAGGCACAATATTTCGGCACATCGGCGTCCCCGAAAATCGTAAAAGTAGGAAGTGGGACGTAAAAACCAATAGCATTAATATTACTTGTTTTAAACTGGAAAACCATGTGGTCATTAGCCCCTATTACCGGGCGACATGGCCGCGCGATTAGGGGCGCGCAGCTGTGAGCTTGCATCCAGGAGATAGTGGGTTTGAACCCCACTGTCGGCAGCCCTGAAGATGGTATTCCGTGGTTTCCCACTTGCAAACCAAGCATTACATTGTACATTAATTAACACCACGGTTGCTTCCTGCCCACTCCTAAGCCTTTCCTATCACATCGTTGCCATAAGACCTACCTGTATCGGTGCGACGTGAAGCAAATTGAAAAAATATAAGCCCCTGTAGATTACGATTATAATTAAGGTGACTATTTAAATAAGAAAAAAACAGGAAAGAACAATCGCTCGAAGAAAGAGGGTAAAATAATCTGAAACGTGAAAAGGGGAATATTACTGTTAGTTAAGGTGAGCTCTTTTGCCGTCATTCATTTCCGCAAGATGGCAATACTGCAGGAATTACGGAACCTAATCTGTTAACGACGGGTATCCAACACCTGGTTGAATATACAGATACTGAAGTTGCAGAAATCTGCAAGTTCCTAGAAAGTTACTAAGAGGAGAATTCAAGAATTACATTTCGATAATCATTCTCTCTATAAGAATAAGTTCAGTTTAGAATGGGACACGCTAATCCGTCCGAGGCATGTATCTAAAAGCTTTGAAAACTGGACGAGTTCAGTAGCTGCGCCCACCTCTCGCGCTGAACGAAACACATGGTAGGAACTTCCTGTCGGATATGATGCTCGGAGAATCAATAATGACTCCACGGCGCACCCTTGGTGTACTGTATGTCCCTACTTGTCAGTGCACGATCAATTCCCGAGCTGGGGCGTAGAAGAACGTAAACAAATGTCGGCATTTGTTCCACGATTAACACCATACCTGGTAAAATCAACATCAACTGATATTCAGCTCAGTTTTTCTCATAATTAGATTCACCTAGGAGCTAAGTACTGGTATTGCTAAACAATTCAAAAAATTCGGTTCTGCTGGTCCATTTACGGTATCGATGTCAATCAGCGCGTATATGCGTAACAGGGGATGTACAGTGTGTGCTGCTAGAACACACCGAGCACAACGCTATAGGCACAGGCTGCAGTGAGGATTGTGCGTCGGTAGATGCAGAGTGGGTCTCGGCCCATAAGTGGCCACGCCTGGTCCATGGTAGAACAGCTCTGCATTCTGACTGCCTAACCAAGCAGAGGAGGGGTGCCCACGGCTCTACCGTGGCTCTACGCACGTGCGCTCGGGAGACGGGACAGGGCTGGACCTCACGGCTGGTCCCAACTGTCGGCTGTCCTGAGAATGGTTTTCCGCGATTTTCCATTCTTCTGCACTAAGGCGAATGCTGGGACAGTTCACTGTATACGCCACGGCCGCCAACCCCCTCACCTTCTCCGACCATCTCCTTCACCGTCACAAATCTCCCGACCTGAGAGAGGAATGAAAACATTTTAGAGAGAGAGAGAGTGAGTGAGTGAGGATTGTGCAAAGCAATGCCTGAAATTTCTGACCCAAACTGGATTAAGGACCATAAATTTTAGTTCACATTTTTAAACACCATAATTTACATTTGAAGCTGTAAGGTAAATATTTTAATTAACCGTATAATATGTCAAATACGGTTGATAGCTTCAATATGAAGTTTTCGTAGTGGATATTCCAGTTGGCAAAAAGCAACTTCTTTCACTTTCAGGATAATCAGTCACCGGATACTAAAAAACTACAACTATGAATTGGTTAAGAAAATTGGATATTCAGCTTTGGTTGTACTTCAGTTAGTCATTGATCAGTCTAATATGTAAATACTTTCTCTTGCCATAATAAATAAATACACAAATAAATACACTGCAGTATATTAAAATACCTCAAGACTTAAAAGTAATCAAATCCGAACTCTTCTGTCGATGTTTTGCTACAAATAAAAAACTGTAGTGTAGATATAATTAGTACTTTAAATACGTTACCCCTGGAGGCTCGGGTTCGATTCCCGGCTCTGCCACGAAATTTGAAAAGTGGTACGAGGGCTGGAACGAGGTCCACTCAGCCTCGGGAGGTCAAATGATTAGAGGTGGGTTCGATTCCCACCTCAGCTATCCTTGAAGTGGTCTTCCGTAGTTTCCCACTTCTCCTCCAGGCAAATGCCGAGATGGTACCTAACTTCAGGCCATGGCCGATTCCTTCCCTATTCCTTGTCTATCCCTTCCAAACTTCCCACCCCCCTACAAGGCCCCTGTTCAGCATAGTAGGTGAAGCCGCCTGGGCAAGTTACTGGTCCTCTTCCCCGGTTTAATCCCCGACCCTATGTCTAACATTCCAGGACACTATCCCTTCCAAACTTCCCACCCCCTACAAGGCCCCTGTTCAGCATAGTAGGTGAAGCCGCCTGGGCAAGGTACTGGTCCTCCTCCCCGGTTTAATCCCCGACCCTATGTCTAACATTCCAGGACACTGCCATTCAGGTGGTAGAGGTGGGATCCCTCGCTGAGTCGGAGGGAAAAACCGACCCTGGAGGGTAAACCGATTAAGAAAGAAAGAAATACAACATTATTAAAATATTCATCAGGATCTCCTTAGTTTTCATAAATCTTCTCTACTCTGAACAGTATTCGATGATTCGTAAATCTGTGATGAGTATATACAGAATGTCAAATTAAGTTACGGAAATTGTAAGATGATGTTTTTTCTTTTCCTTTTTTTGCTTTACCTCGCACTGACACAGATAAGTCTTATGGCGACGATGGGACAGGAAAGGTCTAGGAATAGGAAGGAAGCGGCCGTGGCCTTCATTAAGGTACAGCCCCAGCATTTTCCTGGCGTGAAAATGGGAAACCACGGAAAACCATCTTCAGGGCTGCCGACAGTGAGATTCGAACCCACTATTTCCCGGATGCAAGCTCACAGCCGCGTGCGCTGACCGCACGGCCAACACAACGGAAAATATTACAGGAACGACCGACTGTGGCAATGGTGCTCGTAGCATCTTCCGGCAGTAAAACGTGAGTCGCATGCATAATAATGCATTCTAAATGTAAACATTCGAATTATAATAGAATGCAGTACTCAAACTGGATAATCCGCACCCGGATAATCGAGAGTTTGCTCTATACCGTGTGGTTCAGCAGCCACTTATTACTTCGGAGGTAGGTAACCCAACTAACGCGTGTATCATACTCATTCGGAAAACTTTTTTTTTTTTTTTGCTAGGGGCTTTACGTCGCACCGACACAGATAGGTCTTATGGCGACGATGGGATAGGAAAGGCCTAGGAGTTGGAAGGAAGCGGCCGTGGCCTTAATTAAGGTACAGCCCCAGCATTTGCCTGGTGTGTAAATGGGAAACCACGGAAAACCATCTTCAGGGCTGCCGATAGTGGGATTCGAACCTACTATTTCCCGGATGCAAGCTCACAGCCGCGCGCCTCTACGCGCACGGCCAACTCGCCCGGTCGAAAAACTTTAGTACCTGCACTTTATGGCCTTAGATCAATTATACCGTTTATATAATGTCCGCGAATATGGTAGAAATCATTGTTGGCAGTCTTACTTCTATTACTTGAACTGTAATGAATGTGTAAAACGACCACAGCTGAGAATAACGCCATCTTACGTTTGGACAGGAAGTGTCCATAAGGACTACAATGTGCTACCCATGCACTACGGCTCGCGGTAGCTAAGGTGGCTAAATCGCGCATTAGTTCTGTTGCATCAGCATGGCTGTCTAGTACAGTAGTAGGATCGATTCGCAGGCTGGTAATTTTTAAATGTTTGTTAACGCCGTTTACAGTGACTGCATATCATTTTGTTCCGCCCGCATCTGTGGTGTAGTGGTTAGCGTGATTAGCTGCCACGCCCGGAAGGCCCGGGTTCGATTCCTGGCTCTGCTACGAATTTTGAAATGTGGTACGAGGGCTGGAACCAGGTTCACTCAGCCTCGGGAGGTCAACTGAGTAGAGGAAGGCTCGATTCCCACCTCAGCCATCCTCAAATTGGTTTTCCGTGGTTTCCCACTTCTACAGCCAAATGCCGGGATAGTATCTTACTTAAGGCCACGGCCGTTTCCTTTCTTTCTTTTTCCTTTCCTGTCCCTTCGAATCTTCCCGTCCCTCCACAAGGCCCCTGTTCAGCATAGCAGGCGAGGCCGCATGGGGTAGGTATGGTCCTCCTTCCCAGTTGTATCCCCGACCCAAAGTCTCACGCTCCAGGACACTGACCTTGAGGCAATAGAGGTGGGATTCCTCGCTGAGTTCGAGAGAAAAACCGATCCTGGAGGGTAAACAGATAAAGAAAGAAAGAGAGAAAAAAGAAAGAATCATTCTGCTGTAAAGAGTGGATTTTATATAGCCCTGTAAAGGACCGTTTTTATCCGATGTCGTAGCCAGGCTGGACTACGACATGATGTTTGTAGGTAGAAAGTGGGGTACCCTGCATATTCGTGTAACAAGTGTTATGTGTGTATGTGTGTGTGTGAATCCGTGTGTTTACAAATCTTCTAATTCATGAAGCTAACAAAATCAGGACTAGGGTCTAGGGTGTAACAGTTTAGCATGCCTCGGTGATCAGTTGCCGAAGGTAACCGGGATTTTCAGGTTCCTGTGCATGCACTATCTGCTTTAAGCGACCCCACAGGAAGAAGGCAAGTGGCGTTAGGTGGAGTGATCTAGCGGGCCAGTGAACGGGTCCTCCCCTTCCTGTCCATTTATTTGGATATGATCCATGAAGATGGTTCCGGACGACTACTGATCCGCGAGATGGAGCCCCGTCCTGTTGAAACCATATTCGTAATCGCTCGCGCAGTGGCACGTTCTCCAGCAAACTATGGGATTTCATTTTGAAGAAAATAGAGGTAGCGCGCTCCCATCAGGTGTCCTCCGAGAAATATGGTCCGATGAGATACTCGTGGTTACCCAAGATCCCACACCAGACATTTACTCCCAACGTTTTGAAACGTACTGGTAGTAGTAGTCTTCTATCAGGAAAACGCTCGTGTTAGAGACGTTGCGACTGGACTGAGTTCTGCCTTGTTTCCCCATACATGAGCAACATATCAACGCACTCATCACTAGAATACATCGTGAGTGAATGAATACGTGCTGTGATGCGACCTGGTAAGTGTGCATAAACAGTGTGTGCCCGTTAAAATGGGGCAAGATTTGTCGGTCAAAAGTAAAAATTAAAAAACACATGCAGGAGGTTGGAATTGAACCACCACATTGCCGATATTCAGACACCTTGTGTCTAGTGATGTGCTTAAGCCCGGCTCGAGCTGCTCGAACAAATGACGTCAGAGTTCGAACAATTCGAGCTCTGCTAGAGCTGTTATGCGCGCCGCAACCTAGCGCCTTGCTCTTACTAAAGGGGCCCATTCACAGTCGAGCGGGTTGGCGAGCCCGTTCGTGACCTTGGTCGCACTGACCGGCTCGAAGGTGTATGGGGGGTTGTTGAGGGTTGGGCTCGAGGTTGGGTCCGTGTTGGCGGTTCGACTGCTAAACCAGCGAACCCGACCGGTTCGCCAACCCGTCAGTGTGTGTATGGCCACTACCTGACCGGCTCACTGTGGTTTCGTCTGTAGCTTTATTTGGTTTCTGTGTGAGTTAATTAGGCCTACCTCAAATAACAATGACTTTTGAGAAGAATAAGCCGTTCCGGGAAGAATTTATTGAAATGTACCGGGCGAGTCCTGTAGCTTTCCCATCCTTGCGTCACGCAATGCCTTCCATGTGTTAGTGCGACATTCGAACGCTAATAATAATAACAATAACAACAATAATAATAGTAATAACAGTAATTTGAAGAAGAAGAATCCATGGTCTCCCGATACTCTCGTACAAATATTATTAGCCTATAGACCATTGTGCTATGACATATATGACTCTCGCGCCTCTGCACTTAACTTGTTAATACTGTAAGTAGGCTATGTATCATACATTACTACAGTAGTGGAATTTTCTGTATGTCATAAGTAGTAGTGAATAACATTTCTAAGTAGTAGTGCATAACATTTCCCAAACTAATCACTTTCAAAAGAATATTATGTTTGTTTTATAAAAACTATCTTATAATACATCACAATCAAAATTGTGTAGGCCCACTTACGTGCAAATATTCCAACTGCAACGTATCGAAGACTGCCCAACACGTCTCAGGAATGATTTTTCCAAGTAGCTGAGGAGATATTACACTGCTAAATTTCAGGTCTTCATAACTTTTCCCTGTCGCTAGAAATCGCAATGACCGAGCTCGATAGCTGCAGTCGCTTAAGTGCGGCCAGTATCCAGTATTCGGGAGATAGTAGGTTCGAACCCCACTGTCGGCAGCCCTGAAGATGGTTTTCCGTGGTTTTCCATTTTCACACCAGGCAAATGCTGGGGCTGTACCTTAATTAAGGCCACGACCGCTTCCTTCCCACTCCCAGCCCTTCCCTGTCCCACCGTCGCCATAAGACCTATCTGGGTCGGTGCGACGTAAACCAACTAAAAAAAAAAAAAGGAAATCGCAATGTTACAATTAACCTCTCTTCAGCACAGATGGTATCTCTCATGTGTGTCTCCTGTTTCTCTATGTTTGGCCGAATCAACTCCAACAATTTTTCGCAAAAACTGTCGCTATCCATACGCAGAAAGTTCTTATAATCTGCAGGTTCTTGTACGCACAGAGTTCTTAATAGGCTAACGTGTGAAAATCCTAGTTTATCTCTCAACCATTCCTTCATTCACACACGTTTCTTCTTCTTTACTTCATCATTGCACAAATTCTGTAACAGCTACAGCCACTTTGGAATGTTTTCGTTGGGCCATAACAAAAACATTTTTTTGCTAGTGGTTTTACGTCGCACCGACACAGATAGGTCTTATGGCGATGATGGGATAGGAAAGGCCTAGGAGTTGGAAGGAAGCGGCCGTGGCCTTAATTAAGGTACAGTCCCAGCATTTGCCTCGTGTGAAAGTGGAAAACCAAGGGAAAACCATCTTCAGGGCTGCCGACAGTGGGATTCGAACCTACTTTCTCTATAACAAAAACTAGGCAATCCACGTACTATTTGCAATACAGACTGGCGGACTGGTCCGCCAACGGGTTCGCCAGTGTATGGTCACCGTCGAGCCAGTCGGGTTCGGGGTGTGGATTTTATACATGGACGGGCTCGCCAACCGGCTCGACTGTGAATGGGCCCCTTAACACTCAGAAAACTTGAGAAGGATGTGTAAGAATATTATGCTGGACGGTACCGGTTCGTCCTCTGTTTACTGTTACTTCCGTGTCTTTTGTACATAATTTCGACCCATATTTGTATATTGGAGACAGTCAAAATTTGTGTTTGTGCGATGATTCATTACAAGTGCCTCCATCAGACCAAACTAATTTTCTACTATGATGCGTTGTTGAGCCGTATAAATACAGAAAAAGGAAACCATTACACATGTCGAAATAGTTACAAATTTGAATGGTTATAAGACTAAAAATGTATGATCTTTTGTCTTCAGTTGTTGACGCATGGTCAGCGTGTTAGCTTTTGGTCACAGGGGATTCGGGTTCAATTGCCAGCAAGGTCGGGATTTTTAACAACATGAGATGATGTCTTGTTTTGTTTATTCCGGGTGGGCTCGAAAAGTACTGAACCGATTAATCTGAAGTTTGGTAAAGTATACAGCTTGAAATCTCCAGTCCCCTTCGATTTTCATATTTCATGTAATCAGACAGTAACATTGCTGCATAATAATATGTATAAATGTATTTATGTACACGATTGATGAGACGCCAATCCTTTCTTACTCAAATTCTTCTATACGAGCAAAAAGGGTAATTCTCTCCCATGGAGTGGATTCAAACCCCCACCCACATTGAAGACAGAAGGAGAAGCTCGCCTACTGCGTTACACAGATGTCTTAGCCGCCCAAAGCATTACATTATAAAAATAATATTACCGTATTCATAATTTTGCGTTATACGTACGGTTGTTACAAAATACATAAGTACTGCCTTGGGAGGAAAAAAAATGAAATGAAATGGCGTATGGCTTTTAGTGCTGGGAGTGTCCGAGGACAAGTTCGGCTCGCCAGATGCAGGTCTTTTTATTTGACTCCCGTATGCGACCTGGGCGTCGTGATAAGGATGAAGACGACGCATACACCCATCCCCCGTGCCAGCGAAATTAACCAATTATGGTTAAAATTCCCGACCCCACCGGGAATCGAACCCGCGGCCCCTGTGACCAAAGGCCAGCACACTAAACGTTTAGCCATGGAGCCGGACCCTTATGGGAAATACTTCCGATAATACGCGGGGAATACCTACGGATACATGCTTTCTCCTTTTCATAACATATCATAATCTAAGCCTTCTAAGTTTATGGGCAGTCTTTATTCTCCATAAGATATACGTCGTCCGCCTCTGTGGTGTAGTGGTTAGTGTGATTAGCTGCCACGCCCGGAGCTCCGGGTTCGATTTCCGGCTCTGCCACGAAATTTGAAAAGTGGTACGAGGGCTAGAACTGGGTCCACTCAGCCTCGGGAGGTCAAATGAGTAAATGTGGGTTCGATATCCACCTCAGCCATTCTGGTTTTCCGTGGTTTCCCCACTTCTCCTCCAGGCAAATTCCGGGGTGGTACCTAGCTTAAGGCCACGGCCGCTTCCTTCCCCCTTTCTTGTCTATCCCTTCCAATCTTCCCATCCCTCGCACAGTCCGGAGGAAAAACCAACCCTGGTGGGTAAACAGATTAAGTAGAAGAAGTTTTTCCTTTGCTAAGAAGGATATACGGCCGTAAAAAAGAGCCAAATCCACGTGTGCGACACAGTTCGTACCCACGACCCCACAGATGTGGGAAAACCGGTAGGAAAAGAAGAAGTTTTTCCTTTGCTAAGTACGTGGATCAATTTACAGTAACGACACACACGTAGGGGAGAGCCTGATCAAGCATAAGGAAAAACGTCAAGTTATTTGGTGGTCATAAGTGTATAAGGATCTTTAGGTTATACGCGCTATTTGGGTCGCCTATCTCTTATAAAATAAGGGGCTGTTGTGCCACCCGGTGTGTGTGTGTGTGTGTGTGTGTGTGTGTGTGTGTGTGCAATTCTTCTAATTCATGAAGCTAACAAAGTCAGGACTAGGGACCAAATTACCCGATAAGAATATGCTTATTAGGCTTATATTTGCGGCTTCAAATAACATAAATTACTTACAAGGTCGGTATCGGACAAAAATCGTATAAACGATTGTTGTGAAATTTAATTTTAATAGGTTATTTTTTCGCTACTTCAATGAAGACAATAATTGTAATAATCTAGAACATTCAGAAAACATGTGTCATTTTTAAGAAATTAAATCAATATTACAACATAACGACAACTTTAGTTGTATATGCAAATTCTTCAGCTTTAAAATAATGTAATTTATGGAAAATGTTTAAAAAAGTATGTAAAGAGATCTCGCATCTGGACACTGTTAAGTTTGTTAACCCATGCCCATTGCTCATGCCTGTGTTTACGGTAATCCACTCCAGCACGGCTGCACACCAAGCAAACGAAGATCGCTCGTGTGCCGTATCCTTGAGACCGCAGATGAAAGAACTCGAGACACCGTGGTGGGCATTGTCTGACTGATAGATTTTCGTGTAAAACACAAGCAAGCGTGTAGTTTTGTGATACTTGCAGCTTAATTTCATCTTACTTTGGAAGACATTTCCACTCGATAGTGGCTGTCTTTACACAAATTCTATACTTGTCTGTTCCTCTAATTGTATTAAGCATAGTCTCTCTTTGTATAGCTTTAGTTCAGGCGGTTACAAGTTCCGCTTGCTGGAGCAGCCCACGGGTAGCCACTGTCAGCGGGTGCGGTAAACTGCCTCCCGGGATTCAGATATGGTGGACGTAAATTACCTCCGATAGATTTAAAACGTTAAAATTCTTTCCCATCGTGTATACGCCTCTGATTCGTAAGTTTATTTACTATTATTACCTTTAACCAACATTTTCGTTTCCATGTGCAGACTTAGAACAGTCGAGAATATAAATACTGTATATTCCTGGCATAGTTAAAAATGTTGACTGGTACAATAATATTCGGTAAAAAACTTCGTCGCCCGCCTCTGTGGTGTAGTGGTTAGTGTGATTAGCTACCACCCCCGGAGGCCCGGGTTCGATTCCCGGCTCTGCCATGAAATTTGAAAAATGGTACGAAGGCTGGAACGGGGTCCACTCAGCCTCTGGAGGTCAACTGAGTAGAGATGGGTTCGATTCCCACCTCAGCCATCCTGGAAGTGGTTTTCCGTGGTTTCCTACTCTCCTCCAGGCAAATGCCGGGATGGTACCTAACTTACGGCCACGGCCGCTTCCTTCCCTCTTCCTTGTCTACCCCTTCCAATCTTCCCATCCCCCCGCAAGGCCCCTGTTCAGCACAGCAGGTGAGGCCGCGTACTGGTGATTCTCCCCAGTTGTTTCCCCCGACCCAATATCTGAAGTCCAGGACACTGCCCTTGAGGCGGTAGTGATGGGATCCCTGGCTGAGTCCGAGGGAAAAACCAACCCTGGAGGGTAAACAGATTATGAAAGAAAAACTTCGTCATAGTTATCAATATTCAGACTAGAAGAAACTTGAAGGAGACAACCCTAACAGCTAAAGGAGTGAAATCCGTTTTTCTCTCAGGACAAGTATTTTATTTTTTTAAACAGTTCTTTGTCCAAAACAGCCTTATGGCTTTCTCCTTGACTTCTTAGCGATACATTCGTATCACTCTGAATATGTTTTTAAACTTCAACAATATCGTGTATATTGAGATAGCTGGCAATGAAAAGGCTGTTTAGTTTTCTGTGAAACGAGTCACAGTTGTTTGTGTTGCGATTGACTGATGATGTCACGTCACTGTATAATAGGAAGGATTGCGTCCTCCAAAATGGTGAATGTAGTCAGTAAGGTCTCTTATGACTGCGTTGTCAGGCTGCAATGCCAGCATGTCTACAGAACATTCACGGATGGCTTCAGGTTTCAGTAAGGGAAGACCGAGAAATAATTTTTAAGACATTTCCCGTCCTCTCCTTTTTGGTACACACGAATTAGTCCTAAAGTTTGAATTTTTAGATACAACCTCTACACGAGATGAAATAGATAACCCTTTATGTTCGATAACACAGTATTTATAACAAATTCAAAATCCACACACATACAGTACGTAAGCAAAGCAACTGTAATTCATTGTTACTACACTCTCAATTACAATGTGTGAAAACGCTTCGGTATACGTTAGAATATATTTATTTGGAAGAAAGAAGGAAAAGAGAGAGGAAAGTTGATATTTTGATGCACTCCATGAACTGTGAGTAACTGGTGGAACAGTTTGGGTGAACTTTTAAATGTGCCATCTAAATATAAAATTGCCATTTTAATTTAAATATTCAAATTGGTTTTGTTGAAAAAACCTAAAATATTGTTGGCACGATCAAACGACTAAGTAATGTTCTCCCCATTTGACTTCATTGTGCTAAAGAGACGTGGAGGTCATTAAGTGAACTAGGTAACTTCGGTCGATTAGAAGATCTTGCATTTTGTACTTTTTATTAAACTGCCATCATATTTCGATAATGTATCCACATCGCTAGTACTGAGATATTGATGTAGTAATTCTGCAGGTCTGGTACATACTGTATATCTTCTACAGCTTTATCTTTTAAGTGGTTGCTTATGTTTACAGTTTGTGTACATGGACTCCCATGTGAAGGTACTACTATTTTCTCTACTATAGTATTTCACTATTACTATTAATTTTAAAATTACACTTACATAGACCCGTTGTGCACGACTACCTTGCAATGGCTTATGAAAAACAGAACTTGTATCCGTCAATGATATACAATTTCTAACCCTTTTCACTTAACACAGACTCCATGTTCACTAGTGTGGATGACGAACTCAGTATAATACAAGTATTTATGTTGACCTTAAAACAGATATCATGCACAGTTCTGCCAACCTTTATTCACCTACAGACAGATTTCACTCGGTATTTGAATAAAATTGTCGATATCAAGCAACCCATGTAAATGAAGGGAGGCAGTGTCAGATTCCTAAACTTACCATCCAAAACAAATGGGAAATAAATTACGCTACTGAACAAATGACCAAGGAGGCAACTAAACAAAACAACCTTTCGGGAGGGAATTTACCTCACTACACTGCCAGTACCGTAGGGGAAGAAGCTGCATGGCGTTCTTCAGCATACTATTCTTAAACCGGAGGGGAGGAGGAGATTAAAGACCAGGATAACCTAGGCTGTAGTCTAAGAACCGCTCAGAAATAAGGCATTATAGAAGCGACTGTTTAGTGTTTGAACAATTCTTACATCAACATATTATTTCAGGTATGTCGGCCTGTATTTCAATGAAAGTATACTTCTGTACGACAGACTGCAAAGGAAGCACAATTTCCAAACCGCAGTTAAGTTTGAAGGACACATGTTTAGCAAATAGTCAATGAGACGGCGGCTTGCGTGTTGTTCGTAGTGTTAAAAGTAGGTACCAGTTTACTAGGGTTTTATTACTATACACACTCGGTTGTCTGATCTTCTAAAAGCGTCTTTAATCAAGCACGATTACCTTCAAGTGGAAGCAATTATTCAAAATATGATGATGTTCATTACCGCTAAAATCAGAAAATTTGATAGCTTTAAGAATACACACAGACACACACAGCAGTGTATCGGTCTTCAGTTTTGTGATCCATCCGATGATACTGGCTACATAATTCGAAACTTTTAAAAATACCGTGATATAAATGATTTGGATGTTTCAAATTCAAGTGTTTCCTCTGAGCAAACAGGTGCGAGGCGAAAAAGCTGTTTTTCTCTCAAATGGAAAAACGCGAATGGATACTATACTTAGAAAGGTAAGGTAGTTTTTCTGCATTCCGTATCAGTGGCGTAAACTGGGGTCAAGACGTGAGCTACCACTGGACTTAGATTAGCCCCTCCCCCTTTTTTTCGACAGTTAGTTTAGTGAACATCAAGCCTTAAGCGTTTTCAGCCAACGGAGTAGCCTGCTGTGTTGTCAAGGCTGTTTCAGGAGCTACTGCTAGGCCTCTGCCACTGCCAATACTCAACACCTGATCAGTGGAAATTGTAGCTTAGTGTTTAGCAAATTAAAGCCCGGCTTTGCGGCTAAAGAGATAGAATGCTTGCTTGGGTCCGATGGCCCCGGTTCAATTCTTGGGATCAATCTCCTCGTGCTCTTAATTCCCCTGACTTTAGGATTGGGTGTTTATGACGTTTTCGGCATTTATTTCATCCTCATTGGGTCACCACCAAACCTTTCCAGAGGCTAGAGGCTACGCACTATTATTATTATTATTATTATTATTATTATTATTATTATTATTAAAATGTACAATTTTACAGCATTGCCTGCGGTTGTACATGTCGTTCGCTGATTTATTAGCTTCCTCGGTAGATCGGTGGTGGTGGTATCCGACGCATGTTTTTTCTTTTCTTTTTTAGAATTTGCTTCACGTCGCACCAACACAGAGAGGTCTTATGGCGACGGTATGATAAGAAAGGGCTAGGAATGGGAAAGAAGCGGCCGTGGCCTTAATTAAGGTACAGCCGCAGCATTTGCCTGGAGTAAAAATGGGAAAACCACGGAAAACCATCTTCAGGGCTGCCGACAGTGGGGTTTGAACCCACTATCCCCCGGTTGCAAAGCTCAAAGCTCCGCGCCTCTAACCGCACGTCCAACTCGCCTGGTCGACCCATTATCACGAGTTCGATTCCAAACAACTAAAGAGAATACTAACCCTATAAGATTGCTTTTCATTTTAGTACATCTATCTATGGGGCTGCCTGGCCGAGGCGGTAAAGGCGTGCTCGGTTCGCCCGAAAGGAGGTGGGTTCGTATCCCCGTCAGGAAGTCGTAAAATTTAAGAAACGAGATTTCCACTTCCGGAGGTGCATATGGCCCTGAGGTTCACTCAGCCTACACCAAAAATGAGTACCAGGTTAATTCCTGGGGGCAAAGGCGGTCAGGCGTAAAGCTAACCACTCTACCCCATCACGTGGGGAGGTGACTTTCCAATCCTCCCAGGGCCTTCATGGCCCGTACGGAGGTGACTTTGCTTTGCTTTTATTTTTTATTATTATTATTATTATTACTATTATTATTCTTATTATTATTATTAAAATGTAGAATTTAACAACATTACCTGCGGTTGTATACGTCGTTCGCCGATTTATTAGCTTCCTCGGTAGATCGGTGGTGGTGTCCGACGCATGTTTTTTTTTTTTGTTTTTTGTTTTTTTTTTTTTGTTTTTTAATTTGCTTTACGTCGCGACGATGGGAAGGAAAGGGCTCGGAGTGGGAAGGAAGCGGCCGTGTCCTAATTAAGGTACAGCCCCAGAATTTGCCTGGAGTAAAAATGGAAACCACGGAAAACCATCTTTAGGACTGCTGACAGTGGGGTTCGAACCCACTATCTCCCGATTACTGGATACTGGCCGCACTTAAGCGACTGCAGCTATCGAGCTTGGTCATCAACATTTCATCCTCATCACGACGCGCAGGTTGTCTACGGGAGTCAAATTGAAAGACCTGCACCTAGCGAGCCGAACATGTCCTCGGGCACTCCCGGCACTAAAAGCCATATGCCGTTTCATTTTTCAATGGTGAGTGATGATTGATTGATTGATTGAAGATAAATGTGGAAACCCTTCGGAAGGAAAAACACTCTTGCAATCTGCGGATAGCAGCCTGATTTTCTGCACGCAAGTGTACTTTTCTAACCACATACTAGACCTCTGCGCAGTCTAGCTCGAGCAGTCGAGGAGAGAGGTTGCGTAGCGAAGTGCGTGCTGTAAACATGGTTGGCATTGAACAGTACCGGGCCGCTATTGGGAAATGGCAGGCAAGGCAGAAGAAGGAGGTCAGGAATGGATTGGTGACGGACGGATTGAAAATGAGTGAAGCGGTGCTGGTGGTGACAGTGATAGCAGTGTTACTGGTTATTGGGGGGGTGGAAGTAAACCCAGGCCCAAATACCAGTGGAAAATATAGCACAGAGGATTTGGCCGCACTCAGGGTGGTTGTAAGTGAAGTGATGCAGGAAAAGTGTCAATGGGATAAGGTGCAGGAAATAAAGGACATGATGGAGGAGCAGAGAAGGGAGATAGGGAACATGAAGAAATGGCTTGAAACGAAGACAGAGGAATCGAGCAGGAGAGTGGTCAATAACGAGAAAGAAATTGAGTTATTGAGAGGGGAAGTGAAGCATCTGAAAGACGAGGTGATGAAGATGAAGAAAGAAGCGGAGGGGTACAGGCAGGAGAGATTGAAAAAAGCCATATTTTTATATGGAATTGAGGAAGGGGCGAGAGAGAGCAAGATTGAGCTGATATTTAAGGTGGTGGAAGCTATACGGGATGTTATGAAGGTAAACTTTAGTGAGGTAGACATTGATGATGTAGAGAGAGTTGGTAGAATCAAAGGTCGGAGGCCAATTAGGGTTACATTGTTCTCAACCCTAATGGCAGATTCTGTGTTAAGAAACAGCAAGAATTTACAAGGGCGGAAAATAGGGGTGAAAGGAGACATGGGAAGAGAAGGAAGTGAAAACGCGAAGATCTTGAATAGGCACCTTTGGAGAGCGAGGAACCAGGGGCTAAAGGCCCGAATAAGAGGTCTGAGGTTGGAGGTGACGAACGGGCGATGGGTCAGAGTTCATTCAGTTTCTAAGCTAAAGGAAATGGACGAAAACGAGAGGGCTGAGAGTGGTGAGAGGTCAAGACAAGATGGGAAGAAGAAAGAAGAAAAGAAGAGGAGGAGGGACGTGGCAGGAGAGCAGGGCATCTCGGAAGAGAATGGGCAGTGCAGCCGGGAGACAGAAGACCAAGATAGTGAAGTGGACGGTGAGAGTGGACCGCAAGAAACTGGGAGAGGAGAGTGTAGTGGTGCAGTGAGTAAGAAAGGACAAAGGGAGATGGATTCAGAAGTCCAAAATAGTGAGGGGGAGAGTGGGGGTGAGCAGCAAGAAGAGGTGAGTGCAGGGTGCAGTGGTGTAGCGAAAAAGAAAGGTCAAGAGGAGACAGATAGACAAGAAGGTAAAAAACTTATGAGTAAAGTCAGGAGTAAGAGCTTAAAAGACATATGGGGAAAAGTACGTAAAGGGATGGAGGATACAGAGGGAGAGAGGTCGATAAATACTAGAAGTAAGAATAGAGTGGGAGACCTAGAAGGGAGGGAGGGAAAGTTATAACAATTTTGGAAGATAGGATGTGTGAATATTGAAGGAGTAAGGAGCAAATTAGGAAACAAGAAAGTTAGGGAAGTAATTGAAAGTTTCGATGTTGTGGCACTCTTAGAGACGTGGTTGGAAACAGGGAGGGAGATTGCATGGAAGGGGTTTGAGATAAAATATAAATATAGAAGAAAAGAGAGGAATAAGGGACGAGCACCAGGAGGGATGATAGTTCTAATTAGGGAAGAAATTAGTGAAAGAGTAGAGGATATAGAGACCGATATGATGGAAACCATATGGCTGAGATTGAATTTGGGAGAGAGAGAGGGACGGAGGAAGAAAATAAATCTAGCTTTTGTTTACTGCCATCCTAGTAATTCAGAATATGCAAATAAATATTTTTTTGAAGAGTTATTGGTGGATATTGGTAGGATAAGGGGAATGTATCCAGGGGAGGAGGATATGTTGTTATTTGGGGATTGGAACGCGAGAATAGGAGAACAGAGCCCAATTTATAGTAAGGAGGATGGAATGTGTTTGTTAGAAAGCAGAAGGAGTGAGGACAAAATTACAAATAGTTATGGAGAGAAGCTACTAGAGATGTGTGCTGTGGGAAACTTGTATATTCTGAATGGGTGGATAGAGGGTGACAGGACGGGGAAATTGACATATGTTACGGAGAAAGGGGGTAGTGTGATAGATATGGTTCTGAGCTCGGAAGGGATGATTGGGGAAGTTGTAAGTATGGAAATAGGAGATTGGATTGAGTCACACCATTTCCCGGTGAGGGTTATGCTGAAAAGAGAGGTAGAGAAGCGTACAATGAAGGAAAATGAGACAAAGGATAAACGAGGAAGGGGTTATAATAAGTACAAATGGACAGAGAAGGTGGGCCGGGATTGGAATAGGGTAGTAAAGGAGGAGTTACATCTTCTGAAATTTGGGTGGGAAGGGGCGTTAGAAGAGAATGATACTGATAAAGCCTTGGAATTGTTGCTACATCCAATAAAGATGATAGCGCAGAAGGTGAAAGCTAGAAAAGGAAATAAGAAAGAGGGAGAAGAATGGTTTAATAGGGAGTGTGAAGGATTGCGGAGGAGGGTGATGGACGCTTTAGGAGAATATAGAAGGAAAGGTGGAAGCCAAGAAAGGGAGTTTTTCTGTAGATTGAGGAAGGAGTACAAAAAGAAAATTTCTGAGACAAAAAAGACGTGGTTAGAGGAACAAATGGAAGCCATAAATAATGACTGCAAGACTAACAATTTTGAGAGAGTCTGGGATAAGATTAATAGAATTATTAAGGGTGGAAGGAATATGGAGAGAACGAGTATTGAGGAAGTGCAATGGGTCAGGCACTTCGAGGAATTACTAGGAAAAAAGGGGGGTGATAGATTGAGAGGTTCGGGAGAAGAAGTAATTTGGAGTAATAGGGGAGTGGCAATTTATGACTTGGATAAAGAAATCACAAGAGAGGAAATCCGGGGAGTGATAAGCAGAGCCAGAGCGAAGTCGGCCGGGGGGTGTAATGGTATAAATAATAAGTTTTGGAAGGAAATTAGTAAAAATGAGATAATGATAGAGGGCATGGTGAAACTATTCAATAGGATATTCGAGGGAGGAAATTACCCTAGGGAATGGGAAACAGGAATTATATGCCCTATATACAAGGGAAAGGGTAGTAGGAACGATGTGAACAGTTATAGGGGTATATCTCTGCTGGATTCTCTGAGTAAAATATATACTGGGGTGCTAGCGAACAGAATAAGTGGGTGGGCGGAAGAAAATGGAATTTTGACAGATTACCAAGGGGGATTTAGGAAAAAGAAAAGAACAGTGGATAATATAATGATAGTAAAGACTATTTTAGAAAAGTATAAGAATATGAATAGAAGTACGGTTTATGTAGCAGCAATAGATTTTGAGAAAGCTTTTGATAAGGTAAATAGAGAGGCCCTACGAGAGAAATTAGGTAGGCTAGGGATTTCGGAGAAGATGTTGAGGGCAGTGGAAGGAATATACAGGGATGTCAGGTTTTGTGTAAAATTGGGAGAAGGGAGAATGAGTGGACCATTGGAGTCCAAGGTGGGTTTAAAACAAGGTTGCAAGTTATCGCCCATACTGTTTATTTTATTTATAAACGATATTTTAGAGGGGTTTGGGGCAGGAAATTGGGCTGTACCGGTAATTAATGGTGTGGAAGTGCCAGGACTGATATTTGCGGATGATGTGTTATTGATGACGTTAACTTCAGGGGCGATGAATAGGGCCTTAGAGTCAGTGATGCTATTTGCGAGGAAATGGGGATTGAAAATTAATGGAAATAAGTCTAAAATATTGATAGTACAGGTGAACAAAAGAAGAAAGATTGAAGGGAATTGGGTAATACAGGGAGAAAGATTGGAACAGGTAAGGAAGCTGGAATATCTAGGAGTTATTTTTAATGATAAAGGAACTTGGAGTGACCAGATCAAAAGAATGAAATATAGAGGCTTGGCAGCCTTAGCCTCAGTCAGAAATTTGCTACTCAAGTTCCCGGGGATCAGTTACAAAACACTGAGACTAGTGTTCAGGTCGGTAATAGTGGGGAGGGTATTATACGGAGCAGAAGTTTGGGGGCTGGATGAAAAAAGAGAGGAACTAAGAAAGATTGTTAGTAGTTTTGCTAAGTTAGTGATGGGCTTACCGAGGTGTACAGCAAATGTAGGGGCGGAATTAATGTGTGGGGAGGATTTGGAATCAGAGGGTGTGAAAAGAATAGTTAGATATTGGATGAATTTAAAAAGACAGGAAGGTGGGAGAGTTTTACAGGCTGCATATGTACAGCAATTTAAGAGCATGTATAAGGGTGGATGGTTAGAAAAAATAAAAGGGTATCTAGAGAGGATAGGATTAGGGCACCTGTGGGGGGAGGTTTGGTCAAAGACAGAAGTGAGAGGGATGAAAATACTGGAAAGGAGAATTAGGGATATCCATAGGCAGAAATTATTGGGGGAAAGCAGACTAAGAAATTCGCTGAGTGTTTTGACGAAAATAGAGGAGATAGCAGGGTTGAATATTAGATACGTCGATAGGTCAAATAGATATGGGATGATGTGGTGGCTTTTAGGTCTGCCAAGGAATAAGGGCTGGTTACAGGGCAGGGATAAGACAAGGTGTGTACTTTGTGGAGATGTGAATGATGAGTTTCACTTGCTAAGAGACTGTGAGAGAACGAGGGGGTTAAGACAGGGATTATTGAGTGCCGAGCATCGGGAAATACTGGGGAGAGGGGATGAGAACGCAATACTGAGATGGATTCTTAAACAATGGGAAAAAGGGGGTGAATTGAACAGGTATTTTTGTGCGACAAAAAAGGCCTGCGAGAGTAAAATGAAGGAGAGTGAGTTAGAGGGTGGGCAGGGGAATAGGGGGGTAGAATAGTTATCTCTATAAGGGAAGGAGAGAGTAGGTTAAAATTTTAATGGTTTAGTGTATATAGGGACTGAGTATTTAGTTAGGGGAGTTAGGTAAGAGGACAGGAGGGCATGGTCTGTTTGTTTTATGATATGTCAGTAATTGTTATTCATTGTAATTTTATTAGGTTATGATGGTAACTATTTGTGAAGGCTGAAATATGGTAAATAATTTGTGAAGGCTGAGACGTGGTAAGGGTGAAGTGATATATTTATTGTGATATTTGGAGTTGACGCTGATTGGTAAGTTTTATGATATGTCAGTAATTGTTATTCACTGTAAATTTATTAGGTTATGATGGTAATTATTTGTGAAGACTGAAATGTGGCAATGGTGAAGTGGTATATTTATTGTTGATGTATATAAGAGAGAGGATAGCATGATAGTGTGGTATGAGATTGAGAGGTGGTATATGAAGCGATGTGTTGGTATTGAAGGGAGCTGTATTAGCTTTTGGTTAGGTAGGAGGTTTATTTAATGCTAACTAAGTGAGTGTTAAGAGGGACAAGAGTTTTGGATGGTAGAGATTGGAATGTGGTGTTGGTGAAGAGATGGTATATGAGTGGTTGGTATTTTAAGGTGAAGATGGCCTGGTATCTAGATACGATTAAGTTAAGATGTGTCATATTGCTGAAATGAGGTGTTGGAGAAGTGGTGGTATAAAATGGTCGCAGTTATTGAGGACTATGGTTGAAATATGGTGAGAAGCGGTGTTAAGCGGTGTTATCTTTGTAAATCTGAGATGTTGTAAATTTAGATTTAGTGGTGTATTGTGGAAGGTATATGAGGTGGATCGGGAATGGAAATTGTGGGTAAGAGGTGGTATCTGAATACGGGAGTTTGTATGTAGATGGTTTATTTATTGCTGAATTATTTTAGATTTATCGATTGAAACAAAATGTGGTGTGGGAGAAGTGTTGGTATAGGCGAAGATGGTTTGGTAATGAGATGGTTTAATTTATTGCGGAAACTTTTCGAGTTGGAGAGATGATTGTATTAAGTGCGGGTTGGTAAATGTAGTGTATGATGGATTGAAGGGCGAGTGCGGAATGTTGGTTGTTATGGTTTGGACAGAGAGTAAGTTAGAGGACAATGAAGATGACGTATGTGCTGAATCCACAAGGACACGTAATGAGTGGTGGTTGCGATAGCAAATGTAATGCTGAGCATGGCTTGGGTTTTAAAATGAGATCAAGCATGGCTAAATAATGGGCAAGTTGCAACATGAGAGGTAGTAATGCATTGAAATAAGAGTGGTATTTAAGGTAAGTGTGGAGGGAGACCAGTGTTGAAATTTGATTGTAAGTTATTATGATTTTCTGCTGGGTTAGGATTGTGTTATTTATTGTTGTGAACGTGGAGGACTTTTGTTTGGGTTATGGCTGGTTAGAATGTAAGTGCTGACTGTCGATGTTTTGGTATTGATCGGGAGTATGTCAGGGAAAATGAATGTGACGAAAGTTGCTGTAGGCATAAGGACAAGTGATGAGTTTGCTGGATCCTCGAGCCGAGGACTGCTACAGAATTGTTATCATTTTTGTTATTATTTATTCCTATTATCTCTATTATCATTATTATATTATTATGTATTTAGTTATTATTATTATTATTATTATTATATTATTATTATCATTATTTTATTATTATTTTTATTATTATTATTTTTTATTATAATTATTAATATTGTGTCTTATTGCTTTGTGAACATGTAATGGGGCGGAAAGCCTGTTTGTTCATAAATAAACAACAAACAAACAATACTAGACCTCTGTTATAAATTTCTAGAAGTGCTAGGAATCGAATCCATTCCTCTGGAGACAGCAACTAATAGCGCTAGCCATTATACTTACTGCGGAGGTGGACAGGAGACTTGTATACTTAATTATTGTATTGGTCTCCTTTAAAACTGTGGTGCATGAAATAATCGCTAGTGCCTGCAGGTTTCTCCTCCAGCTGTACCTCAAACAGAATATGTTGAGGATCTTCCATTGAAACGAATAAATCATCGTGTTGAATGGTAAGGACGTTAGCGATTGTGCTAAAATTAAACTGTCCCAGTAGCTGGCGCCACGTTCTGGCTCTTCTAGGAACCTCTGGCAATCTGCCCACAACAGTCACGGCGCAACAACAAATAAAACTGCGGTAATAATGCACAACCAACATCGCCGCCACCCACGTGCTAACACTGACAACTGAACTTCCGAGAAGAGGGAACCCTTTCCCCGAAACTACAGTATTAGAGACAGGGTAACATTGCAAGTTACGAACTAACGGTGACGGGAGATTGAGGGTGGGGATTACCCTTCCCTAGAATTTGTATACGCCTAGAGGAAAGAGTATGAGAATAATTCTTCCCCTTATAGGTAAGTTAAAGTCTTGAAAATTCCCAATGTAAATAAATAGACATATGCACCCGACAGAGGGGGAGGGTACAATAGTATGCCTTTTTCTGCATATTTATTTATTTATTTATTTATTTATTTATTTATTTATTTATTTATTTATTTATTTATTTATTAAACCAAAACAGCGAGAAGACGAATTACAGATTTCCCCAATGAAAAAAATATTTACAATGGAGTAGCACATAGCAAACGTAAAAAATAAGTGGAAGAACAATGAGGAAAAAACATCTAATGATAAAACTAGAGGAAAAAATTAAAAACTACCAAAATAACTGTAGAGACACCGATTAACATCAAAACATGAAGGCAAAAGAAACAACGAGGAAAGTTAAAGATTAAACGTAAAACGAAGAGAAGAACTTATAGCGTCACACTAAGATAAATACAGATATAACGCATAAGTAACGGTATAGTACAGTAAAATATAAATAAATATTACATTATGTACAAAATACGGGACAGCATTGCGAAGAGAAAAAAGGAATATGAAGAAAATGAACTACGTTAAGTTACCGTAAGGAAGAATCGACTAAAGGAGGCATACGAAGAAAAGACGTCCAAGTTCCTGTCAGAAGATAAAGAGTTAAGGAGGGTTGGTATGCGGATAAATAAAGTTCCTTGAACGAGAGGGAGGCTGGAATACGGAATATGAAAGGGTGGATTAATCCTGGTTCTGCGAGTTGGAACATGTAGGGAAAAGAAGGATGCAGTTTCAGGAGAACGAAATAAACCGTCAACAGCGTTAACAACATGCCCATTTCAGCGAAAGGATGTCGTAGAAATTTAGTTTCATTTCATCAAAGAGGTAGGTACTTGTCTTCTTGGCTTGAGTTCAAGAGCGACAGTATTAAGAAATAGCTGACACCCCACAGCGTTAGGAACAGCAATGTCGAGCTCTATCAATGATCCGAGAGATTCGGAGTTAACAGGTAGTGCCATGAATACAAACTGAAGTATGTAGTAAACACACAAACATCATTGCAATTGACAAGCAGCAGATAATTCATTTGGTAACTGAATCAACAGTAAGATTTAAAGGCAACCAACCGGGCGAGTTGGCCGTGCGCGTAGAGGCGCGCGGCTGTGAGCTTGCATCCGGGAGATCGTGGGTTCGAGCCCCACTGTCGGCAGCTCTGAAGATGGTTTTTTCGTGGTTTCCCATTTTCACACCAGGCAAATGCCGGGGCTGTACATTAATTGAGGACACAGCCACTTCTTTCCAACTCCTAGGCCTTTCCCTTCCCATCGTCGCCATAAGACCTATCTGTGTCGGTGCGACGTAAAAGCAACTAGCAAAAAAAAAAAATTAAGGCAACCATACACAGGCCAAGTACGTTGCCTGTACAACAACAAAAAACCAGCGAACATCGCCTTAACAATCTGGAGCATATTCATACTGATGGAAATGTAACGATTTTTCAGAGGTAACTACTTCGAAATTTCGTGTCAATTTCTTAGACCATTTCAATTTCACTCTCAAGTCCTTCAGGACATATCCATTAATATTTTAAAGAACCATCTGTTTAGTTTCTGAAATGAACAGTATAATTTCGTAACATTGCTGTGAATAACAACTACTGAAGGTTTTAAAATCCGGTATTACTACGTAGTAGTAGTAGTAGTAGTAGTAGTAGTAGTAGTAGTAGTAGTGCTGAAGGTGAGAGGGATATATCGAATCACGAATGAAGTGATACTGAATCGAAATGGTGAGAGGAGATCGATTTGACTAAATTTACCAAAAGAAGAGATAGAATTATACGACACATCTTAAGACACCCAGGACTTGTTCAGTTGGTCTTGGGGGGAAGTATAAGTGGTAAGAACGGTAGGGGCAGACCAAGGTATGAATATGAGAAGCAGATTAGAGTAGATTTGGATGCAGCAGTTAGATAGAAAACAAAGGTTATGACAGGATCGGATGGCATGGAGGCTGCATCAAACCAGTCTATGGACTGGTGACTCAAACAACAACAAAAACAACAACAACATTATTATTATTATTATTATTATTATTATTATTATTATTATTATTATTATTATTATTATTATTATTATTATCTTCGACCTTTCGTGGTGAAATAATCTGGCCTATAAGGCATTACATGCAATGCCTAGGGAAACCTTCATTTTCCACTTTTGACAGTCCCTTCTTTTTTTTTTTTTAATACATATTCTTCGGTCACGATACTGATATTGCGGATATTAATGACCGTGAAACATCAAACGTCCGCGTCCGTAGTGTGGTGGTTAGTGTGATTACCTGCCACGCCCGGAGGCCCGGGTTCGATCCCCGGCTCTGCCACGAAATTTGAAAACTTGTACAAGGGCTGGGACGGGATCCACTCAGCCTCGGGAGGTCAAATGAGTCGAGGTGGGTTTTATTCCCACCTCAGCCATCCTGGAAGAGGTTTTCCGTGGTTTCCCACTTTTCCTCCAGGCAAATGCCGGGATGGTACCTAATCTTTAAGGCCACGGCCGCTTCCTTCCCTCTTCCTTGTCTATCCATTCCATTCTTCCCATCCTCCCACAAGGCCCCTGCTCAGCATAGCAGGTGAGGCCACCTGGGCGAGGTACTGGTGATTCTCCCCAGTTGTATCCCCCGACCCAAAGTCCAATGCTCCAGGACACTGCCCTTGAGGCGGTAGAGGTGGGATCCGTCGCTGAGTCCGAGGGAAAAACCAACCCTGGCAAGTAGACAGATTAAGAAGAAGAAGAAACAACGAAAACAATTACTACAACAGCAGAGGGATACTTAGCCAGTGTTTAAGAGAGTAAAGAACCACATTTTGCCAACCTATGAGTAATGTCTCCTGAAAAAGCCACTGCGAATTAATGCTCTCTTACGTACTCACTGGTAAAGTGAGCAAATACAGCGTTTACAGTTCGTACGATGTTATCCATGGAGGTGGACTACGTGACAGATCAAAGGAGGAGTAGGTGGAAGTGTTACTTAGCTCTGCTGTATGGTCTGACGTATCTAACAGACAATTGGCCGGGTGTTCCACTTGTTCATCGGAGCTAAAAGAAGGTGGCGCTGATGACTGAGTGGTTCAAGAGTATAGTTATTATGATAGAAACTTCGTTCCCGGTTAAAGGCGATTGAATTTTGAAAACGGAAAAATCCATAGTGACGTCTAAAGGAACGTTCGTGATCAAGCAAACGGTCACTTCTCAGCGTTCTGAACCTTTCTCGCCTTTGATACTAGGAGTGCAGATTGTAGATTGCTGTGTTGTTTCAAGTAAATGGGCATAGGCATCGCGGGCAGATGACATGCTTGGTCTATCTGATGACCTGTGAAGCTGTGTTTCTTCTTCTTCTTCTTCTTCTTCTCCGTGGCGTTTCCCGTCAAGATGCGGGGTCCGCCATAAGTCTACATCGGGCCTTCCACTTCATCCGGTCTATGCTATCAGCAGGTCGTATGCCCACGTGTCGCATATCCCCACAGACACAGACCATCCTGCATTTTCTTGGCCTTCCTCTTAGTCTCGGTCCATCAGGGTTAAGTGCTAGAGCTTGCTGCTCAATGGATGTTGGAGCAGCTCTGGCTACGTGACCATACCAGCAAAGCCTTGTCTTTCGCATCGTGTTTTGTACTGGGGCGACTTTGAAAGAGGCATTTACTCGTGTCTTGTAATCAAATGTCAACACTGCGCCCCATAGAGAGTTTCTGGGTGGACAATCGTGTGGTACATCTTTGACTTCAGATGCAATAAAAATGTCTATAGATGAAAACAAAATTAAAACCTTACAAGACGGTGGTTCAACCAGAGGTGACATACGCAAACTAAACTCTTCAAAGTCACTCAGAAAAACAGAATCGACAAAATCGTAAAAGTAGAGAGACGAATAGCAAGGAAATACATAAATAAAAAGTATCAAAAAGGTGGGCAATGGTGGATAGTGCCAAATGAGGTGTACACAGAAATGGATCCCATCATGGATACCATACGGGATTAGAGGATCTCATTTTTGGACACATTATCAGAACACCAGAAACCAGATTATCAATAAAAATTATAGAGAAACTCTGGAATCTGAAGCAACAACTAGGATGGATTAAGGAAATTAGAGAGGATATGGAAGAACTATAAATAACTCTGGGCATTTGGGAAACAAAACAAAATTTTAAAGAAAACGGAAAACCACAAAAATAAGATTAAAATCAAAAACAGACAAACGACATACAATGAAAAGAGTATTATAGATGAGGAACGGCAAAAAAGATAAGAACGAATGAAAAGCTACTGGGCAATTCGTAAAGAAAACCACTCCAAGAAGTTGACCAGAAAATGACTGACGTAATAATAATAGTAATAACAATAAATAATAGGAGTGTAATACCAGAACACTAACCATTCGGTGAGATATTAATGATAATTTTGTGGGGCTATTCCTAGCCTGGTGCAGCCCTTGTAGTGGAGACCCTCCAACGAGGATGGTTCGGCTTCTACCTTGTATGGGAACTGCGTGTTTTTGTAGTGGAGGATAGTGTTGTGTATGAGTCGCGGGAATGTTGGGGACAGTACAAATACCCAGTCCCCAAGCCAGAGGAAATAATCATTTAAGGTTAAAATCTTCGACCCAGCCGGGAATCGAATCCGATGCCCTTTGAACCGCGGTTGACTACGTTGACCATTCAGTCAAGGAGCCAGACAGTTATAAATTAATTTTGTTGGGTAAACACCAAATGCGTCACCGGAGATAATTTATACGCCGCTTCCTTCCCATTCCTAGGCCTATCCTATCCCATCGTCGCCATAAGCCCTACCTGTGTCGGTGCGACGTAAAACAAATAGTAAAAAAATGTATACGCCAGGCAGTGTCGACTGGTCTCCCCGTCAAAAAGAACCCAATATAGGCTCTATCAAAGCTGCGATGTCATACCAGGCCTACCATATGAACCAGACATTGTGTAGTTTGACTTCAATTGCTTCAGAATTCAATGAATGGAAAGTAATGTTTGATTTATTTTTATATATTCTTTTTATTTTGTATACTTGTTTAACGTCACACTAACAGATGGAAGGTTTTCGGCGACGGAAGGATGGGAAAAGGCTGGGATTTGAACGGTAGCAGCCGTGGCCTTAATTAAGGTATAGCCCCAGCATTTGCCTGGTGTAAAAATGGCAAACCACGGAAAATCCTCTTCGGGGCTGCCGACAGTGGGATCCGAACCCGCTATCTCCAGAATGCAAGTCTACAGCTACGCGACCCTAAACGCAAGGCCAGCTTGCTCGGTGTTTGAATTAAACATTGTCGAAAAAACCTTCGATGACTTTCATATTCAAGTCAGCCCATTGCCACTCGGATGGAATTGTTTTAATAGCTGGAGAGGTGAGCTCTCATTTCCGTGTTGCAGGGGTGGCGTATCTCCTACTTATCAGAGCGACCTGTGTTCGACTCTTGGCTCATAAAAGAAAATAATCCTGGAATGAAGGCTGAAATGGGTTTTTTTGTTAGGGGCTTTACATCGCACCGACGCAGATAGGACTTATGGCGACGATGGGATAGGAAAGACCTAGGAGTTGGAAGGAAGCGGCCGTGGCCTTAGTTAAGGTACACCGAGCTCGATAGCTGCAGTCGCTTAAGTGCGGCCAGTATCCAGTATTCGGGAGATAGTAGGTTCGAACCCCACTGTTGGCAGCCCTGAAAATGGTTTTCCGTGGTTTCTTATTTTCACACCAAGCAAATGCTGGGGCTGTTCCTTAATTAAGGCCACGGCCGCTCCCTTCCCACTCCTAGCCCTTTCCTGTCCCACCTACTATCTCCCGAATACTGGATACTGGCCGCACTTAAACGACTGCAGCTATCGAGCTCGGTCGTGCAGTTTTTATGAGACCTAACCCATCTTGTACATGTCTTTTTTTAAAATTGGCATCATCATTTCATCGCCATAATTTATTTACTCTGTATTTACGATACCCACACACCCCGCATCTCCCGCACGATTTACCCTTCGTAGTTTCAAATAGCTCCACTGCAGACCACTTTCACATAGAAAAGTTAGCTAGCAAACGAGGAAATGTTATCTTTTAATAACGTAAGAAAACTGTAAGTCCGCCTCTGTGGTCTTGTGGTTAGTGCGATTAGCTACCACCCCTGCAGGCCCATGTGCGTGACTGAAGTTTAGGGTTTCGTATGTAAGAGTGCTATGGTGGTGCGATGTGGTAGCGAGACCCGAATTCGAAACTGAAGAGCAAAGCGCTCAGGTGGTATCAGTTCAAATAACTTGCAATCAGCTGCTGACACCACAAGATATTACGAAAAGAGTTCAATTTTAAGAAAGGAGGCCATTGTCCTCTATTGGCTACGTGGTCCGAGGCGTGTACATGTTGGCTTGCATTCTGTATATAGTGAGTTCTATCTCCACTGTCAGTAGCCCCAAATTCGGTTTTCCGTGGTTTTACCCCTATTTTCATACTATGCTGTATGCTCCATCTTCATTAAGGCCACGGTCGCTTCCTTTTCGTCCAACGTCCCCATAAGACCTCCCTCAGCCGGTGTCAATTAAAATAAATAGCAAGTAGCCATGACCAAGAGTAACTGGACGGGACGAACAATAGGCTATATCCTTTGCTTTATTTTTTGCTATTGGTTCAACGTTGCGCTAACACATCGAAAGTTTTGAGTGGCGAAAGGATGGGAAAGAATAGGGATTTTTGCAACTTGTCCAATATTATAGCCTACCTGGCACCGAAAACAAACACAGATATGATACTGTATAGGCTTTTGGGGTTATGCTGTGTCAAGAAAATAAGGTGAAATTCTTAACGTTTCGCAGAAAACTGTGCTCTGCGTCCTCAGAATAAATCTCGACTGACCACGAGAAAGGTTTCTTGAGCAATGATACTTTGAAATATGGACGTTATAATAGAAGTGGAAATGGTACGTTCATTCGCCACCAGATGGCCCGGAAATTATTTATAGAACTGACGCAGAACTGAACCTTGTTAATGAGCAGCAGAACTGCCCATCACAGGAAATGCTGGAAACTGTGATTTCGATATACCAACCGGTTGCTGCCACACGTCCCGGATCTCTCGAGTACGTCGCTGTGACATTACGTGTGAGTGAGTGAGAGGAGCAGACGTGTTTGGTGAACAGCTGAATGCAACAAGAAATGGTGCTCACGGTAAAACAGCGCGTGCTCAGTGTCGAGTATTATGCGATTCGTGGAAAACCTGTGCGGAACAGTTTAAGACTGGAAGTGTTTTGGCAAAACCTCCAGCAAAGTCTGCACTGCCAAAATTAGCAGCAAAATGGTGTGAAATGGGCTCTGTAGCGAATAAAAGCGATAACTCTCGATAAAGAGTTCGAACACCAGAAAACATTGCTCGAGTGAAGGAAAGACAGGAGCGAAGTCCGAATATATCTCAGCGCCGTTTATCTGTGCAAGTGGGATATATATATATATTTTTTTTTTGCTAGTTGCTTTACGTCGCGCCGACACAGACAGGTCTTACGGCGACGATGGGACAGGAAAGGCCTAGGAATGGGAAGGAAGCGGCCGTGGCCCTAATTAAGGTACAGCCCCAGCATTTGCCTGGTGTGAAAATGGGAAACCATGGAAAACCATTTTCAGGGCTGCCGATAGTGGGGTTCGAACCTACTATCTCCCGACAAGTGGGAATTAAGAATGGTCGTGTCGAAACGTTATCAAAAAGGACCTGTCTCTATATCCTTTCAAATTTACTGTTGTGCACGCGTGCTGAGTTCCGCAGGTGGTTTCTGAGTGAAGTGAAGTCAGGACTTTTGAATTCTCAGTTTTTCATTTCTTCAGATGAAGCCATTTCCAGTCCCGCGTCAGTCCTATTGTAAATATTTTTGGACCTATTTTATTTTGTCCACCCGGTATATAGCACACTATCTGTTTACAAGGATACTCTTGTGGGAAGGATTAAGCAGCAATTGAAAGTGTCACACCTGTCATGTTGCTGAAGATACGAGAAAGCCGTACAAGGTGTCTAGTGCTTGGGTGGAACAAGACGGTGCGTATTTTTTACATATTTTATTTAGAAAATTGCACTTCACAGTCACGAAATTGCACTGTCTATTTACGTTCTCCTTTTTCCCATTACTCGGCCCGCTGTACAGATAACGCAGCGCAGAAATGTTGCGAACACATCGGAAGACTGGTCTGAAATTTCTTTTCTCTGCAGCACCCGTTACTGTAGGCCACCCAACTTACTGAGTTGTATGTACCTGAAGCATATTGTGCTGTAAATCAGGTCCTGTGGCTGTGGTCACAAAATGAACAGTAATGTAAAACTGCAAGCTTTTTTTTTTTTTTTTTTTTTTTTTTTTTTTTTTTTTTTTTTTTTTTTTTTTTTAAAATCTCAGTTCATCATCGCTTTGCTCAAAAGAGACCAAACGTGTTTGTTTAGCTCTCGCCTCTTGTACTCAGTGGTTGTGGAATGGAATACCGGAACAGTTGGTAGACAGCTGGTTTACTATCACAGAACAAAATTCAGATACACTAGCCCCTCATAAGACCGGCATGAACTGAAAAGATGTTTAAGTGCTAAAGGACCTTAATCTAATAATTTGGAGCTTGAACAGATATTCAGCTAATATGATATGAAAATTAGCATTTTCAAGGCTAAAGTGATGTCAGTTGGGAGGAAACGTTGGAGGATGGAATGTCACATAGAAAGTGCGAAACTAAAACGGGTCGATCTCTTCATGTATGTAGGATGTGTATTATATTATTATTATTATTATTATTATTATTATTATTATTATTATTATTATTATTATTATTATTGTTGTTGTTGTTGTGCCGGCCCCGCGGTGTAGGGGTAGCTTGCCTGCCTCTTACCCGGAGGCCCCGGGTTCGATTCTCGGCCAGGTCAGGGATATTTATTTGTATCTGAGAGCTGGTTCCAGGTCGACTCAGCCTACGTAATTACAATTGAGGAGCTATCTGACGGTGAGATGGCGACCCCGGTCTAGAAAGCCAAGAATAACGGCCAAGAGGATCCGTCGTGCTGACCACACAACACCTCGTAATCTGCAGGCCGTCGGGCTGAGCAGAGGTCGCTTGGTAGGCCATGGCCCTTCGGGGCTGTTGCGCCACGGGGTTTGGGAGGGGGTTTATTATTATTATTATTATTATTATTATTATTATTATTATTATTATTATTATTATTATTATTATTATTATTATTATTATTATTATTATTATTATTATTACTTCATTATGCCCAATCAAAGAACAGGTTTGAACCTATTAGCTTGGTTTGACGACTTACTTTTATTATTATTATTATTATTATTATTATTATTATTATTATTATTATTATTATTATTATTATTATTATTATTATTAATCTGTTTATCCTCCAGGGTTCGTTTTTCCCTCGGACTCAGAGAGGGATCCCACCTTCACCGCCTCAAGGGCAGTGTCCTGGAGCGTGATACATTGGGTCGGGGGATACAGCAGGGGAGAATGACCAGTACCTCGCCCAGGCGGCCTCACCTGCTATGCTGAACAAGGACTTTGTGGGGGGATGAAAAGATTCGAAGGGATAGACAAGGAAGAGGGAAGGAAGCGGCCGTGGCCTTAAATTAGGTCCCATCCCGGCATTTGCCTGGCGGAGAAGTGGGAAACCACGGAAAAACACCTCCAGGATGGCTGAGGTGGTAATCGAACCCACCTCTACTCATTTGACCTCCCGAGGCTAAGTGGACACCGTTCCAGCCCTCGTACCACTTTTCAAATTTCGTGGCAGAGCCGGAAATCGAACCCGGGCCTCCGGGGGTGGCAGCTAATCACACTAACCACTACACCACGGAGGCGGATATTATTATTTTTTCTCCTCCCAAACTATCTTCATGAATATTCTGTGGTGTTTTCCCCGTTCTTCTTTCCACTGTTTTCAGGTGGTATTCTTAGCTTTTAAAAAGAATGTGCGATTTGCAAGCAGAATTCCAAAGACTAAGATTTTTATGGAATCGTTTGTAGCGTTAATTTCTTGTAAACCATGCTTAATTTTTTACAACCTATTGATCTCGACCTACTTTGAATTGGTTGTAGTTAACAGTATTTTAGTAAACTATTATTATTATTATTATTATTATTATTATTATTATTATTATTATTATTATTATTATTATTAATCGGTATCTAGGTCTCTTTATGCTGTGGCACTTACATCAGTCTTGCAAGCAGCACCCGTGTTTAAGCGGGACTTCTCGAATGTAATCGGCAGCGTGCGAGAAGCATCAGAGGAAGTCTAGGATTTCCGAGTGCAATTGAATCACATCAAGCACTCTACCGGTCTGAATATGAACGTGAGAAACAACTTCGTCAGCCCGATATCGGAGAATAAGGAAATTGAAGTATATGTGTTCGTTTGTATCACACTCAGATACGAATGAAATCAATCAGCCCTCACCGACAGGATGAACTACGTCTACTGAGAGAAAAACAAGATAATATGGAGATGTTTCATGAACTATTCTGACATACACGATTGTAGAAGTGTTCATCTTGTGCAATATCATTCTTCTCAGGTCCATCACTACTTTCTGTATGCATATACAGACATTTTTATTATAGACTAATTTTCTTTAGTGTTCAGTCTGCAAGCCTCTGTGAATGGACTGCGTGTCTGCACAACACATTATTCACTTCTCCCACTGCAGTCTTCTCTCCCTTTTCTGGCCTCAGTGGCGTAGGTAGTTTATAGTTTATCATTCTGTTCCAAAGTCAGTGGATTCATTTCCATATGAGCACAACGATATTTCAAGTTACTTGAAGGAGACAACGTGGTGTTGGCTGCCAGCTCTTTAAGAACACTTGTGAGACAAAATTTTCGACATGTCTACGTCTGTTCAAAAATGTGTTTCAATTTAAGTGAGGTCAAATAAATACTGAACTTACTCAACCGATGTTTTTATCCTCGATTTTAGCAAAAATGCTCGCGAATATAATACACATCTGCTCTACAGAAACATCATGGATCAATCTAAGGTTTCACACTTGTACATCAAGAACTCTCGCAGCTATTCCGTTACTGTTCTTTTCTGCGTTTGAAAGCGATAGAAAGAGTATCATAAAATTTTCTCCGCTTATTCACGTACATGTTTACCAAGAAGAGGAATAAGAAGGGTCCGCCTATGTGGTGTAGTGGTTAGTGTGATTAGCTGCCACCCCCGGAGGACCGGGTTCGATTCCCTGCTCTGCCACGAAATTTTAAAAGTGGTACGAGGGCTGGAACGAGGTCCACTTAGCCTCTGGAGGTCAACTGAGTAGAGGTGGGTTCGATTCCCACCTCATCTATCCTGGAAGTGGTTTTCCGTGGTTTTCCACTTCTCCTCCAAGCAAATGCCGAATGCCGGGATGGTACCTGACTTCAGACCACGGCCGCTTCCTTCCCTCTTCCTTGTCTATCCCATCCAATCTTCCCATCCCTCCGCAAGGCACCTGTTCAGTATAGCAGGTGAGGCCACTTGGGTGAGGTACTGGTCATCCTCCCCAGTTGTATCCCGACCCAGAGTCTGAAGCTCCAGGACACTGCCCTTGAGGCGGTAGAGGTGGGATCCCTCGTTGAGACCGAGGGAAAAACCAACCGTGGAGGGTAAACAGATAAAGAAAAAGAAGTAGAAGAAGAGGAAGAATAAGAATCGTTTGGCCTCAGCTACCGTGTGCAAGCATTTTAATTTGACGCCATCTGGTTGTTTGCTCGTCAATTTCCACGTTCCGTTTTACTCTAGGCCTACTAGACGGAAGAGTAAACCGAATCCCTCTTGGGGATCTATCTTCTTCGTCTTCTTCTTCTTTTCCTACCGCTTTTCCCACACGTGTGGGGTCACGGGTGCGAACTGCGTCGCACATGTGAATTTGGCCCTGTTTTACGGCCGGTTGCCCTTCCCGTCACCAACCCTATATGGAAGGATGTAATCACTATTTTGTTTGTTTCTGTGGTGGTTGGTAGTGTAGTGTGTTGTGTGATTATGAAGAGGGGAGTGTTAGGACGGACACAAACACCCAGTCCCCGAGCCAGAAGAAATAATCAGAAGTGATTAAAATCCCCGACCCGGCCGGGAATCGAACCCGGGACCCTCTGAACCGAAGGTTAGTAAGCTAACCATTCAGCCAACGAGGAAAACGAGGAAAACGAGGAAAACGAGGAAGAGGAAGGAGACGACATCAGTTATTAGACAGCATTAGAAAAAGAAAGGAAGATTATGCACAAGTGAAGAAAAGGGCACAAGATCGAGAGATATGGAGGTCACAGCCATGATTGGACCTGCCGAATGGCAGAACAACCTATGATGATGACACCAATGAATGCAATACGCACCTGAGTTTTCCAGACGACTTTAGCTTAAAAAGGGTGCGTATTATAATCGTGTACATACGTAAATATTAACAAATATCTGTGCGTCATTTGTCAGATCATTTATAAACTAAACAGGAAGGACTAACTCCTAGAGGAGATTCTCTGACACGATCTGGAGAATCCATAACAGACTTAGAACCGGTGTTTCGAGGTGAGAATTCATGCTCAAGCACTCGTTCTCGTCCTGAGGAGGTTAAGCGAATGCTGTACAAATCAATATCTCTTGGAAGCAAATAAAATGGCTTTGTCGAGTGCTGCAGTTAGAAAATATTGCATTTTACGCGGATATGGAAAAGTCAAACCCCATAATCGAAATTGATTCAGAAACACATTTTTTATATGTGTTCATTCCTTAATGACTATAGGTTTTATCACTTCATTAACAATACCCTCCTAAAATTTCTACCTAACTCTCGTAACACAAAACATTATTGATCTGTCATTTTAGTCATCGTCATGAAGTATGCATTCAAAAGACCGGTTTCTTGCCATGAAGGTTAGTAAGAAAATACACAGTTCAAAAAAAAAAATAGGGGAACATGTTTTGTAACGTCTGGTATGTGAACGTTAATTTGGTAAATGGGGTTCCAATGGTCATACAGCATACCGTGAGACATTAGCTACTCAGGGTATATCAAATCGAAGTTATAATCCACCTGTAGGCGTAGCCATAAATTAAAATGTCAGATGACCCCTCAAAACAAAGTGAATAGCGGTGCGTCCGTGTGTCGTTGTGGACACGGACTACTGCGGTCATTTGAGCACGTTGTACGTAAACCAGCACATCCCATGAAACATCTTAACGAGGACCAAGTCGCAAAGGCCATCACTTTGATCCAGGAAGGATGGACGTGTCGTCGCGTTGCTGTGGATTTCAATGTCTCCCCGTCAGTTATTTACCGCTTGTGGAATCGCTACAGTGAGACAGGCCAGTTCACAACGAGGGTTGGACAAGGTCGTGGACGCATGACAACCCCTCAGGATGACCGATATCTGACCATCTGTGCGTTGCTACTGCCAGAGAACAGCAACAAGACCTCAGAAGGGTCACTGGAGTCACGGTGTCTGACCAGACACTAAAGAACAGGTTAAGAGAAGTGTCCTTACAACCCAGACGTCCTGTTCGAGTGCCTCGTTTAACGCAGCAACATCGCGCAGCTCGCATTCTGTTTGTCCGTACTCACGTCAACTGGCAACTTCGCCAATGGACACCTGTGTTGTTCACAGACGAGTCCAAATTTCCCCTGATACAGCGTGATGGACGTCAAAATGTATGGAGACGCCGTTGTGAGAAGTACATGCCAAATGTTGTCCAGGAAGGCGACCGATTCGGACAAGTTCCTGTGATGATATGGGGTGGCGTCAGTACTGATGGCCGTACGGATTTTGTCATCGTCCGTGGTAATCTTACCGCTGCGGGGTACATGAAGCAGATACTGCTACAGCATGTGTTGGTGGCTGCATACGGTGTTGGCCCTGAATTCGTACTCATGCACGGCAATGCCAGGGCTCATGTAGCGCGCATCACCAGAGCTGTCTTGCGACAACTGGACATTCAAGAGATGGAATGGCAAGCAGAGAGTCCCGACCTTAATCCCATCGAGCATGTGTTGGATAGGCTTGACAGAAGTGCTCGTGGGCGCCCTGTTCCACCACAGACTCCCCAAGACCTCGAACAGGCTCCCATTGAAGAATGGGACCTGATACCGCAACGTGACATCCGTCGACTTATACGGAGCATGCCACGTAGGTGCCAAGCTGTGATAAATGCTCGTGGAGAACATACACCATTCTGAAGCTCTCCAACTGTGATAAAAATCCACACCGGAGGACTGTTATCACTTTGTTTTCGCTCCTATTTGGACATTTTCATTTGGATTCTGAAAATGAACGCGAATCCTTCGATGTTCTTTTGCATAATTCAACGGAAAAGAATAAAGATTTAGTTGGTAATACACCTGGGTGTGAGGTATAGTTTTATGGAGCATGGCATACGTTCAAAGACATGTTCCCTCCATTTTTTTAACTGTGTATATAAAATTACGTAATAAAATAAACAATTATTACAGTATATTCCTAGTATGTGCAATTATATATATATACTTTCTTAGAGTTGGCTTTACGTCGCAGAGACACAGATAAGTATTATGGCGACGATGGGATAGGAAAGGCCTAGGAGTGGAAAGGAAGCGTCCGTGGCCTCAATTAAGGTACAGCCCCAGCATTTGCCTGATATGAAAATGGGAAACCACAGAAAACCATATTCAGTGCTGCCCACAACTCGCCCGGTCAATAATAATAATAATAATAATAATAATAATAATAATAATAATAATAATAATAATAATTGTACCGGGCGGTACACCTCTACACCGTTTATTTAAAAGTTGCGCCAGTTGAAACTCCTCTTCTGGAGGAAGGTTGAACTTTATCTATTCTATTAATTCTCTACCTTCTCAGAAGATGTCACCACGTGGAAAATTTTGAGTTTTTGAACTGTGTCACTTTTGATGTGTTTTTGTTTCGCTTGAAGTAAGAAGTGTGAACTTTCTCTTCTAGAGGACACTACTGAAGATCAACAATAGCGCACCCTAGTGCGGAGTCAAAGAACTATTTTGTTGGAGAAATCTTTATTTCAAAAGTTTGTTTCTTGTTAAATTTCTTTCTGTTATTGTTTAAGTTGGCTGTATACCCCTCTTTTTCCCCTTGTTTTAGATTTATCCAATCCCGAATTTCTTTTAGTAATTTCTGACCAATCAGATGTATCTTCCCCCAACTTGAATCGATTGCGGGGTCCTATCCAATAAAAACATTGTGGGCGGGTGTTTTCATTCCCCTAACGCCTAGAAACTTCCGCGAGAGTATATAAACTGCTGATTTTAGGGTCTCCGGGCCACTTCTGTTCCATCTTTCAGTGTATTAAGTACATAGCAGGAGGCGGGAAGCGCCTCTTTCTTCTTCAGCCGTTCAACACCAGGTAATGGTCTATTAATAACTTCTTTTCTTGCTAGGTCGGCAGTTTAACACTCGCGGCGGGTTCGAAGCATTTCCATCATGTAACCTTTTCCTAAAATGTAATTACTCTTTTCACCTTTTTCTTGTAAAGCTACATATTGGGATAGAGAGTGCTACCCTCTCGAGCTCCCACTCACATTTGTTTTGAGGTGAACTTATTTTCTCAAACTATTCTTCGTTTATGTAATGTAAAGTGTTCTTCTCTAAGTCACCTCTGTAGTATGGGATTAGCCCTTGCGTTAGTGGCCCAGAGCCAGATTAGGTTTTAAAAACAAAGTGTATTAGGAGTGCAAGATCGCCTCCTCTCAAATTGTTATTTTAGAGGTCATGTAATCAACCTTCTTTTCATCTAATAGACCTCCGTAGGTTGGGTATTTTACCCCTGTGAATACGTCCTTAGAAGGACAGCTTGAAGGTAGAGTTTGGTGTGGCCTTGTGATAGGCTTACAATTTTGAGAGCGGATCGCTCTTTGAAATTTGTTTCTGTATGCCTCGTGCAGGCTTTATGTGTAATGTTTGGAGCCAGTGCTCCTGGGCATGAATGGGGTTTTCTGCCCCTTGGCTAAAATTTTTTTTGGAGTAAGGCGGGGCTGATTGCCCAAGAGTTATGAAGTAAGGGCACTGAGCCCGAATCCAGTAATATTGTACCTACATTTTTGCTACTCTGTACCTGTTATAATTGTTATCTCTTGTTTTTGAAAAGAAAATATAACCTAGTTAAATTTTAAATTAATTTTACATTGCACGTTAATTTCGTAGCTTGAAACCCATTCACACCCGCACCTTCTTTCACCTCTACCTACCACGGATATCTCCGTAACAAGTGGTAGCAGAGCGTGGTTGAATGGGTCTCAATTTAGCCCCTTTTGACGGCTAAACATTGCTTTGATTCGAACTCTAACAATTTTCTCAGTTGCTGGAATTTTTTGAGTTTTTCAAAATTGTTCTGTCATCATGCCCGGCCCTCGCGATGTTCTCCTCCTTAACTACTTGCGCAAAGAGGAGTTGATATACGAGTTAACTATCAGAAATGTGCAATCTGGAGGCACGGTTGCAATCGACACCAACAAGCTTAGAGAGTCCCTTGATTTGCCCATTTCCATCCCCAATTTGGGAGAGAAAGAAATTGATGACTCTCTTTCCACGATCGTCGAGAATATTACTGGGCTAGCATCTGTAGTCAGCTTTTTTGATGAAAACGATCCGTCTCCTAATCAAATTAAGCGTGTGCAAGGCAGGCTGTATCACTTTGCAAATAGAGTTAATGATCTGTTGTCTCTAAAGGTGAATGACGTTCAGAGGAAGGACGCTAATACGCTCCTTGAAACTATTTCTGAATTGTCTAATAAGGTCACTCAATTGCTAACCGGCGAAGTTCCTCCCAAAACTGATCAACCCGCCACGGTGAATGTAGGTAACGAGGAAGAGCCTCCTCAGGGAGAAGTCAATAGGATAACCGTTGCTGCTCAAACTATCTCTGCCCCATCGAACAACGAATCTGAACGCCGTGCGTCATTGGGTAACATCCGCTCTGAATTAACTTCTTTGCCATTGAAACCTTTAACGACTATGTCACCTGGGTTCAGTAGCTTGCCTCATCCATTGGCAATGTTGCTTAGAGGTATCTCTAAGTTTTCCGTCAACACCACCAGTGATGTAATTTCATTTTTAAGATTACTAGTGGAATTTCAGGATCATGCTCTTGTTTTTTCTCTTTCGCCATGTCAAATTTTGCAAATTATCTATCCGTATGCTATTGGTATTCTCTCTGATAAAATCGTAAGAGCCATTGCCGAGCAATCATCTATTGAGGATTTCCATGCCGATTTGCTAGCTAACTTCATCCCGGCTAGGGCCAGGTCCTCCCTGATTCAGAAGTACTATTACCGTGTACAGCGCTTGGATGAAAACTTGGCTGATTTCATTCAAGATATCAAATTCTACACTAGGGTGTTTGCTCTGCACTTTCCTGAAGATCAGATTGTGCAGGCTATTGTAGAAGGTATTTCGCCATCCTACAGGTCATATTTGTGTTTCGCGGCGTGTCCGCAAACCTTCTCTGAACTTGAAGCATTGGCCGTCTCAGCGGAAGGAGTTAGATACGCCGATTCTTTGCGTGTCGCGAAAGAACCCCCGCCTTCCTTTAGTAACACTCGGCCTCCACCTCGCCGACCAGTCAATCCCCGTAAATGTTATGCGTGCAGGTCGCCTGACCATCTGCGGAATAAGTGTCCTCTGATCAAGTCAAGTGGGACAAGGAATGGAGCAGGGTCATCACAAGGCTGTTTTAAGTGTGGGGCCTTCTCACATATCGCCAAGAATTGCCCAAACTCAAATAGCACCCCCTCCTGCTCAACTTCTGGTGCAAATTCCAGCTATGCCAATAATAAAAAGTGACTAGTGGCGTCGGCTGAGCCGACTAATCCATCTTCCCGAGACTTAGCCCCTAGTAAACAGGTTGTAAATGCAGAGAACGACCAGCCTTCAAATTCATCTTTTGAATGCCCTAAAGAGTGTCTTAGGATTGCGGCGGATACCCCCGCACCTGTTCCTTTTCTTAAGATTGAGTTAAATAACGAGCCTATAACAGCTCTCTTAGATTCAGGCAGTGTTTGTTCCATTATTTCGGCTGATTGGTATTCTAAATTGAAATCTGTTTGTAAACTCCCTGACTATGACTCATCTCCTGTTAAATATGTTTCGGCTAATTCATCTCCATTAGAAATTCTAGGTTCCTTACATGTCAAAATTCGGGTTTTTAAATTTACATGGAAGATCAAATTGTTTGTGGCTAAGCACTTGTCTTGCCCCATCATATTGGGAGCGGACTTCATTTCTCACACTGGTCTTGTGCTCGATCTCCAGAGTAGGTCGTGCACATTCAAATTTGCGTCCAATTGTAGAATTCCCTTGTTAAAGTGTAATTCTGTATCATGTTCATCTATTTCGCCTACCCAGGATGAGATGTTGTTAGACCTTAGACATCTACCTGAGGAGCAGGCTGATAGTATTCGGAAACTGTGTCAGTCGTTTCCCGAGGTGTTCTCTGATACTCTTGGTGTTACTGACCTTATTGAATACAAAATTGAGGTCACGGATTCGATTCCTGTCCGTTTTCCACCGTATAGGCTATCTCCACCTAAAATGAAGGCTCTGAAAGAAATCATCGATCAGATGTTGAAGGATGGTATTATTAGGCCCTCTAAGTCAGCGTATTCTTCGCCTATTTTTCTAGTCCCGAAACCCCAAGGAGGCTTCAGGCCTGTCATTGATTACAGGGCTCTCAATCGGAAGGAGGTGTTGCAATCTGTGCCCCTTCCCGACCTTCATTCTTGTTTTTCATGGTTTCGTAAGGCCAAGTTCTTCACGATCTTGGATTTGAATCAGGCCTACAACCAAATTCCCCTTGCCGAAGAGTCTAAACATCTTACAGCGTTTGCCACGGACTGGAATTTATATGAATACAACCGCGTGCCTTTCGGGCTCCCCACGGGGGCAGCTGTGCTCACTAGGCTACTAGATAGGGTCTTTTCCGACATCAAATTTGAGTACTTATATCAATACTTGGATGATGTCGTCGTATTTTCCGAAACCTTTGAAGAACATCTAGATCATCTGCGAGAAGTTCTCAATCGCCTTCGTAAGGCTGGGTTAACTGTTAAGTTGTCCAAGGTTGCCTTTGCTAAGCCCTCTATGTCATTCCTAGGGCATATTGTGTCACCTGATGGTGTAGCAGTCGATCATTCTAGAACACAGGCTATCCGTGATTTTAAACCTCCCAAGGACATTAAAGGTATCGCCAGGTTCATTGGCATGGTGAATTTCTTCAGGAAGTTCGTTCCTAATTTTGCTAATAGAGCGGCGCCCTTAAACCTTCTCCGTAGGAAAGGCATCAAATTCGAGTGGGGACCGTCTCAACAAGCCGCTTTTGAAGACCTTAAATTAGCTCTCTGTAATGCCCCTGTACTTGCTATGCCTGATTTCTCGAAGAAATTCATCGTCCAAACCGACGCGTCGTCGTCGGCGGTAGCTGCAGTCCTTCTTCAAGAGACTGAACTAGGGAGGCGCCCCATCGCCTATGCATCTAGGACTCTCTCGGCTCAAGAAGCAAAGTACTCCATATATGAGCTTGAAGGTTTGGCAGTTTTATTTGCCTTAGAAAAGTTCCGTCTCTATCTGGAACATGTCAAATTCGACTTGGAGACAGATAATCAAGCCTTAAGCTGGGTCTTAGGTAGGCCGCGTCGTACTGGTCGTATAGCCCGCTGGGCTATTCGTATTTCCGCCTTCCAGTTTGATGTTAGACATATCAGAGGTACCGAAAATGTTGTTGCTGATGGACTCAGCCGTATGTTTCATAACGACGTAGAGACCCACGAACCGGTCGACAGTTCATCACCTTCTGAGTCCATACTATCTGGTGTTAATGCCATCTTAACAGATGCTCCCATGCTTTTTAGGGATATTGAGAAATACCAACGTGAAGATCCTACGCTGGCTCCGATAATGGAAACCCTTTCTTCTGGGGAACATGCTGTCCCTTATGTTCTGAGGAATGGTGTTCTATGTTGCCCTTCGAGGCATGATAAGTTGATGAAAGTTGTCGTGCCAGCGGTTCTTGTACCTATGATCTTCAAATACTATCATGAGACCCCATTGGGGGGGCATCTTGGAATCTTTAAAACTCGTGAAAAGATTCGTGAAATGTTCATATGGAAAGGTATGGACGGTGAAATTCGGGAACTTGTAAAAGCTTGTAAATCTTGTTTGATCAGTAAACCCACCATGTCCACTAAAGTAGGCCTTTTGTCTTCTCATCAAGCGTCGCGCCCCATGGAACGCCTGTATATTGATTATGTAGGACCCTTCCCCCAGTCAAAGGGTAATGCCAACAAGTTCATCTTTGTGTGTGTAGATGGTTTTACAAGATTTTCCTGGTTATTTCCGACTAAGCTGGCTACCGCTCAGTCAACCATTACTTGCTTAAATTCTATTTTCGCTTCTTTTGGTCCGTGCCAATACATTGTATCTGATAATGCTAAGGCTTTTACATCTAATTTATTTCGTAAATTCTGTTTTGACTTGTCCATCTCTCATGTAACTACTTCCGCTTATTACCCTCAACCATCTCTGGCTGAACGGGTTAACCGTAATCTCAGGTCCGCACTTATTGCCTATCATCATGAAGATCATTCTAGGTGGGACACGTCCCTGCATTGGTTAGCTTTTGCTTTGAATTCGGCGGTCCATGAATCACACAAATTTACTCCAGCTTCTTTGATGTTCAAGTTTGTTCCCAACTCGCCGCTCTCTAACCTCTGGTCTTTGAATGACATTCTACCCGAGACAATAGATCCGGATAACATTAACGATCTTTGGAAGAAGGCTAAAGCCAATCTTAAAGTGTCTCATGAAAAGGTTAGGGAAAGGTATGATCGTGGACGGAGACCCACCACTTTGAAGGTAGGTGACCAGGTTATGGTCAAAAATTTTGTTCTCGCGGGCAAGCTTGCCCCCAGATTTCATGGGCCTTGTATCATTCTCGATTTTCTTACGCCGGTTACCTTATTGCTAAGTAATCCAGCCACCGAGAGGATATTTAGAGTTCACCTGTCCCAGGTGAAACCGGTGTAATTTCTGTGTTAACTTGCTTCATATTATTTTGAAAGGATATGAAGGTTATATTTTTTTGAGTTTCACTTTTAAGGCATTCTGCCCCTTCTGTAATATTTTGGTTTTAGATGTAAGCCTTGTGTAAAACCTGCCCCGACCCGTTAAACTGCCATCCTGTTCTTGCCACGGCCATTACCACGCTCCCGTCTCCTGCTCCACCTTACACTGTGGCTTCATAATAGTAAATGCCATGGATATCTACACGCCGCTGGCCCCTCAACCTCTCCTCAAGCCTGTACCCTCAAAGAAGATGATAGTCCAACACAATTCTGCCGCCTAGCTTTAATGTTTCAGCGCCCCCGCAGCCGCGCAGCGCCGTGCAGCGACTGGGGAGGCGGATGGGCCCCCTCCTCTCCAGCGAAGACGACATGTGCACGGCGAGCCGGAGCTCTCCTCCCGGCCAAGGCTGATGTGCGGCGCACGACCTGCTACATGCCCGCAACCTGTATCTGTTCACCGCGGGCGCGGCGTACTTCAACACCTCTGCTCCCCTCATAGTGCGGGCGAGCGGTATCTCAGGGTACTTGAGGGGTCCGAGCGGCCTCCGTTGGACGCAAGCTGCAACGGCCGGTCTGGCCATCCGACTCAATCTACATCAACTACATGGACAGTCACCATAAGCAATAACTACACTTGGGAATTCAACAACAATATTTGGTGGACATTGCAAAATTTTTCTTCACCTTTAAGTATTAAAAGTTTATCTTCAGAAATTCAAATTCTACAAACATAAAGACTTTCATTCACCTGCAACAACAATATTTTGAAACTGAATTAAGAAATCTTGTAAATGCTTCTGCTATCTATCTTCGTATCAACATCATTACTTGGACTTTGTTTCAAACTGATTTCATGTGTCAACCCTGGAGGAACTTTTGGGGGGGGGGAGGTCTGTACCGGGCGGTACACCTCTACACCGTTTATTTAAAAGTTGCGCCAGTTGAAACTCCTCTTCTGGAGGAAGGTTGAACTTTATCTATTCTATTAATTCTCTACCTTCTCAGAAGATGTCACCACGTGGAAAATTTTGAGTTTTTGAACTGTGTCACTTTTGATGTGTTTTTGTTTCGCTTGAAGTAAGAAGTGTGAACTTTCTCTTCTAGAGGACACTACTGAAGATCAACAATAGCGCACCCTAGTGCGGAGTCAAAGAACTATTTTGTTGGAGAAATCTTTATTTCAAAAGTTTGTTTCTTGTTAAATTTCTTTCTGTTATTGTTTAAGTTGGCTGTATACCCCTCTTTTTCCCCTTGTTTTAGATTTATCCAATCCCGAATTTCTTTTAGTAATTTCTGACCAATCAGATGTATCTTCCCCCAACTTGAATCGATTGCGGGGTCCTATCCAATAAAAACATTGTGGGCGGGTGTTTTCATTCCCCTAACGCCTAGAAACTTCCGCGAGAGTATATAAACTGCTGATTTTAGGGTCTCCGGGCCACTTCTGTTCCATCTTTCAGTGTATTAAGTACATAGCAGGAGGCGGGAAGCGCCTCTTTCTTCTTCAGCCGTTCAACACCAGGTAATGGTCTATTAATAACTTCTTTTCTTGCTAGGTCGGCAGTTTAACACTCGCGGCGGGTTCGAAGCATTTCCATCATGTAACCTTTTCCTAAAATGTAATTACTCTTTTCACCTTTTTCTTGTAAAGCTACATATTGGGATAGAGAGTGCTACCCTCTCGAGCTCCCACTCACATTTCTTTTGAGGTGAACTTATTTTCTCAAACTATTCTTCGTTTATGTAATGTAAAGTGTTCTTCTCTAAGTCACCTCTGTAGTATGGGATTAGCCCTTGCGTTAGTGGCCCAGAGCCAGATTAGGTTTTAAAAACAAAGTGTATTAGGAGTGCAAGATCGCCTCCTCTCAAATTGTTATTTTAGAGGTCATGTAATCAACCTTCTTTTCATGTAATAGACCTCCGTAGGTTGGGTATTTTACCCCTGTGAATACGTCCTTAGAAGGACAGCTTGAAGGTAGAGTTTGGTGTGGCCTTGTGATAGGCTTACAATTTTGAAAGCGGATCGCTCTTTGAAATTTGTTTCTGTATGCCTCGTGCAGGCTTTATGTGTAATGTTTGGAGCCAGTGCTCCTGGGCATGAATGGGGTTTTCTGCCCCTTGGCTAAAATTTTTTTTGGAGTAAGGCGGGGCTGATTGCCCAAGAGTTATGAAGTAAGGGCACTGAGCCCGAATCCAGTAATATTGTACCTACATTTTTGCTACTCTGTACCTGTTATAATTGTTATCTCTTGTTTTTGAAAAGAAAATATAACCTAGTTAAATTTTAAATTAATTTTACATTGCACGTTAATTTCGTAGCTTGAAACCCATTCACACCCGCACCTTCTTTCACCTCTACCTACCACGGATATCTCCGTAACAATAATAATAATAATAGTCATCATAAGCGATGTTACAACACTGAAGAAGTGTATCATATCGCACTTTCGAGCGAGAGTCGTCGGTTTCTTGCAGATACAGTATATTTGATTCATATCGTGGCAGATATGGTCTGTCTATAATCTTCTGCAACTTCCTCGCTCTTTTCTCATCTCTATGGAGGTATCCGCTGAAACCATCCGAGACCAACGTTCTTCACGCATGCCTTGAAAGTGATCATACCACTTTGGTCTCTCTGCCCTTATGTTATAACTTATGATGGTGGTTATAGTCATTCTATTTCTGATCTCAGTTATCACACTACCTCGCAACATGATAATAATCAGGCAAGAATAAGTATAATAATAATAATAATAATAATAATAATAATAATAATAATAATAATAATAATAATAAGGATAAGAATAATACTGTTCGTTCTACGACTATCACATTGTATAGAAGTTAGAGGGCAGGAAGTTTATACTTAGAAGAGGTTCTTTAACGAGCCAGTAAATTTACTACCGGGCGAGTTGGCGGTTAGGAGCGAGCAGCAGTGAGCTCGCATCCGGGAGATAGTGGGTTCGAACCCCACTGTCGGCAGCCCTGAAGATGGTTTTCCGTGGTTCCCATTTTCACAGCAGGCAAATGCTGGGGCTGTACCTTATGAACCCATGACCTTTGTGCCCTAAGAACATTATGCATAATGTAACAATTAAACTAAAAGTTGGATTCTTGATAGCATGGATTTGACACGTGACGAGGGGGTGATTACCTTCGGTCCCACGCTCTGGGGTACGTGACGTCAGCCACACGTGTCAACGGCGGAAGAATCTCAAGTCATTTTTGTGAACTATTTCAAAGCGCGTGTACATGGCGACCCAAGCCAAGTCAAAAAAATATAGTGCCTATCAAAGGGGGTCAATCATCTCACAAATCGAACACGTAAAAGTTTTAAATGTCCATGAACACTACCGCCAGAAATGTAGCAAGCATGTAGTCACTTTCAAAACTCTTGAAATTACAGTTTAGGTAAGTCAGAAAATTTATAGAAATGTTCTTGGCGGCAAAGGGAGAGATCCGAAGAGAGGGGGTAACTTCTATAAATACGAAGGGACGCCATGACGAATTCTTCTTCTCCGGCATTTGTGATACAAAGCGGACGAAAAATTGTTGAGCTGCTCTGCGAAATCAAACAACGAAAGTAGACTGAGTTCAACTGCAGATTTCAGCCAGTGTGGCTAGGTCTTGAGTCCATGAGGGGATAGTTTTCTTCAGTGAAATAATTGTACCAGATAGGACGGTCAAAGTACTGAATAAATTCTAATGTGATTAATTAATTCGTGTGCGGAAACAATTATAGTCCATCGTGTGCGCTCAACAAACAAGTGAAGGGTATTTTCTTTTTTTTATGCTTTATTCCAGGAAACCTGAAGAAAATAATAATAAACTGTGAAACCATGAATGTAAAAATGGCTAAATAAAGTGCCAGGGTCGTAGGTGAGCCCTATGACGAACACTGGCGTGACGACATGAGGTAGGTGACTTTCCATCTTACTACCTCTTATATCTTGTCTCGTGATCTCAAAAAGGTGTCTTTGAATGGGGATATACGACGCAGTGGTCACCCTACTAAGTTTTGTAAATGTGAGAGTACGACTAAAAGAGTCATTTGTTTTATTTTCCACTTGGATAAAATTTTGAAGTCTTGCGAGTGCCGTATAATGTTGTAAAAAGTTATTGAATAGGGTTCGGAAGTGATATCACGTCCAATGTAGATCGTCATCCGTGTGAGTGTACTGCCTATATTTTGTGATGTCAAATTAAGATGTTCATTCGACGTAAATTTTTTCTGTCTGCAATTTGACGTTAATAATAATAATCCATGGTTACTCATTTTCAATCGAGTGGAAGCGCGCTGTCGGGTGAGAACCTAGGGTGATGAATTTGGTCACGGAGAGAAACGTTTTTCTATGCCCATTTTAAACTGTGTCTGACTGACAATAAAAGATCTAGTAGAATGTTTCAGTCATTTCTCGTAAAAATCAAGTTATTAAATACGATATCATTTATGCGAAGTTATTCATGATTAATGCATTGTGCGATATTAGACGTCGAGATTTCTAGTAAGGATTTTATTCCAGTTCTTTGTCGATGATAATTGTGGAGCTGGGAAACAGAGGTTAGTTTGTTGATATGAGATTTGTGAATCAGGTTGGACCTGTCATTGAAGCCGGGACACGGAAGCCCGAGGAATGTTTTATATGAGTTGAGATGAGATGTGCGAATCAGGTTAGAGTCCTGTCATTTGAAGCCGGGACATGATAGCCCGAGGATTATTTTATAATGTTGAGAATGGAAAGAAATTCATAGAAATCCATAGCGGTAATAATTGGCGACGCGTATAATTAGTGTGGGCATCTTGAAGCATAACCTGTGCATTTTGTTGGTTAGAATATCGTATTTGTTTAATTATGTCGGCAGAGTTTAAAGGGAGCATTTTGAGAAGCCAGTCAACTGTGAATAAACCAGGTGTTTCGTGTAACTGCCAAGCGAACTCGGGGGATGAGAGACCTCAGCTATGATAACGGGACAGGCGTGGAGTTGAGATTGTACTGTATTCTCGGCCAGGGAAACGTTAAAATGCTGGATTTAGTTGAAATTCATAGCCGGTAATGATCTGAGTATTGTGAAATACTGTAATTGGGGACGTAATGAACATTTGAAACCACGAACTTGGAGTATAAGGAACAGAGTAACCAAATTCAGGGTTGTCCAAAATATAGAGCGATGGTCGTGATGATCGGTTTGTCTGTGAAGGGTGTGCAAAATTCATAATGGTATGACGAGATATGACATCGTAATTATATGGCGAGTTGTTTGGTTTGTACGTAGATTCATAGGATATCCAAGTTTTGATAATGGTTAGGACTAGATTAGATTTTAAAAAGTGTGAGATCACAAGACAAGATATATAACTGGACATGAATTGTGTAAAAATTCTTTTCCAGCCAGATAAACATCGCAATATTGAATTCACATCACAAGCTGCGCAGAAATTTGTGAAGAAACCAGAGTCCGCGGAGATAAAATTTGTTGTTCGTTAACATTTCGTTAAATCATTTAAATTTATTTAATTATTAAATTCAGTGAAACCGCATTTTGAATAACTTTAATCAAGCGAATAACTTGGAGATGTATTCTGGAAATTTTAGTTTGTTTTTCTGGGGGAATATTAAAATATAAAGTAACGATTAAAGGGATATATCCGAAGAAAATGGATTTTACTGCCACAAAGTTTGTGAGCATTGCTATTGTTGTAATTATTGAACTTTGATTGATTGAGCAGTGAATGTGCTGGGGATAGTAAAGTGGAACTTTGGTCATCAACCGATGTAACTTAATTGTGTTTAGCCTTCAGCCTAGAAACTTGGATGGTCAGGGGGTCATCAACCTCAGTGATTTAGATTAGGGCCATATGCCATTGTAGCATCATTTCCTTGCGGTCATCATCCACAATGACTTTAAAGTAACTTAGAAGATTAGATGTCGGTCCATGACATAGACGCAGGTCACATCGATTCAATTAAGGGTCCATGCCGTAGAACCACTGTGTGGCACACACCGATTGGACGGCCTTAATTATAACTGGAGTCCAGAGTTCGTGTTGCGAGGGCTGGACCATAACGAATCACTATGATGGTACATGTGGTCTCACGTGGAAACCGAATTTAAGGATTTCCAGACTTTCCTTTCTTAAATGATTAATAATTGAGACAATGGTTTCTAGTAAGAATGCCCGTCAGGCAGTTACGTTAAAGTCTCACACCAGTGTTCTGACGTTTATGTAAAAATGATTGTGGTGTCCAGTGGACACAATTGACTTCTATGATACCATTGACATAGAATGTTTCAGAATGTTCCTGAATAAATAGGAATCTTTTAAATAGACCTTTCATTCCAGTAGATAGATTAGAATCCTTGAACCGCGCCTTATACCGCAGCAAGTGACGACATTAAAATGTTGCCCAACGTGGTGGCATCAGTCACTTAACAGTGGGGCCTAAGTCACGATAGCGAGGAGGATAATTGTACACGTTGTGCATCAGTAAAATGGCTTCCAACGTGGTGGCTTCAGTCACTTAAGAGAGGGCCTAAGTACATCGAGAGAAAAACTACAAGTTAGGTTGGTTGACATCAGTGAAACGATGACCAATTGTAGGATTGTTATACGTTGGTCGATCATTAAAATGTCGCACCAACGATGGGGCATAAGTCACGATAACGATGAGGGAACCTAAGTCACGATAACGATAAGGATATTTTGGAAAAATCGTGTACTAGAGGAAATGAGAAATAATGTTGAGGCTATGCCACATTATGGATGATAAAATCGTGCGCCAGAGTTGAGAGTGAACTCGAAGAAATAGATAAACGCCCGATGAGTAAGGCTAGGAGATACCACTATGAGAATAATTTATCTACTGAATGAAAGGTATAATTTAAGTGTGTTAGAGTAATTTCCCAAAATTTTGAATACTGGTTTGAGTGTTTTGGCTGATCACTTCGATCGAGTGAACATTGAATTTCACGTTTTGTTAAATAAAGTTTTAGAGAATGTTGCATTAACAGTGTGATGTGTTAGATAGGAGGATGTTGTGATGTTTATCGTTGTAGTCCTATTATACGCCGTTGAAGTCTCGGTCTCACCGATGACCTATCGTTTTCTGTTAAATACAGTATGTTTATGCAGGAGGGAGAATTGACCCAAGGGCAGTTGGTCCAAATGATCAAGGACTTAAGTGAGAATATTAAATCTATGGGTGTTAGGTTGGATAATAAGCTAGAGACAGTGGACAATAAATTAGATAGTGTAGAATTAAAAGGTATGAAGGAAGTTGTTCAAAATGTTGACATTAAAGTGCAGGACACTCAGGATAGTTGTAAGGAAGCTAGCGTTGATATTAGGAAGGACATTGGTGACTTAAATGTGAAGGTGGAGCAGAACACTAAAGCACAGGTTGACTTTAAACATGAAATAAATCAGCAGTTCATAGAAACTCGCGAGCTACATCGTGTTCTCAGTGAAAATCAGGACATACAGTAATTAGAGGAGACCTCGATAGGCACGTCAACGGAAGTAGAGATCTACATAAGCAGTTGATGTCAGATCAAGCTGAGCCTAGGGCCGATCTGAAGACAGAGGTAGAAGAGGATATAAGAAATTTAGGTACTACTCAGGAAGAAACGCCTAGGAGTATTGAGGAGGTGCAGGCAGACTTGAAGGAACCAAGTGAAAATATAAAGGCGGATGCGAAAGACTCGAACAAGAAGTTAGAAATAGTGGAGGTTATACTGGCCCGTATACTTGAATATCTAACTAACATGAAGTCTCCTAAATCAGCGGCACAAGTAGTTACGCATGTGGAAAACCAAACGAATGTCGCAAACCATATCGAAGAGAGTAGACCGGATAGGGATGTCTCGCAGGCAGTCATACAAGAGAATAATGGGCAAGGGTGTGAAACCATACTAAACCAGGATAGTAAGAACGTGGAACAGCCTAGCTACCTGTACGGAAAGTGGAATAGACGCCGTGATCCATGTAGGAGGAACCAGGGTCGATGTCGGGAAATTTCTTACCAAAGACGCAGACGCCATCGTGGAAATGAAGCCGATGAAGGTGGAATAATTACGAATCCAGACGTTCTGATCTGTGGCATGGGTCTGAAGAGGAAAAAGCAAAACCTAAACGATTTAGTGCCAATAAGAAGAGTCCTAAGAAAATCAGCAGTGACGAGAGGGATGAACGTTCAGACGAAGATGCCAGTAATGACGATTATAGTCCGTCAAAAAAGGATCAAGCAAATGCGAAGAAGTGTAAGCCTGCTTCTAAAATGAAGATGAGGATGGTGATGAAGGAGATGTGTAAACCAGCTGCTAAAATGAAGAACATGGGGATGATGATGAAGAAGAAGGGTAAGCCAGCTGCTAAAATGAAGATGAGGATGATGATGAAGAAGAAGGGTCAGCCAGCTGCTAAAATGAAGAAGATGAGGAGAATGATGAAGAAGAAGAAGAACGGTAAACCACCAGAAAAAATGAAGAAAGTCAGTGACAACGACAATAATGAGGACAGGGATTTGAACCCAGAAACTTCGCATTTTGATGTGAATGCAAGTTCGTTGAGAAGTTGGAAGGACAAACCACCTAACATACAATAAGTCAACTACAATTCACTGGAGATCTACCCCGCAACCCCGAACTCTCCGAGCAACCAAGAACTACCAGGAAACCGAAGACATCAACTAATATCCGTACACCAGGAGACGAACAATTGCATAAGAGATAAGAAAGGAATTTATCTTCAAAGGTCATGTTTCATCAGATGTCGAAATTAGAAATTTCACCATCTGGAGTATTTTAAAGGAAATTCCTTGTCACGGTGCGAAAGGAATTCGTGTCTTGGGGGAAATATGAACCCATGACCTCTGTGCCCTAAGAACATTATGCATAATGTAACAATTAAACTAAAAGTTGGATTCTTGATAGCATGGATTTGACACGTGACGAGGGGGTGATTACCTTCGGTCCCACGCTCTGGGGTACGTGACGTCAGCCACACGTGTCAACGGCGGAAGAATCTCAAGTCATTTTTGTGAACTATTTCAAAGCGCGTGTACATGGCGACCCAAGCCAAGTCAAAAAAATATAGTGCCTATCAAAGGGGGTCAATCATCTCACAAATCGAACACGTAAAAGTTTTAAATGTCCATGAACACTACAGCCAGAAATGTAGCAGGCATGTAGTCACTTTCAAAACTCTTGAAATTACAGTTTAGGTAAGTCAGAAAATTTATAGAAATTTTCTTGGCGGCAAAGGGAGAGATCCGAAGAGAGGGGGTAACTGCTATAAATACGAAGGGACGCCATGACGAATTCTTCTTCTCCGGCATTTGTGATACAAAGCGGACGAAAAATTGTTGAGCTGCTCTGCGAAATCAAACAACGAAAGTAGACTGAGTTCAACTGCAGATTTCAGCCAGTGTGGCTAGGTCTTGAGTCCATGAGGGGATAGTTTTCTTCAGTGAAATAATTGTACCAGATAGGACGGTCAAAGTACTGAATAAATTCTAATGTGATTAATTAATTCGTGTGCGGAAACAATTAGAGTCCATCGTGTGCGCTCAACAAACAAGTGAAGGGTATTTTCATTTTTTTATGCTTTATTCCAGGAAACCTGAAGAAAATAATAATAAACTGTGAAGCCATGAATGTAAAAATGGCTAAATAAAGTGCCAGGGTCGTAGGTGAGCCCTATGACGAACACTAGCGTGACTACATGAGGTAGGTGACTTTCCATCTTACTACCTCTTATATCTTGTCTCGTGATCTCAAAAAGGTGTCTTTGAATGGGGATATACGACGCAGTGGTCACCCTACTAAGTTTTGTAAATGTGAGAGTACGACTAAAAGAGTCATTTGTTTTATTTTCCACTTGGATAAAATTTTGAAGTCTTGCGAGTGCCGTATAATGTTGTAAAAAGTTATTGAATAGGGTTCGGAAGTGATATCACGTCCAATGTAGATCGTCATCCGTGTGAGTGTACTGCCTATATTTTGTGATGTCAAATTAAGATGTTCATTCGACGTAAATTTTTTCTGTCTGCAATTTGACGTTAATAATAATAATCCATGGTTACTCATTTTCAATCGAGTGGAAGCGCGCTGTCGGGTGAGAACCTAGGGTGATGAATTTGGTCACGGAGAGAAACGTTTTTCTATGCCCATTTTAAACTGTGTCTGACTGACAATAAAAAGATCTAGTAGAATGTTTCAGTCATTTCTCGTAAAAATCAAGTTATTAAATACGATATCATTTATGCGAAGTTATTCATGATTAATGCATTGTGCGATATTAGACGTCGAGATTTCTAGTAAGGATTTTATTCCAGTTCTTTGTCGATGATAATTGTGGAGCTGGGAAACAGAGGTTAGTTTGTTGATATGAGATTTGTGAATCAGGTTGGACCTGTCATTGAAGCCGGGACACGGAAGCTCGAGGAATGTTTTATATGAGTTGAGATGAGATGTGCGAATCAGGTTGGAGTCCTGTCATTTGAAGCCGGGACATGATAGCCCGAGGAATATTTTATAATGTTGAGAATGGAAAGAAATTCATAGAAATCCATAGCGGTAATAATTGGCGACGCGTATAATTAGTGTGGGCATCTTGAAGCATAACCTGTTCATTTTGTTGGTTAGAATATCGTATTTGTTTAATTATGTCGGCAGAGTTTAAAGGGAGCATTTTGAGAAGCCAGTCAACTGTGAATAAACCAGGTGTTTCGTGTAACTGCCAAGCGAACTCGGGGGATGAGAGACCTCAGCTATGATAACGGGACAGGCGTGGAGTTGAGATTGTACTGTATTCTCGGCCAGGGAAACGTTAAAATGCTGGATTTAGTTGAAATTCATAGCCGGTAATGATCTGAGTATTGTGAAATACTGTAATTGGGGACGTAATGAACATTTGAAACCACGAACTTGGAGTATAAGGAACAGAGTAACCAAATTCAGGGTTGTCCAAAATATAGAGCGATGGTCGTGATGATCGGTTTGTCTGTGAGGGGTGTGCAAAATTCATAATGGTATGACGAGATATGACATCGTAATTATATGGCGAGTTGTTTGGTTTGTACGTAGATTCATAGGATATCCAAGTTTTGATAATGGTTAGGACTAGATTAGATTTTAAAAAGTGTGAGATCACAAGACAAGATATATAACTGGACATGAATTGTGTAAAAATTCTTTTCCAGCCAGATAAACATCGCAATATTGAATTCACATCACAAGCTGCGCAGAAATTTGTGAAGAAACCAGAGTCCGCGGAGATAAAATTTGTTGTTCGTTAACATTTCGTTAAATCATTTAAATTTATTTAATTATTAAATTCAGTGAAACCGCATTTTGAATAACTTTAATCAAGCGAATAACTTGGAGATGTATTCTGGAAATTTTAGTTTGTTTTTCTGGGGGAATATTAAAATATAAAGTAACGATTAAAGGGATATATCCGAAGAAAATGGATTTTACTGCCACAAAGTTTGTGAGCATTGCTATTGTTGTAATTATTGAACTTTGATTGATTGAGCAGTGAATGTGCTGGGGATAGTAAAGTGGAACTTTGGTCATCAACCGATGTAACTTAATTGTGTTTAGCCTTCAGCCTAGAAACTTGGATGGTCAGGGGGTCATCAACCTCAGTGATTTAGATTAGGGCCATATGCCATTGTAGCATCATTTCCTTGCGGTCATCATCCACAATGACTTTAAAGTAACTTAGAAGATTAGATGTCGGTCCATGACATAGACGCAGGTCACATCGATTCAATTAAGGGTCCATGCCGTAGAACCACTGTGTGGCACACACCGATTGGACGGCCTTAATTATAACCGGAGTCCAGAGTTCGTGTTACGAGGGCTGGACCATAACGAATCACTATGATGGTACATGTGGTCTCACGTGGAAGCCGAATTTAAGGATTTCCAGACTTTCCTTTCTTAAATGATTAATAATTGAGACAATGGTTTCTAGTAAGAATGCCCGTCAGGCAGTTACGTTAAAGTCTCACACCAGTGTTCTGACGTTTATGTAAAAATGATTGTGGTGTCCAGTGGACACAATTGACTTCTATGATACCATTGACATAGAATGTTTCAGAATTTTCCTGAATAAATAGGAATCTTTTAAATAGACCTTTCATTCCAGTAGATAGATTAGAATTACTGAACCCTACCTTTACCTCAGCAAGTGACGAAGAACCCGATACGACCCAAGAGACAGATCTCATGAACTTTGCTGATAGGTGAGGAAGGTAGATATCCCTCAATATGGACCAAAGGGTTCACTTAATCAAGGCCACGGTCGCTTCCTTCCCATTCCTAGGCCTTTCCTGTCCTATCGTCGCCATAAGACCTATCTGTGTCGGTGCGACGTAGAGCAACTAGCAAAAAAGAAAAGTTTGTAAGTGGTAGCCGGTCGAACTGAAATTCACGACGAACGAACAAAGGAGCGGGAGACCGTCAACTTACATCAAGACAGTCGTGAAGGTTGAGCAAATTATGCGTGAAGATCGGCGGATCACCCTGGATGATCTCTGCACTTTGGTTCCTGAGGTTTCCCGAAGCGCCGCTCACAACTTCCTGAACAGCATGGCGGCGAGCTGGTATGCATGGGCATAAATAAACTGTCACAGCGTCTACAAAAATGCATCGACCGAAATGGTGATTATGTAGAACAATAGCTAAATATTCAAGCTGTAAAATTATGTAAACTATTGTAGAAATGAACAGGTCTATGTATTTATAAAAATATAGGAGACCTTATTTTTTGGATTACCTTCGTACAATTTTGTAGTGTACCGGTCCTTCATTAAGTCCTATCATCACTTTGTAACTATAACTACGCCCCCCCCCCCCTCTCCTCACTGGTCGGTCCTGGCTATGCTATTGCTATGACCATTCTAAACATCGTCGTAACACAGTACGGTGCTAGACAATACAATACTCCCTGTGCAGGTGTTTTACTGTTGCTACACTTCAGATATTTGACGAATATTAAGCTATTCCTACCACTTCTCGTGCATCTACGGCATTTCCAAAAGAAGCCGACGAAGAGAATATTGATCATTTGAGAAACATTATCTTAGCATGATCAATAAAACTGTGTATTCCGTCTGATAACCTGTGATATGTCCGCCTCCGTAACGTAACGGTTAGTGTTGTTAGCTGCCGTCCTCGGAGGCCCGGGTTCGATTCCCGGTACTGCTAGAAATTTAAGAATGGCAGGAGGGCTGGTATGTGGTTGAAATGGTACACGCAGCTCTCCTCCAATGGGGGTGTGCCTGAAAAGAGCTGCACCACCACCTCGGGATGAGGACACGAGTTTACTTACCTGTGGTATCATAGGATCTGTAATCATGCCTGAAACTATAAGTATTTGAGAATAGGAATGAAACAAACTCGCTTGCTATTAAATGTTGTATTGACTGGTTTCGGCGATATTGGGATAGCGAAGGAAGAACTGGAAGGTGGTGAACATGCTTGTTCTATATTTTAATGTACGATTTTGTTATGTACCGGTACTGAAATCTGAAAATAGGGAAATTATGGAAAACCATATTCAGGAATACTAACAAGGGAATTCGAACTCACCATATACCGAATGAAAGCTAGCAGTACCGAGCGAGTTGGCCGTGCGGTTAGGGTCGTGCAGCCACGAGCTTGCATTTGGGAGATAGTGAGTTCGATTCCTACCGTTGGCAGCCCTAGTTTTTCGTGGTTTCCCATTTTCACACCAGGTAAATGCATGGCAAGGCTTAATTAAGGCCACGATCACTATCTTCCAAATCCTATCCCTTTCATATCCTTCAGTCAACGAAAACCTTCGATGTGTTAGTGTGACATTAAACAGGTAGCAAAAACAAAAGCTAGCAATTGCCCAACACGCACCGCGTTGTCAACACGCTCGATGTATAAGAGAATTCTGTGCCACAAGAGCCAAGGAGACGGAGTTGTCTTATTCAAATGCATTCAAGTGTAGCTGACCTCAGTGTTCGAGAAGATAAAGGCAATGAGTAATCAACAGCTCCAGTGAGATCAATTTAGATCCTTCTTCATAAGACCATAATCAGTTGAAAGAAGGAAGAACAATTTTGACTCCTCAAAGACTGAAGGAAAGGAAGAATAATGAGACAATAAAACTGTAATTTATATGTGGTTTATGGCCTCCGGAGAGGCCTGTTGCAAGATTTTCGAGTTCTTTACAACTTGTTTTACGTCGCACAAACACAGATAGCCCTTATGGTGACGATGGGACAGGAAAGGGCTAGGAGTGGGAAGGAAGAGGCCGTTGTCTTAATTAAGGTACAGCACCAGCATTTGCCTGGTGTGAACCCACTATCTCCCGAATACTGGATACTGGCCACACTTAAGCGACCGCAGCTATCGATCTCGGCAATTTTCGAGGTGATTCCCATGGGTGACATACCCGTCTGTGAGGCTACTATTGAAAACGGCACACATACACAGAGTCTTCAAGTCAGAGGCATTAAGGCTGAAATCACTGACCCGGTCATGAATTGGACCCAGGACCCCTTGGGCCAAAGTTCAACATGCTAACCAGTTAGCCACAGTGTCGAACAGTAAGGAAAACTGAAGATTCCCTAGGTCTCGCAATCTAGTCAAAGGAGAACTAGAATCCTGGAGAGAGGGGCCTGACACCGGTAAGTGGTAACAAGAAGTGTGGTTCTGCTTCAAACGTCTGTAGAAATATCAAGAAGTTTCAGTTTTCTAAATACATCTTCAGGTGCAAAGTTTAGTTCTAATGTAGGGCCTGCTTAGGTAACTCATATTTTCTTGAAGATTTACAGCATCCTCTTCCAGTGGCATCAGTTAATTCTTCGAATTACTGCAGTTCTATGAACTGAATGAAGTAAACGAAAATTCGAAAATATAATGAAGCCATAGCATCAAATAACATCTGTTAGTAACTCGTCCTGAATGCCCGAAGTGTAATACAAGGCGATGACATAGCTTCATTGTCCAACGTTTTATCTTATCTGGCTTTACCACAAGCAAGTGTTCCGAATCACCCCAATCGTCTGAGTGAGGGCAGACTGAGCCGGATGTAGCTGTGAATTGCTTTAGTGTAAGTTGTATCTCTTCCTTTCTTGAATGAGATATGAATGGAACAGTTGTCGCACTCCCCTTAAGGTAAACATCATGCCTATGCTGCAATATAATACTATATTAATGTTTGGATTGATGGTGATCTTTCATTTCAGATCCCTAAATGAGCACCTTGGCTCGTATTCAACGATAAGACTGAGAAATGTGATAACTGATTTCCAGTTTCCGTGCTTTCCTGAATCAAATACACTGACTGACAGAGCAAATGCAACACCAAGAAGGAGTGGTCAGAACTTTATGCCAATTGCACGGTAGACGGACGTCACTGAGGTATGCTCATGATGTGAAATGCGCCGCTGTGCTGCGCACGTAGCGAACGATAAATGGGACACGGCGTTGGCGAATGGCCCACTTCGTACCGTGATTTCTCAGCCGACAGTCATTGTAGAACGTGTTGTCGTGTGCCACAGGACACGTGTATAGCTAAGAATGCCAGGCCGCCGTCAACGGAGGCATTTCCAGCAGACAGGCGACTTTACGAGGGGTATGGTGATCGGGCTGAGAAGGGCAGGTTGGTCGCTTCGTCAAATCGCAGCCGATACCCATAGGGATGTGTCCACGGTGCAGCGCCTGTGGCGAAGATGGTTGGCGCAGGGACATGTGGCACGTGCGAGGCGTCCAGGCGCAGCCCGAGTGACGTCAGCACGCGAGGATCGGCGCATCCGCCGCCAAGCGGTGGCAGCCCCGCACGCCACGTCAACCGCCATTCTTCAGCATGTACAAGACACCCTGGCTGTTCCAATATCGACCAGAACAATTTCCCGTCGATTGGTTGAAGGAGGCCTGCACGCCCGGCGTCCGCTCAGAAGACTACCATTGACTCCACAGCATAGACGTGCACGCCTGGCATGGTGCCGGGCTAGAGCGACTTGGATGAGGGAATGGCGGAACGTCGTGTTCTCCGATGAGTCACGCTTCTGTTCTGTCAGTGATAGTCACCGCAGACGAGTGTGGCGTCGGCGTGGAGAAAGGTCAAATCCGGCAGTAACTGTGGAGCGCCCTACCGCTAGACAACGCGGCATCATGGTTTGGGGCGCTATTGCGTATGATTCCACGTCACCTCTAGTGCGTATTCAAGGCACGTTAAATGCCCACCGCTACGTGCAGCATGTGCTGCGGCCGGTGGCACACCCGTACCTTCAGGGGCTGCCCAATGCTCTGTTTCAGCAGGATAATGCCCGCCCACACACTGCTCGCATCTTCCAACAGGCTCTACGAGGTGTACAGATGCTTCCGTGGCCAGCGTACTCTCCGGATCTCTCACCAATCGAACACGTGTGGGATCTCATTGGACGCCGTTTGCAAACTCTGCCCCAGCCTCGTACGGACGACCAACTGTGGCAAATGGTTGACAGAGAATGGAGAACCATCCCTCAGGACACCATCCGCACTCTTATTGACTCTGTACCTCGACGTGTTTCTGCGTGCATCGCCGCTCGCGGTGGTCCTACATCCTACTGCGTCGATGCCGTGCGCATTGTGTAACCTGCATATCGGTTTGAAATAAACATCAATTATTCATCCGTGCCGTCTCTGTTTTTTCCCCAACTTTCATCCCTTTCGAACCACTCCTCCTTGGTGTTGCATTGTCACTGTCAGTCAGTGTACTAACAAGCGAACCGATATTCTGCCGGTTCTGGGTCAAACATAAGCCACTCTTCGTTAATGCCACATTTCTCCAAGTCACTCCCGAAATGCAGTGACAATGCACTCCGGGAGGTATATTCAATCGTCGATTCTGGTTTGAGGCGTATGTTTTTTTATTTCGTAAATGTAGTCCAGCCTCTGTGGTGTAGTGGTTAGCGTGATTAGCTGCCACCCCCGGAGGTCCGGGTTCGATTCCCGGCTCTGCCACGAAATTTGAAAAGTGGTACGAGGGCTGGAACGGGGTCCACTCAGCCTCGGGAGGTCAACTGAGTAGAGGTGGGTTCGATTCCCACCTCAGCCATCCTCGAAGTGGTTTTCCGTGGTTTCCCACTTCACCTCCAGGCGAATGCCGGGATGGTACCTACCTTAGGGCCACGGCCGCGCCACGTGCGCCTGGACACCTCGCACGTGCCACATGTCCCTGCGCCAACCATCTTCGCCACAGGCGCTGCACCGTGGACACATCCCTATGGGTATCGGCTGCGATTTGACGAAGCGACCAACCTGCCCTTCTCAGCCCGATCACCATACCCCTCGTAAAGTCGCCTGTCTGCTGGAATTGCCTCCGTTGACGGCGGCCTGGCATTCTTAGCTATACACGTGTCCTGTGGCACACGACAACACGTTCTACAATGACTGTCGGCTGAGAAATCACGGTACGAAGTGGGCCATTCGCCAACGACCTCCTGCATGCTAACCCAAAACTCTATCCACTGCACCAACTGCATAGCACGACTCGTATGTGCTGATAGAGGTAGTTACCCTACATGTGGTTACAGTGTTGCCAGATTGCCACTTTTCAACGTTCTTTTTCTGTCGGATATACTCGCAGAAGGAACTTTTGTGAGAGACATTTTTTTATTGCTGGCATGTGAGGAGTCGCGCTGCGACGCCCGAGTGCGCGAATTTCGCTTCACCCTGTATACAGGACGGTCGAAAAGAAAACGAACCGGGTATATGAGCGTTAGAAGGTTGATCATGCTGACATATTTTTTTAACATCTATATCTCCCACCGTTTTCACTTTATCAGCTGTTGGAGTTGGTCAATCTGCATGATCATCTACCACACATTATGGTGAAATACTCCAATTACAATTGGACTAATATTTGGACAACATTCCATATTGCTTGTATCACCTTGGAATCGAAAGTAGCAAGCTGTAAGGTTATAAACGAGTTACTTCCGACAGAAGAACAGAAATTCCGCGATCCTATCAGCTCGTGAAGTCCGTATTTAAATTCCTCCCCTGGCGAAGTTTTTTTCTTCCTTCGATTGGTGCTATCAAGCTGGTCGTGATCCAAGTGCAGATTCAGTAACACGGCCTCAGAAAGCACGTTTGAATTCTCCCACGAAGCGATCTTATTGGCTAACTGCAGCAGCTGATAAAATGGCAATACCGCAAGATATCGAAATACACATTTCTAGATTATTTATCAGTATGACCAACCCTCCAACGCTCATATATCGGTTCAAGTTGTGTTCGATCAGCCTGTATATATCCTTCAAGATAAAAATTAAACATCTGTCTGTCTACATTTCGAAACGATATCACGTCTAAACCACTGAGTGGAATTTTGCACAAGCCTTCTTAGAGGGATATGTTTAATCAGTCACTACTGATCTGCATTTAGGGCAGTCGCCTAGGTGGCAGATTCCCTATCTGTTGTTTCCCTAGCCTTTCTTAAATTAAAAAAAGAAATTGGAAATTTATTGAGCATCTCCCTTGGTTATTCCAATCCCTAACTTCCCTTTCTATAAACGAATATTTGCCCAAATATGTCCTCTTGAATTCCAGCTTTATCTTCATATTGTGATCTTTCCTACTTTTAAGGACACCACTCAAACTTATTCATCTACTGATGTTATTCCACGCCATCTCTCCACTGACAGCTCGGAACATACCACTTAGTCGAGCAGCTCGTCTCCTTTCTTCCAAGTCTTTCCAACCCAAACTTTGCAATATTTCTGTAACGTTACTCTTTTGTCGTAAATCACCCGGAACAAATCGAGCTGCTTTTCTTTGGATTTTTTCCATTTCTTGAATTAAGTAATCCCGGTGAGGGTCCCATACACTGGAAGCATACTCTAGTTAGGGTCTTACCAGAGACTTATATGCCCTCTCCTTTACATCCTTACTACAATCCCTAAATACCCTCATAACCATGTGCAGAAATCTGTACTTTTTATTTACAATTATATTTATGTGATCCCCAATGAAGATCTTTCCTTATATTAACACCTAGGTACTTACAATGATCCCCAGAAGTCGCATGACTTTCTTATATCTCAAAACATTGAACTGTTTAAATATATTTGAAAACTTCTTTGCAAAAACGACATCTTCATGGCTAAAACGAGATGGTGCCTGTTTCTTTTTCGTTCAATCACGCTAAAACTACAACTGAGCTGAAATTTGGTATAGATATATTTCAGATCTTCAGTTCAAACGACGTCTGTTCTGATTGTTCAGTACTTAACCGCTTGAAATTTGTGCCAGTAATATGTAGGTATTTAGCTTCCTAAACTTGGGCATGTTTTACGCACCAAAACCCAAAATAGTGGGCAAATGGTCAGTGCTATCAAGATCAGCGTGAATGCTTAAAATTAAATTTTCTACAAAAGTCACATGCGAAAACGTGAGTTCCAGAGCACCCGCCAGCCAAGCACTGTGCAAAGAAAGTTTGCTACAGAGAAAACCTGTTTACAACGGAACCTGCACATAGCGGAAACTTGGTGTTAACAGAAATATGCCATGGTCTCATGAGACTAACACTAAAATATATACAAAAGTACCTGTACTTGGCGGAACCTGCCAGGGCGGAAAAGGAAACTGTTTATCAGTATACAGCGGAATATAATATTTTAGGGTCATTTTTCATTAATAATGAGAGTCTAATTGTTTATAAATTTTATTGAATTTCTTTGAATCTTTAAGAAAAAGCAAGGATATTGACAATCCTACACATTACAATAAGTCCAGAAATCAATTATAGTACTTTAACAAATGTTAATGGTTTCGAGTAATTAAACTTCCTTGAGAACATGAAAAGCAGTGAAAAGGAAATTTATTGTAGTGCCTCTCTTGTGTAAAGATTGGTAAAGTAGACAGTGTTATCACATATAGCAGTCCGCTATGCATTGAAACGACCAGAAAACATTTCAGACTGCTATGCAGAACCGCAGTATACAATACGTGAACTATGTATGGTACCTTATGTCACGTTTACCTGTTCTCAATGGAAATGTGAGCCCAGCGGAAAAGAAACGTGGTACCATGACATTCAGTTGCGTTCAGGTTTCACTGTAGTATCAGCGGAATTATTGCGGTAAGAATGCTCTCTTCGAACCACGGTTGCCAGATTTTAGAGAGGAAAACCAGGAACACGCGTATTGACACTGAACTTTTGCGGTTAGGAGCACGCGGCTGTGAGCTTGCATCGGGGAGATAGTGGGTTCGAATCCCACTGTCGGCAGCCCTGAATATGGTTCTCCGTGGTTTCCCTTGTTCACACTAGGCAAATGCTGGGGCTGTACCTTAATTAAGGCAACGGCCTCTTCCTTTCAACTCCTAGATTTTTCCTATCCCATCGTCGCCATAAGACCTATCTGTGTCGGTGCGATGAAAAGCCACTGGCCAAAAAAATTAAGGTACATCCCCAGCATTTGCCTGGTGTAAAAATGGGAAACCGTCCGCCTCCGTGGTGTAGTGGTTAGTGTGATTAGCTGCCACCCCCGGAGGCCCGGGTTCGATTCCCGGCCCTGCCACGAAATTTGAAAAGTGGTACGAGGGCTGGAACGGGGTCCACTCAGCCTCGGGAGGCCGAACTGGCCTCAACCTCAGCCATCCTGTAAGTGGTTTCCCGTGGTTTCCCACTTCTCCTCCAGGCAAATGCCGGGATGGTACCTAACTTAAGGCCACGGCCGCTTCCTTCCCTCTTCCTTGTCTACCCCTTCCAATCTTCCCATCCCCCACCAAGGCCCCTGTTCAGTATAGCAGGTGAGGCCGCCTGGGCGAGGTACTGATCATTCTCCCCAGTTGTATCCCCCGATCCGATGTCTGAAGCTCCAGGACACTGCCCTTGAGGCGGTAGAGGTGGGATCCCTCGCTAAGTCCGAGGGAAAAGCCAACCCTGGACAATAAACAGATTTACACGGAAAACGACATTGAGGGCTGCCAATAGTGGGGTTCGAACACACTATCTCCCAAATGTAAGCTGATAGCTACGTAACCCAAACCACGCAGGCACTTGCACGGTAATAAATATTCTGAAACATGTGGCACATACACTCTTCGGATTGATGGGAACTGTGAAGGAAATGCCAACACATGAATATCAAATAGAGTAAATGTGTATTAAAATAGTTACAAAGAAATGAAAATATAAACATAGTACGGGTTGACATTAAGAAATTAGTCAACTATAACAACACAGTGTTTATAAAATCATCTCTGAATTACCATTGATACGTTTCGCTTTATTCTCGTTCTGATTTACAAAAAGTTCAGTTCACTCGAATGATTTTAAAACAAACTATAATTAGCCAAAATGCCTCCCTCTGACCTACTTGTCATGGAAATACAGACTACCCTTGAACGAGTGGGCGTGGTGTATCTGAGTGTGGGGGCGTCGGCTCAGAGCTCACTATTCCCACAAGTGCTTGAAATACGTGAAAGTAAAATACGAACTCACGAGAGGAATTTTAATAATAAATTGGGTGCGTCACAAGAAATAGCTCAACTACAGAGTTTCACTCCCCCTGGACCTCTTAGTGTTGCTTGTCAAACTGAGTGGCTCAGAAGGTTGAGGCGCTGGCTTTCTGAATCCAACTTAGCAGGTTCGATCCTGGCTCAGTCCTGTGGTATTTGAAGGTGCACCAATACATCAGCCACATGTCGGTAGATTTACTGGCTCGTAAAGTAGCTCCTGCAGGACTAAATTCCGACACCTTGGCGTCTCCGAAAAAGTAGTTAGTGGGACGTAAAAACGATAGAATTAGCCTATGCTTTATTATTATTATTATTATTATTATTATTATTATTATTATTATTATTATTATTATTATTATTATTCGTACCGTATCGTAATCTGTTTACCCCCCAGGGTCGCTTTCTTCCTCGGACTCAGCGAGGCATCCCACCTCTACCGCCTCAAGGGCAGTGTCCTGGAGCTTCAGGCACTGGGTCTGGGGATACAACTGGGGAGGATGACCAGTACCTCTCCCAAGTGGCCTCACCTGTTATGTTGAACAGGGGCCTTGTGGGGGGATGGGAAAATTGGAAGGGATAGACAAGGAAGTGGGAAGGAAGCGGCCGTGGCCTTAAGTTAGGTACCATCCCGGCATTTGCCTGGAGGAGAAGTGGGAAACCACGGAAAACCACTTCCAGGATGTCTGAGGTGGGAATCGAGCCCACCTCTACTCAGTTGACCTCCCGAGGCTGAGTGGACCCCGTTCCAGCCCTCGTACCACTTTTCAAATGTAGTGGCAGAGCCGGGAATCGAACCCGGACCTCCGGGGGTGGCAGCTAATCACACTAACCACTACACCACAGGCTATCAGGAAAGATAAATGGAAAAATCTATACACAGTGTGAACGCGAACGCGAAACTTTCGGAGGTTGTTCAGGGATACCTTCTGAGTATATTGGTATAAGGATCGTGGTCTCCGGTGGCCCGTTGCATCTTGGCTTCAGCATGTACCTGATTTTATTTTCATTGAGTTGTAGTACTCTCAATCTTAGCAGCCTATTGCATGATAACTACCATCAACTGAGCTCTTATCTTGGCTCATCACTAGGGCCCGGATTCACATGCAATAAAAACTCCGAAAATATGCATGCGCATGTGCGCTCAAAATGTTGTAAATATGCACTTAAAAGAAAACAAAATACACTTACCAGGCGCATTATTTAATTTTAACTCAGTGTTAAATTGATAAACATGTTTAATTCCTTGCAAAATGATGCATGTCAGTAGGTTTCAGTAGTTTTTCAATGTTTTAGGAGTCAATAACTTTCTGTTGTCGGCCAGAATTAATTTATACGCTGAAAATGATCGTTCTACGTCGACAGACGTAAGTGGGTAATGCTTGAACACTGGCAATGACTGCTCGGAACATTCTTCTGGCAAAACCTTTAGGCATTTTTACAGTTTAATCTATTGAAACACTGCATTAGACGAAGGGCAAGTTAACAGATGAACGCACTTGTTCAAGAAACCTTGGGATGCTACTGTGAGAAGAATGAAAGAGGAATGTCAGAAATACGGAAACAGCCATTGTGAAAAGCGTCATTATTCGTCTACCTGCTTGTATTACGAAACTGAAAGCTTTTTCTTTGATCAGGGAAGGCTTCTCATGTTGCCAACATACAGAGTTCATTAGATTTTTTATTTCGTTCAGAAATCTTAGATAATCGATCGCACATAAGAGAAAAATATATCTTTATATGCACTAACGTTCAAAATATGCATCTGCATATGCGAATATGCATTTTTTTTAATCCGGGCACTACTTATCACAACGATGTCGTCTGTGTATGCTCTCCTTTCATGGACAGGGACTACACCCAAACAGTGAGGATTCTCTCCATGTCTAATAGCCCATTCTAGAACTGGATTCATTGTGAACGGATTCAGTAACAACAGGCCTCACACCACAAGAATTGTCGATTTGGAGATCGTCAATCGCTTTCAGTACCTGGGATCCGTTGTCACTAATACCGGAGACTAAGCCTGAGATCCGTACACGTAGTGCGATAACGAGAAATTCAACAGCAAAACTTATCTGCATTTGGAAACACACCTGTATCACTATCGGTTCGAAACTCACCCTTGTGCGAACTCTTTATCATCCATCTTGCGACCTATCCAGCGGAATATTGAATGATGTGGATGGCTGATCACCGGATTTGACGCTCTAAAAGTATAGTTGCAAGAGAAAATTATTCTGAATATCTTCAACGACACACCAGACTAATTAATCTTTCAAAACTCAACAAGGCTTTCTCGGCCCTTATCAGCCAATGACAACCCAGATACTTTCATCTCATTGTCAGGAGACCAAAAGAATAGAAGGATGAATCACAGAAGATATAGTCGACGGCCGAAGACCCAGAAGACGTGCACCATCGCGATGTAAGAAGCAGTTCCAAGAGATTGGCCGGGATGAGTCTACGACAAACAAGTCACCATGCACGCAACAGAGACTCGTGGAGGCGGGCCGTTAACAGAATTAAAGTGTGATGCCACTACAACCTTACGCAGAACTGGACTGAGAGAGAGAACAAAATAAACAAATTTAGTTTATACCACCTCAAGTGCTGACAGTGGCATAATAATGACCACCATAATGTCACCATAATGACTCCCTTCATATCATATTTTATTATATGTTACAGCTAAAATTTACCTTCTTAACACGCACTTTTAAGTTACATCACAATTATCATCACCTGCAGGCCAGTTTCTTCTTTTCCTTTCAATGAGATACACATTCACCAAACCGAAAGGCTGAACCTCCATTTAAATGTCAAGTCGCACGGATATTTTGTTGAGATATCCTTTAGAACACGTTCGTAGAAACATCTTTATTTTAAGGGAACTAAGCCGTGGAAATCCATCCAAATAACGATTTTATTGCATTAAGTTATGCTCCAGTCGTCCCTGAACACGAACATGTGTATTTAACGCATAAACAATGACTTTTATGCCACGCCTCCTTCTGTCTGTCATCGTTCAGCCGTGTTTATCCGGACTCTCTCTTGCATCACTCTATTTATTCTATGACCGCAATTTTTCATGTTGAGTATCCCGGTGTCCGCCTCTGTGGTGTACTGGTTAGTGTGACTAGCTGCCACCCCCCGGAGGCCCGGGTTCGATCCCCGGCTCTGCCACAAAATTTGAAAAGTGGTACGAGAGCTGGAACGGGGTCCACTCAGCCTCGGGAGGTCAACTGAGTGAAAGTGGTTTTCCGTGGTTTCCTACTTCTCCTCCAGGCAAATGCCCGGATGGTACCTAACTGAAGGCCACGTCCGCTTCCTTCCCTCTTCCTTGTCTATCCGTTCCAAACTTCCCATCCCCCCACAAGGTCCCTGTTCAGCACAGCAGATGAGGCCACCTGGGCGAGGTACTGGTCATTCTCCCCAGTTGTATCCCCGACCCAATGTCTCACGCTCCAGACACTGCCCTTGAGGCGGTATAGGTGAGATCCCTCGCTGAGTCCGAAGGAAAAACCAACCCTGGAGGGTAAGCAGATTAAGAAAGAAAGGAATGAAAGAGTATCCTAGTGCTAAACGAGTATAGGTAGCAGGTGAATATCATTTCAGCTAGTAAGAAGACCTTCTTCCTCTGTGGTGTAGGAGTTAGCGTGATTAGCTGCCAGCCCCGGTCGCTCGGGGTCGATTCCCAGCCTGATCTTCAGCCCGCAGACTGGTTGGATCCTCAAATACCATCATCAAAAGTTCTTCTCCTTCTTAATCTGTTTACCCTCCAGGGTTACTTTTTCCCTCGGACTCAGCGAGGGATCCCACCTCTACCGCCTCAAGGGCAGTGTCCTGGAGCGTGAGACTTTAGGTCGGGGATACAACTGGGGAAGATGACCAGTACCTCGCCCAGGTGGCCTCACCTGCTATGCTGAACAGGGGCCTTGTTGGGGATGGGAAGATTGGAAGAGATAGACAAGGAAGAGGGAAGAAAACGGCCGTGGCCTTAAGTAAGGTACCATCCAGGCATTCGGCTGGAGAAGTGGGAAACCACGGAAAACCACTTCGAGGATGGCTAAGATGGGAATCGAACTCACCTCTACTCAGTTGACCTCCCGAGGCTAAGTGAACCCCGTTCCAGCCCTCGTACCACTTTTCAAATTTCGTGGCAGAGCCGGGAATCGAACCCGGGCCTCCGGGGATGGAGCTAATCACGCTAACCACTACACCACAGAGGTGGACACCAACAAAAGTTACGTGGTTATAATGAAACGTCAATAACCGATGGCAGTGCCACAATGAGTCGTACTAAACAAGATGTGGAGTGATGTAGTTTCACTGAGCCAGACACGATTTACTTTATGAGTATCATCTTTCATAACAAAGTATGCAGACGTAGTAGTCCTACTCTGAATGTCATTACTTAGCACCACCCATACCTCAGTAGCTTCCCTACCGTCACAGCCATAAATGAGGCTGAGACTTCCGTGGAAGCAACATTTTGCTCTAAGCTATGTGAAGAGGTAGGTGCAAAAAATACAGCAATCGTCAAGAAGTAATCCCAGGTGGTCTGTTGACTCTAATCATAGCATAAGAGATGAAGTGGTCAATTTATTTATTTATTTATTTATTTATTTATTTATTTATTTATTTATTTATTTATTTATTTATTTAGCCTCCGTGGGTCAGGCTGGGTTCAGGGTTCAAATACCCATCACTCCATGTGAGATTTGAGCTGAACAAAGTGGAGGCGGGGGTTTTTCTCCAGGTACTCTGGTTTTCTCTGTCATCTTGCATTTCAGCAACACTCTCCAATATAATTTCATTTCATATGTCAGTCATTAATCACCGCCCCAGAGGAGTGTGACAGGTTTCGGCAGCCGGCACAATTTCTATCCTACCGGGCGAGTTGCCATCCAGGAGATAAAGGGTTCGAATCCCACTGTCGGCAACCCTCAAGATGGTTTTTCGTGGTTTCCCATTTTCACATCAGGCAAATGATGGGGCTGTACCTTAATTCAGGCCACGGCCGTTTCTTTCCTACTCCTAGCACTTTCCTATCCCATCGTCGTCATAAGACCTATCTGTGTCGGTGTGACGTAAAGCAACTAACAAAAGAAAATTATATCCTCGCCGCTAGATGGGGGTTTGATCCATTCTATTCCTGATCCGGTCTAATGACTGGAAACAGATTGTGATTTTCATTTTCATTATTTATTTATTTATTTCTTCTTCTTAATCCGCTTACTCTCCAGGGTTGGACTTTCCCTCGGACTCAGCGAGGGATCCCAGCTCTACCGCCTCAAGGGCAGTGTCCTGGAGTGTGAGACTTTGGGTCGAGGTATACAGCTGGCGAGGAGTACCACTACCTCCTTCGGGTGGCCTCACCCGCTATGCTGAACTGGGGTCTTGTAGGGGGATTGAAAGGTTGGAAGGGATAGACAAGGAAGAAGGAAGGAAGCGGCCGTGGCCTTAAGTTAGGTACCATCCCAGCATTTGCCTGGAGGAGAAGTGAGAAACCACGGAAAGCCATTTCGAGGGCGGGTAAGGAGGGAATCAAAACCACTTCCCTCTACTCAGTTGACCTCCCGGGGCCGAATGGACCCCGTTCCAGCCCTCAAACCACTTTTCAAATTTCGTGGCAGAGGCCGGAATAGAACCCGGGCCTACGGGAGTGGTAGCTAATCACACCAGCCACTACACCACAGAGGCGGACTTTATTCATTTTTACGATTTGTTTTACATCGCAACGACACAGATGGTCTCGAAGGTGGGAGAGGAAAAGGCTACAGTCCCAGCATTATCTTGGTGCGAAAATGGTAAACCACGGGAAACCATCTTCAGAGCTGCCGACAGTGGGGTTTGAACCTGATATCGCCTGAATGCAAGATGACAGCTACGTGATCCAAAGCGAGCAGCCACTCACTCAGTGGTCAAATCTTTCAAATAATGAATTTACTGACAAATAAAGGAAAAGAACTGCTATGAACGGCATAGAAACGATATACTGATAATCCTAATACTTTTGAGCTCGGAAGAGAAGAAGGATTTCCTAAACGAGGACGGTTAGGAAAGGTGACTGGCGTATGAAAGTGGAAGCAATGCCAGACTCACCTACAGCCCTTGTGGTCGGTATACCACGTTACCAAGTTCAGAGTCCATGACGAATCGACATATGTATCCTGTGTCAAGACAGAAGACCTCAGGAATAAAATTCACATTTAAGATCAATAACACTTCAAAATTCAGATGAATATTACTAAGTTATAACCCTGCGAAGCCTACAGATTTACTTGAAATACGAACCACTGAGGTGTGACTTCACGTTATGAAAAGCTCCATGCTACTGACCAGGATTCCAAGCTAGGAACAACGATCGGACATCTTGATATTATTATTATTATTATTATTATTATTATTATTATTATTATTATTATTATTATTATTATTATGCTCTTCCATCAATATAGGTAGAAATTCTGTCTAGGGGTTGTGAGCCTGCCTTTTAACTGGAGGACCTGGGTTCATTTCTAGGCCAGATCAAGTATTTTTACCTGGATGGCTGGTTCGAGGTCCACTTAGCCTACTTGAGAATAACTGAGAAGCATCTGACTGTGAGATAGCGACCCTAGTCTAGAGAACTAAGAATAACTACCTAGAGGATCCGTCGCCCTCACCTCGCGCCACATCATAATCTGCAGGCATTCCGGCTGAGCAGCGGTCGCTTGATAGGCCAAGGATCATCAGGGCCATAGCGTTGGTCGGTCGGTCGGTTGGCTTTACGTTATCAATAATAAGGGAGGCGAAGTAGACTTACCAAGACAGCGATAACCAAACGGGTAGTTTCGTCCAGTGATTGATAATGCTGGTTGTTGATACAGTTTAAAATGCATTCATGGCGGAGGCTTTATATTTTAATATTAACTATGTAGGTGGAGAAAAATATAAAGGGAAACTACTCAATTATCAGTTTTGGAAAACAGAATATATTTCAAAAATCGCTTATTATAAAGGTGAGGAAGTTCAGCTTAAGGAAAAAGTACTCCAAGATGACTATTTCTTAATAAATGAAAGTTATTTTGAGATATTTCAAACAGTAACTAGGAATTCCATCTTTTCTTTAAGCCTATATGCATAGCTATGCAGTCGTTAGTTACTTATTAGGAAAGAATTAAAATGCCATAGTACAGTGGTTCGATTCTAGGTCACGCTGTATTCGGGCGACTGAATGTAATCTTCCCCGCGCCTGCATATTCACTCCAGAAAAATTCCAGTGAAGTTTCTCATTATCAATTATCAATTCATGATCTAATAAAATTAGAGAAATACACCACAAATACAAAATGGCACAGGTTATCAGTGAGATTTTCTGTATATACACAAACGTATGGCCGAAACCCATAATGCTCTACCCTTAAATATAACAATCGGTTTGTTTTTGTTCACTTCGTCACATTACAAACCACCCAATAGTTAATACGTTCCTCCATACGGGATTGGTGTCAGTAAGGGCATCTGGACGTAAAACAGGGCTAAGTGCCGACCCCCAAGTAACTGAGTAAAGGCCAGAAAAAGATATATTTTTTCCCTTCAAAACATAATTTGTAAACTTTTACGTATGTACTTCTTACATCATAACAGACTATACATTCATTCCAAAAAATAAAATTTTGCTTGAGTATTTATTTAACTTACTATCTTTTCACTAACTAAAATGGCTCAAAATTGAGAATGCACAGTGTTAAAAATTTTAAACCAGCCTCTCTCGATGGATTAAATGACAGTCCAGAAGTTATAAAGCGAAATATATTTCAAGAGAAAAACTGACCAGAATGTTAAAAATTAATTTTTACAAACGCATTAATTCTGTTTTTCAGTTGGGGAAAATCTCTGTTTGATAAATAATTGCACATAATTTTTTAAATGACTCCGATAAATCTAGAAAGTTCTGACATTTTCATTACCTACAGATTACATCCTTTTCCTTGACCGTTGAACTTGACGTCAATGTGGACTATATGCTACGAAATGTATCTTCAAATCCATTGAAACCACGATAACATATTATGGCCATAATTCCTACTACAAGTTTGTTTCATTATTAGAATTTCAAACAGTAACCCTAATTTTTGGCCCTCGCACTGAAATGAATACATTGGAGATAAAACGAGGAATAAGTAAAACATTCCCCAGACATTTTGTGTTACGTGAAAATGTTTGAGCGGTCAGATCCAGGCCACATTGTGGAATCATCCACTCATCTACGTCGTGCTGATTTATGAAACTGAGTACTCCGAAATGGCAGTCCGCACCAAAACGAGCAGCAGAACTATTAACGAAGCAAAATTATTACTGCACTTGATTACAGGTACACTAAAATCGTTCTTTTTTTCCTTTATAAAGAAGAGTAAGCAGTATATCGGCAAGCTGCGGCCATTAAAAATGACAAGCTTAAGAGAGTGAAAGGGAAGAATCCCCTACCAGTTGGACGTCAGGCGCATAGCACGAGGAATATGGGGCAAAATAAAACTAGTTTGGTAAAATGACACGACAAATGAAGCGACAAGAAGTTATTTGATTATTGAAAAGAATTCAGATTAATAATAATAACAAAACTGTTTCTGTGTCAAGCTCTAATGCTCCCACCAAGGCTGTTTTTAAGGGCGGATGCCAACGGCAAAGGGGTGAAGGTGACGGTGAGGGTGAGGATGAGGGGTGAGGGCGGAAAGTTGTAGATTATCCCAGGCAGGTCATATTCAGGAGGTAAAAATGAAATCTTGAGATTTAATGACCGAAGAAATAGAATTTCACAAAGGAAAGAAAACATGTAGTAGTACTTCAAGAGAGAAAAAGAAATGTGGCAGATAGTAAACTTACCATCACTGTCATTTGAGGCATCTTTGTTGGGTCCGGAGAAATCTCTTGGTCTTGATTTTTGCGTTTCACTAACATTCCGTCCCGTAACCAACATAAAACCATTTGGAATGGTAGAGTTCCATCTCCATGCACACACCTCTTCGAAATCACATCGCACATCAGTTAAAGTGAAACTACCGTCATCAAGGCGCGAACCGGAGACCGCGAACAGCACTAACACCAAGAGTAGCGGCACTAGACGCCTGAGCAGCATACTCGCTCACCCCAGTTAAACTGACAGATCCGACACTCGACACTTATCACTGCATAGCTGGCGAGAAGTTCGTTTATCTGACAGTAAGGAGGACCAGGCTCCACGTATTTTCATGATGTTCTACTTGCGACGCAGCCAGTTTCACAGCTGAGCTGAAGTGAGCTGCCTACCAGGGTGGGGGTTGCCCCTCCAACACACCCCCTACACATCGCGTAACACTACTATACTCCTTTTAGCGTAGACAAAGTACATTATCTACCCACGTCAGGAACAGATTGTCAAAAAAATAAACCTTCTTCTGGTCTCTTAGAAACACTCATCAAAATCAAACAGACGCAATAGAACGGGTACTTTATGTTCAGGGTGTATATGCCGGTTTGGCGACTCGGCTACTGGTTGGAGAACATGACCCACCGTGCGTGCCACCACTCAGGACCAAATACACTCCATTGCCGATCTCCCGGGGGTTTCATAGGGCTGCCAAGATGAGCCTGCTATACTAGAGCTCTCTACGCGGGATGCTGGTGTACTAAGTAGAGCTGGTCTCGTTGGCGCGGTCGGTACGGGAGCACTATTTATTGACCTGATGATCAGGGGGCGAGCCCACACCTTGAAACACGTAGAGAACTCTATCGTACAACCCCCAAATGAAGGAGTGCATTGTTACACACCCCTTTCTCTCCACAGAGATGAACGTCCCACGGCTCGAATTGTTATAATGTCATATTTTGATATTGCTGTCTTCTTACAAACTTGAAACTCATTTCTGGCTTTTGTAAACAGGTTGACATGACTTCTAGTGGTCATTTAATTCATATGTTACTTTATATCATTATTAAGTTATAATGAACCACAAAATGATATTAAAGCTTGTTTTATAATTGTTTTGCTTTACGTCGCACCGACACAGATAGGTCTTACGGCGACGATGGGATAGTAAAGGCCTAGGAGTTGGAAGGAAGCGGCCGTGGCCTTAATTAAGGTACATCCCCAGCATTTGCCTGGTATGAAAATGGGAAACCATGCAAAACCATCTTCTGGGCTGCCGACAGTGGGATTCGAACCCACTATCTCCCGGATGCAAGCTCACAGCCACGTGCCTCTAACCGCACGGCCAACTCGCCCGGTGTTTTGTAATTGTTCTAGCCCAGGGGTTTCCAAATGGCGGCCCGCGGGCCGCATGTGGCCCGCGAAGCCATATAATGCGGCCCGTGAGAGCATTTTAATAAATAATGTGAAGAATAGTTACAAAATAATATTTTATAGATCGTTCAAAAATGTACTAATTTTTATATTCGTTATAGACCCAAGTCCGAACTAGTTCATTCTTTAATATTATTTCCTCTTGTTTTAAAATTCACTTGATCTAAATGGGGTTATTTTCATTTTTAAACATTTAAAATCCAAATTTCAGATAATAATGATTGGTTTTTACGTCCCACTAACTACGTTTGATGTTTTTCGGAGACGCCGAGGTGCCAAAATTTTGTCGCGCAGGAGTTCTTTTACGTGCCAGTAAATCAATCGACACTAGGCTGACGTATTTGAGCACCTTCGGAATGATCTAACATCGAACCTACCAACTTCAGAAGACCAGCGCCTCAACCATCTGAGCCACTCAGCCCGCCTTCAAATTTCACTCTTTTATGCAACTGTTAAATAATATTTTACCTAAGTAATTAAAATGATCAAACCTTTATTTCAATTGAATTATGCATATTATTTTTTCATAATGGTACTTCTGCAGGCCTACTATATGCAGAATGCAGAATTTTATGAAAATTGGCCTATTATTCAAGTGCGGCCAGCGAACATGACTAAGGTTTCCAATATGGCCCTCGAGCCCTTACAAATTGGAAACCCCTGATCTAGCCGTTCTCCAAGTATTAATCACAGGGTTTTTTGCCGATAATGCCAAACATATTTGCATGTGTTTGTTTTCTTTTTATTTCATTTCCTTCAAATTATTATGTCCGCCTCTGTTGTTAGTGGTTAGTGTGATTAGCTGCCATCCCCGGAGGCCCGGATTCGATTCCCGGCTCTGCACGAAATTTCAAAACTGGTACGAAGGCTGGAAAGGGGTCCACTCAGCCTCGGGAGGTCAGCTGAGTAGAGGTAGGTTCGATTTCCACTTCAGCCATCCTCGAAGTGGTTTCCGACTTCTCCTCCAGGCGAATGCCGGGATGGTACCTAACTTAAGGCCATGGACGCTCCCTTCCCTCATCCTTGTCTATCCCTTCCAATTTCCCCATCCCTTCTCAAGGCCCCTGTTCAGCACCGTAGGTGAGGCCGCCTGGGTGAGGTTCTGGTCTTCTTATCCAGTTTCATCACCTGACCGAAAGTCTCATGCTCCAGAACATTACCCTTGAGGCGGTAGAGGTGGGATCCCTCGCTGAGTCCGAGGAAGAAACCAACCCTGGACGGTAAATGGATTAAGAAGGAAAGAAGGAAATTTCCTAATTTCCCAAACCTCGTAGGTTAATGTTGTAACGAGTGATCTTTTCGTTAGCTCACAGAGTAGTATTAGGCTGCAAAGAGACGACAATGTAGAAATTGCCGCGCTGAGTAGTTCGGATGGTAGAGCACTGGCCTTCTGACCTCAACTTGACAGGTTCGATCCCGCTCAGTCCGGTGATATTTGAAGGTGCTCAAATACATTAGCTTTGTGTCGGTAGATTTACAGGCACGTAAAAGAACTCCTTTCTTTCTTAATCTGCTTACCCTCCAGGGTTGCTTTTTCCTTCGGACTCAGCGAGGGATCCCACCTCTACCGCCTCGAGGGCAGTGTCCTGGAGTTTCAGACTCTGGGTCGGGTATACAACTGGGGAGGATGACCAGTACCTAGTCCAGGCGGCCTCACCTGCTATGCCTTCTGGGAAGATGGGAAGATTGGAAGGGATAGACAAGGAAGAGGGAAAGAAGCAGCCATGGCCTTAAGTTAGGTACCATCCCGCATTTGCTTGGAGGAGAAGTGGGAAACCACGAAAAAACCACTTCCAGGATGGCTGAGGTGGGAATCGAACCCACTTCTACTCAATTGACCTCCCGAGGCTGAGTGGACCCCGTTCCAGCCCTCGTACCACTTTTCAAATTTCGTGGCAGAGCCGGAAATCGAAACCCGGGCCTCCGGAGGTGGCAGTTAATGACACTAACTACTACACCATAGAGGCGGACAAAAGAACTCCTTCGGGACCCAAATCCGGCACCGCGGCATCTCCAAAAACCGTAAAAGTAGTTATTTGGACGTATAAAACCAATAACATTATTATTGATGTAGAAATTGAGATTGAGAAAGAAAGCCACGACAATGCGAAAATTGTAACGTTATTGTAATAAGCAGGCTAATGTTCACCTTCGCAGAGTAACGGTTAGTCCTCGGTGGCCCGGGTTTGATTCCCGGTACTGCCAGAAATGTAAGAATGGCAGGGGTTTGGTATGTAGTTGAAATGGTACATGCAGCTCACCTCCATCGGGGGTGTCCCTGAAAAAAAGCTGCACCACCTCAGAATAGAGACGCGACTTTATTCCGCCTCCGTTGCATAACGGTTAGCACTATGAGCTGCCGTTCTCGGTGGCCAGAATGGCACGTGGTTGGTATGTAGTTGAAATAGTGCATGCAGCTCACCTCCTCCTGAAAAGAGCTGCACCACCTCAGGATGAGGAGACGGGCCTAATACTATAGTTTCGATCAAATCCTGTAAGCACGTGTTGTGCCTATTGAGTTCTTAACAACATTATTTTCTTTAAGTCCCACTAATTACTCTTGTACGGTTTTCGGAGACGCCGAGGTGCCGAAATTTAGTTCCGCAGTAGTTCTTTTACGTGCCAGTAAATCTACCGACACGAAGCTGACGTATTTGAGCACCTTCAAATACCACCGGACTGAGCCAGGATCGAACCTGCCAAGCTGGGGTCAGAAGGCCAGCGTCTGAGCCACTCAGCCCGGCTATTGAGGTTTTATTCAAAGTTGCTTTACATTACACCGACATAACTTACTTGTAGATAGGTCTTATGGCGATAATGGGAGAGGAAAGGCCTAGGAATGGGAAGGAAGCGGCCGTGGCCTTAATTAAGGTACAGTCCCGGCATTTGCCTTGTGTGAAAATAAGAAACCACGGAAAAACATCTTCAGGGCAGTGGGGTTCGAAACTACTATCTCCCGAATACTTGATACTGGCCGCACTTAAGCGACTGCAGCTATCAAGCTCGGTCTATTGAGTTTTTAGTTGAACTGTTAATGTGATTGCAGTGTACTGTTCCTCCGGTCTGTCTGTTAGTAATAGCAATAATGAACAGGCCTAATGCAGAAAATGATATGCGTAGGATATTTGACGAAGTTCTGTCCGCCATACTAGAAAGGAAACGGTTATAATGTAGTTTGTTATGTAACAAATGACTAATTGTTTGATATTCTTTATAGAACATATTCGTCAACAGGCCACGGAGGAAGAAACAGAATGGCATCGGAAGTGGAGAAAAATATTGCATCATCACCAAGGAAAGCAGTATGATTTATTGAAGTCTTTGTGTGCACTGCCAGAAGAAGTCAAGTATATTTTTAAAAAAGCCCTACTCTACATTCAGCATTTAACTCTTCAATACGGGTCGATCTGATTGAAATGCAATCTCTCAAAGCTACAATGGCTTTCTGTTTATAATGGTATATCAATATCATTTGACTAAACTCGTTTTGAAGCCCTTAAAAAAGCAAACGCGCAGAAGAAGAACCTATCAACCTGATTGATATTTACACAACGTTAGGAGCTCCTGCGACCTTCCACTCGGATAACGGACGAAAGGTTGTGAACTCCGTACTAACTGAAGTGTACGTTATGTGGAACGAAGTTAAAATCGTCCACGGTGAACCAAGACACAGCCAGAAAGAACGATCCGCGGTGTTGTAAAATCAGACCCCCTTTTCCGTGTTTTCCCATTTTCACACCAGGCAAATGCTGGGGCTGTACCTTAATTAAGCCCAAGACCACTTCCTTCCCACGCCTACCTCTTTCCTGTCCCATCGTCGCCATAAGACCTATCAGTGTCAGTGCGACGTAAAGCAACTAGCAAAAAAAATCAGACCCCGGATTGACCTATAGGTCTGTAGTTCATTCAGTTTAAGAAAACTTGTGTAACCAGGTGAGTCGGCTGTGTGGTTAGGGGCGCACGCCTGTGTGCTTGCATCCGGAAGATAGTGAGGTTTTATTTTTAAAAATTGATTTTTTTCTGATATTTTCTTATTTCTCTCATTCTTTTTCATTGTCGTCCGGCTCCATGGCTAAATGGTTAGCGTGCTGGCCTTTGATCACAGGGGCCCTGGGTTCGATTCCCGGCAGTGTCGGGAATTTTATCCATCATTGGTTAATTTCTCTGGCACGGGGGCTGGGTATACGTGTCGTCTTCATCATCATTTCATCCTCATCATGATGCACAGGTCGCCTACGGGAGTCAATTCGAAAGACCTGCACCTGGCGAGCCGAACATGTCCTCGGACACTCCCGGCACTAAAAGCCATACGCCATTTCATTTCATTTTTTGTTGTCTATTTAAGGACGACACCCACACAGACCCAGTCCCTGAGCCAATGGAAAGAACCAATTAAGATTAAAATCCCCGACCCGGCTAGGTATCGAACCCGGGTCTCCTTGAACCAAAGGCCAGGCATGGAGCCGGACACTTTGAAGCCCACTGTTGGCAGCCCTGAAGATTGTTTCCCCATAATTTCCTATTTTCACACCAGATAAATGCTGTACCTTAATTAAGGCCACGGCCGCTTCCTCCCCACTCCTAGGCCTTTCTTATTCCCTCGTCGCCATAAGATCTATCTGTGTCGGTGGGAGGTAAAACAAATACTTAAAAAAATCGTGCTCTCCATTCAGGTAAGTGTTTTTCATATTATACTCTTAGCTACCATTCCAATAAGAATTAGTTTCTGTCTAAATATATCATGTCAATAATTGAATATACTTAAGTTGAGTCCTTCAGACCAGTGACTAGTTGAATCCTCAACAGATCCACAACAATATGTCACGGGCAGCCTAGGCGTAACTGAAGAGGCATTCTAGGGAAATGAGAAATTATGTAGTTTACCGTTGCCTTCCCTTCCGACTAAGAATACGTTATTACATATCAGTCTGACAAGTCCATTTATTTATTTATTTATTTATTTATTTATTTATTTATTTATTTATTTATTTATTTATTTATTTATTTATTTATTTATTTATTTATTTTATTCGTATCAGAAGCATATATTTTACATAGCATAATGGTACTTAATGACATACATATCAAATAGTTTCTGCCCAGAATTTTGCCAAATCACGGGCATTAGGTGTCGCAGCCATCAAGTCCTGCATTGTGCAACTTAAAGGACACTTACTACAGTTCATGATATGGGCCGTGGTTTGGTCTTCACCACATTCACATTGCCTGGATGTGGCAGGTAGCCCCACTTTACCATATTGATTCTTGATCTACCAACCCCAGTGCGAAGCCTGTTCAACGATTTCCAAGTAGACCAATGTTCCTCGTGTCTTGGAGGGAGATGTTCAGTTGGTAGCATCCAACCAGCAAGTTGGGGATTTCTAGTTCTCAACCTTGTGGATTGAGCAGATTCGTTTAGATCTTCGGTTGTATTTAGGAAACTCCTCCTAGACCTCAATCTTCGATGGGCGGGTTCATATACATACAATGGGTGTTACATGAGGCAAGTGCTTTAGTTCTCTCATTCATGAATGCAACTTCTCGTCTAATATCTGGTGGGGCGATTCCAGCCAAACAATAGATTCTGCCTCATGGAGTTGCTCTCAAACAGCCAGTGATAAGTCGACATATTTCATTTAGAGAAATGTCAACTTGTTTAGCATGACTTGATCTGTACCAAACAGGGCAAGCGTACTCTGCAGTGGAGTAACACAGAGCCAGGGCTGTAGTTCTCAGCGTCTTTGGATGCGTACCCCAATTGGTTCCAGACAACTTGCGAAGGATGTTGATTCTAGCTGACACTTTCTGCTTGATGTTCATGCAGTGTTGTTTTTAGGTGAGAGCACGATCCAATGTTACACCTAGATATTTAGGTGTTGGGCAGTGATCTAGTTGAGTATCTTCCCATATTACCTGCAATTTCCTTGACGCCTGTCTTTTTTTTTTAAATGGAGGGCACATGCCTGAGTTTTAGATGGGTTAGGCTTCAACCTCTGTAGTAGTAAGATAGTTCAGAAAGAGCCTCTGATAACTTTTCTTCTACAACCTCAAGGCACTTTGCTTGAGTAGCAATAGCTCGATCATCCGCATATATGAAGCTTCTGGTGCCACCTGGAAGAGGTTGGTCATTCGAATAGATATTGAAGAGCATAGGAGCGAGAACACTGTAATGCGTATACTAACTGAGTCTATGAGTGACACTTTCAAGCCACTCATCACAGGACTGGCTGCATAAGGAACTGCATTATTAGCAGCACACATACTACAGTCACATTCATATTGTTAAAGCCAACGATGAGATTAAGACAGATAAATGAAAATAACAAAGTTTATCTAGCTCACACTTCTTCTTCTTAGCTTTTTCCCCAATTATCTGGGGTCAGCCAAGTTTTACATAAGGATGTCCTGCCGGTTTCGGACATAAACTGCGTCCACAGACCGAGTGACCACCGGTATAAGTGGTCCTCCTCTCCAAGTGCCAACGGTCTCCTCGCAGGGCAGATGAATGGGTAGAGACCACACCCTCTTTCCTTTGAAGTGAGAAATCACTCCTAAAGGCAGAACCACAGAGGTCAGCAGAATAGGATGGGGCAAGACAAAAAGAAACCACCCCATTCAAGATCCAGAAACGAAAAACTAAGATGAAAGTGCTAATTCAAGGGTGGTTGTGGGGAGCTATAATACAAACATATGTGTTTCAGTCATCCCTGTGCTTGTAATGAAATTTCTCCTCCAGACATATCTCCACTTCATGCTAGTTATTCTACAGTGAAACTGACTTTTGAGAATGAATCTGTAAGTAAATCTCAACAATATCAGAATTCATCAGGTTATTTTTTTCATAGATTTCAACGTAGTGTTCTCAGCTTTGTGTCAGCTTGTTAGTTGTAATTGGAGGCAATAAATGATTTCTGAAAACTGCAAAAGCTTTGAAGTGATTTCCTGAAATGAAGACTACAGACAACAGAAGAAGCAGAATTATTGTTAGGGACAAAGTTATGGCGAGAAATTGCTTTAATCCACTCCAGTTTTGTATTGGTCTACCGGGAATTCGCAAAATGACAAGTGTCCCTTTGCTCTTTTTTCCTTTTCAAAATACAAAAAGGCACACAGCAATACATGTTACAATATTTCCAAACACAGTTAAAGAAAAATGATCACTTCAATACACAAAAAAAAAGAAAAAAAAGAATTAGCGCATAAATTAAAAGTCACGGCGAGAAATCACTTTAAGCCACCCATTACATTTGTTCTTGTTGGCAGAAAATTTCTATTCGAAGTACAAAAAGGCGCACAACAATATCACATATTCGAAGACTTGTAAACACAGTTTAAAAAATCAAATAACCACACTACACAATAACAAATAAATTAATTTAGCATAACTATTAACTCTCAATAACAAGCCAAAAAACACCTCATTGCGAACACATTACCAACACGTACAACAGTAAAACAATATAAATGAAATTGGAAATGTGGTAATTTGCGGTAAAGAACGTCCTGTCAGTGACTTAGGAGGCCAGCGCTCCAGCGGCATTATGGTGAAACTTTCCAATTACAGCTTAATGCCGGGCTTCACAAGCGATTGTCAAGGACGGTATAAGGAGCGCAGCGAGGGATCCAGTCGGCCGTGTGTATTCACAAGTCCTTTCCGGTTTCACTAAGAGATGGCACCAGCGAACAGGAAGCAGCGTATGAATTTGAAATGTACGCCAGTTTGTTCGTCTGACATTAACCTACCAACACACATAAGTTGAGTCCACCAAACACTAGTGTCTGTGTTGTATCGTTCAGTCGACGTTTGTACCTGTAAAGGAACATTTGCGGCACGTATGGCTTTTCTTATCTAATCAAAAGAAAAATGCTGTGGAAAGTCATCGTTTGCTGGTAGAAACATATGGTGAATACGCTCCATCAATTATAGCACGTGGGACATGGTTTTGGCAATTTAAACCTGGTGATTTCAATGTGAAAGACAGTGTGGGCTATAGTAGACCACAAAAGTGCTACGACGAGCAATTACAGATGTTACTGGATGATGACCCAACTCAAACTCAACAGCAATTGGCACACGCATTAAATGTGTCACAAGAAACAATCAGCAGACGTTTACGAGCAATGGCGAAGATCAGTCTTCTTCTTTTGCTACCGCTTTTTCCCACACCTGAGGGGTCGTGGGTGCGAACTGCGTAGCACATGTGAATTTGGCCCTGTTTTATTTTTTATTTTTTTTATTTTTTGCTAGTTGTTTTACGTCGCACAGACACAGATAGGTCTTATAGCGACGATGGGATAGGAAAGGCTTAGGAGTTGGAAGGAAGCGGCCGTGGCCTTAATTAAGGTACAGCCCCAGCATTTGCCTGGTGTGAAAATGGGAAACCACGCAAAACCATTTTCAGGGCTGCCGACAGTGGGGTTCGAACCTACTATCTCACGAATACTGGATACTGGCCGCACTTAAGCGACTGCAGCTATCGAGCTCGGTGGTCCTGTTTTACGGCCGGATGCCCTTCCTGACGCCAACCCTATATGGAGGGATGTAATCACTATTGCGTGTTCCTGCGGTGGTTGGTAGTGTGGTATGTTGTGTGAATATGGTGAGGAGAGTGTTGGGACGGACACATACACCCAGTCCGCGAGCCAGAAGAATTAATTAGAAGCGATTAAAATCCTCTACCTGGCCGGGAATCGAACCCGGGACCCTCTGAACTGAAGGCTAGTACGCTTACCACTCAGACAACTTGTCGGACCAATGGGGAAGATCAGTAAATTCGGTAAATGGGTCCCACACGATTTGAATGAACGGCAAATGGAAAATCGCAAAGTCACTTGTGAAATGCTGCTTCAACGCCACGAAAGAAAATAATTTCTGTATCGAATTGTGACGGGTGACGAAAAATAGATTTATTTTGAAAGCCTGAAGCGGAGAAAATCGTGGCTGTCACCTGGCGAAGCCGGTCCTTCAACACCAAGGTCAAATCACTTTGGCAAGAAGACCATGCTTCGAGTCTGGGGGGACCAGAGCGGTAGTGTATATTATGAACTCTTAAAGCCCGGCGAAACCGTTAATGCACAACGCTATCGCCAACAAATGATTAATTTAAACCACTCATTGATCGAAAGACGACCGGAATGGGCCAGAAGACAATGAAAAGTGATTTTATTACACGACAATGCACCGTCTCGCACAGTAAAACCAGTGAAAGACACCTTGAAATCGCTTGGATGGTACATTCTTCCTCACCCGCCGTACTGCCCCGACCTGGCGCTATCTGACTATCACCTCTTCGCATCAATGAGGCACGCGCCCGCAGAGCAGCACTTCAGCAATTTCGAGGAAGTTGGAAAATAGCTTGACGAATGGTTTGCCTCCAAAGACAAGCAGTTTTTCTGGCATGGTATTCATAACTTACCTCAAAGGTGGGCGAAGCGTGTAGAAGTCTATGGCCAATATTTTGAATAAACAAATATGAATTTCCCTTGAAAATTACGTGGTATTTTTTACCACAAAACCGGCAAAAACTTATGCATACACCTGGTACTACCGTTGTATCTTTCCTGGCTTCTTTCCCCGTTGACGCTAGAGGAAAATCCTTGACGCTATTCAACACTTCTTAGGTAATCAGCCCATCAAGTGGTACGAAATTCCCGGTGGTACGAACTGTCCGTGGTACGAAATGTCCTGGAATCGTAGGGTACATAGCGGAGATGTCTCGCTGTCACCAGTCTCTTAACGGGGCTTCCCGAATTGAAGCAACAGTTCATCTTATCAGCCATCACCTCCAAAAAAAAAAAAAAAAAGAAAGCAAAAAAGAAGTTTTCAGAAAGATATTTGGCTGATGCATAAAAGATATAGACAAAATAATCAAGACAGAAAGATGGAAATGTATCGTCTTCGATTAGCAATTGATATGACACCTACCTAAAATTTACAACAGTCTCGTCACAGAGAAGAAAAATAAAGAATAGGACTGTGTTACAAAACTTTGAAAACCGCTCAAAGAACGAAGCTCGTTAGGGTTACGTGCCAGAAGCGACCGTGCCGGATGCGACCACACGAAAATCGTGCCACTAGCGACCGAACAGATTAAGCATCTGTATTTAGGCCCGTCGCCGAAATGGCCGATTGCCTATCGGCTATTTATCTAGTCTTTTCTTCGATAATTTTCAAATTCTCTGAAATTATTGAACATTTCCCTTGGTAAATTATTCATTCCTTAACTCCTGTTTCCTATGAACGAATATTTGCCGCAATTTGTCCTGTTGAAGTCCAACGTCATATTGTGATATTTTCTATTTCCAACTTCATCTTCATATTGAGATCTTTCCTACTTTTAAAAGCACCACTCGAACGTATTCATCTACTAATGTCATTTCATGCAATCTCTCCACTGACAGCTTGGAACATACCGCTTAGTCGAGCAGCTCGTCTCCTTTCTCCCAAGTCTAAGCGTAATGGTGCAAGCAAGAGACCTGAAAATTACGGCATTGTGATTCTCTCTCCACGATCTACTGTGTTAATTTGGTGCATCAGTTACCTTCCATCCTGCATATACTGGAATGTGGTTTGATTATGTAACATGACCTCAGGAAACTTCAAAGTATCTAAATAATTGCTACCATTTCCTATGATTACCTTGAACGTTTTAAAAATTTATTTTTAGCGCATGATTTTTAGTGCTGGAAGTGTCCGAGGACATGTTTGGCTCGCCAGACCTGTAGCTCCGTTTCCCGGTACACCCCATGAAAGTGAACTACATGTACTACTAGGAGAGGGTGTTGTCTGTGGGTATAAATATAATTGTAATGGCTAAGAATGGTAAGAAAGTGGTCGTGGCTATGAGAAAGGTACCGTCCAGTGGCGGAGATAAGAGTGATTTTGCGAATTGGTAAATCTGCAGCACACAACACAGTATTTGTATTACAGAGGGTTATTCAAACTTTGGCCGTTGTAGTGCAGAACTACTTTCGTCAATAGAAGAAAGGTACGGTAGTTACTCTGAAAGAATGTGGGTTTCCCAGCCTGATCCAATAATAACCATCCCTTGCTGCCACTCACGACAATCAACTAGGCTTTTGAAGTAATTAGCCACTTCTCTGAGAATCCAGTGGTAAGCGAAGATGTGGTAACAAAGACATCCTCCTTATCTAAACTCTAAATACTGAAGTTTCGAGCCTGTTTATAACTCTCGGCAGTCAGTGTGGCTAAGCAGGCCTACGATGGGTGGTTGAGTTTAAATCGTTAAGTCCCAGGAACGAGATTATTTCTTAATATTGTGACAGTCAGCGTATTTTGGTTACTATAATTGGAATATATACTTCTTGTGTGTGTGTGTGTTCGTACCATACAAGTGTATTATTTTAATTTCTTCGGATCTAAAAACTAAAATGTATAATTTATTATTATTATTATTATTATTATTATTATTATTATTATTATTATTATTATTATTATTATTATTATTATTATTATTATTATTATTATTATTATTATTATTATTATTATTATTATTATTATCGTTGCTGTTCATTGTAATAATATACAACCTTGTACTACGAAATAAACTTGCAACTTTCATTAGCAGAAAACGAGGGGCCCATTTTCAATTATTGCAGAAGGGGGGAGGGGAGCGGGTCCCGCGCTTTTTAACGCCGCTACTGGTACCATCCAGGCATTTCGCTGGAAATGAAAATAGGAAACCACGAAAAAACATTTTTGAAGATGGCCAACGGAGGTTCGAACCCAGCCGTCTCCCTAAATAGCCGTAACAGGCAGTGCCGTAACATACTAAGATAACCAGTTTGGTAACTTCTCCCAGACAAGGAAATGCAGCTCCATATATGGGTATATTGTAAAATAAAACGTAAACGCATCACAATAATTCGTGTTGTAAAAAACTACCAGTTTCCCGCAATAAATTCTTCAAAAGCAACTTAGGAGGATGGTGCTCTGTCACTTCTGTTTCCCGAAAATCCAGGGACTGAACTCCATGATCCCCAAGAACTGTGTTTATAGATAAGGTAACAGTAAAACAAATATAATCACCGGGCCGAGTAGCTCAGTTGGTTGAAGTGCTGGCCTTGTGACCCCAACTTGGCAGGTTCGATTCTGGCTCAGGCCGGTGGTGTTTGAAGGTGCCCAAATACGTCAGCCTCGTATCGGTAGATTTACTGGCACGTAAAATAGCCCATACGGGACTAAATTCCAGCATCTCGACGTCTCCGAAAACCGCAAAATTAGTTAGTGGGACGTAAAGCCATTATTATTATTATTATTATTATTATTATTATTATTATTATTATTATTCCGGGGTATCTGTGGAACGCAGAGAGTTGAAAGAAGGTGCGGCTTGAATGGGTCTAACTACAATATTAAGAATTGAATTAAAACTTTAAAAGATTATATTTCTTTAGAATATCAAACTTAACAAATAACCCTAGGATAGGGAATTTAACATTTTTGGGCTTCAAGCCCTTAGTTCACAATTTCAGAAGCGGTATTACTCAGACACAGATAGATATCTCCCGAAAACAAGAGCACTTGCTCCAAAAGTTACAATCTTTAGCCTTCCAGAGACAAACCTTACAATTACAAAACTTTGAAAAGACCTTCCATGCTCTCGATTTCTTACTACCCACTCAAGGCAACATTACATCAAAATCTTACACTTTCAGGCCTCACAAGGCATGATTTACAAAAGGAAATAGTTTTACACAGGGGTATCTAGTACCCAACCTACTGGGCCTTCGAGTAAAAAAAGAAATAACAGGATAAATTAATGGTCCGAACACAAAATGAATGGAGGCATACACTTGCGCTCCTAGATAATGAAATATTAAAATCTAACAGGGCTCTCAGGCCGATGAACCACAGGCTGGTCCCAAGCTACTGAGGTGGCTCGCATAGAAATCATTTTAATATATTACAGGAAGGAAAACAGTTACGAAGTCGTAGTCACCTCAAACCAAGATGAAGGGGAGCTCGAGAGGGTAACTCACTCTCTATCCCCGATTTCCAGTTAAAGACTTTATGAAATTTTTACATTAGCCGAAAGAAAATTTACATTTTAGAAAAGTTTGTTACATGGTTAAAAATTCGGACCTTCCCCTCGGATAAGTCTGCGGAGGTAGCTACAGAAAAAGATAATTTAGATAGCAATTACCTGGCTGATGTATTGCCTGCCGAAGAAGGAGGCGCCCTGCCTCCTGCCTTAACACGCACACTCAGAAAGACGACGATCAATTGACAGGTAAACTTGAAAAGCCGCAACTTATATACCCTCAGGGAAGGTTCGAGAGAATTCTGGACTAATCCGGACACACCCTCTTAATTTTATTGGCTGAACCCAAAAGTTACACTCAAAATCGAACAAGAAGCCTGTGATAGGCTGAGAATTAATTACAGAAAACTTTCATTGGCCAGATTTAAAACTGGCGGAATAAGAAGAAGTGTTGCAAACTTAGGATTACATTTTTTTTAAAATGAACTTTGAGAAAACCTATAAACACAAAATTTCTTTCAATAAAAAATTGTTCTTCCTGGCACCAGAGTGCGTGACCATAGTTTTTTTGGTAATGACATCTGTGGAAAAATGTACAAACTTCTTGATGTACAGCAAAAACAAAACCAAGAGAAATCCTATGTTTAGGAAACTTCACAATAACACAACTACTTAATATTTCAGTAGTGACATCTTCTGATTAAAGTTTCAACTTTATGTAGTAGCAATTTCACATTTTGGTCGATAGAGGAGTTCATTAAGGCGCTTATTTTGAAAGTGTGGAGTTGAGGTTTACCTCCCGGTACAGTTATTATTATCATCATTATTATTATTATTATTATTATTATTATTATAATTATTATTATAATTATTATTATTATTATTATTATTATTATTATTATTATTATTTACAAACATACTCTTCGTTAAAATATAACTGAACCTGTGTTATTGTAGTATTCAGTATAGAATTACCTGATTGTACATCTTCCCCCGCATTTTTAGGGTTTTGACCTTAAAATGTCTCTTGCATTATTTGTGACCCATCTGTTTTCTTTGGGGGAAAATCTCTATTTATGGCATTCCAAACTATACATTTCACTGATTTAGTTTTCAACGACGAGTTCTTGAGTTGGTTTTAGGTATTTACCTTTATGTATTATATAATGTATGAATGTTTTATTTGAACTTTCGTAATAGAAATGTACTCATTTATAAACCTTTCACGCAGTCGTAGGGATTGTTCTCCGAAAAGATTTATATCGGCTGTATTTACTAACGACTCCGGCCCCATGGCTAAGAGGTTAGCGTGCCGGCCTTTAGTCACAGGATTCAGGGGTTCGATTCCTGGCAGGTTCGGGAATTTTAACCATCATTGGTTAACTCCGCTGGCACGGGGGCTAGATGTATGTGTCGTCTTCATCATCATGTTATCCTCAGCACGACGCGCAGGTCGCCTACGGACGTCAAATCAAAATACCTGCACCTGGCGAGCCGAACATCTCCTCGAACACTCCCGGCACTAAAAGCCATACGCCATTTCATTTTTTATTATACTTTTTACCAACGACTAATTCAGTTTACATAATTAAATGCTATGCACGGTTTGTGGTTGTAGTAGTTCACTATTTGAACAGAACAAAGAACAATTTCATTCCCAACCCGGTAAGCAGTGCTATACATGTTTGGACTTTTTTCTAATTTTTTCTTGTTCTGATGTAGCTTACTTTATATTGGATGATGACACAGCTTACTAAATTAAACTGGGTTGTCAACACCGGTCGCATCCGGCACTATTACAGATTATGCGGTCGCTAGTGGCACGTCAGAATCGTACCGCATATGACCCATCAGTCAATCAATCAGTCAGTCATCACCGATCTGTATTTAGGGCAGTGGCCGAAGTGGCAGACTGCCTATCGGCTGCTTACCTAGTCTAGAACTAGAACATTTATTGAACATAACAGGCGACTTCGCCCCTATACATGTTCACATGCAGAGTAAAATAAATAATAATAATAATAATAATAATAATAATAATAATACACTGACTGACAGAGCAAATGCAACACCAAGAAGGAGTGGTCAGAACTTTATGCCAATTGCAGGGTAGACTGACGTCACTGAGGTATGCTCATGATGTGAAATGCGCCGCTGTGCTGCGCACGTAGCGAACGATAAATGGGACACGGCGTTGGCGAATGGCCCACTTCGTACCGTGATTTCTCAGCCGACAGTCATTGTAGAACGTGTTGTCGTGTGCCACAGGACACGTGTATAGCTAAGAATGCCAGGCCGCCGTCAACGGAGGCATTTCCAACAGACAGACGAATTTACGAGGGGTATGATGATCGGGCTGAGAAGGGCAGGTTGGTCGCTTCGTCAAATCGCAGCCGATACCCATAGGGATGTGTCCACGGTGCAGCGCCTGTGGCGAAGATGGTTGGCGCAGGGACATGTGGCACGTGCGAGGGGTCCAGGCGCAGCCCGAGTGACGTCAGCACGCGAGGATCGGCGCATCCACCGCCAAGCGGTGGCAGCCCCGCACGCCACGTCAACCGCCATTCTTCAGCATGTGCAAGACACCCTGGCTGTTCCAATATCGACCAGAACAATTTCCCGTCGATTGGTTGAAGGAGGCCTGCACTCCCGGCGTCCACTCAGAAGACTACCATTCACTCCACAGCATAGACGTGCACGCCTGGCATGGTGCCGGGCTAGAGCGACTTGGATGAGGGAATGGCGGAACGTCGTGTTCTCCGATGAGTCACGCTTCTGTTCTGTCAGTGATAGTCACCGCAGACGAGTGTGGCGTCGGCGTGGAGAAAGGTCAAATCCGGCAGTAACTGTGGAGCGCCCTACCGCTAGACAACGCGGCATCATGGTTTGGGGCGCTATTGCGTATGATTCCACGTCACCTCTAGTGCGTATTCAAGGCACGTTAAATGCCCACCGCTACGTGCAGCATGTGCTGCGGCCGGTGGCACTCCCGTACCTTCAGGGGCTGCCCAATGCTCTGTTTCAGCAGGATAATGCCCGCCCACACACTGCTCGCATCTCCCAACAGGCTCTACGAGGTGTACAGATGCTTCCGTGGCCAGCGTACTCTCCGGATCTCTCACCAATCGAACACGTGTAGGATCTCATTGGACGCCGTTTGCAAACTCTGCCCCAGCCTCGTACGGACGACCAACTGTGGCAAATGGTTGACAGAGAATGGAGAACCATCCCTCAGGACACCATCCGCACTCTTATTGACTCTGTACCTCGACGTGTTTCTGCGTGCATCGCCGCTCGCGGTGGTCCTACATCCTACTGAGTCGATGCCGTGCGCATTGTGTAACCTGCATATCGGTTTGAAATAAACATCAATTATTCGTCCGTGCCGTCTCTGTTTTTTCCCCAACTTTCATCCCTTTCGAACCACTCCTCCTTGGTGTTGCATTTGCTCTGTCAGTCAGTGTAATATAGTATTCTTCTAGCAGTCATTAGCTGTAGTAGTCACTCACTCAATGTTCAAACATGCTCATCCAGTGTCTTTATTGTGCTTTGTACTTGCGTCACATTATTGTTCCTGACCTACACCTAACCAATAAATCAAACAACAACACTCAGCATTTCAGCACTTGCATTCCAGCCAACTTTAAAACAAAGAGACCATGCAATCCCTTATAATTACCCAACTCCACCTAACTAAGTACTCGACCCCAATATTCTCTAATCCATCAGAAATTTTGATCATACTATCCCCTTCCCTTATATACATAACTATTCCACCCCCCTATTCCCCTGCCCACCCTCTAACTCACCCTCCTTCATTTTACACTCGCAGGCCTTTTTTGTCGCACATAAATACCTGTTCAATTCACCCCTTTTTCCCGCTGTTTAATAATCCATCTCAGGATTGCTTTCTCATCCCCTCTCCCCAATATTTCCCGATGCTCGGCACTTAATAATCCATGTCTTATCTCCCTCGTTACCTCACAGTCTCTTAGCAAGTGAAAATCATCATTCACATCTCCGCAAAGTACACACCTTGTCTTATCCCTCCCCTGTAGCCACCCTGTATTCCTTTGCAAACCTAAAAGCCACCACATCATCCCATACCGTTTTGACCTATCAACGTATCTAATATTCAACCCTGCTATCTCCTCTATTTTCGTCAAAACAGTCAGCGAGTTTCTCAGTCTGCTTTCCCCCAATAATTTCTGCCTATGGATATCTCTAATTCTCCTTTCCAGTATCTTCATCCCTCTCACTTCTGTCTTCGACCAAACCTCCCCCCACAGGTGTCCTAATCCTATCCTCTCCAAATATCCCTTTATTTTTTCTAACCATCCACCCCTATACATGCTCTTACATTGCTGTTCATACGCTGCCTGTAATACCCTCCCACCTTCCTGTCTTTTTAAATTCATCCAGTATCTGACTATTCTTTTCACACCCTCTGATTCCAAATCCTCCCCACACATTAATTCCGCCCCTACATTTGCTGTACACCTCGGTAAGCCCATTACTAACTTAGCAAAACTACTAACAATCCTTCTTAGTTCCTCTCTTCTCTCATCCAGCCCCCAAACTTCTGCGCCGTATAATACCCTCCCAAAAATTACCGACCTCAACACTAGCCTCAGTGTTTTATAACTGATCCCCGGGTATTTGGCTAGCAAATTTCTGACTGCGGCTAAGGCTGCCAATCCTCTATATTTCACCCTTTTTATCTGCTCATTCCACGTTCCTTTATCATTAAAAATAACTCCTAGATATTCCAACTTCCTTACCTGTTCCAGTCTTTCTCCCTGAATTACCCATTTACCTTCTATCTTTCTTCTTTTGTCCACCTGGACTACTAATATTTTAAACTTATTTCCATTAATTCTCAATCCCCATTTCCTCGCAAATAGCGTCACTGACTTTAAGGCCCTATTCATCGCCCCTGGAGTTATCGTCATCGATAACACATCATCCGTAAATATCAGTCCTGGTACCTCTAAACCATTAATCACCGGCACAGCCCAATTTTCTGCCCCAAACCCCTCTAAAATATCGTTGATAAATAAAATAAACAGTATTGGCGATAACTTGCATCCTTGTTTTAAATCCACCTTGGACTCTAAGGGTCCACTCAGTCTCTTCTCCCAATTTTACACAAAACCCGACAATCCTATATATTCCTTCCATTGCCCTCAACATCTTCTCCGAAATCCCTAGCCTGCCTAATTTCTCTAATAGGGCCTCTCTATTCACCTTGTCAAAGGCTTTCTCAAAATCTATTGCTGCTACATAAACCGTACTTCTGCCATATTCTTATACTTTTCTAGAATAGTCTTTACTATCATTATATTATCCACTGTTCTTTTCTTTTTCCTAAATCCCCCTTGGTAATCTGTCAAAATTTCATTTTCTTCCGCCCACCCGCTTATTCTGTTCGCTAACACCCCAGTATATATTTTACTCAAAGAATCCAACAGAGATATACCTCTATAACTGTTCATATTGTTCCTACTACCCTTCCCCTTATATATAGGGCATATAATTCCTGTTTCCCATTCCTTAGGGTAATTACCTCCCTCGAATATCTTATTGAATATTTTAACCATGCCCTCTATCATTATCTCATTTTTGCTAATTTCCTTCCAAAACTTGTTATTTATACCATTACACCCCCCGGCCGACTTCGCTCTGGCTCTGCCTATCACTCTCAGGATTTCCTCCCTTGTGATTTCTTTATCCAGTTCATAAATTGCCACTCTCCTATTCCTCCAAATTACTTCTTCTCCCGAACCTCTCCATCTTTCATCCCCCTTTTTCCCTAGTAATTCATCAAAGTGTCTGACCCATTGCACTTCCTCAATACTCATTTTCTCTATATTCCTTCCACCCTTAATAATTTTATTAATCTTGTCCCAAAATCTCTCAAAATTATTTGTCTTGCAGTCATTATTTATGGCTTCCAATTGTTCCTCTAACCACGAATTTTTGTCTCACAAATTTTCTTTTTATACTCCTTCCTCAATCTACAGAAAAACTCCCTTTCTTGGCTCCCACCTTTCCTTCTATATTCTCCTAACGCGTCCATCACCTTCCTCCGCATTCCTTCACACTCCCTATTAAACCCTTCTTCTCCCTCTTTCTTATTTCCCTTTCTAGCTTTCGCCTTCTGCGCTATTATCTTTATTGGATGTAGCAGCAATTCCAAGGCTTTATCAGTATTATTCTCTTCTAACGCCCCTTCCCACCCATATATCAGAAGTTGTAGCTCCTCTTTTACTACCCTATTCCAATCCCGGCCCACCTTCTCTGTCCATTTATACTTCTTATAACCACTCCCTCGTTTATCATTTGTCTCATCTTCCTTCATTGTACACTTCTCTTCCCCCCTTTTCAGCATAACCCTCACCGGGAAATGGTGTGATTCAATCCAGTCTCTTATTTCCATTCCGAACTTAAAACCATATCTATCACACTACCACCCTTCTCAGTAACATATGTCAATTTCCCCGTCCTGTCACCCTCTATCCACCCATTCAGAATATACAAATTTCCCACAGCACACATCTCTAGGAGCTTCTCTCCATAACTATTTGTAATTTTGTCCTCACTCCTTCTACTTTCCAACAAACACATTCCATCCTCCCTACTATATACTGGGTTCTGTTACCCTATTCTCGCGTTCCAATCCCCGAATAACAACATATCCTCTTCACCTGGAAACATTCCTCTTATCCTACCAATATCTATCAATAACTCTTCAAAAAATATTTATTTGCATATGCTGAATTACTAGGATGGCAGTAAACAAAAGCTAGATTTATTTTCTTCCTCCTTCCCTCACCCCCTCCCATATTCAATCTCAACCATATGGTTTCTATCATATCGGTCTCTATCTCCTCTACTCTTTCACTAATTTCTTCCCTAATTAGAACTATCATCCCTCCTGGTGCTCGTCCCTTATTCCTCTCTTTTCTTTTATATTTATATTTTATCACAAACCCCTTCCATGAAATCTCCCTCCCTGTTTCCAGCCACGTCTCCAAGAGTGCCACAACATCGAAACTTTCTATTACTTCCCGAACTTTCTTGTTTCCTAATTTATTCCTTAGTCCCTCAATATTCACACATCCTATTCTCCAATATAGTTCAAACTTTCCCTCCCTCCCTTCTAGGTCTCCCCCTCTATTCTTACTTCCAGTAGTTATCGACCTCTCATCCCTCTTCTCCATTCCTCCTTCTTTAACCAACCTATACCGTCCCATGCCCTCTGTATCTACCATCCCTTTACGTACTTTTCCCCTATGTCTTTTAAGCTCTTACTTCTGACTTTACTCATAATTTTTTTACCTTCCTGTCGATCTGTCTCCTCGTGTCCTTTCTTGTTCACTACACCACTGCACTCTGCTCTCGCCGATTCTTGCTGCTCACCCCCACTCACCTCCTCACTATTTTGGACTTCTGAATCCACCTTCCCTTGTCCTTTCTTGCTCACTGCAACACTACACTCTACTCCCCCAGTTTCTTGCTGCTCACTCTCACCGTCCACTTCACTATCTTGATCTTCTGTCTCCCGGCTGCACTGCCCATTCTCTTCTGAGATGCTCTCCTCTCCTGCCACGTCTCTCCTCCTCTTCTTTTCTTCTTTCTTCTTCCCATCTTGCCTTGTCATCTCACCACTCTCAACCCTCTCTTTTTCGTCCATCTCCTTTAGCTTCGTCACTGAGTGTACTCTAACCCATCGCCCGTTTGTCACCTCCAACCTCAGACCTCTTATTCGGGCCTTTAGCCCCTGGTTCCTCGCTCTCCATAGGTGCCTATTCAAGATCCTCATATTTTCACTTCCTTCTCTTCCCATGTCTCTTTTCACCCTTATTCTCTGTCCCTGTAAATTCTTACTGTTACCTAACACAATTTCTGCCATTAAGGTAGATAAAAATTTTACCCTAATTGGCCTCCGACCTTTAGTTTTACCAATTCTCTCTACATCGTCTATGTCAAAACTACTGAAATCTATCTTCATTGTATCACGTATAACTTCGATCACTTTGTCTATCAGTTCCAACTTGTCCTCCCTCACATCTTCCTCCACTCCATATATAAATATGACTTTCTTCCATCTCTCCTGCTTGTACTCCTCCCCTTCTTTCTTCATCCTCATCATCTCCTCTTTCAAATATTTCACTTCCCCTCTCAATAACTCGATTTCTTTCTCATTATTATCAACTCTTCTGCTTGATTCCTCCGTCCTCGTTTCCAGCCATTTCTTCATGTTGCCTATCTCCTTTCTCTGCTCCTCCATCATGTCCTTTATTTCCTGCACTTTCTCCCACTGGCATTTCTCCTGCATGACTTCACTCACAACCACCCTGAGTGCGGTCAAATCCTCTGTGTTATATTTTCCACTGGTATTTGGGCCTGGGTTTAATTCCCCCCCCCTCCCCAATAACCAGTAGCACCGCTATCACTGCCACTACCAGCACCACTTCACTCATTTTTAATCCGTCCTTACTTATCACCAATCCATTCCTGTTCTCCTTCTTCCGCTTCGCCTGCCATTTGCCAATAGCGGCCCGGTACTGCTCGATGCCAACCATGTTCACCGCACGCACTACTCTACACGACCTCTCTCCTCGACCGCTCGAGCTAGACCTGCTTACCTAGTCTTTTCCTAAATTGTTTAGAAATTTATCTCTTGGTAAATTATTCCTATCCCTGACTGGCCATTTTCCAGCAAATATGACCATCAATTTACAGAACATCAAGGCGTTTGCAAGCAAATCTGCTAATATGACCAAGAGGGATTTGAAGGTCTTCCTAGAACATTGCGGCAGATATACAGTCGTGTACTAAAGTTCTTGTTTTGGTTGATCCCTGGACAGTCAACAGCGACGACGAACTGTACAACTCTACAGGCCCTCAAAGCACTGAAGCTAATTCCAGCAAAGTATACAGGCATTGTACAGCCTACCAATGTTTTCTTCTACCGTCCATATTCCGGCATGTATCACAGATACAACTATGATGTATTCTGATAATTACATTAACATATTATGGCAGAGAGACCAACGCTGCCAATCGTTCGTGTGTTTCCAGTTCTCGGCAGAAAGATTGTCTAACTTATTCAAATCTGCCTTTCTTTTGTTTCAATGCAACTACACCAAAGACTTTCCTGGAGTATTTAAAACACCCTTGGATCACGGGCATGCCCAGAGGGGTGGCATTGGAGGGATAAATCTCCCCCCCCCCCCGACAACCACCACTACACCGAAATTTTGAAGTTTAGAACTTCTTATTAATTGTGATAACCAAGTAAATGAAGATTTTAGGTAGCTCATTGTTTTGGTTTTAATTTGAACTACGTATTTGCCAACAATGTGTTGATGCTTCCATTAATACATAAATATATATATATATATAAGTTTTTCTTATATAAGCAATCATCCTGAACCAATGGGCTTCATTTCAGCACTTAACATTTTGCGACAGTGATATGTTCCCAACGTACAGCGAGTACCGGTACTGAAACTGCTGTCTTACTAGTAACCACTGCCACAACAGCACGCGCCTTTCCATCCCTGAAATATTTAAAATGCTATTTGCAGAATATGACTGTACAGGAAACGTTGAATGTGTCAGCTCTTTTGTAATAATAATGGTGTGTGGCCTCCGAAGAGGCCTACTGGAGATATTTCAAGTTGCCGCCGTACAAGCGACCTGCGCGTCTGTGAGGATGGGGCCTATGACCAAGACGGCACGCACACCCAACCCCCAAGTCATCGGAATTAACCAATGAAGGTTAAAAACCCGGGACCCTCTGGACTAAAGGCTAGCACGCTAACCATTTTACCCATGGAACCGAACTGTTATTTTGTATATAGGCCTACACAAACAAGAACATGTGACCGTAGAAAATATAATCCATGAGCTGGGTAAAAAAAGAACAGATGTCTGCTAGTGTAATCAACATGAATTCAAATGGGCCTTAATTATATAATTGTGTTATTTTGAAAGTTTTAATTTAGTGTTTCTAATTTCACAATATGCACCCAACATTATTTTATAGAAGTCCTCAAATTATAATATTTAATATTATCCCCCACTCCCACCCCGAAAATAATTTCTGCGTACTTCCCTGCCTTGGGCTTTGAAGGAGGATTAACGGAAGAGTATTTCCATGAGAAATGTGACCAACCTGCTTTCATCCATGTGTATGTAAGGACCACGCTTTTATTGTTGCCTTGCATATTTTCGTCTCTGACCATCTAATCAGATTAGAAAACTCTGTTGTCGATTGTTCGGTGTCATATCATTGACTATTCGTCGCAAATAATCCACTTATTTCATAATAATTCATATGACGTCCCCATTATCATAGTATTTTCATCGTTACTGTGACGACTGATATCTTTAATTGAAATAGTCCATAACAGCCACAATGTGTAAGGTGTTTGTTTCACTATAAACTGAACTAGCTATATATATAAAAGAACTTGGCCTGACTGACTGACTGACTGACTGACTGACTGACTGACTGACTGACTGACTGACTGACTGACTGACTGACTGACTGACTGACTGACTGACTGACTGACTGACTGACTGACTCATCATCGCCGAGCCAAAACTACTGGATATAAAGAAATGAAATTTTGGGGATACATTCATATTAAGATGCAGGTGCTCGCAAAGAGAGGATTTTTGGATATTCCTTCACTAATGGGGTGAAAAGGGGGGTGAAATTTTAAAATTATTACATCTATATCTCAAAACGTTAAAAGTTTACAGGTGTAAAAATTGGTATTTAGAATCTTCTTTAAAAAAAGGAAACATTTTTTTTGTTTTCGAAAAATCCCAATAGGAGGGGTGAAAAAGGGTGAAAAAGGGGTTGAATGCCTTTTATCAGGATACCGGTACTTATATCTCAGAAACTGAAGATATTACAGACCTGAAAACTAGTACTTTTGATCTCCTTTAAAAATAAAGAAACACGTATTTTTTGTTTTTGGAAAATCCAATTAATGGGAGGGTGAAAAGGGGGATGAATTTTTAAAATGAATGTATCTATATCTTATAACTTTGAAAGTTTACATATGTAAAAATTGGTATATGAATCTTCATTAAAATTTTAAAAAACACTTTTTTTTAATTTCGGAAAATCCCATGAAGGGGTGGGGGCGAAAAGAGGGGGAGGGGTTGAACACCTTTTATGAGGAGACTTATATCTCAAAAACTGAAGATGTTACAGTCATGAAAATTTAAATTTGGAACCTCCTTTAATCAGAAAGAAACACGTATTTTTTTGTTTTTGGAAAATCCAATTAGTAGGGGGTTGAATTTGTAAAATGAGTGTGTATATATTTCAAAACTTTTAAAGTGTACAGGTGTAGAAATTGGTATTTAGAATCTCCTTTAAAATAAAGAAACACGGATTTTTATTTTAGGAAAACCCCAATACAAAGGGTGAAAAATGGGTTGAATGCCTATGAGGATACTTATATCTCAGAAACTGAAAATATTACAGACCTGAAAATTGGTATTTGTGATCTCCTTTAAAAATAAAGAAGTACATAATTTTTTTTGTTTTTGGAAAATCCAATGAATGGGAGGGTGAAAAGGGGGGTGAATTTTTAAAATGAATGTATCCATATCTCAAAACTTTACAGATGTAGAAATTGGTATTTAGAATCTCCTTTAAAAATAAAGAAAGACTAATTTTTTGTTTTCGGAAAATCCCAATAGGTGTGGTGAAAAGGGGTGAAAATAGGTTGAATGCCTTTAATTAGGGTACCTATACCTCAGAAACCGAAGATATTACAGACATGAAAATTGGTATTTGAGATCTTTTTTTTAAAATAAAGAAATGCTTTTTTTTGGAAAATCCAGTTTATGGGGGATGAAAAGGGGGATGAATTTTTGAAATGACTGTATCTATATCTGAAAACTTTAAAAGTTTACAGATGTAAAAAATTGGTATTTAGAATCACCTTGAAAAATAAAGTAAAACGTATTTTTTTCGGAAAATCCCAAAAGGAAGGGTGAAAAAGGGTGAAAATATGTTCAATGCCTTTTATGAGGATACTTATATCTCAGAAACTGAAGATATTACAGATCTGGAAATTGGTATTTGGGATCTCCTATAAAAATGAAGAAATGCGTATTTTCTGTTTTTGGAAAATCCAGTTAATGAGGGGATGAAAAGCGGGTGAATTTTTAAAATGAATATATCTCTATCTCAAAACTTTGAAAGTTTAGAGATGTAAAAATTGGTATTTAGAATCCCTTTTAAAAATAAGAAACACATTTTTTTTGTTTTCGGAAGATCCAAATAGGTGGGGAGAAAAGGGGGTTGAATGCATTAAATGAGGATACTTATATTTCAGAAACAGAAGATATCATAGACCTGAAAATTGTTATTTGTGATCTCCTTTGAAAGTAAAGAAACACGTCTTTTTTTGTTTTTAGAAAATCCAATTAATGGGGGTTAAAGAGGAATGACAATTTGGGGTGAATTTTTAGAAAGACTATATCTACAGTACATCTCAGAAACGTAAAATGTTACAAACGTAAAAATAGGTATTTGGAATCTCCTGTAAAAGTAAAGAAACATAGGTGATTTGTTTTTGGAAACTCCACTTAAATTTACCGCCAAGTAGCGGTCTTGCATCTTGCTGTGGGGTCCAGAACAACAACGACAACAACAACAATAATAATAATAATAATAATAATAATAATAATAATAATAATGTTCTGGACCGTCGTCCAAATGTGCGGACCGCTCTAGAAACGGTTCCTGGTCGGATGATGACTACGATTGCAGTCCGGCCGCGGGTTCAGTACCGCCAAGGCACCCAAGACGACACCACGCCGGATATCTTCAAGGATTTGAACCATATGAAAATGCTTACAGGAAGAGATCGCAAAGATGTAGGGAGCCAACTGACCGGGTGGAATACCTGGCATTAGCCCGGGAAGTACGAAATCGATTGCTGGAAAGAAAGATTGAATAATGGGAGGAACTTTGCGGTAATCTCTCAGAAAACGAGTCAGATCATGAATTTTAGCGGATTCTCTCAGAAAACGAGTCAGATCGCGAATTTTGGCGGATTATAGATAAAACGTTAAGCATTCAATTATAAATTTCATTTTAATACCGTAGCGAAGCACGGGTATCTTGCTAGTATATTAATATAACTTGCGCGACAACATATCGTGACCATTCTTTGTCAGTCCGGTGGTATTTAAGGATGCATGAATACGCCAACCTCGCGTTGGTAGATACAGTAGATTGGTACGGTACGTAAAAAATCTTCGGTAGGACAAACCTTCGGACACCTCGGCGGCTCCGAAAGCTGTAATAGTAGTTAGTAAATGTTAGACCAATAACATTACCACTACATAGATATAAGTTCACCGTATGTCGTTCTCTTTGTACATATGAGCAGTAATGGCTTCTGAGGAACAACTCAAAGAAAATAATGCCACACGAACAGCCTCGGCTGAAGCTGCCAAATTACATGTGTAAGAATTTTTAGAGCATTGACTTTCCTACAAAAGGTCCGTGGGACTAAACAACCTATCTTAAAGAGTACGTCCATAATAACAAGTTTTGTATTATGTTGTTAACAGTAAAGACCTTGAAAACATTCACGATTGCCATCCAACAGATGAGCCCACTGCTACACTGGGGAGAAACGCTGGCGATATAACAATTGAAAAGGCCTAGAGAGCTTGAAAATTTTTAACATTTTCAATCGATGAAATTAAATTATAGTTTCCTTCTTGGAAAATTTTTGAAGTAAAAACCTTGCTCTAGGTACGGGAAGAGGCTACCTGAGGCTCGGCTTAACGCTCCCTAAAACTACACTATGTGATCAAAAGTATCCGGACACCCCCAAAAACATACGTTTTTCATCTTAGGTGCATTGTGCTGCCACCTACTGCCAGGTACTCCATATCAGCGACCTCGGTAGTCATTAAACATCGCGAGAGAGCAGAATGTAGCGCTCCGCGGAACTCACGCCTCGAACGTGGTTAGGTGATTGGGTGTCACTTGTGTCAGAAGTCTGTTCGCGAGACTTCCACACTCCTAAACATCCCTAGCTCCACTGTTTCTGATGTGATAGTGAAGTGGAAACGTGAAGGGACACGTACAGCACGAAAGCGTACAGGCCGACCTCGTCTGATGGCGGACAGAGACCGCCGACAGTTGAAGAGGCTCGTCAAATGTAATAGGCAGGCATCTATCCAGACCATCAAACAGGAAATCCAAACTGCATCAGGATCCACTCCAAGTACTATGATAGTTCGGCGGGAGGTGAGAAAACTTGGATTTCATGGTCGAGCGCCTGCCCATAAGCCACACATCACGCAGGTCAATGCCAAACGACGCCTCGCTTGGTATAAGGAGCGTAAACATTGGACGATTGAACAGTGGAAAAACGTTGTGTGGAGTGACGAATCACGATACACAATGTGGCGATCCGATGGCAGGGTGTGGGTATGGCGAATGCTCGGTGAACGTCATCTGCCAGCGTGTGTGGTGCCAACAGTAAAATTCGAAGGCAGTGCTGTTATGGTGTGGTCGTGCTTTCCATGGAGAGGTCTTGCACCCCTTGTTGTTTTGCGTGGCACTATCACAGCACAGGCCTACATTGATGTTTTAAGCACCTTCTTGCTTCCCACTGTTGAAGAGCACTTCGGGGATGGCGATTGCATCTTTCAACACGATCGAGCACCTGTTCATAATGCATGGCCTGTGGCGGAGTGGTTACACGACAATAACATCCATGTCATGGACTGGCCTGCACAGAGTCCCGACCTAAATCCCATAGAACACCTTTGGGATGTTCTGGAACGCCGACTTCTTGCCAGGCCTCACCGACCGACATCACTACCTCTCTTCAGTGCAGCGCTCCGTGAAGAATAGGGTGCCATTCCCCAAGCAACCTTCCAGAACCTGATTGAATATAATACTGCGAGAGTGGAAGCTGTCGTCAAGGCTAAGGGTGGGCCAACACCATATTGAATTCCAACATTACCGACGGAGGGCGCCACGAACTTGTACGTCATGTTCAGCCAGGTGTCCGGACACTTTTGACCACATAATGTATATCGAGTATAAAATGAGTTCGCGAGACCACGTGAGTATGAAGAAGCTCTCAACTAAATACACTTTCTACGTCTTTGCAATCATTATTTCTATGCAAGTAGAAACAAGGATAAAATCTAACATTATTAAATTGCAAATAATATCATTCTAACGTGCGTATTTTTTAAATATAATAATTCGTCCTTGAATAACAAATAAACAAACTCAAACAAAACCAGCTGTGTATTTTCAACGTAAGTCAGCATTGCAATTATTACTCCCAGAAGTATAATCTCTGACAGTCAAGGTTTATTACGTTCATTTCACAGTAGCTAAAACTGATGCACCGTTGTTGTACCACTTAGCGATATTTTTAAAACTTTTGCTTGGTTTCTCAACATTTGGTCGACATGGGTGGAGCTGTTCGTAAAAGCCGTTTCCTTTTATAAAATTGTCTTCAATATGTTTTCTCTCATAATTTCTCCCCCTGAGCCGTTTCGACCAGGAAGGTTTCTTAAAACCATCCATTTAATGGGTATCCTCGTCGCCTTGTGTGCTAACTCCGAACTTGAAGTTAGCCAGACTTACGTCTTTAAGCCGCGGCGCAATTGTTTGCTTAACAAGATCAGCACTAGTCCATAGTACAAACAGTGCAAGGCGTGTATTCAGTGTCCAGATCGTACATACCAGTACAGTGCTTAAGATTCTGACATCATGACATTAAGGGGGCACGTACATCTTCCACCACTGAAACTTGACCATTATATAAATCATGTTCCTCGAAACTTATATGCCCTATAAATCAATATATCTTATATAATTTAAACTTTCTCTTAAATACTCAATTCAAAAAAATTCGGAGAACATGTTTATGAACGTATGCCATGCTCCACAAAACAATACCTCACACCCAGGTATATTACCTACTAAACCTGTAATCTCTACCGTTGAAGTATACAAAAGAACATCGATGGATTCACGTTAATTTTCAGAACACAAACGGAAATTTCCAAATAGGGGCGAAAACAAAGTGATAACAGTCCTCCAGGGTGGATTTTATCACAGTTGGAGAGCTTCAGTATGGTGTATGTCCTTTATCACAGCTTGGCACCTACGCGGCATGCTCCGTATAAGTCGACGGAGGTCAAGTTGCGGTATCAGGACCTATTCTTCAATGAGAGCCTGTTCAAGGTCTTGGAGAGTCTGTAGTGGAACAGGGCGCCCACGAACACTTCTGTTAAGCCTATCCAACACATGCTCGATGGGATTAAGGTTGGGACTCACTGATGGCCATTCCATCTCTTGAATGTCCAGTTCTCGTAAGACAGCTCTCGTGATGCGCGCTATATGAGCCCTGGCATTGTCATGGATGAGTACGAATTCAGGGCCAACACCGTATGCAGCAACCAACAAATGCTGTAGCAGTATCTGCCCGATGTACCCCGCAACGGTAAGGTTGCCACGGACGACGACACGATCCGTACGGCCACCAATACTGATGCCACCCCACACCGTCACAGAACCTTGTCCGAATCAGTCACCTTCCTGGACAACATTTGGCATGTACTGCTCACCACGGCGTCTCCATACACGTTGACGTCCATCACGCTGTGCCAAGGGGAAATCTGGACTCGTCTGTGAACAACACAGGTCTCCATTGGCGAAGTTGCCAGTTGACGTGGGTACGGGGAAATATAAGGCGAGCTGCGCGACGTTGCTGCGTTAAACGGGGCACTCGAATAGGACGTCTGGCTCGTAAGGACACTTCTGTCAACCTGTTTTTTACTGTCTGGTTAGACACCGTGACTCCAGTGATCCTCCTGAGGTCTTGTTGCAGTTCTCTGGCAGTTGCTGAACGATGCCGCAGCGCACAGATGGTCAGATATCGGTCATCCTGCGGCGTTGTCATGCGTCCACAACCTTGCCCAACCCTCGTTATGAACTGGCCTGTCTCACTGTAGCGATTGTACAAGCTATGAATAACTGACGGAGAGACATTGGGATCCACAGCAACACGACGAAAAGTCCATCCTTCCTGGATCAAAGTGACGGTCCTTGCGATTTGAACCTCGTTAAGATGTCTTATGGGATGTTCTGGTTGATGTACAACGTGCTCAAATGACCACAGTAGTCTGTATACCTCACAACGACACACGGACGCACCGCTACTCACTTTGTTTTGAGGGGTCACCTGACAGTTTAATGCATGGCTACGTCTACAGATGGAGTATAACTTCGATTTGACATGCCCTGAGTAGCTAAGGTCGCAAGGTATGCTGTACGACCATTGGAACCCCATATACCAAATTAACGTTCACATAACAGACGTTACAAAACATGTTCCCCAAATTTGTTTGAACTGTGTAGTCAATAAAAATGTATTATCTGGTTTTAAGTTTTTGATTGCTAAATTTTTAAATGTCTCATTGTAAAATTTACACTAAATTATCATTTTCAAAATTACCTCTTAGATGTTTAACATTTTGAAGTCCGGCTCCTTGGCTGAATGAGCAGCTTAGATGCCTTCGGTTCAGAGGGCCCCGGGCTCGATAACCCGCAAGATCAGGGATTTCAATCGCATCTGGGTGACACAGTTCGTACCAGAAACCACACTAGGGAATGGGATATGAAAAAGAATAAGAATAAGAAGAACTGTTAACATTTGTATTATCGGCACACTTTATCTTGGTGCATTTGTGTACGGGGGTGAGGAGTAAGGAGGGAGCTGTTCCGGTTCCGGTAGTGCTGCCAACTGAATGAAAATGAAATCTGAATTTAATCGAGAATATGATCGATCGATATAAAGTTTCTAAACTGTTATTATCTTAAGCCAATAACTGTGTCACATACACATTATATAACATTATATAACATTTCTGGATGCGAATATTGTTCCTAGCATGAATTCTATAATTTGGCTTTGCTGTGTAAACAACAACAGTACTAGTACGTAAATTGTACGCCAGATGTCGCACAACGATGCTTAAGCGATTCATAGTTTGTGTTTCAAAGGTTGCTAGTACGAATCTCGAAGATTGCCGACGTCGACCGATTCTGCACTAGGGTGTAAATGCATCAAGATAAAGTGTGCCGATAATAAGTGATTTCTTTTTTTGGACTAATCCTGAAAAGTTAAGATATTTGCACTGTAAGAAGAAGAAAAAAATTGAAATCATGAAATATTTTTATCAGATAATATTTCATAAAACTTTACGTTGACGATTGCTCACACTGACAAGAAAGTGTAAAAAAATTCAACCTGGAAATTAAATTTGCATTATTTTGAATGGGGTGCTATAATATAAACTAAACTCTCTGAAGTATTGTCATTTTGAGTGTTGCCGTATAACTTGTCACTTTCAAGGGGACGTGGGTGGCAATAAAATTAAACAGTATAATGCCATAGAATCAAGCCCTCAACCAACAGTAAGTACTGTTAACGTGTGTGGCTGTGGAAATAAACATATGGAGGGAGAACTGCAGGCATGACCGTGTCTAAATGTCACTGGGTTACATCGTCGCTCCAGCTGAGTCCGTTAAATGGACAATTGTATCAGCACCTCTCTTTTCGTAGCTCAGACCGGATACCAGCGTGGTTCAAATCCCGGTCACTCCATATCAGATTTGTACTGGACAAAGCGGAGGCGGGAGAGGTTTTTCTCCGGGTACTCCGGGTTTCCCTGTCATCTTTCATTTCAGCAACACTCTCCATTATCATTTCATAGCATTTATCAGTCATTAATCACTGCCCCAGAAGAGTGCGACTGGCCTCGGCAGCCGACACAATTCCTATCCTCGCCGCAAGATGGGGGCTTCATTCATTTCATCCCTGACCCGGTCAATGACTGGAAAACAGGTTGTATATTTTCATTTTCATGTAGACCGGATACCAGCACCCCTCAGTCATCTGAGGTTGGATTGTTTTAACAAGTGTTTTAACTTCGCGTCGGCTCAGCCAGGTACTGGTGGTGGGGGTGCTGATTCTTGTTTTAAGACTAAGTACAATTGGACAACCATCCTGTATTAACACTATGCTAGGTCTTTCGGCGACGATGTAATAGGAAAGGGATAGAGCGGGGAAGGAAGCAGCTGTGGTCTTAATTAAGGAGTCATTTCCTGACATGAAAATTTAGAACTACGGAAAGCCATTTTCAGGACTTCATACGCTGAGGCTCGAACCTGCCACCCCCCCCCCCTTTCCAAGCTCAAAGCTATGCGAACCGATCGTAGTCAACTTGCTCGGTCGAGGTTGGAATCGTGCTGTAGACAGCTGCTAACGCAAGGATTTGCGACACCTATTCTAGGCAAATCCTCGGATGTCCAACGTTTCTGCTCTGTTCATTAGGCCATAGACTGATTTGTTGCAAGCCTCCACGTCACCCTGTATTGAGCTAACCTTTTCATTTCCAAGTAACTATTTCATCCTAAGCACAGATGTGATCGTTCCGAAAAATGGGTAGAATTAGTTGAGTTTAGCACATGGCTTTTAGTGCCGAGAGTACGCGAGGATATGTTAGGCTTGCCAAGTGCAGGTCTTCCTATTTGCTTCCCATGGGTAACCTGCGCATCTGGGTGTGAGATGATGATGAGTAAGGTTCGGGTGTTAAAAGAAAGTAATGTCATTCCTGAGGTCATTTTACCCGAAATCTGAGAAATAACTGTGAATGATGGGTCCCTGACCCTGTTTAAAGCAAATTTATGTTGCATATAAATGCATATTTCGGCCATATTATTCCTTTGCTCATATTTTGTTCATTTTAATGACATTTGAGTATATTTTGAGATTTTTGTTCAAACTGAGGCGTCGTTTTTTACAAGGTACATGTTATCTGTGTCGATTTTCAAACACAGGATTTAAAAATGCTGTAGTAGATGTATTTTCTTTCTTTTCCAGAAACAAATAGGTAGTAGGTTTAGAAGACATGATTCCGAGAAAGAGATGCTGTACAAACGCCGACAGATACCAAAAAGCATGCTAATACAGTGGAACCTCGGATTGCGAGTAACTTGGTCTACGAGTGTTTTGCAAGACGAGCAAATATTTCAAATAAATAGTGACTTGATAAGCGAGTGAGGTTTCGCAATACGAGCGTCACGTGTACGTACGTTTATACCTCCCCTGTGCCTTTGTTTTCCCCTCCCCCTGCCCCTCTTTTTCCTGGGAAAGTGTGTGTAATCATTTCCCGCGTTGGACTTCAGTTGGCGTGCCTCGCTCGCATAGTCAACACCGTACGAGTGTACATGTTTTGTTTCTGTCATCTGTTATATAACTGTTCTGCAACGATGGGCCCTGTGAACGAAAAGAAGGCTAAAAAGGAATTCGGTCGGAAGAAGGAGATGATTACAGTGCATGAATCTGTTCAATGACAATGCAATGTCACATTTTCGTGAAATCCTCAAAAAGAGGCAAAAGCAACAGTCATTGGACAGGTTCCTCGTTAAAGTTGCACGAAAAGAAAACACTTCCAATGAGCCAACCGATAGCACTGATTCCGTTAGTGAAATTCGTGCTACACAGTAACTCTTCTCATGTCATCTCTCGTCTCCCTGACACCAACAATGATTCTATTGTAAGGTAAAGTGCAGTTTAATTGTTTTACGTTATATTTTGTTTTAGAAATGTTATGCGAATAAATGTTTTTGTGTTGTGGACGAATCATCCGAGTTTCAATAGTTTCTTATGGGAAAGTTTGCTTTGATTTACGAGCGATTTGGATTACGAGCATGTTGCCGGAACGAATTATGCTCGCAATCCAAGGTTCCACAATACTTCATTTTTGGTTATTTTTAGGAAAACAGAATGAGGTCTGCTCCTCAGGGCTATGATACCGAACGAAATGTATAAAGTTTTAATATATCTACTGTAGCTCTGTCAGTTTGCATGATTAAACGTGTCTCCCGTATTATCGCTCATACTTTTTGACACGTTTAATGTTATATTTGAATATTTGCTTGGATATTTTGTACTTCTTTAGGTCATGAGCTTCCGAACCCTAATGATGAGATAGGTAAGGTAAGGGTTATTCTGCCCGAAGACGGGTCCGAACCTCCGCAGAAGTATTCCTGAGCTGGAGTTTACGTGCGGTAAGGTTGCCATTTCCTTTCCGCTCCTCCATTCCCTTACCCCCACCAACAGCGCGTGGCAACCCATCGAACTCCTGACCACGCCCAATGTTGCTTAACTTCGGAGATCTCATGGAATCCGGTGTTTCAACACGGCTACGGCCGTCGGCTGATGAGATAGAGAGAGTAAAATCCGGTGTCGGAACATAGCCTACTCCTTTTGAATAACACCAAAGTTCTACTCAAGGCTTAATGTCTCCATCTAACGGACGAGTCACCATCAACAGAGTCACCATTCTCTCACTCCGTATGAAGACTGCGGAGAGGTTTGGAATTGAATCCAGGCTTTTGGCACGCAATCTAGTGATTAGAAATTGTATACCGCGATCTTTCCTACCCTAAAGGTCAACATTCTGATGGTGAATAGGTTTTCCACCAAGGGGAATCAAACTGGCTAACCACGGTGTCAGACCATAGAGACTTGACACCCTAACAATCATGGATTAAAGTTAACGTATCCACAAAGACGCACACGAGATGCTGTCAGTTGGTACAATTATTTTATTCACATCTATTTACAAATTAACCACACACATAACCTTAATCACTGCTGTAACAAACAAAACACTCCCATCACAAAGCCGCCATTTAAAAAACAACTGACAGTCACTTCAAGATGGAGACTGCAACTATTGCATGTCACACGAGATAAATATTCTTTCTACACCATAACTCCACAACAACTCGTCGTAAACAATAACTCTCCAACCAATAACTCGTCGTTACCATCAAGACCATCTCCTTAAATATGTGTCCTGGCCAGGCTTCCAGAAAAATACATTACAAAAACTACCTTCGTGAAAATTCTAGACTGCCTAATACATATATTATAATGTACAGAATATTCTCAATCGCTCTAGTGCCTATTACCATTCTGGAAGTTACAGTATGTTTCACAATTATGGATTACAAATTATATATACAGGTAAGAATGAACTATATACAGGTTCTTACATCAATTGAACTGATATAAATGTCCATGTACAGCACATGTTTCATGATATAACCTCACACACAACACGATCATTCGACTACGTAAATAATAATAATACTAAATAAATACACATCACTTCATAGCCATACATACAAGTAATAATAATAATAATAATAATAATAATAATAATAATAATATATCATATAATATAATATAATATAATATAATATAATATAATATAATATAATATAATATAATATAATATAATATAATATAATATAATATAATATAATATAATATTATTATTATTATTATTATTATTATTATTATTATTATTATTATTATTATTATTATTCGAGCTTGATATTTGCATTAGTTACCCATCGGTGAGAGAATATTGTTTTCAAGTTATATCTGTTTATCGCACTTGCGTCAAAGTGCACTGTGTCTTCTGCTATGGGATAGAACAAATTTGTTACTTTCATTGACCTGTCTCAGAGTCTAACTGCTGGGCTGGATGCTCAGCGTAGTAGCCTTCGGTTCAGAGGGAGCCGGGCAAGATTCCCAGCCAGGTCGGAGATTTTAACTTATGACGAGGATGCAGAGCAGTTATCAAGTTGGGCAGGGAAGCATGCTAAGGTACCCAGAGGTTCAATTAAAGGAATAAGTAATATGACAAACTCCCAAACTTATCCGACAAATATTTTCAATCCTTCATATATTCTTATTTTTAGTTAAGCTATCACATAATGGTAATACAAGGAATGAAACAAGATAGTAGATGCCATAATTTGAAAACCACGATTCTCAAAACAGAATGAAAATAAAGACCAATCTACTAACAAAGCGATGATACAAGAAACATTTACAATGACTTAAAATTACCAGGGTAATACGAAAAGGAAATCTCCATATAATAAGGCAGAACCATAAAAGACGAGCCGAAGTGCCAGCAAATTATGCTCTACATTACACGTAAAAGCTTGGGAAAATATTACAACCTCAGCTATGCATAAGGTTTTCACAAATAGTGAGACATAGGGTGGTTTCCTCCTTTCGTTCTTTTCTTAAGAATATATGAACTGTAGGTCCTGTCTAAAAGTGTTCTCTTATTTAACTTCCTTCTGTGTCAGATGAAGACGTTCTGCATATCATGTACTCGTAGTTCGAGCGCGTAGAACTACGGTATAATACCAGGCTAAAGATACATTCAAAAGGGTCAGCGGATGCAGAATGAGTCTCGGCCCACAAGTGGCCACGGCTGGTCCGTAGTCCGACAGCTCTGCACTCGGACTGGTCAACCGAGCAGAGGTACGGTGGCCACGGCTCTACCGTGGCTCTACGCCTCTGGCGGAGAGGGACTGGTCCCCATCGTCAGCTGTCCTTATTTATTTATTTATTTATCGTATGATGTACACAGAAAGATTATATAAATAAGTATGCAAATAAGTACACAATGTATACAAACAGAAGCCTATAGTTCCAAATCAAGTCCATTGATCCATTTTAAGGCCTCCTCAGTTGCGTTATGAATGTCCTCCAAAGGACCTTGAAATGCTCTCTGTGGACACTCGACAATTACATGGTAGATGGTCTGTGAGGTAGCTCCACAATCACACCCAGGAGACTTCTGCCAGCCCCATTTATAAAGAGTATAGCCGCATCTTCCTTGATTGACTCTAATCCTGTTTATAGTCCTCCATTGACGTCTGGGTAGATGGAATCCGGGAGGTTGAACATGAGGTAGGGTCACAAGATGTTGATTGGGAACAGAAGACTGTTGCCATTGATGTAACCAGGCGTTCGTGATGGAGAACCCAGATTCTTCCAGTGTAAGTGCAGCACGCCAGGATGGAGATCTAGACTTAAGTCGTGGAGGGGCAAATTGATTAATATCTTGATGAACGGGGAGGTTGGAGTCCTGGTTGATCTTCTTCCACAATTTTAGAAGAGCTTCAGACCTTCTTAAGCAAGGCGGTGGAATATTGCTGAGTGTAGGCAGCCAGGCCACGTTTGTAGAGCGAATGCAACCAGTTATAATGCGCATTGCTTGATTTAGTTGAGCATCTATCTTCGCAGTATGAGCACTGTTCAGCCAAGTTGAAGCGCAGTATTCGGCAACTGAATAGCAAAGGGCTAGAGCAGTAGATCTCAACACTTGGTTGTTTGCGCCCCAAGAGGTGCCGGCTAATTTTTGAAGGATATTATTCCGACTTTTAATCTTGGCGGCTGTGTTGTTAATATGATGCTTATATGTTAGGGATCTGTCTAATGTGACTCCTAAATATTTTGGGAAGGGACAATGCTGTAAGGATTGATTTCTGATTGTTATTGAAGGCTTGTAGTTGGCAAATTTATTTCTGAGATGGAACACAGATACAACAGTCTTTTGGAGGTTTGGACGAAGACACCATTTTTGGAAATATGTGTCTAGCTTTTTTAGATCTGCTGTAAGTATTTGTTCAGCTTCTGGAAAGCTTGGTGTTTGACTAACCAGTAGTATATCATCTGCGTAAATAAATTTCCTGGACTTAGTTGCTGGTAAGTCAGCAGTATAGAGGTTGAAAAGTAAGGGTGCCAGAACAGATCCTTGTGGAAGTCCATCATTCAGTTTGTAAATTTTGCTTACTGCATCATCCGAGAAGATCTGAAAGTTTCTGTTGCTAATCATATTGCCAATGAGATTTGTAAGCTTGACACAGGGGATGGCAGAGATAAGCTGTCCTGAAAATGGTTTATCCTTAGTTTTTCATTCTTCTGCACTAAGGCGAATGCCAGAACATTTATAGACCATGGCTGCACCCATCTCACCTTCTCCGTAAATTACATCAACAACACAAATTTCCTTGGTCTGAGAGACGGCGTTACCGTCTAGGAGGCCCGCCTCCCCCTTCAAGGGAAGAATGAAAATATTTAATAATAGTATTCGTTCAAGAAGATGATTTAAAGTTGGCCAGTGGGAGGGTGTAACCCTCTAGGTAGCCTACCCTACCCCTTCAGGGTGGGGAATAAAATCATTTGAATAAAGAAAGATTCCACTACCGAGTAAAGTGGACTTCGGCTTAACAGCGGCTACTCTTACTAACTTTGCAGCTCTACATTCAGGAGACAGAGGTGCTAGTCGCAACCGTCGACTGCCCTGAGAATAGATTTCCGTAGTTTTCCATTCTCCTGCATTAAGGCGAATGCCGGGACAGTTCATTTATAGGCCACGGCCGTACCCATCTCTCCTTCTTAGTAAATCACATCACCAACACAAATTTCCTTGGCCGAGAGACGGCGTAACCGTCTAGGACGCCCGCCCTACCCTCTCCGGATACAGAATGAAAACTTTTACCCAACCCCAACCCAGATTTTTTTTTTGCTAGTTGTTTTACGTCGCACCGACACAGATAGGTCTTACGGCGACAATGGGACAGGAAAGGGCTAGGAGTGGGAAGGAAGCGGCCGTGGCCTTAATTAAGGTACAGCCCCAGCATTTGCCTGGTGTGAAAGTGGGAAACCACGGAAAACCATTTTCAGGGCTGCCTACAGTGGTGTTCGAACCTACTATCTCCCGAATACTGGATACTGGCCGCACAACCCAGATTCAACAACTCCCCTACTTTGCAGGAGTCTTGCGACAAACTCAAGAAGAGCATCCCAGTCTCCATGAGGAGGTGGTGAAAGTGCTCTCCATGTTCAATTCCACTGGACTAATACATGCGTTTTAGCTGTGGCAAGGTGTATCAATATCATTTCACATTTAATTGTTGCACATTTTACAGTTACTACAGTATACAAATTACGCATTAGTGTCACTAATCATCATCATATAATGTCCTGCATTATCAATGGCCTACTGCCGACGCTGGGGCAATTCTTCATTTCCACGGCTGAAGAAAACTACCGGTTTGGCGATAAAGAAATCGACAAGCCAAGTTCGAAGATCATTTTTTTAAAAAAGAGCGTCCTTTCATATGGTTCGGTAAAGAAAGGAAAAGGTGAAAAGCGGACGGGACAAGATTGTGGAATAACGGGGTTTAGAAGAACCTCCCAGCCAAACTACTGGTTTCTTTTGTCACGTTAGCGGCATGTAGGCATGAATTACCGTGCAAAAGCAGCATTGATGTCGTCCCGGTAGGTTTTTTTCATAGCGGCCGTAAGACGTCTCACCTGTTGACAGAAAACGTCAGCAATGAACGGTTATATTTCCGGAAAGCAGCTAACAGAACACAAGGCCCTCTTTGTCTCGTCAGATGTTTAGGGCCGATTGCAGAAACGATGACTAGTTTTAAGCCTTAGATATCGTCTACCTAAACAACGTCTAAATCATTCACGATCTTCCATTGCATAAACAATGTTCAGTCGATGTTTAACTAGACATCCCTTAAAGTTTCAATTTTGGTTTGAAAATGGAGACAGAAGTATCTTTCATGAAACTCTTTGCTTGTCGCAACCAATGAAATTCGTCGGTGCGCGCGCCGAACGCCAGTCAGCTGTTTGTCTTCCTACACATTACTCAAATATGGCTGAGCATGACTTGCCCACAGATAAGAGTATCGCTTTGGGTGCAAATTAAATCGCATAATATTATCGGCACTAAAGCGACACGCTACCGTACGGGGAAGTGTAGCTTTCATTATAATGTTGTTACAGTGAGTGTAATCTACTCATAAATACGGTAGCTTCGACGAAGGGAAGATGAAGCAATAGTAATGTGTAACCGAGTGTGTTGTACGGGCCATATAGATGTAGCTTGCATTCTGGAGATCGTAGATTCGAAACGCATCATCGATTGTTTTGATTTGAAGATTGTTTTCCGTAGTTTCCCTATTTTTACACCAGGCAAATACTAGGGTTGTTATTATGGCCACGGCTCTTCTTCCCCAGTCCTCTTTAAACGATAATCACCACCACTTGCCTTTTCCTATCTGATAGTTGCCGAAAACCTATGCAATTATATATATAAAAATCCCATACAACCTACTTTTTAGTTTTCACTATTATGTGTGTTTACTTGGCAGTAAATATAAGTGAATCTCTCCCGGTTGATGTATGTGACAGCCCTCGGACGATCGAGACACGTAATTGTGATATGTATGTTGTCGAAGTGACCTATAATTCCATGAAAATTACCCCATGTATATAATAAAATATATCGATTGCCAAGAATTTATTCAAGTTGACAGTTACCGGACTGTCACTTAGTCAGTCTCAAGAAACAAGTCTCTCGTAAAGCGAAACCTTATTTTATGATTATCTCCCCGTGCATGTCAAACGAATTGCTGCGATTTAGCAGCGGGCGACCCACAGAGAGGCCGTCGGACTAACTTTTCTTCCCGGAATCGTCTCAACATGATAATACAAATTACATATTTCACGGTACATAACCTCTGATTGTGAATTCACTCCTGTCATTTCAGGTTAAACAGTGCTCTCGGCAGTGTTTAAACATGACCGGTTGAACATCGGTTTTAGACAGTGTCTAAGTGATAAATAACGTCTCTGCAATGCGGCAGCCATACTTAGGCATTGTTTAACCGTAGACATCGTCTAAATGCCGTTTCTGCAATCGGCCCTTAGACGTTTTCTCTGATGGGCGCAAGCTCTTGGACGTGAGCTTGCCTTTTGTTTATGGCTCATCCCTTCCTTTCCTTTTGTTATTTCACACAAGGACACCGTTCCTCGTCACGCGGACAAGAATGTTCGATGCAGTTCATTCGGCAACAGAAAACGATCCAGCAAAGACACGCAAATGATTACACTCCTTTGTTTATTGTTTTCCCTTAAGTCATACGGTACATACACACCGCATTTCTGAACATTTCGCAAGGATTGTAAATGTCGCACGAGGGTTGACTGGTTACAGATCATTCTTCTTCTTCTATGGTTCCGCAGTTCATTGTAAACCTTGGTCTCTTCAACAGTCTTCCTCGATCCAACGCTAAAGCTTTCCAATTCCTATAGCCCATTTCCCGAAGCCCTGAGATTTAAAATTCTCGATAATTATAGTAGTTTATTTTATGCATCGCATATTTCCTTGATCATTTGTAACAGTTACTGTATCTCAACTTTTGGCCATCGCCCATAGAAGGGTATCACAATTATTCCCTTTACTTAACGCTAATATAATAGCCTCTCCACATAAAACAAGCTCCTGCTGTTTGTCACAATGATCAGGCCGCTACTCAAGTATGCCCGTCCTATATGGGGCATTGCCGCCAACAGCAACCTGTATACGGTGAAAATCGTCCAAAACCGGGCACTTCGCCTTATTACGGGTGCTGATTAGTTCATTAGAAATACAGACATTCATGACGAATGTCATATCGTCACTCTGGAAGAGAGACGGAGGCTTCTGGTTGGCAAGCTCTGCAAGCGGCTGCCTAATGTAGGCAACCCGCTTGTCAGCCAGCTAGGTAACTACGAGACCGATGTCCTCAAATATAAGAGGCCAAAGGTCATCTTGCTCTAAAACCTGCGCTTGGCGCCAGGCCATACACTGGCCAGCCATGACCTCACTGAAGAACCGAACCCATATTTTCACACATAATTAAAGCAAGCAGGATAATAATAATAGTTTCGTGTACAAGGGTGCAGCCCTTGTAAGGCAGACCCTCCGATGTGGGTGGGCGGCATCTGCCATGTGTAGGTAACTGCGTGTTATGCAGGCATTGGGGAAGTTTTGTTGATAATGACAAGCCGCATTTCCTACTGCCAATCACAATTGAGTTCCGGAGTTTCTACTATAACGGCAGGCTCACTTGGCAACTGCCATTCACAGTAGACATAGAGAGTTTTCATTATAAAGACAGGCCCCTTTTCCTAATGCCAGTCACAATCGAGTGTGGTGTGTGAGTTGCGGGGATGTTGGGGACAGCACAAACACCCAGCCCCCGGGCCACTGGAATTAACCAATGAAGGTTAAAATCCCCGACCCGACCGGGAATTGAACCCGGGACCCTCTAAACCGAAGGCCAGTACGCTGACCATTCAGCCAACGAGTAGGACTAGCAAGCAGGGGAATTCACATATCAAGATAGGGCTCTCAAAACCGGTATCGGTTGACAGGCCACAAATATACACAGGAGTTTGTTTTCTGGATATTTCTAGAGCCTTCGATACGGTCTGGCCTGAGGAACTAATCTATAAAATGAAACATTTCGGCTTCCCACCTCATTTGGCAGCTTTAATTACGAGCTACCTCTCAAAGTCTCGAAGTCCCAAAGTCGACGAAAGAACTGGGTGGGTGGGTTCTGAGAAGGCAGTTAGTCGTCCAACGGCTAGCTACACCTTACTTCAGAAGCGCAGAGGGTGCTCTGAATAAGCAGATTACTGAACAGGTGGACTGAAGCTAGCTCGTGAGGTTTCTACCTCTAGGCTCACTGACATCTCTCCAAACTTTACATTCTCAAATCTTCAGCTCTTGAATGAGCACTTCGACTTTGTAGGTCAGTTGCTATGGAACATTTCTCCCTCAGCGAGTCTTCAATTAGTTTATGTACTGGCAACGTGTAAATCTATCTACTATATACTGTATATACTGTATATACTTGCAACGGTATTCTATACTGTATAGGGATTTCTCCGTAAATTACTGCAAAGGCTTTGAGTAAGAATATATTAAATCGCATGTCTCTTAGCGCTATCCGGGAAAAACAGCATACGTTGTTTCCGATGTAAGGTAGGCATTGGGGAAGTTTTGTTGATAATGACAAGCCGCATTTCCTACTGCCAATCACAATCGATTTCCGGAGTTTCTACTATAACGGCAGGCTCACTTGGCAACTGCCATTCACAGTAGAGATAGAGAGTTTTCATTATAAAGACAGGCCCCTTTTCCTAATGCCAGTCACAATCGAGCTGGAGAGATTTGATTATAATTCAGAAATGCAACGCTATTTAACGTGTCAACAATCCAGACACTACAATAAGCCATAGGACCAAAATTGTAGATCTCTCCAAACATTGAACGGCGATTGTGCTGTTTTGTTATACGACTTATTATTTCTTCTGCTTCTTCGCTAGTGGCTTTACGTCGCACCGACACAGATAAGTCTTATGGCGACGATGGGACAGGAAAGGCCTAGGAGTTGGAAGGAAGCGACCGTGGCCTTAATTAAGGTACAGCCCCAGCATTTGCCTGGTGTGTAAAAAGGGAAACCACGGAAAGACTTACTGTTTAGCCACCAATATTGCCGAAACTAAGGTCTGCACAGTCATTAAAATTGCTTCCATATTTCGATGTTTTCCGGGGCCAGAAATTATACACTTGAACGCCTTGAATTTTTTCCTGACCACACGACACCTCGTAATCTGCAGACTCTCGGGCTGATCAGCGGTCGCTTGTTAAGTAAAGACCATTCAAGGGCTGTAGTGCCATGGGGGAGGAGGGGGGTATGGTGTTATTGCTTGAATCTAAAAAGGCAATGCAGAGGCAAGAAATTAAAGTGTAAAACAGAAATAAAGTAGAAATTGACTAAAGATTATAGCAAATGCCAGAAATCAACTTACGGCGTGAAATAATGGACTGCACTCCGCGGTACTGTTCAAATATTAACAGCGTCCCTTAGTGCTTGGAGGACGATTGTAATCTCCAACGGTATTCCGCCAATCTCCTGCAGAATGGACGGTTGACGTCTCCTTTTTTTTTCTAACCAAGGAACAACCGCGAGTTTACAGGAATGATGATGAAAATGGCAATGCGTTAGTTCCCTGCTGGCAAGCAGTCAGAGACGTTGCCATAGTAACCGGTAGGTTCGTTGTCGGTCACTCATTGCAGAGCATGAGACCCGCAGAAGATAGTAATTTTCACCGTCATTTGAAGAGTAAGCGAAATTATGTACATATCAAAAGTTGTTTATAATGAAGGGACATTTCACATATAGTCCACGGATTTTACAGAAAATCAATAGTATAAGGGAAAATGGACGAAAACTCTTCTGCTTTTCTATACTACCCCCAGTCCCGTCTGTTCAGAAATTTTAAAATCGTACGCATATCGAAATCTTCGTCGGGATTAGTATACTCTGAATATGAAATTTGGTCGAGATCTATCCAGCCGTTTCACCGTGATGGGGAAACAAACAGACAAACAGACACGAAAAATAAAAACCACTGATACGGTCTTGAGTTGACCTAAGACGGAGAAATGTCTGAAAAATTGCCAAAACAAAGGAAATAACAGACAGCGGAGCCCCTACATCTTTATTTATGTAGATTACAGTTGAATAGAATTAACCAAGTGGCTTCAGTAAAGAGAAATTACTTTCTCGTGCAAGTGGTTGAAGGTCATGACAATACTATCTGTAGTATTAGACACACGAGTTGGCGAGTTGGCCATGCGGTTAGGGGCGCGCGGTTGTGAGCTTGCATCCGGGAGATATTGGGTTCGAACCCCATCGTCGGCAGCCCTGAAGATGGTTTTCCGTGGTTTCCCATTTTCACACCGAGCAAATGCTGGGGCCGTACCTTAATTAAAGCCACGACCACTTCATTCCCACTGCCAAGCCGTTCCTATCCCGTCGTCGCCATAAGACCTCTCTGTGTCGGTTGTCGTAAAACAAATGTCAGTAATAAGTATTAATAATTATTATTGTCTTTTCAGTCAATTGAAAGAAAACAAAGCACATGCAGACTAATAGAACTACGACGATAAAATAGTTATATGCTACAACTCAAACCTACGTACCTAACGACTCTGGACATCAAAAGCGTTATAATGTCTAGGTTGCCTTAGGCACAATTCTGTTACTGTATCACTTCTTTTCCTTCCACCTGTTTCCTACTCCACATTCTTCTAATAATGTTGAATAATTTTTGCAATTATTGCGGGGTGCATCAATTCTCTGTTCAATAACTTTACAATTGTATACAGCTAATTTTCGTTATCAATTTTTTTATATCCTCCTCATCTACAAATTTCTCTCGTAATTGCCGTGCCTCTAAACAATCCTTTATAAGTACTAGACATAACAAAGTGGCCTCAGAGAACAAAACGTTATTTACCTTCGTAAATAAATACCCCACTGTACAAAATTCACATTCTGTAAATATCAAGTGCCATGTTACAATAGCGTGTGAACGGAACTAAATTCATACGTCTGTACTTAACATGTTGTAATCTCACCAACTTCTAAATAATTCTCACAATAGTAGGACGTAACAAAACGTCTTACGCATTTGTGTCCTCTTACTTCATATACCGTGAATCGCACAAGTGAATCATTACTTTTAATTTATTTAAAACTGTGTCCAGTGATTTTTTTTTGCTAGGGGCTTTACGTCGCACCGACACAGATAGGTCTTATGGCAACGATGGGATAGGAAAGGCCTAGGAGTTGGAAGGAAGCGGCCGTTGCCTTAATTAAGGTACAGTCCCAGCATTTGCCTGGTGGGAAAATTGGAAACCACGGAAAACCATCTTCAGGGCTGCCGATAGTGGGATTCGAACCTACTATCTCCCGGATGCAAGCTCACAGCCGCGTGCCTGTACGCGCACGGCCAACTCGCCCGGTAGTGAAATTTTCAATACTGCGTCAAGTGAATGAAACTTTCCAAAAATGTCCAGTGAAATGGTTCTTTTGAAAATCTTTAAAAACTATGTCAAGTGAATTTTTGCTTTTGAGTGCGTGTTTGATCCCATTAACATTTGAATCACAGAACAATTTCTCGATTTGTATAAATGCAGTTATAGTAAAGAATTATTCGTGATAGATTATATTGACATTCTTGCTGGGCTGAGTGGCTCAGACGGTAGAACGCTGGACTTATGACACCAACTTGCCAGGTTCGAACCTGACTCCGACCGGTGGTATTTGAAGGTGCTCAAATTCTTCAGCCTCGTGTCGGTAGATTTACAGGCACGTAAAGGAACTCCTGCGGGACTAAATTCTAGCACCTCGGCGTCTCCGAAAACCGTAAAATTTAGTTAGTGGGACGTATTGACATTCTATAGGGTACATCCACATTTCTTTACTCTCTTCATGGGAACTATTTAAACCATTCAATTTAATTTCAAACTACTCCAATGATCACTCGAGTGTTGACTCCCAGACCGTTGCGATCTGCCAGAACTTCCAGAGCTTCTAGTCGTCGTGGGAATTCACATGGTCGCATGGTACAGAGAGCTGACCTATGGTGTGGGGAAGAAGTACCAGCAACAAGCGACATCACCTACCACAACACAAACGACATTCACTCCTCTCTTCCAACTCCGGCTCTATTAAGGGTGATATGCAACTTGTCTTATTTTATGAATAAACAAACAGTTTAATTATTTTTAAAACTTTATTTCGAAAACCTCTCTCTTTGTACGTATTCCTAGCATGGACCGTACACTCCTTGCGTAAATCCATGCTCTCCAAGATGGCCAAGTACGAGCGTTCCTGGTATATTATATATATAAATCTAATCAAAAGTAGCTTCCAGGAAACAACAAAAATCAGGCAAACTAACTTACAGCTTTACATGGCTATTGGTATCATTTTCATACACAAGAGATCTACGGTTCTATGAGAAAGTCAAATCAAAGGGACTTGATTTTCATTCTCAGTGATTTCATGTGCGCTTGCAAGGAAACGGACCTCGCCTTGGTGAGAAGCCAATGGCAATATCACCTGACTGTCCCTCTCCGTTTCATTTGAAATCAAGCGGGAAATCAAATTACAGGGAAAGTTGCTCTCCGATTGTATCGCATAACTGAAATACTTTTATCTCCCTGGACCAAGGACTTAAGGGTTTATCTCAGACTCAGTGTGTTTAAATATAAGAGGGCTGTGACTAAAGTAGTGGCAACGTATTCAGACACTCGCAGGAGATCGGGCATGCGCAAATAGAGTATGGGAGTGGTAAGTTTGTACTGTTGTCGATGTGTTGTGTGCATTCGACGGGCATCCAGTTGAGAGTGGTGTTGCTGTGTAGCGTTGAAGTGAAGAGAGTTGATTTCACCGCTGTAGAGCGTTCGCGGATTAAAATCCAGGCTGCCCTTGGTAGAAATACACCATAATATTATCGAGGATTACTGAAGCCTGTTGTGAGAATGCACTACAATACAGGACGGTTGCACGATGGGTAAAGGCATTTCATGCGGGTCGGAATGACACTGCAGATTTGCACCGCACAGATCGGTCGTCCATTCCTCAAGATCAGATTGACATCGTGAGTGGTCTCGTTTCCGAAAAGATCGGTAGACTGTCCGGGAATTATCCGTAGAGGCATCTGTACTCATCGCAGTAGGGCGCTCCGCTGCTGTCATCAGCAGAGAGCGCCAAACCAGTGGTCCCCAACGGCTTCCCGACTTTTTGCCAAAAGGTAATATACTTTGCGGGTGACTACTTTGAAGAATGTATTGCAATTGCACTGGCTAGTTCATTAAATATTGCCGCTACTTTATCTACAACCCTCGTACGTTGAACGAAGACGCAATCTCAGTTAACTTATTTTCTAGAAACCCCTGGTTCCCAGAATAAAAGAAGTTCTCATGAAAACGGATTTTTGGAACAAGTTATATATGAAGTCAGTGAAGCATTGAGATATGAAGGAAATTGAAAAAGAATAACTCTATCGAGACGATTCAAGGAATTCAAGATAGCTCAGTAGTCAATATAATCTAGATGGTTTTACATGTAGCTTTAATTAAGTTCTTATTTTTCTGATTTACATGCTTCAGTTTCTTTCTATACAGTCAAACGAAGATCTTTTTATAAGGCCATATATCTCATCCTGAAACATAAAAACTTTTAATGGCATTGCTATTTACATAATATATAGCCTATATCTACATCGTACACCGTATTTTATTTTCATCTGAATACAACGAAGAAGTTTTCCTATGAAATAGTCTTTCAAAATCAGGTTTTCGGAGTCAAAGGTATCTTATAAATAATTTTGCAATAATAATCTTATTTCCAGATTATTATAAACTGATCATGGTCATCAAGCACTTGGTGGCAACGTAAGGTGAAAACAATTCATAAAAAAAACGAATTCACACGAGTTGATGCTGGTTATTGTGGTGGTAGTAATGGCTGTGGTGGTCGAGATTGTGAGCATAATTATTGTTTTAAGAGGAGATTTCTAGCCAGCCATCTCCTCTGACTCCAAGGCTTAACGTTATCTCTTCTGTTCCTCGGAAACAGATTGCCTAGTTATTTATGAAAATTGTACATACTTTCTTTGAAATGGAATACGAACCAATACTTTAAACAACTACATTAATTAAATACATACATACATACTGCACCCTATACTAACCAAGGGTACAATACATGCATACACATATACACAAACACATACGTACATAATACATACATACTTCATTATAGACTCTTATGCCTTTCAGCGTTCAGTCTGCAAACCTCTGTGTATTTACAAAACGCCACCAAAATTCTCTATTTGTACTCACCTCTGAGGCCTCGTTTTGCTCCACACCTCTTTGTATAGATATAAAGCAGAATGTCTGTCTATGTGTCTGTTCCTTATACAAATCCATACCGTTCCATCAATTTCAACTAAAGTGTGTATACGTACCTATTAAGACCCTGCGAGTAACCCCATCTACAGGAAATTGTAACATCCCTCTCCATTCCCTGGATTTAGGCCCTCTTTCAAATTAACATAGGCTAATATAGGCGAAATATTCAATTTGTCGTACAAGGACAAGACAAAGCTAATTTTAAGCGTCACGATGCGTAGAACAAAACCATGTTTTAAGGGCCTAAAACCAACCGTTTTTGGAGATATTAGCATCATACTACCCGGCCTTAGGAATTGGATGAAGAAATGGCCAGCAGCAACCACGGCAAATACAGCTCAAGGATTCTGCAGTAGAATACAAGTCTGGTGTTCGAAGTAGGCACGTGTGTAAATGTAGGCTAGACCAAGGAGAGATTGTGATACACATAGCTGTCTGAAAAAAGCACTGTGTGGGTAGGCCACCCCTAACGGTTGTGGTCGGGAGAGGGTGGCATATATAAAAATAACCGAAAATAGTATCAAAGCCATAGTTTTCCAGGTCGCTGAGATGAACAGTGACACTCCGCATGTCGTTTAAGTCCAAGTTCAGTCCCCATCGACATGGGGGCGAGAAGGGCTGAAAAAAGTCCAAAATGGCCCAGTTTATGGATTTATGTGTGTGCGCCCCTCTGAGCGGGAGTGGAAAGGGGCTGGCGTATAAAAGTAATAGGAAGCTACCAATAAAAAAAAGTAGAATCCGTAGTTTTCGGTATCGCTGAGATGAATATTGACAGTCTAGATGTCGTTTAAGTCCAAGTTCACCAGCATCGGCACGGTGGTGAGAAGGGGTGAAAAAAATATTCATATCCAAAATAACCGAGATTATGGATGAATGTATGTTCCAGCATAGCTTACAAACAAACAAACAAACAACAAAGAAACAAAAATGACTGTGGGGGCAGGACTCCCCTAACACCGTGACCCTTTGGGTGCCATTTAAGTCATACTTCAGGCCCAGTCGGAATAGAGGTTGACAAGGGGTGAAAAAAAGGAATGTTAAAAAAACCGAGATTATCGTTGTGGATGTATGTGTTATATTCCAGTATTTTGACACTCCGCATATTGTTTAAGTCCAAGTTCAGTCCCCATCGGCACGGGGATGAAAAAGGCTGAAAAAAGTCCAAAAGGGCACAGTTTATGGCTTTATGTGTGTGCACCCCTCTGAGCGGAAGTGGAAAGGGGGTGAAGTAAAAAAGTAATAGGAAACGACCAATATTAAAGTAGCATCCATAGTTTTCGGTATCACTGAGATGAATATTGACACTCTAGATGTCGTTTAAGTCCAAGTTCACCCGCATCCGCATGGGGGTGAGAAGGGGTGAAAGAGAAAATATCCATATCCAAAATAACAGAGATTATGAATGAATTTGTGTTCCAGCATAGCTTTCAAACAAACAAATAAACAAACAAACAAACAAACAAAAAATTACTGTGGGGGCAAAACTCCCCTAACACCGTGACACTTTTGGTGCCAGTTAAGTCATGCTTCAGGCACAGTCGGAATGGAGGTTGAGAGGGCGTGAAAAAATAATGTCCAAAATGACCGAGATTAACGTTCTTTACACAGTTTTGGTGTCGCTCGGTTGATTGTTGACAATCCCAGTGATAGTTGGAATCGTGTACATTATATCTACAATGCGACGTGTAAATACATTACGTTATAATTTATTTTTATTATTGGTTGAAAGAATCTACTGCTTACCAGAAAATCGGGGCTGCCACAAGGAAATAATTTAAGGTAAATCAAAATAATTTCAAGCTAGAACGTAAAATAGTACACATAACAATATTTCTAAATTTAGAAATTTACAAGAGAGTTCATAAAAAATTAAGCAACGTCACAGTTAAGAAAACACTTGAAACAGGTAATACAAATACTAAAAGTAAAAGGTGTGAAAGAGTAAATTACCAAAATTGTAGATGTACATGTGTACAGTATCTTCTACAATAGCTCTCAACCACAATTCGTACAAATGCGAATTACACTCTCGAAAAGATACTGGAGGAGTAAAACGCCTTCTAGCAAACCTAGGAGAGGGAATGACGTACAAGAATAATCGAAAACGACCAATATTAGCGTCAAATTCATACCTTGCGCGGTAGCTGAGTTGTATTGTGGCACTCTGGATGCCGTTTAAGTACCAGTTCAGCTGCGAAGGCATGGCGAAAAGTGGTGATGAGGAAAATGTCCAAACTTACCGAGATTAGTTTAATTACCGAGAAACGAAATAATCTATAAGACTTGAAATTAAGCACATTACTATAACTTCTAAACTACAAAATAGTTTTTAATCAGTCAACGTCACAATAACGGTAAATGTACAAAAATTCTCTTCACGCATAATAAAATTAACGGGTAATAAATAAATAAATAAATAAATAAATACAAATGTAAACAGACTCTGGGATGGGTTTAAAGCAATTGTTGAGGAATGTGAAAATAGGTTTGTGCCTTTAAAGGTGGTAAGGAATGGTAAAGTTCCACGATATTATAACAGAGAAGTAAAGAGACTAAGAAGGAGGTGCAGGTTGGAAAGAAATAGAGTTAGAAATGGCTGCGGAAGCAAGGAGAAATTGAAGGAACTTACTAGGAAATTGAATCAAGCAAAGACGTCAGCTAAGGATAACATGATGGCAAGCATAATTGGCAGTCATACAAATTTTAGTGAAAAATGGAAGGGTATGTATAGGTATTTTAAGGCAGAAACAGGTTCCAAGAAGGACATTCCAGGAATAATTAATGAAAAAGGGGAGTGTGTATGTGAGGATCTTGAAAAGGCAGAAGTATTCAGTCAGCAGTATGTAATGATTGTTGGTTCAAGGATAATGTTCAGATAGAGGAGGTGACTAATAAAGAAGTATTACAATTTACCTATGATAATAATGACATTTACAGTAACATACAAAAGATGAAAACTAGAAAAGCGGCTGGAATTGGTAAGATTTCTGGGGATATACTAAAAGCAATGGGTTGGGATATAGTACCATATCTGAAGTAGTTACTTGAATACTGTGAACATGAAGGAGCTATACCAAATAAATGGAGAGTTGCTGTAGTAGCCCCAGTGTACAAAGGAAAGGGTGATAGACATAAAGCTGAAAATTACAGGACGGTCAGTTTGGCATGTATTGGATGTAAGCTTTGGGAAAGCATTCTTTCGGATTATATTAGACATGTTTGCGAAATTAATAACTGGGTTGACAGAAGGCACTTTGGGTTTAGGAAAAGTTATTCCACTGAAGCTCAACTTGTAGGATTCCAACAAGATATAGCAGATATCCTGGACTCAGGAGCTCAAATGGACTGTATCGCGATTGGCCTTTCTAAGGCATTTGATAGGATAGATCATGGGAGACTACTGGGAAAAATGAGTCCAACTGGACTAGAAAAAAGGAGTGACTGAGTGGGTTGCTGTATTTCTAGAAAATAGAACTCAGAGAATTAGAGTAGGCGAAGCTATACCTCACCCTGTAATAATTAAGAGGGGAATTCCTCAAGGCAGTATTATTGGACCTTTATGTTTTCTTATATATAAATGATATATGTTAAGAAGTGGAATCAGAGATAAGGCTGTTTGCAGATGATGTTATTCTATACAGAGTAATAAATAAGTTACAAGATTGTGAGCGGCTGCAGGGTGACCTCGATAGTGTTGCGAGATGGACGGTGGGCAATGGTATGATGATAAACGGGGTTAAAAGTCAGGTTGTGAGTTTCACAAATCGGAAAAGTCCTCGCAATTTTAATTACTGTGTTGATGGGGTGAAAGTTCCTTTTGGGGGTCATTGTAAGTACCTACGTGTTAATATCAGGAAAGATCTTCATTGGGGTGATCACATAAATATGATTGTTAATAAAGGGTACAGATCTTTGCACATGGTTATGAGTGTATCTAGGTGTTGTAGTAAGGATGTAAAGGAGAGGGCATATAAGGATCAGGTAAGACCCCAACTAGAGTATGGTTCCAGTGTACGGGACCTTCACCAGGATTACTTGATTCACGAACTGGAAAAAATCCAAAGAAAAGCAGCTCGATTTGTTCTGGGTGATTTCCGACAAAAGAGTAGCGTTACAAAAATGTTGCAAAGTTTGGAGTTGGAAGAATTGGGAGAAAGGAGACGAGCTGCTCGACTAAGTGGTATGTTCTGAACAGTCAGTGGAAAGATGGCGTGGAATGACATCAGTAGACGAATATGTTTGAGTGAAATTTTTTAAAGTAGGAAAGATCACAATATGAAGATAAAGCTGGAATCAAGAGACAAATTAGGGCAAATATTCGTTTATAGAAAGGGGAGTTAGGGATTGGAATAACTTACCAAGGGAGATGTTCAATAAATTTCCAATTTCTTTGCGATCATTTAAGAAAAGGCAAGGAAACAACAGATAGTGTATCTGCCACCTGGGCGACTGCCCTAAATGCAGATCAGTATTGATTGATTGATTGATTGATTGATTGATTGATTGATTGATTGATTGATTGATTGATTGATTGATTGATTGATTGATTGATTGATTGATTGATTGATTGATTGATTGATTGATTGATTGATTGATTGATTGATTGATTGATTGATTGATTGATTGATTGATTGATTGATTGATTGATTGATTGATTGATTGATTGATTGATTGATTGATTGATTGATTGATTGATTGATTGATTGATTGATTGATTGATTGATTGATTGATTGATTGATTGATTGATTGATTGATTGATTGATTGATTGATTGATTGATTGATTGATTGATAAAGTACCTAAAGGTAAACAATCAATAAAATGCCCGGTCAGCGCCGGGTAATATAGCTAGTATTGGATATACTGTATCTCAAGTGTTGTAATAATCTGTTTATGTGACAAATACGTCCATTCTATGAAAAGACTTTTCCTTCAGCAGAGTCTGAACTTTGAGTTTAATGTGCAAGTGGCACATATTTTGCAATACTGTATCATTGCAATTCTCCTTTAATAACATTTTGTTTCGTGTGTTTGAAATAACTCTCTTAATACACAACAGTAGCCTAAACAGGAGGATGTGGAATTATATATATCACTTCTACAGTGTGTACCGTAAAAGGGAGCCTATTGATCTGAATGTTAGTACACTACTACCATGGCCGACTTAATGCCGTATCTTAAACTAGTGTCTTCTATTTCAACACACTCTATTTATACAAATCTACAGCCCATCCACCTCTCAAGGTCACTATTCCTAAGTAACTTTTTGTGACGTCACTTCCGTTATACATATCGTCACGTCACGCACATTTTCGGACGTCACCCAGCCCTAAGACATATTCATGTCAAAATAATTTGTATATGACGCCATTGTTTAGCGTACTATCAAAGGCATGGTGTACGAGACTCCTGTGCCATAAAAAAAGTACGTTATCGCTATAAATCATTCCATGTTAAAAAGTCAGTATTGCTCTTATGTGAGAATTAAGGACATACAGACCCAGAAATGTTTGGAAGAATGTAGGGAGAGGCCTTCGCTCAGCCTATTCTACAAGGTATACCAGCTCTCAAAATTACGTATAAGATTTGGGGATGGAAGATTTAAGGGTGGCTTACTATGGTGGCTCTTGGGGATGCATAGAAACAAAGGGTGGAACAGGATCAGGAAGAACTCTCAGTGTATACTATGTGAGGCGGAACAAGATGACTTACACTTTCTTTGTGACTGTAAAGGAACAGAGAAATTAAGGGCAAAATTCCTAAATGTTAAGCAGCAAAAAATGTGCACGCAAAGAGATGAACAAAAAATTACTGTATGGATTGCAAATCAGTGGAGAAATGACAGTGGCCTGAATAAGTTTTTATGCGCAGTGAGAAAACAATGTATCAGAGAAATACGAGGCAGTATATGATGTAACGGCATGGAATGTAAATAGTGTAGTGGCCAGCATAATCAGGTCAGAAAGAGATTGGCACTCAGTATTTTAGAGGCTAGGACAACGTCAGCGTGTACTAATAATTACATTAGACGTGCTGACAGGGTAGGAAGTAGAAGCAGGTTCACAGGGGTGCGACATCTTGCTTATTATTATAATTGCCTTAACTTTACATTAACTATTTTATCTAGCATACCATTTTAATTTGTTAATTGCCATTGTCAGCTCACATGCTGTTTGCCGAAATGCCATGGCTACCGGACCTCCGAGAAGGAGTTGTCCAAAGCCCTTATGGATATAGATTTTAATTTATTGTACTTACTTATTTTATTTATGTATTTAGTTATTTACTTATTTTTAATTTATAACCCGATGTGAATAAGAACATATATTGGGCGGAAGCCTATTTGTTCAACAATAAATACTACTACTATTGCTCTTATGGATCTACAAGGAGTGAACACACCCCTTCTTAGACACCAATAATTCCTCGTGATTAAGGAATATTTCTGTACTGTACAGCTGTTTTTACTAAAGAATTTGATGCTGTGCCGTGCAGAGTATGATTTGTACTGATACGTAAATTCGCTATGATATTTATTTCTGCTCGGTTTTGTTATTTCTTAGGCGCATATTATTTTTAACGCCGTTTTCCCGTATTGCTGTGAAAATCAAAATGATCCCCCACTAGCCCCCTCCCCCACCGCCCCCTTGAGGAAATAAAAATACTTTGCATCTTCCCCTTTTAACTTGTTCTTAAATGTTGAGTTTCACAAATTTATGTGTCGCCGTTTTCCCGTATTGCTGTGAAAACCTAAATGAGCTCCCTTTAAAAACCCCGTCCTCTTGAGTTCCTAAAAGTAATTTTCAGCTTAGAATCTTCCCCCATTCATCTTGAAATGAAATGCTGAGTTTCACCAATATATGGGCTGTCGTTTTCCTTGATGCTGTGGAGCAGATCAGTTCGATATGGCAACCCTGTTGTCATAAGGGCAATACTTTCTTAACGTGGAATGACCTATAGAACCCACGCCGCCAGCTGCGGCGATTGGGAATTAGAAGTGGGGCCGGGGGCAAAAATGTTCAGACAACGAAATGTACCCGCGTTTGTGGGATATAGTGGAAGGGGGGGGGGGGGATATATTTTGATTCAATTCTCTACGATAAACTTTCACCAAAGGAACAATATTACAGACGCATTACAATTAAATATAAGTCCGGTGTAATCATACAACTAAAAATCTTCTACCATTTGACTTCACACTAAGAAACTAACAGACATTAAAAAGACTGCCAGATTGACGAATGCGCGCGGCAAGTGGATGAAGGATACCTCAGCGTCCACGAGCTTGGCAAAAGATACAACCTGTGACAATAAAGTTCGGTGAATGAAGTCAGAACGGTAGAACCGGCAACACTGGCGACACACAACGCTGCACCCGTGTACCAGCAGGTTTTGACCACCTGCTCCCAGCGCTGTTCAGTTGAGCATCGTGTGCGTGCTGTGTAAGACCTGTTTGACACAGTGCTTGTTTAGTGCGTTGGTTCTGAACTGCGAACAGGTGCGTGAACGACAAAAGCAATATACAGTTTTGTTTTAAGCTTTTCAAGACACCGAAAGAAACGCATGCGATGCTGGTACGTGTTTATGAAGATCAAGCCCTGTCCTTGAAGTGTGTGTACGGGTGGTTCGCCCGTTTTCGAGGAGGCCGGATAAATGTTTCTGACAACTCCCGTAGCGGAAGACCGACGACCGCCGTCAGTGACGAAAACACTGAGAAGGTGAGGACATTAATCACGAACGATCGGTGATTAACTGTGCGCGTGATAGCGGATAAATTGCAGATTAACCGTGAATCTGCGACAAATCGTTACCCAGAAGTTAGGGAAGAGGAAAACGTGTTCTCTTCTTGTGAAACATCACTTGACTGACGATCAAAAGCAGACACGTTTAGAGGCTTCAAAGGATTTTGTCGAAACGGCAGATACGACACCAAATTTCTTGAACTGTATTGTCATAGAGGATGAAACCTGGTGTCTCAGGTACGACCCTGAAACGAAACGGCAAAGCATGGAATGGCGTTCTCCGGGATCCTGCAGACTTCTTCCTATTCCCACGACTCAAACCCGCTTTGAAAGTAAAGAGATTTGACGATAATCCTGATATCCAACGAAACGTGACGAGGCTTTTGAACACCCACCCAGAGGAAGCCTTCCTGCAAAGTTTCCAGGACATGTATCGCCGATCTCAGCAGTGCATAGTTATGGAAGGGGACTATTTCGAAAGACAGTAAGGTCACTGTCGTGCATTGTTCATCTATGTTGATAGTACAGGACTATTCACCGAACCTTATTGTCACAGGTTGTATATACCCCTGCTACCCTTCCTCCAGCACATGCAAAGTGTCCACTACTTACCGTGGCGCTATACAAATCGGTTAGCCGTGACGAACGACATCTTGTACGAATTTCTGCTAATCATTTTGTTAATAATTAAAGAAAATAAAGGAAATAAATAGCTGATAAAACACGAGGCTTGTACAAATTGCTTGTTTTAATAATTCAACTACCCCCGCCCCCCCCACCCCAAAAAAAATCGCCACTACTGCGACGCAACGACTGAAGCACTGAACACACAACCACACATTTTTGATGACATGCACCAATCTCTGCACCACAAAGTTCTGTAATAAAGTTTAAAGTTGGAGGTCGACAATTCGAACCACTTTTGTAATGAAATGCACGAAGTGTTGCTCTTGACAAAATGTGGAACGCATACCAATCGCCATATCCGAAGCGTTGTCAACCATTGACAGTCTCATAGCGCTCATAGTTTCCGGCATAACTTATGATACTAAACGTCGCATTTATATTTGATACTGGTTTAACGTCGCACTAACACATCGGAGGTTTTCGACGACTGGTCTCCCTTCAAATCACATGAATATTTTACTCATCGAAGATTTTCGGCGACGCAAGCCTGGGAGAGGGATAGGATTGGGATGGCGGTGGCCGTCGCCTTAAATAAAGTAAAGTCTCAGCATTTACTTGGTGTGAAAATGAGAAACCACGGAAAAGCATCTTCAGGTCCGCCGATGGTGGAATTCGAACTCACTATCTCCTGAATGCAAGCTCACAGCTTCGCGCTCCAAACCGCACGGCGAACTCGCTTAGTCGCACTTATCCTGAATAATTCTGTCTAAATGGTGGTGGCCATTATTCAGAGACTCAACGCTGACCATTCAGCCAAGGAGTCGGGCAAGCAACCTCTCTTAGCACTAATTATAGGAAAAAAAAGACACATAACCCTTCGAAGAATGAAGATGGGAGGAAAAGAAAAGGAAAGTCCACGAAAGCCGTAAAAGTGTAAACAATTTAAACCTCCTAAACCTAGCAGCCTGTCTCTGTGGTGCAGTGGTTAGTGTGATTAGCTGCCACCCCCGGAAACCCAGGTTCAATTCCCGGCTCTGCCTCGAAATTTGAAAACTGGTACGAGGGCTGGAACAGGGTCCACTCAGCCTTGGGAGGTCAAATGAGTAGAGGGGTGGGTTCTATTCCCACCTCAGCCATCCTGGAAGTGGTTTTCCGTGGTTTCCCACTTCTCCTCCAGGCAAAATGCCGGGATGGGACCTAACTTAAGGCCACGGCCGCTTCCTTCCCTCTTCCTTGTCTATCCCTTCCAATCTTCCCATCCCCCACCAAGGCACCTGCTCAGCATAGCAGGTGAGGCCGCCTGGGCGAGGTACTGGTCATCCTCCCCAGTTGTATCCCCCGACCCAGAGTCTGAAGTTCTAGGACACTGCCCTTAAGGTGGTAGAGGTGGGATCCCTCGCTGAGTCCGAGGGGAAAACCGACCCTGGAGGGTAAACAGATAAAGAAGAAGAAGAAGAAAACCTAATAATATTGGGGTCGGGAAAGAACAAGTGTTGACCATGGGAGATCAAATAGGAAAGATAAAAATGGGGAGCCTGCCACATACAAGTGAAGGCAATACTAGATTTAACTAGAGGACCCATGGATGCCAGCCCACTTCTCCAAGTTGAAAGCCCCTTTACGACAGGCAGGGGATAGTTCGCATGTATACTACCGCCCTTACCCACAGGTGTGAATACATTTTAATATAAATTTTGCAATTCGATCAACAATTTAGGATTTTATCTCATTTTAAGTACGCATTAAATGGTTTAGGCCTACAGGTCGTGAAAAATGAAACGCAAAATTACAAGCCTTTCTATTTCGTGTAATATAGCTTTCGCGAGAACCCCTCCCCCTCCCCCGAGACAACCATTTAATAATAAGCCTTAAGTATTTTAGTCGTTAAGTCCTCTCTCTCTCTCAGATTTGGATGAATCAGTAAAGCTTTGCCATTGTCAACTTAGGGCCGTGTAATATTTGCGATAGGCAAAATGATACAATAAGGGAAATATTTGTTCTGTTCATCCACGTTAGAACTACACAATTCAAATTTTTATTAATGAATTAATATGTGTGAATTTTTGTACAGTGGATACGGTTCTAACCTGTTTCTTGTGTTTTACATTTTCTTTCTTTGGTCATTCTTCATTAATATAAAAGTTTTTTTCAAATTACGCGTTAAAGATATTGATCACTTTATTTAGAAGTATTGGGGGTTGCCTAACCGGTGCTCTGTTCACCCAGAAGACGGGTTCAGTTCTCTGTCAGGAAGTCGATTTTCTTTTTAACAAGTCTCTCACTTTTGGACAGACACATAGTCGTGAGGTTCACCCAGCTTACAACATAAATTCGTCATTTTCGTCCTTTAGCATAGATTTCACATTGTCTTCTTTCTTAATCTGCTCACCTTCCAGGGTTGGTTTTTCCCTCGGACTCAGCGAGGGATTCCACCTCAACCACCTCAAGGGCAGTGTCCTGGAGATTCATACTCTGGGTCGGGGGATACAACTGGGGAGGATGACTAGTACCTCGCCCAGGCGGCCTCACCTGCTATGTTGTACAGGAGCCTTCTGGAGGGATGGGAAGATTGGAAGGGATAGGCAAGGAAGAGGGAAGGAAGCGGCCGTGGCCTTAAGTTAAGTACCATCCCGGCATTTGCCTGGAGGAGAAGTAGGAAACCATGGAAAACCACTTCCAGGATGGCTGAGGTGGGAATCGAACCCACCTCTACTCAGTTGACCTCCCGAGGCTGAGTGGACCCCGTTCCAGCCCTTGTACCACTTTTCAAACTTCGAGGCAGAGCCGGGAATCGAACCCGAGCCTCCGGGGATGGCAGCTAATCACACTAACCACTACACCACAGAGGCGGCCTAGATTTCACAATTTGATTTTTTAAAATCAGATTTTATTTCGTTTTCAGAACGCATTGAAAAGTGGTTTAGAGGTCATGAGAAATGAAAATACAAAATTATAAGCTTTTATACTTAGTAGTTTGTGTAATATAACCTTTGTGAGAAACCCACCCACCCTGACCTCCACGTAATAAAAATCCGTAAGTACTTTTTGATTAAGTATTTTCTCTCATGTTCTAAGGGTGTGGTGACATCATAGTGCAAAAATATGTTGACAGTTAGTTCTTAGGTCGAACGTATTTTTCGCTAGTCAGAAGTAGCCTGCAGTGTTCTAGGGTAGCAGTAAATCGAATGAAGGGCGTGAATCCCGGGATGCGGAGTGTGTGCGTAGAGGGGAGATGGCCGCGTGGGATGTGACCGATGCGTGAGATTGCGGGTGGGCGAGCTTGTCCGCTAAAGGTTAGCAAGCTGTGCACTTTCTTAATGTCACATGTACCATCATTAACGCCCACGACACTCACTCTTCTAACAATAGTAGAACTTAAACAAACCATCCACATTAAGTGGTTAGCACATAAAATATCCATCTCTAAACAGTAAGTCAATTATCCAAACTCAATTCCTGTTAAGTGGCTCGAGTCATCGTAGTCATTATCCCTGTGCACTTATTGGTTGTGATAATTCTGTCTAATAATTTGTATTACTATGGTGGTATTTTTCTTTTTACCTGCCTTCTAGGGTGTGTATCCTCCCAGGATGGCAGTATACCAACAAGGGGACTGTTGGGGTTGGACGATAGTCATAGTGCGTCCCTACCTTAAACAAGAGAATGAAGTTAGCTGATGTATTTGCCTCTCACTCGCACACATGTGTCCTGTAATTAGCTTCGTCCTTTTCTACCTCCACGATTTTGCCTATTTCCCAATAATCCAAAGAGATAAATCTAATAGAATGTAGAGAATTTTTCTCTCTTTCTATTGATGTCAAATATAGTTTTCAATAATTAATACAAGACCTTTTTGTTTACAATTACGTTATTTTGTCGCGAATCAAAATGTTTTGCAACTAAATAACTTATCACGCCGCGCATAAATAAAAAAACAATGATGAAAACTGATTTTTTTAGATTGGCTGATATTGATATGAAATACCCTCTTTCCCTGACTATAGATTTTACATAAGAAGAAAACTATAACTGTTTTTAGTAAATACTACTTGAAAATTTTCGTATGGTAACACAAGAAAGTGTCCACCTTTGTGGTGTAGTGGTTAGTGTGATTAGCTACCATTCCCGGAGGCCCGGGATCGATTCCCGGCTCTGCCACGAAATTTGAAAAGTGATACGAGGGCTGGAACGGGGTCCACTCAGCCTCGGGAGGTCAACTGAGTAGAGGAGGGTTTGATTCCCTCCTCATCCATCCTCGAAGTGGTCTTCCGTGGTTTCCCACTTCTCCTTCAGGCAAATGCCGGGATGGTACCTAAAAATGCCACGGACGCTTCCTTCCATCTTCCTTGTCTATCCCTTCCAAACATCCCATCCCCCCACAAGGCCCCTGTTCGGCATAGCAAGTGAGGCCGCCTGGGCGAGGTACTGGACATCCTCCCCAGTTGTTTCCCCCGACCCAGAGTCTGAAGCTCTAGGACACTGCCCTTGAGGCAGTAGCGCTGGGATCCCTCGCTGAGTCCGAGGAAAAAACCGACCCTAGAGGGTAAATCGATCAAAAAGAAGATAGGATAACTTTAGATATGTAATTTTTATCGATAGGACCACTAATAACATAGATATTTGAGAATTATATTTTAGGCTTTTCCTTAAACTACCATTTCACTCAGCGAGATCGTCCTCACGTTTCGGTACAGTTCATCCCTTGATCTTCGTTTCCATCTTTCACCTCCTCTTTTTGGTCCCAGTCTCTTTCTGAGAGTAGTCTCCGTGGCTCAGGCGCCAACGCGCCGGCCTCTCAACGCTGGGATCCGTGGTTCAAATCCCGGTCACTCCGTTTGAGATTTGTGCTGGACAAAGCATAGGCGGTGCAGGTTTTCCTCCGGGTACTCCGGTTATCCCTGTCATCTTTCATTCCAACAACACTCTCCAATGTCATTTTATTGCATCTGTCAGTAGTATAATGGGAGAGTTCGGCCGCCACCTCCACCTCAGGCTCCCAGTGGCCACCTCCACCTCCACCTCAGCCAGAGGCCTCCCAGTGGCCACCTCCACCTCCACCTCAGCCAGAGGCCTCCCAGATGCCTCCTCCACCTCTCGCGGGAAATTTGAATTTGTAAACAAAGCCACGTGCTTTTTGACAGACAACAACGCACCGCTAACCTCAGTACTGCCATCTTGACGGGCCTAAACCTCAGTAGTACCAACTTAACCTAACTAGCGCGAGGTAAACAAAGCCACGTGCTTTTTGACAGCCACGTGCTTTTTTGACAGCTGTCATCCGCCATCTTTAAACCACAGAGCACTGTGCTGCCCTCTTTATCGTAGTAGATGTAAAATTCATCACCTGTCATCGGCAGTGCTGCCATCTTGACGAGCCTAAACCTTAGTGCTACCAACTTAACCTCACTAGCGCTTGGTAAACAAAGCCACGTGCTTTTTGACAGCCACATGCTTTTTTGACAGCTGTCATCCGCCATCTTTAAACTACAGAGCACTGTGCTGCCCTCTTGCGTCACCTGTCATCGGCAATGCTGTCATCTTGGCGGGCCTAAACCTTAGTGCTACCAACTTAACCTAACTAGCGCGTGTTAAACAAAGCCACGTGCTGTTTTGACAGCTGTCATCCGCCATCTTTAAACCACAAAGCACTGTGCTGCCCTCTTGCGTCACCTGTCATCGGCAGTGCTGTCATCTTGGTGGGCCTAAACCTTAGTGCTACCAACTTAACCTAACTAGCGCGTGTTAAACAAAGCCACGTGTTTTTTTTGACAGCTGTCATCCACCATCTTTAATCTATAGAGCACAGTGCTGCCCTCTTTAGCTACTTACCTTTGAAATGTGGTGGCGGATAATTTGAAAAATGCTTTTCGACAAGCAGCCATCTTTAATCCAGAGAGAACAGTGCTGCCCTCTATGTGGTGGCGGCAAATTGAAAAATTCCACGTGCTCTTGTTTGAAAACAAACTCACGTGCTTTTTTGACAGCTGTCATCTGCTATCTTTAATCTATAGAGCACAGTGCTGCCCTCTTTAGTTTGAAATGTGGTGGTGGTAAATTCCACGTGCTCTTGTTTGGAAACAAAGCCACGTGCAGCTGTCATCCGCCATCTTTAATCAACAGAGCACTGTGCTACTATCATGCGGGCAATTTCATCACCTGTCATCCGCCATCTTTAATCCACAGAACACCATGCTGCCCTCTTTGTGGCTACTACCTTAAGCACGTAGTAGCGGGCAATTTGAAAACTTCTGTTAGCTATCATCCGCCATCTTTAATCAAGAGAGCACTGTGCTGCCATCTTTAGCTAGATACCTTTGAAATGTGGTGGCGGCAAATTGAAAAATTCCACGTGCTCTTGTTTGGAAACAAACTCACGTGCTTTTTCGACAGCTACCATCCGCCATCTTTAATCAACAGAGCATAGTGCTACCCTCTTTAGTTTGAAATGTGATGGCGGCAAATTCCACGTGCTCTTGTTTGGTAAACATAGCCATATGCTTTTTTGACAGCTGTCATCCGCCATCTTTAATACAGAGAGCACCGTGCTGCCCTCTTTATTGTAGTAGATGTAAATTCGTCACCTGTCATCCGCAGTGCTGCCATCTTTAGCTAGATACCTTTGAAAAGTGGTGGCGGATAATTTAAAAAGAAAAATTCTACAGCAGCCCTCTCTCGACGCTAATTGCATAAGATGGTGGCTATACATGACTCCTTAAGGGTGCTTACGCAAGATGGCTGCTATACACAGGTTCTTATGAGACGCTCTTGGGATGCTTGCGCAAGATGGCAGTTATACATGGCTCCTTATGAGATGCCCTAGGGATGCTTGCGCAAGATAGCGGCTGCTCTTATGGGACGGCTTAAGGGTCCTTGGCTTGAGACGCCCTAAGAATGCTTGCGCAAGATGGCGGACACAAGATGGCGGCTATACACAACTCCTTATGAGACGCTTTAAGGGTGCTTGCGCAAGATGGTTGCTACTCTTAGCTTAGAGGCTAACGTGTCGTGATAGTTCGATTCATTAAATTTAGGGCTTAAATGCAAAATGTTAAATATATCGAAAACGGTGCACCGTAGAGCAAAACGGACAAAATTTTTCTGCCTAATACCTAGGTTCGCAGTATGAGGAACAAGAAAATCATAGTCTAGTGATGGGATCAACGGTTCGGTTCCTACTTAGGCCCTTTGGCATTTGCTCTGTTTTAGCTTGTATTGAAGCGAGTCTTCGTAACATGATCAGGTCTAGCTATCGTAGAGAGTATAACGTACCGTGCAGGTTCGATTCATTAAATTTGGAGGCTTAAATGCAAAATGTTAAATATCTCGAAAACGATGCATCGTAGAGCAAAACGGACAAAATTTTTCCGCCTAATACGTAGGTTCGTAGTATCAGGAACAAGAAAAAACATAGTCTAATGATGAGATCAACGGTTCGATTCCTACTTAAGCCCTTTGGCATTCGCAGCTATCTATTTCTACAAGATGGTGGCTGCTCTTATGAGAAACAAGATGCCTTGAGACGTCCTAGGGATGCTTACGCAAGATGGCAGACACAAAATGGTGACTATACATAGCTCCTTATGAGACGGCCTAGGGGTGCTCGCACAAGATGGCGGCTACTCTTATGAAGAAAGCTAGCTTAGAGGCTACTGCGCAAGATAACAGCTGCTGTTATGCATGTGGTGGAGGGCAATTTGAAATTCTATGTGCTTAATCAACAGAGCACCCTGCTGCCCTCTTTAGCTGAAATGTGGTGGTGGATAATTTGAAAAATTCTTTTGACAGCTATCATCTTTAAAAACAATGGCGACTATACATAGGCTGTTAAGGTCTTATCATTCTCCTCCTCCTCCTCCTCCTCCTCCTCCTCCTCCTCCCCCTCCTCCTTCTCTACCTCCTCCTCCGCCTCTTATGTCAAGGCATAGCTTTATATCGAACAAGTTTAAACCTGCATCGCGAAGGCAAGCGTGTGCAGCGATAACATTATTGTGCATGTTTAGACATAAGAAGAGTAGAATCAAACGCTGTACTCGATACGACATGTGATCAGAACATTGATTGATGCGTTCAGAAAAACAAAATAAGTGATCAAGACTAGAATCGAACAATGTACTCAATACATCATGTGTTTAGAATATGTCAGGGGATACGCTTGTTCTAAGAAGATCAGATTGAAACATAACAAGACTAGAATAGAACACTGTAATCGATGTTGTTAACTTCAACATGTGATCAGAACATTGATTGATGTGTTCAGAACACAAAATAAGTGATCATGACTAGAATCGAACACTGTACTCGATACAACATGTGATCAGAACATTGATCGATGTGTTCAGAACACGAAATAAGTGATCAAGACTAGAATCGAACACTGTACTCAATACAACATGTGTTTAGAACATGTTAGGGGGTACCCTTGTTCTAAGAAGATCAGAATGAAACATAACAAGACTAGAATCGAACACTGTAATCGATGTTGTTAACCTCAACATATGATCAGAACATTGTTTGATGTGTTCAGAGCAAAAGTACAATTTTGATGATTTGCTTAGTGTAAAATCAAAAACTATGGAAACACACTGTGCACATATCGCGTAGCTAACTCGCTCAGTAAGCAATATTGCAAAACTACAACTTCAATGATTTGCATAGTGTAAAAATCAAAAACACACTGTACCCACACTGCGCAGCTAACTCGCTCGGTAAACGATATAGCCAAAGTATAACTTCAAATTATTTACCTTCCATCATTCGTCTTGTGTGTAAAAATCAGTCGAACAAGTTATCGCATAAACATGGCTGAAAAAAAATCGTGATAGGGTATGGAACCCAGGGGTTACATCTTATCAGAAGGGCAAAAAGGATGAAAGGACTCTTCCTCCTCCTTACCGCACATTCCTTGAAGGGCTAATTGGCTGAAGGGCTAATGGGCTAAAGGGCTAAAGGGCTAATGGGCTAAAGGGCTAATGGGCTAAAGGGCTAAAGGGCTAATGGGCTAAAGGGCTAATGGGCTAAAGGGCTAAAGGAGCAACAACCTCGTCGATCGCTATCAGCAAGAACGCTTGTACTTTGTTAAGTGTAGAAAATTAATCTTTATTTGTAAATGGTTTCATGTTCAGAACAAGGAATGGAAAATCCCCGAGGTGCGATGAGTTACGTTTTTCGAACTAGTGTTTGGAACACTGAACTTTTCAAGATGATAGCAGAGAGTTTAGCAATGTTCTGTTGTTGGATTTTAAATTCCGCGCTACAACATGCATAAGGTGGTAGCCTTGAGGTTTACCGCCGTAAAGATGGCAAGAGTGAGGTTAACAATGTTCTGTTGTTGGATTTTAAATTCCGCGCTACAACATGCATAAGGTGGCAGCCTTGAGGTTTACCGCCGTAAAGATGGCAAGAGTGAGGTTAACAATGTTCTGCTGTTGGATTTTTAAAATTCCCCGCTATAACATGCAAAAGGTGGCAGCCTTGAGGTTTACCGCCGTAAAGATGGCAGCAGTGAGGTTAGCGACGCTCTATTGTCCTTCAAAGTGAGGTTAGGGTTCGTCAAGAAGACAGCTGTCAAAAAAGCACGTGGCTATGTTAACAAAAAAGGAGCACGTGATCGTGACGTCACGGTCACGTAATCAATCCTTAGCTCGACGTCGCTAAGAGCAGCATTAGGATTAGCTATTCTTAAAAGTCTTGGGAACAGAGCAGCAGTATGAATTGCTATGTTTTAAAGCGTGTACACATGACCTATCGATTTTACATGCATCGACCATCGAACTAAACTTCATCCGCTAGATCGTGCTGCTATCTTAGCATAACCTATACCCATAAAATTAAAGTACAATGAATAGCCATGTTTCAAAGCGTGTACACATCACCTATCGATTTTGCACACATCGACTCTCGTACTAAACTTCTTCCGCTAGATTGTGCTGCTATCTCAGCATAACCTATACGCGTGACCTTAAGGTACAAAGAATAGCCATGTTTCAAACCGTGTACACATTACCTATCGACTTTGCATGCAACAAATATCGTACTAAACTTCTTCCGCTAGGTTGTGCTGCTATCTTAGCATAACTTATACACATGAACTTAAAGTACGAAGAATAGCCATGTTTCAAAGCGTGTACACATTACTTATTGATTTTGCATGCATCAAATATCGTACTAAATTTCTTCCGCTAGATTGTGCTGCTATCTTAGCATAACCTATACCCATGAACTTAAAGTATAATGAATAGTCATGTTTCAAAGCGTGTACACATCAACTATCGAATTTGCATGTATCGACTCTCGTACTAAAGTTCTGCAGGTAGATTGTGCTGCTATCTCAGCATAACTAAGACGCATGAACTTAAAGAACAAAGAAGAGCTATGTCTCAAAACGTGTACACATTACCTATCGATTTTGCAAGCATCGACTCTCGTACTAAACTTCTTCCGCTAGATTGTGCTGCTATCTTAGCGTAACCTATACGCATGACCTTAAGGTACAAAGAATAGCCATGTTTCCAAGCGTGTACACATTACCTATCGACTTTGCATGCAACAAATATCGTACTAAACTTCTTCCGCTAGGTTGTGCTGCTATCTTAGCATAACTTATACACATGAACTTAAAGTACGAAGAATAGCCATGTTTCAAAGCGTGTACACATTACTTATTGATTTTGCATTCATCGAATCTCGTACTAAATTTCTTCCGCTAGATTGTGCTGCTATCTTAGCATAACCTATACCCATGAACTTAAAGTACAATGAATAGTCATGTTTTAAAGCGTGTACGCATCAACTATCGATTTTGCATGTATCGACTCTCGTGCAAAACTTCTTCAGGTAGATTGTGCTGCTATCTTAGCATAACTAAGACGCATGAACTTAAAGTACAAAGAATAGCCTTGTTTCAAAGCGTGTACACATTACCTAATGATTTTGCAAGCATCGACTCTCGTACTAAACTTCTTCCACTAGATTGTGCTGAAATCGTGTAAGTGTGCTGCTATCTTAGCATAACCTATCGATTTTACATGCATCGACTATCGCAAGCATAACTAAGACGCATGAACTTAAAGTACAAAGAATAGCCTTGTTTCAAAGCGTGTACAGATCACCCTGAACTTCTTCCGCCAGATTGTGCTGCTATCTTAGCATAACCTATACGTATGACTTTAAGGTACAAAGAATAGCCATGTTTCAAAGCGTGTACACATTACCTATCGACTTTGCATGTATCGACTCTCGTACAAAACTTCTTCCGCTAGGTTGTGCTGCTATCTTAGCATAACTCATACACATGAACTTAAAGTACAAAGAATAGCCTTGTTTCAAAGCGTTTACACATTACCTAATGATTTTGCACGAAACGACTATCATACTAAACTTTTTCCACTAGATTGTGCTAAAATCATGTAAGTGTGCTGCTATCTTAGCATAACCTATCGATTTTACATGCATCGACTATCGTACTAGACTTCTTCCGCTAGAGCATGTAGCAATCGCTTTTGTGTATCCCAAACCCCTGTGCACGAACTTAAAGCATAAAGATGAGCTATGTTCTAAAGCGTGTACACATCACCTATCGATAATGTATGTATCGAATATCGTACTAAACTTCTCCTGCTAGAGCGTACGAGTATCGCTTGTGCGTGCACGAACTTAAAGCATAAAGAATAGCAATGTATAAAAATCTTGTAAACAAAGCAGCAGCATTACGTATAGTCAAGATTAAATGCGTGCACACATCATGTCTCCATGATGCACACAGTACTAAACTTATTCCATTAGAATGTACAAAGTTCGCATGTGTTTGTACTGCTATCTTAGCATAGCCTATGTGAATGAACTTAAAGCATAAAGAATAGTTATGTGTAAAAAATCTTGTGAACATAGCAGAGTGTTAACTACGTAGGTGTAGACATTGAACTTTACATGCTGAGGCAACATACTACGTGACCGTGACGTCACGACCACGTGCTCTTGTTTGGTAAACATAGCCACGTGCTTTTTTGACAGCTGTCTTCTTGACGAACCCTAACCTCACTTTGAAGGACAATAGAGCGTCGCTAACCTCACTGCTGCCATCTTTACGGCGGTAAACCTCAAGGCTGCCACCTTTTGCATGTTATAGCGGGGAATTTTAAAAATCCAACAGCAGAACATTGTTAACCTCACTCTTGCCATCTTTACGGCGGTAAACCTCAAGGCTGCCACCTTATGCATGTTGTAGCGCGGAATTTAAAATCCAACAACAGAACATTGTTAACCTCACTCTTGCCATCTTTACGGCGGTAAACCTCAAGGCTACCACCTTATGCATGTTGTAGCGCGGAATTTAAAATCCAACAACAGAACATTGCTAAACTCTCTGCTATCATCTTGAAAAGTTCAGTGTTCCAAACACTAGTTCGAAAAACGTAACTCATCGCACCTCGGGGATTTTCCATTCCTTGTTCTGAACATGAAACCATTTACAAATAAAGATTAATTTTCTACACTTAACAAAGTACAAGCGTTCTTGCTGATAGCGATCGACGAGGTTGTTGCTCCTTTAGCCCTTTAGCCCATTAGCCCTTTAGCCCATTAGCCCTTTAGCCCTTTAGCCCATTAGCCCTTTAGCCCATTAGCCCTTTAGCCCTTTAGCCCATTAGCCCTTCAGCCAATTAGCCCTTCAAGGAATGTGCGGTAAGGAGGAGGAAGAGTCCTTTCATCCTTTTTGCCCTTCTGATAAGATGTAACCCCTGGGTTCCATACCCTATCACGATTTTTTTTCAGCCATGTTTATGCGATAACTTGTTCGACTGATTTTTACACACAAGACGAATGATGGAAGGTAAATAATTTGAAGTTATACTTTGGCTATATCGTTTACCGAGCGAGTTAGCTGCGCAGTATGGGTACAGTGTGTTTTTTATTTTTACACTATGCAAATCATTGAAGTTGTAGTTTTGCAATATTGCTTACTGAGCGAGTTAGCTACGCGATATGTGCACAGTGTGTTTCCATAGTTTTTGATTTTACACTAAGCAAATCATCAAAATTGTACTTTTGCTCTGAACACATCAAACAATGTTCTGATCATATGTTGAGGTTAACAACATCGATTACAGTGTTCGATTCTAGTCTTGTTATGTTTCATTCTGATCTTCTTAGAACAAGGGTACCCCCTAACATGTTCTAAACACATGTTGTATTGAGTACAGTGTTCGATTCTAGTCTTGATCACTTATTTCGTGTTCTGAACACATCGATCAATGTTCTGATCACATGTTGTATCGAGTACAGTGTTCGATTCTAGTCATGATCACTTATTTTGTGTTCTGAACACATCAATCAATGTTCTGATCACATGTTGAAGTTAACAACATCGATTACAGTGTTCTATTCTAGTCTTGTTATGTTTCAATCTGATCTTCTTAGAACAAGCGTATCCCCTGACATATTCTAAACACATGATGTATTGAGTACATTGTTCGATTCTAGTCTTGATCACTTATTTTGTTTTTCTGAACGCATCAATCAATGTTCTGATCACATGTCGTATCGAGTACAGCGTTTGATTCTACTCTTCTTATGTCTAAACATGCACAATAATGTTATCGCTGCACACGCTTGCCTTCGCGATGCAGGTTTAAACTTGTTCGATATAAAGCTATGCCTTGACATAAGAGGCGGAGGAGGAGGTAGAGAAGGAGGAGGGGGAGGAGGAGGAGGAGGAGGAGGAGGAGGAGGAGGAGAATGATAAGACCTTAACAGCCTATGTATAGTCGCCATTGTTTTTAAAGATGATAGCTGTCAAAAGAATTTTTCAAATTATCCACCACCACATTTCAGCTAAAGAGGGCAGCAGGGTGCTCTGTTGATTAAGCACATAGAATTTCAAATTGCCCTCCACCACATGCATAACAGCAGCTGTTATCTTGCGCAGTAGCCTCTAAGCTAGCTTTCTTCATAAGAGTAGCCGCCATCTTGTGCGAGCACCCCTAGGCCGTCTCATAAGGAGCTATGTATAGTCACCATTTTGTGTCTGCCATCTTGCGTAAGCATCCCTAGGACGTCTCAAGGCATCTTGTTTCTCATAAGAGCAGCCACCATCTTGTAGAAATAGATAGCTGCGAATGCCAAAGGGCTTAAGTAGGAATCGAACCGTTGATCTCATCATTAGACTATGTTTTTTCTTGTTCCTGATACTACGAACCTACGTATTAGGCGGAAAAATTTTGTCCGTTTTGCTCTACGATGCATCGTTTTCGAGATATTTAACATTTTGCATTTAAGCCTCCAAATTTAATGAATCGAACCTGCACGGTACGTTATACTCTCTACGATAGCTAGACCTGATCATGTTACGAAGACTCGCTTCAATACAAGCTAAAACAGAGCAAATGCCAAAGGGCCTAAGTAGGAACCGAACCGTTGATCCCATCATTAGACTATGATTTTCTTGTTCCTCATACTGCGAACCTAGGTATTAGGCAGAAAAATTTTGTCCGTTTTGCTCTACGGTGCACCGTTTTCGATATATTTAACATTTTGCATTTAAGCCCTAAATTTAATGAATCGAACTATCACGACACGTTAGCCTCTAAGCTAAGAGTAGCAACCATCTTGCGCAAGCACCCTTAAAGCGTCTCATAAGGAGTTGTGTATAGCCGCCATCTTGTGTCCGCCATCTTGCGCAAGCATTCTTAGGGCGTCTCAAGCCAAGGACCCTTAAGCCGTCCCATAAGAGCAGCCGCTATCGTGCGCAAGCATCCCTAGGGCATCTCATAAGGAGCCATGTATAACTGCCATCTTGCGCAAGCATCCCAAGGGCGTCTCATAAGAACCTGTGTATAGCAGCCATCTTGCGTAAGCACCCTTAAGGAGTCATGTATAGCCGCCATCTTATGCAATTAGCGTCGAGAGAGGGCTGCTGTAGAATTTTTCTTTTTAAATTATCCGCCACCACTTTTCAAAGGTATCTAGCTAAAGATGGCAGCACTGCGGATGACAGGTGACAAATTTACATCTACTACAATAAAGAGGGCAGCACGGTGCTCTCTGTATTAAAGATGGCGGATGACAGCTGTCAAAAAAGCATATGGCTATGTTTACCAAACAAGAGCACGTGGAATTTGCCGCCATCACATTTCAAACTAAAGAGGGTAGCACTATGCTCTGTTGATTAAAGATGGCGGATGGTAGCTGTCGAAAAAGCACGTGAGTTTGTTTCCAAACAAGAGCACGTGGAATTTTTCAATTTGCCGCCACCACATTTCAAAGGTATCTAGCTAAAGATGGCAGCACAGTGCTCTCTTGATTAAAGATGGCGGATGATAGCTAACAGAAGTTTTCAAATTGCCCGCTACTACGTGCTTAAGGTAGTAGCCACAAAGAGGGCAGCATGGTGTTCTGTGGATTAAAGATGGCGGATGACAGGTGATGAAATTGCCCGCATGATAGTAGCACAGTGCTCTGTTGATTAAAGATGGCGGATGACAGCTGCACGTGGCTTTGTTTCCAAACAAGAGCACGTGGAATTTACCACCACCACATTTCAAACTAAAGAGGGCAGCACTGTGCTCTATAGATTAAAGATGGCAGATGACAGCTGTCAAAAAAGCACGTGAGTTTGTTTTCAAACAAGAGCACGTGGAATTTTTCAATTTGCCGCCACCACATAGAGGGCAGCACTGTTCTCTCTGGATTAAAGATGGCTGCTTGTCGAAAAGCATTTTTCAAATTATCCGCCACCACATTTCAAAGGTAAGTAGCTAAAGAGGGCAGCACTGTGCTCTATAGATTAAAGATGGTGGATGACAGCTGTCAAAAATAAACACGTGGCTTTGTTTAACACGCGCTAGTTAGGTTAAGTTGGTAGCACTAAGGTTTAGGCCCGCCAAGATGACAGCACTGCCGATGACAGGTGACGCAAGAGGGCAGCACAGTGCTTTGTGGTTTAAAGATGGCGGATGACAGCTGTCAAAACAGCACGTGGCTTTGTTTAACACGCGCTAGTTAGGTTAAGTTGGTAGCACTAAGGTTTAGGCCCGCCAAGATGACAGCATTGCCGATGACAGGTGACGCAAGAGGGCAGCACAGTGCTCTGTAGTTTAAAGATGGCGGATGACAGCTGTCAAAAAAGCATGTGGCTGTCAAAAAGCACGTGGCTTTGTTTACCAAGCGCTAGTGAGGTTAAGTTGGTAGCACTAAGGTTTAGGCTCGTCAAGATGGCAGCACTGCCGATGACAGGTGATGAATTTTACATCTACTACGATAAAGAGGGCAGCACAGTGCTCTGTGGTTTGAAGATGGCGGATGACAGCTGTCAAAAAAGCACGTGGCTGTCAAAAAGCACGTGGCTTTGTTTACCTCGCGCTAGTTAGGTTAAGTTGGTACTACTGAGGTTTAGGCCCGTCAAGATGGCAGTACTGAGGTTAGCGGTGCGTCGTTGTCTGTCAAAAAGCACGTGGCTTTGTTTACAAATTCAAATTTCCCGCGGGAGGTGGAGGAGGCATCTGGGAGGCCTCTGGCTGAGGTGGAGGTGGAGGTGGCCACTGGGAGGCCTCTGGCTGAGGTGGAGGTGGAGGTGGCCACTGGGAGGCCTCTGGCTGAGGTGGAGGTGGAGGTGGCCACTGGGAGCCTGAGGTGGAGGTGGCGGCCGAACTCTCCCATTATACTACTTCTGTCATTCAATCGTCATTGCCCCCAGAGGAGTGTGACAGGTTTCGGCAGCCGGCACAATTCCTATCCTCGCCGCAAGATGGGGGCTTCATTCATTCCATTCCTGGCCCGGTAGAATTACTGGAAACAGGATGTGGAGTTTTATCTTTCTCAGAATTTTTCGTTCTTTTTTCTCCAGTTTCTCTGCCTCATGCCTTCCTAGTGTCATCTTCTCGGCCGCGTACAGGACTGCGTTCCTCACTGTTGCCTTGTAGTACCTGAGCTATGCGTCTCTTTCTTTTTTTTTTTTTTTTTTTTTTTTTGCTACTTGCTTTTCGTTGCACCGACACAGATAGGTCTTATGGCGACGATGGGATAGGAAAGTCCTAGGAGTTGGAAGGAAGTGGCCGTGGCCTTAATTAAGGTACAGTCCCAGCATTTGCCTGGTGTGAAAATGGGCTGCCGACAGTGGGATTCGAACCCACTATCTCCCGGATGCAAGCTCACAGCCACGCACCTCTAACCGCACGGCCAACTCGCCCGGTGTTTCTTTTATTGTACACTTCTCTGATCGTCAGGTAGGGGGTCATCTTTTTCACCCTCTGTTTTATCCCATCGCTGCTCCTGTTCCTTCATGTCATGTATCATCCAAGGAAGTTTTCTACCTTCTGCACGATGTCTTCTGGTGTTCAGAGTCTTAGTCTTTTCGTAGGCTATCCGTAGGCCTACACTTCTAGCTACCTTGTAATGTATATGAATATATCAATATGAGAGTTTTAATACTTGTGTATCGTTTGTAATGGAGGATAAAATATGGGTCGGTAGATGCAGAGTGGGTTGTTGTCCCATAAGCTCTGTACTCTGACCGGCCAACCGAGCAGAGGAGAGGAGAGGTGGTCACGGGTCTACCGTGGCTCTACGCCTCTGCATTCGGGAGACGGGCCTGGGGCACAGTGCTGCATTTCTCGCCTGGCCTCGCCCGTCGGCTGTCCTGATAATGCACTAAAGCGAATGCCGGGACAGTTCGTAGTATAGGCCACGCCCGCCTACCCCCTCCCCTTCTCCGCACATCTCCTTCACCGTAACAAATCTCCCGGCCCGAGAGACGGCGTAACCGTCTAAGAGGCCCGCCTCCCCCCTTCAGGGGAGGAATGAAAACGTTTCTTAGTAGTAGTAGTATTAGTAGATAAAACATTACGTAGAATGGAATATTTTGGTAACCTACATACAGGGTGATTCAAAACATGTGAGAAGTAATCGAGGGGGAGGGGGAGGGGAGGGGTTGATAGGGCAACGCACTAGCACTCCTCTGGGGCAATGATTAAAGACTGACAGATGAAATGGTATTGGAGAGTGTTGCTGAAATGAAAGATGACAGGAAAAACCGGAGTACCCGGAGTAAAACCTATCCCACTTCCGCTTTGCCAGCACAAATCTCACATGGAGTGGCTGAGATTTGAACCACGGAACCCAGCGCCAGCGGTGAGAGACCAACGCGCTGCCGCCTGAGCCACAGAGACTATAAACAAGCATGCCATTAATATAATACTTTATTAGCACAAACAAGAGAACTGCCCGATTCCTGTTCAGAATCACTGATCTATTGTGTTATGGATGGTCTCGTATGTAACAACGGCAGACGTGTCGGGATGACATGATGTTTTATTGTTTTACAATTTGCTTTACGTCGCACCGACACAAATAGGATAGGATAGAAAGGAGCTAGGAGTGGGAAGAAAGCGGCCGTGGCCTTAATTAAGGTACAGCTCCGACATTCGCCTGGTGTGAAAATGGGAAACTACGGAAAATATTTTTCAGGGCTGCCGATAACGGGGTTCGAATCCACTGTGTACGGAATGCAAGCTTACAGCTACGTAACCCTAACCGCACTGCGAACTCGCTCGGTTCCTGGTGTTTTAACTGATCGTCTTAGGTACGTCACTTTCCATTCAAAACTGCGGTAATAATTTACAGGGATTTTTTAGTATGTAAATATTATTTTACGACAGGATGACTTTTACCATTAAGCTTATGATACATGAAAATTTTTCCAAACTTTATTACAATCAGTCCGATCCAACCCTAATAGCTGTATGGTATCAAGTTGCAGTAAATCCAATGGAGTGAGCTCGCAGTTGCGATCAACAACATTCTTTAACCTTCAAACACACGCATATGGGGTGGAATCCACCCCAGGTCATTTTATTTCCTTGCGAAATGTACAAATAACTTTCCTGTGCTCTCCCTGCTCTTGTACCTTTATGGCTGGATCCCCGCAGAAAGAGTCATTCTTACATTAACTATCTTAAAATCTCCAATTAATACAGTAATTCATATTTTACAATACAATGATATGTGGGGTGGAAAGCACCCCCACGCGTGTGTCTGCGTCCTAAGATCTGGCGCGTGTGCTTGAGGGTTAAGAAATGAGTTCTTGAACGAAACTTTTGCATGTACTATATGTATGTTTGAAAATCTACGATATACTCTTTGAGAATGGTAATACTCGCACAAATCCTTCCTATGTATTATTTATGACCAAATTCATTGCAATTGGGAGATATCGCGGTGGTAATGTCTGTTTACAGAATCCGACTGCTTAACTGAATGGCCAGCGTACTGCCCGTCGGTTCAGAGGATTTCGCGTTCGATTCCCGGGCGGGTTGGGGATTCTAATCCCTTCTGATTATTCCTTACGGCTCGGGGACTAGGAAATTGTGTCTGTCCCAACACTCGTATTGACAACACATCATACTACCAACCACCACAGAAACACGCAATAGTGATTACATCCCTCCATGCAGGGTTGCGTCGGGAAGGGCATCAAGCCGTAAAACAGAGCCAAATCCACATTTGCTACGCAGTTCGCACCCGCGACCCCACAGGTGTGGGAAAAGCGGTAGAAGAAGAATGTCTGTTTACAGTGTTATAGCATTCATACATACATACATACATACATACATACATACATACATACATACATACATACATACATACATCTTCATTATACTCGTAGACTGTTATGCCTTTCAGCGTTTAGTCTGCAAGCCTCTATGAATTTACTTATCGCCACCACAATCCTCTATTTGTAACTAGCTCTCTGGCCTCGTTTAGTTCTGTATCTCTTATCTTTAAATCGTTACAGAATCTAACTATCGTCGTCTTAGTTTCCCTTTACTCCTCTGACCCTCCATAACAGAGTCCATTGTTCTCCTAGGTAACCTATCCTTCTCTGCCTTTTTCATCATCATCATCATCATCATCATCATCATCTGTTTACCCTCCAGGACTTAGCGAGGGATCCCACCTCTACCGCCTCAAGGGCAGTGTCCTGGAGCTGCAGACTCTTGGTCGGGGGATACAACTGGGGAGTATGACCAGTACCTCGCCCAGGCGGCCTCACCTGCTATGCTGAACAGGGGCCTTGTGGAGGGATGGGAAGATTGGAAGGGATAGGCAAGGAAGAGGGAAGGAAGCGGCCGTGGCCTTAAGTTATGTACCATCCCGGCATTCGCCTGGAGGAGAAGTGGGAAACCACGGAAAACCACTGCCAGGATGGCTGAGGTGGGAATCGAACCCACCTCTACTCAGTTGACCTCCCGAGGCTGAGTGGACCCCGTTCCAGCCCTCATACCACTTTTCAAATTTCGTGGCAGAGCCGGGAATCGAACCCGGACCTCCGGGGATGGCAGCTAATCACGCTAACCACTACACCACAGAGGCGGCCTCTGCCTTTTTATCGGAAAAAATTCTTCTAATTTGCTCCCGTTGTTAAATTCCCGCGTTTGAGACACTAGGCAAGATCATTCACGGGGTTGTAAATTTCAGTCTATCGAACACACAAGTTCAATATAAATATTACACTATAACATACATGTAAAAAAACACATTATTAAACAAGGAATGACATATTTCGTCCTTTGTAGTGTGCATTTTTGTTCCTTGTTCAATAGTGTGTTTCTTTACAGGTAGGCGTATGTTATAGTCAGTGGCGATTCGTATATGAAAGGTTATTGGGCGCCGCCCCGCCGCCGTTTCCAAAACATTTAACTCTGTAATTGATAACATAAAGAGATGGAAAAGTGTAGCGAAGTTGAACTTATGTGGTATGATATTCAGTTGTAGAATGTTATCTTTATTATTTCGGCTGTAAACATTTTGCTTTTCTAGCTTCAAGAAAATGGCAAAGGCTATCAGACCGTGACTGCTGTCCAGCAATCACGATGTTTTCTCTTTAGTCGTGAGGTTCTCGGACTGTGGCAGCAGAGCCCTGAGTATGTCCCTAGACTTAGCAAGTGAGCGGGGTGAGGGAGGAGCCTGGAAGGATGATATGTGCTTGTCAGGGGAAGGAAGAGTGCAGGCGGGTGTATGGTCTGTCCGGCAGAGCCCTCGGTAGGTTCCTAGAGTTTAGCAAATGAGCGGGGTGCGGGAGGAGCCTGGAAGGACGATATGGGCTTGTCAGAGGAAGGAAGAGTGCAGGTGGGTGCATGGTCTGTCCGGCAGAGCCCTCAGCAACATCGCCAACCATTTTACAACGCACCATTAATTGTTGTTAGAGATTAATTCCAAAACATTTTACAAAACAATGAATTCCATTATACTAAATAATTCAATTCTATAAAGAAGCTAAAATAAAGATTCAAAATGTAGCTCTAACGTGACGACACTATTTGTAGGGTGGTCAAATTGTCAAATACGTTGTCATACTTTGAAATCTGAGCAAGGAGAGAGAAATTCGGGAGTGCACTGTTTATATTTATTCATGAATGTTGTTATCATCACTAGTGCTTGTGATCAGTGAAACAGAGCAGTGCATAGCAGTCGGGATTGCATTAGCTGTTAGCTTGCTAATGTGTGTGCATAAATGCCATTGTAGTGTAGTTAATTAATTAATAAATAGCGGCACAACCCTGCCAGAGTAAAATGTCACGAACCGCCACTGGTTATAGTGTAATATTGACAGTATATTGAACTTGTGTATTCGACAGACTGAAAAACCTTTAGGTTACGTTTAACTGAGTCGAGAAACGAAGGTACGGCTACCTTCTTAGTAAGATATTCAAAGGGTTGATCAATTCTGAGTGAATTGCATAATTAACAACTAAAATATGCTTAAATTTCTCTCACGGAGAGCATTCACGGGAACAATTAATCGCCATTCTAGCAGCATTTACCTTCGTTAAGATGTTATAGCAGGGCCTCTCGAACGCCCAAAATCTCACGCGTGCAAACTGAGGCGCAGAAGTCCTGTGCACAGTGCATCGGTCCCACTCAGCTCGGCTCGGACCAACGCTTCATCTCTGGGCTACTCGGCTAAGCTCGGTTCAATTCGGCTGCGATTTGGAGCGCTACGGAGCAAGTGAGAAAGAGGGAGACAGCGGAGCGAGCGAGAGAGGCGTGGGGAAAGACAGAGACAGCGCTATTGCTCCAAATCGAGGAGTGGAGGTCTGCACTCTGGTCAACCAAGCGAAGTCGTCTTTTGCACCGTGCACAGAGCAATGCACTGGTAAATATGACCACTTTCTGCAAGAATGGAAGAATTAGGCTGGTAGCTGCCATATAAAACACTCTGACGTCCAACTGTCGGCCATTGCAACACATGGTGAGACTACAGCACATTGCGCGGCGACACACGATAACATTCAATGTTCGCAACACGCAACGCAGCGGTGCATTCCTCCATTAACGCACGGAGCATATAAATGTATGCAGTCTGCTTAAAAGGTGCATGGTGGGTCTCAGCCCCAATTTGACGCACGCTCCAAGCTGTGATGTCACAACGAAATGGTGGATGCATGGACCGCTCACTGTTGAGTCATCTGGCCTTCATAGCTATTTGAGCCTTCATTTACTTTACTGCTGGCTTTTTATCATTCCGAAATTGGGTGCGGGGCGTGATTAGTTTAGCTACTGGCTTTCCATCCAGAAGGTTGAGGTTCGAATCCTGATCGACCCTGGGTTGACATTTTCATTCCTTAATTCGTATTTTTATTTTATATTTATATATATAATTTTTAAATGATTGAAGAAAATCTGCTGTACATGTTTATGTGACACTTTTTTTTTTTTTTTTTTACGGAAGGGCCCAGTACCGGAACCAAACGCCAAAGCTGTTGGGTTGAGGGATGATCCAGAGAAAGACCCTGCTAAACCGCGGAACATCTCGGCGGAAGAATGGCTGAAAGGGAGCGTGGCGTTGAAAAATGAAAAACCTTTGCTTACAATGTAAACAAACTGATGTCGGCCTAAGAAAGAGAGGCAGATAGTTTGTGTAACCGTAGTCCACAGTTGGCTGTGTCACTGTAAATAAATAAATGTATATTAAAAGCAAAAATATATGATAGTTAAGAATGAATTACGAGTAGTATAACAATCATTTAAAGCAATCGCAGAGGGCTTAATGCGCAATTTACAGAAAATTACTTACGGTAAAATATTTATTTCCATAGATGCAGCGTAATACAATTACGAAACAGTCACTCAGAAATACACACAAAATTTTAAAATCTAGCTTATAATATGTCATTCTTAGTAGCATAGCATAAATATTTACACACGAGTATGTACCACAGTTTGTTTCCCGTGGGCTCCTGTCTACTTTACTTGAATGATCGATCGGCCCTGCTTATGCGACGCGGATTACCTAGTCGATTGTTCAGCTCTCCCCCGGCTGATTTATTCGTATATGGTACATGGTACAAAATCGTGCTTTCTGACGTGAATGAAAAATCCACAGGCTGTTTCCAGTCACTCGATCGGGTCAGGAGTTAATGAATGAATGCAGCCCCCATCTAGCGGCGAGGATAGGAATTGTGCCGGCTGGCGAAACCTGTCGCATTCCTCTGTGGCAATGATTACTGACTGAGATGAAATGAAATTTATATTGGAGAGCGTTGATTGAATGACACATGACAGGCAAAACCGAAGTACCCGGAGAAAAATCTGCCCCGGCTCGCTTTGTCCCGCACAAATCTCACATGGTGGGACCAGGATTTGAACAACGAAACCTTGCGGTGAGAGGCCGGCGCGCTGCCGCCTGAGCCACGAAAATTCCCTCTGGTGTGAATATGTCTTGTAAATTGAGATGCCAGTTTGAAAATTTGAGCGAGATGAAAATAGGGAAGATATTAAAACGTTATGCCTTTGATGGAGAGATGTAGTGTTTGCAGTCTTCTGGTATGGGCTAGAATAAAATAATGTGTTGATTTCATTGACATGTCTCAGTTTCATCCTTGGCTTTGACAATATCAAAGTGACTGAGGTATGAGCAATGCAAGTAATACCATTCCTTATGCAACCAGTCCCTTTTATATATGGTGTGAAAATCCTGTTGTCAAGATAGACACCAAGCCACAATAGTGCAGGTCTATATGCCTACTAGTTCAGCAGATGATGACGAAATCGGAAAGATATATGAAGAGAGAGAAGATGTAATACAATATGTACAGTAAAAGATGACGAGAATCTAGGTGTGATGGGAGATGGGAATTCAGTGGTAGGCTAAGTAAGAGAAGGTAATACAGTAGGAGAATTCGGACTGGGACAAAGGAACGAAAGAGAAAGTCAGCTGGTTGAATTCTGCACCGATTATAATTTATTCATAGCTAACACTTGCTTTAAACACCACAAATGACGGCTGTATATGTGGACGAGACCTGGACACACTCGAAGGTATCGTATAGACTCCATTGTGATTAGGTGGAGATTCAGAAACCAGGTGTTGGAATGCAAGGCTTCCTAGGAACAGACAACTTGTCTAGATTAGTAACCACAAGCACTAGTGATGAATGATGGCCAATTACGCTAACAGACAATTCATGGCAAGACAGTCCATGACAGATTATTCAACGTCGTTCTGACTGAATTCATATAAGAATGGTTACATACCAACTGAGTCCCAAACAACAGCTGCGTTTTACAGAGGTAAAGTAATAATAATCATAATAATTTCGTGTGGCTATTTCTAGCCGTGTACAGCCCTTGAAAGGCAGACCCTCCTATGAGGATGGGCTGCGTCTGCCATGTGTAGGTAACTGCGTGTTATTGTGTTGTGTGTGGGTTGCAGGGATGTTGGGGACAGCACAAACACCCAGCCCTCGAGCCACTGGAATGAAGGTTAAAATCCCCGACCCGACCGGGAATCGAACCCGGGACCCTCTAAACCGAAGGCCAGTACGCTGACCATTCAGCCAACGAGTCGGACGGAGGTAAAGTGTAAATATGCTATAACTGAGGTACTTTTGTCGTGATTGAGAATGAACATATTACATTTCCTTTTAATTGCAATGCTTGTCTGCCTTCGTAGCGTAACGGTTAGTATTATTAGCTGCCGTCCTCGGGGGCCCGAGTTCGATTTCCGGTACTATCAGAAACTTAAGAGCTGGTATGTGGTTTCAAGTCCGCCTCTGTGGTGTAGTGGTTAGCGTGATTAGCTGCCACCCCCGGAGGCCCGGGTTGATTCCCGGCTCTGCCACGAAATTTGAAAAGTGGTATGAGGGCTGGAACGGGGTCCACTCAGCCTCGGGAGGTCAACTGAGTAGAGGTGGGTTCGATTCCCACCTCAGCCATCCTGGAAGTGGTTTTCCGTGGTTTCCCACTTCTCCTCCAGGCGAATGCCGGGATGGTACCTAACATAAGGCCACGGCCGCTTCCTTCTCTCTTCCTTGCCTATCCCTTCCAGTCATCCCATCCCTCCACAAGGCCCCTGTTCAGCATAGCAGGTGAGGCCGCCTGGGCGAGGTACTGGTCATTCTCCCCAGTTGTATCCCCGACCAAGTGTCTGAAACTCCAGGACACTGCCCTTGAGGCGGTAGAGGTGGGATCCCTCGCTGAGTCCGAGGGAGAAGCCGAACCTGGAGGGTAAACAGATGATGATGATGATGATGATGTGGTTTCAAATGGTACATGCAGCTCACCTCCATTCGGGGTGTCCCCCTAGGGTTGAAGACAAGAGGTTTTTTTCTTTTTTAATTGCAATCCTGTACGAAAACTGTTGAAAAGTGCGGCCAACAGCTGCAATACAAACTCTGCAACGAGGTGCCATTGTCTGCCGAATAAGTTCAAAGACTCTAGGACAGTAAATAGCAGCAAGCACCTGAGCGACGAGCTCTTCCTCTTAGGTTGGAATCTCTTACATCAAGTTCTTCAAGTGCTTCCATACGAAAAGGGGGTGAGGCCAAAAGATGGAGCTTATTTTGCAACAGAAGGTCGCACGTTTGAATAGTTTTCATAAAGGCTACTATTAAATAAATTTGTAATATTTTCATTCTCAAAAACGCAGCACAATTATCAATGTTAAACCTTCTTTCTTTCTTAATCTGCTTACCATCCAGGGTCGTCCGGCTCCATGGCTAAATGGTTAGCGGTGCTGACCTTTGGTCACAGGGGTCCCGGGTTCGATTCCCGGCACGGTCGGGAATTTTAACCATCATTGGTTAATTTCCCTGGCACGGGGGCTGGGTGTATGTTTTGTCTTCATCATCATTTCATCCTTATCACGATGCGCAGGTCACCTACAGGCTTCAAACCAAAGGACCTGCACCTGGCGATCCGAACCAGTCCTGGGATCTCCCGGCACTAAAAGCCATACGCCATTTCATTTTTCATCAAAAGAGGAGCCTCCGTGGCTAAGGCGGCATGGCGCCGGCCTCTCAAAGCTGGATTCCGTTGTTCAAATCCCGGTCACACCATGTGAGATTTGTGCTGGACAAAGCGGAGGTGGGACAGGTTTTTCTCCGGGCAGTCCGGTTTTTCCTGTCATAATTCATTCTAGCAACACTCTCCAATATCATTTCATCCGTCATTCATTTAATCATTGCCCCAGAGGAGTGCGACAGGTTCGGCAGCCGGCACAATTTCTATCCTCGCCGCTAGATGGGGCTTCATTCATTCCATTTCCGACCCGGTCGAATGACTGGAAACAGGCTGTGGATTTTCATTTTTCATTTCATCAAAACAGAAAGTTTATCAGTGAGACCAATATTATTATCAGAATAACTTGTGAGATGACTTACCAAAGTGTCAAACTTCGTCGACCTATCGCGTTTCAGGTCTTCATAAGCATCAGATTCCAATATAAACCTAAAATGCTCTGTAGGCAAACACACATTTTTGTGAAACACTTGAACTGCAAATGAACTTGGAACTTTAAAACTCACTGATGGAACGTTGATAAATGTCTCATCATACATCTTCACAAACAACACAATCTTCCTTCACTATTACAGTGAATGGTTTAGCGAATTTCTTCTGAACTTCACAGATGAATGAGGTAAAATATGTAACTTTGTCACTTTCACACCACTTACTGAAATAACCTCTAAATACTAAAAACATCACTAACACATTAAAAATATCTAGGTAACCAAAGAACCCACAAAAGGATACTGCAACACTGTTTAGCACACAAAAATGAGTGGATAATTAAATCGTGAATTCCAGTAGCAAAATAACTTTAACGAAGCACACAGGTGCGCGGTGTAAACCAAACTGAATATAAACATGGCCCCACACGCCGGATACACGTGGCCCAATGAGGCAGCTATTTTGTCACGTATTGATATGTGCATTCAGATCTGATAATATTATAGTTGGTCTTGCAACATCTATCGAAACGTCAAGAAAAAACGAGATCTGGATAACGCTGGCCTATGAAAACCTCGTATCTCAAAAGTGTTCAGTAATTGCTTTCTTGCATTTTTGTGTGTATAACCTCGTATCACATGTTTCTGGAGAATAAAAAAGAATACCTTAATATCGTGCTGGCCTCTATCGGGGAAAAATCAAACCTCGTATTCGGTGTGGTAGCCATGTTGAGTGTGAAGGGCGCGTATATTGTAAGCATTTACTGAGTTGTTTTAACGAAATTCTACTGAACTTCTAGAAAATATTAGCATCGTTTTCCTGCTGGATACTTACTTAGGTAAGGATGTTTCCCTATATAGCTCATTTTAATCATTAAAACCTATGTAACAACCCGTTTTTTGATGACCTAATTTGCTGCTATAACATGGAAAACCTCGTATGAAGGCTACAAAGCAAACGTGTAGTATGAGAAATTCATAAGTCAGAGATACGAGTGTTTCATGTATAAATTGGCCATTGATGTTATGGTCCCATGTCATTTATTAATGAGTTACGTGGTCTTGTAATTTGTATTTGAGCTCGTCAGTTTGTACTGCATTAAATTTCAGGTTGATAATTATTTAATTATAGATTAAGTAAACTAAATAGAGTAATTTTATATTACCGTCTGCTGTTTAATGTAGTGGTAGTTTTTCAGATGGCTAACTCAAGTGGTTCTAGGCTTGAGAATATGGATCTTGAGATTCTTAGGACCAGTATATTAAAACAATAACTGCATCTAACAATATAGCTTCCATCTGTGTAGACACCGATATCATTGCCGATAAATCTGAAGATGGTTCAGGATAGTTTTCATCCGTACAGTTTCACAGGACGCATTGATATACAACAACTCCCTTGTTGCGAGTTTGTCTGCATAAGCAAGGGAAGTTAATGGGTTATTGCTTTTTTAATTTTTCTAATCTCAAACTATTATTATAGGTCAAGAATGTAAATCAATTCAGCCCAGAAGCCAATGGAAGTGGTAACTGCCTTCAGAAAATTCAGACTCAAAATGTAGGAGATGCTTTCCATCTCCATACTTCACAAGTTAATAATCTTTAGACTGTTAGAGGAGTAAAAGGCTTTCCATTATAGTAAACTTTCAAACTTAAGGACTCATCATCACTAAACAATAGTAGGTAATTCTGGTTTTGATCAAGTAAATTAATTTGAAGGTATTCTGTCACTGCCTGGAATATTAAGTGATTCAGTTCTGCCATACTGTATTGAATATTTCATTCATTTGATTTCTGAAGAGTTAAGTGAGAGTACCAATGTTCATTAAGTGAACAAGGAAATTGAAAATGTCGGAGAGAATTTGGGTACTATTTTAAAAGAAGTTAAGCGTAATATTGTTGATCATCATGAAGAAGAACCGATTCATCAGTTGAATGACGTTAACTTTGATTACCATCAGAAAGAAATTGAAGATTTCCCAGACAACAGTTATGAACCCTCAAATGAAAGCAATCATGATGACAGTTATGATGGAGTTAACCTTAGTAAGGAATTACCTCAAAAACCGAAACGTGCCAAATGAGTTAGGGCTGATAAAAGAAAATGGATATCTACCAAAAACAGAATAAAAAGAATGAAAAGAGAAGAATACGAAGGACGGAGTAAGTCTGAGACGGTAAAATCTGCATTTGATGTCAAAAGACCGAAAAGGAGTATTCAACTTCGCTGTTGATGTGACGAAAAACAAAAGAACAAGTTCAAATATACGCAGATCGCTGAGGAAAGAAGGCAAATTTTTTTAGAAACTTTTGGGCATTAGATTGGAACCAAAGAAAGGTTGAAGCACATCAGCTTGTGGATTTAAAGGATGTGTATCAAAGAACAGTATCTGGTACAAAATCTAGAAGAAGTGCCTCTTTGTTGTATCATCCCAAACCTCAAAACAACTTACAGAAAATACGTGTATGTAAGACAATTTTCCTAGACTCCCTATGTGTAGATGAATGGATGGTAAGGAATTGGGTATTCCAGAATAAGATACAAGGACAAGATGACCAAAATGTAATTAACGACGCACATGAACAGAACAATGAAGATGTAGAAACCGAGGAAATTCTATTCGCGTAAAACGAAAAACATTATCATGGACAAAAAAAAAGAAAACATGGGGAACTTCTCTGTGCAGATATTAAAGTTAGTGGGGACACGACTGTATAGTTAAATGAACACCTAAAAAAACAGAACCAAAATCTATATTGGCTAGCCAGAAGTACGAACAACTCCATGAACTACAAATTCGCTTGGACCAAGAACGGGAAGATCTTCATGAGGAAAAATGAGGACAACCCCATACTGCAAAATTAAGACTGCAGCTGACTTACCAGCAGCTCCTACGAAGCATAGATACTAATTATTCAAGTTAGGGTATGTATACCTGAGCCAAGTGATTCATAAATATACTTACATTGAAGTTCTCTCTCTAAGTGTGCACCAAGCAATTACAAATAGTAATACTACACATTAGGCTATGGATATGAAACCAGATCTTGAGTTAGGGCTTACCTTACAAGATGATATCACCACAGGTATTGTAAACACCCCTCAAGACTTGAACAAATTAATCCACTAAATTGCAGGAATGAGAATAATGCACCTGAATATAAGTGGCATGATAACAAATTTTGAAGGCAAGCTAGTTATGTTAAATCAACTGGACCATAAACCAGACATTATAATACTATCAGAAACCCAACTCATTAGGGATATATCCTTCTCTATTGTAGGATATAATGAGTACTTCATACCCCCGCAAAATTCTACACATGACAGTTCAAAGATACACACATGTAACCTTCATACAAAATGTTGCAATATCAACAGTGAAAACCCTAAAAGCAGCCAATGGTAGCCTACTCAACCTAAAATATAATAAAGAAAGTTACTTGATACTTGCTATGCACAGATCACCCTCCGCAAGCCCAAAGATATTCATAGGAGAACTAGGAAATACACTTCAGCAGCTACCTGCAGCCACACATTATATAATAATAGGAGATATTAACATAGACATTTTAAAACCAACTGGTCAGTACGCTAAAAAAATAAAAGTGAATACATAAACACCTTAAGTGCTAATGGTTTCATTTCATATATCAACCCTGCAACAAGGATAACCACAAAATATAGAACATGTATAGGTCACATACATGTTAAATCCCATAGAAATAACAATTTTGAGTCATATGTTCTACATACTAGTATCACAGATCACAGTCCTATTCTTCTCATAATAAAACGAACCCAGAAACATCACATACCACAAATGAAAGGAAAAATACTGAACAATGCCCCAATAAATTATGAAGATTCAAATAAAGCCTTAAAAAAGAAAAATTGGGAATATGCCCTGAATGAACATGATGTCCACGAAGCGACCGGTAGTTTTATGCGACTATTAACTAAACATATCTCTGAATATTCTACTAACACAAGACATGTAAGATCAAAATTCAGAAAGATAACACCATAGATCACAACTGGAATCCTAACCATTAGTATAAGGGACAAATTACACCAAACAATTGTAAACAAAAGATGAGGGCCTCAAGTAATGTCGAGATCACAAACACTATTAAGAAAGATAAAACATACCGAAACTGGATAAACAGGCTTATTAAAGTAGCAAAAGAGAAGTACTATTCTAATGAAATTATGTCAAGCTCAAACAATTCTAAATTCTTATGGAAAATCATAAATGATATAACATGTAGAAAGGAGAAAATAAATTCAGATATAGACAGTCTTACAGACCCACAAGAAACAACCCAACCAACTATCATTGCAGACAAATTTGTAGATTATTTCAGTGGTATAGGTTTAGAACTCGCTGAAAAAATAATGAATACCAGCAAAGAACCCAATGACACTTGTACATACGACATTCATGCAATACTCAACCACAATCAATCTTTTTTCTTCCCATAACAGAAACATAAATAATGAATCACATATCAATCAATCACTACTGATCAGCATTTAGGGCAGTCGCCCAGGTGGCAGATTCCCTGTCTGTTGTTTTCCTAGCCTTTTCTTAAATGATTGCAAAGAAATTGGAAATTTATTGAACATCTCCCTTGGTAAGTTATTCCAATCCCTAACTCCCTTTCCTATAAACGAATATTTGCCCCAATTTGTCATCTTGAATTCCAACTTTATCTTCATATTGTGATCTTTCCTACTTTTAAAGACACCACTCAAACTTACTCGTCTACTGAAGTCCTCCCACGCCATCTCTCCACTGATAGCTCGGAACATACCACTTAGTCGAGCAGCTCGTCACCTTTCTCCCAAGTCTTTCCAGCCCAAATTTTGCAACATTTTTGTAACGCTACTCTTTTGTCGGAAATCGCCCAGAACAAATCGAGCTGCTTTTCTTTGGATTTTTTCCAGTTCCTGAATCAAGTAATCCTGGTAAGGGTCCCATACACTGGAACCATACTCAAGTTGAGGTCTCACCAGAGACAAATATGCTCTCTCCTTTACATCCTTACTACAACCCCTAAATACCCTCATAACCATGTGCAGAGATCTGTACCCTTTATTTACAATCATATTTATTGTGATTATCCCAATGAAGATCTTTTCTTATACAAATACCTAGGTATTTACAATGATCCTCAAAGGGAACCTTCACCACATCAACGCAGTAATTAAAACTGGGAGGACTTTTCCTATTTGTGAAACTCACAACCTGACTTTTATCCCAGTTTATCATCATACCATTGCCTACTGTCCATCTCACAACATTATCGAGGTCATTTTGCAGTTGCTCACATAGCTGCACTAGAAGAAAACTCAGCCAATGGCTATCACATTATCTCAAGGAAAACACTTAAAACAATTAGTTCATATATTCTGCAGCCTCTGCAATATATTTTTAATCTTTCACTAATGAAAGGACAATTTTCAAACCCATTCAAAATTGCTATCATAGTCCCAATCCATAAATCAGGCGATAAGAGAGAGTTAAACAATTATCGCCCAATTTCTCTCACAACCCACCTTTCAAAATTACTAGAGAAATGCATTACAGCCAGATTAATTAATTACCTGGATAGGTATAACATATTGTCTCCAAATTAGTTTGGTTTTAGACCAAAAATTAGCGCTCAAGATGCAATATTCTCCTTAACTGATTATTTGTATAAAACCATTGATAGCTCCAAAATGGCTATTTCTATATTTTTGGATTTAACAAAAGCATTTGATACCGTAGACCACAATAAACTCCTTAGAAAACCTGAAAAAGTAGGTATTCGTGGAATTCCTCAAAATCTAATTAAAACCTTTCTTTCTAACATAATACAAAATGTAAGAATCAAGGATACTCTAAGTAAAAGTGCTCAAGTTAAAATCGAGTACCCCAAGGAACAGTGTTAGAACCAATTCTTTTTCTGTTATATATCAATGATCTGTGCGAGCTAACTGTAATGCAAAACTTAACTCATATGCTGATGACACGGTAGTCACAGTCACGGGAGAAACTTGGGAGGACACCTTCAACAGAGCTCAAGAAACCCTAGTCATAGTTCAGAAATGGCTAAACAACCACCTACTTAAATGAAAATAAAACGAAATTCCCTGCTTCTCGCATAATAAAACAATGCAACCATCAGACAACCTAACACTAAAACTCCACACACCAACTTGCAAAAATACTGAAAGCCGCAACTGTTATACTTTACAGAAATCAATAAATGTTTCATACATAGGGAGATAGATAGTTAAGTTATCTGAAATGGAATTTTCATGCATCAAATTTGATCATTAACTTCAGAAACTTATTTATATATTTTACAGAATTAGAAATGTTATTTCAACAAAACACTGAAAGTCTGTACACTTTGCCTTAGTTCAATCGCAACTGAACTATGGAATTAACAGTTGGGATGGAATATTTGATTCACACTTAGCTCAGGTAAATACATGTCAGAACTACATACTGAAAGTCATGTACAAAAAAGCCACTGATGTTTCCAACATATGAACTGTTCCAGAAAAGCATGGTACTTAACATACGGAAGCTATTTGTACAGTCAGTGACCCTTTACATGCATAAAAATTTAAAGCTCTTCTGCAAAGAACACAAGTCAAAAATTTTCACTAGGCTGCAAGACAGAACTGGAATAAGTATACCATGCCGGAACACTTTACTTGGACAAAGAAATCTAAGTTGTCTAGGACTATGGATGTACAATGCATTACCTGTGGACGTGATTAGTGGCAATCAGAATACCCTGAAGAAAAGGCTATTCACGTGGCTCATTAACAATTATTACAAAGTAGATCAACTTATGAATTTCCATTATAATATTTAAATCAACTAGGACACTATTCCTCTCTACTAAGAAACCAACCTTCTCCTTAACCCATGTCCCTCCTTTCCAGTTTCCTGTTTATTACACCAAATGCAGAAAAAATAGTTCATAAAATCACTGCAGTCAAATATCATCAAAATGAAATGGAATAAATTATATTCACTAGATGCCACGATATACATAATCTAGCCATTGTATTTTTGAAGCCCACACACAAGTTTACCGTATGTGGGATTCACACTGTATCTTTTACTACCTCTGTATGTATATGAAAGATATTGATTGTAAATAAAAATGTTTAAAATAAAAAATCTTTAAAGGAAAGTGTAACAATAATGAATGAAAACTTTTAACTGAATTTTTCAATAATCCCCATAAACTTGAGTCACGCTTTTGCCGTTAGGACACGAACAAACTTTATCTCAAACCTCATTGGCAGTCTAAAGCACAGCTTTTCAGGGAGTACAGTTGTATTGTAAAAATGAGGATAAAGTACACTTAGTTGCATCTAGTTTTATACTCCACGAAGTGTTTGAGTCTCAAAATTTAGGCATTTTCTCTCCCAAAAAAGACCAGCGCGACTTGTATTGTGTTTACAAACAAGGCAATGTGAGTGAACCGGAGGATGTTGCCCATTTAACAAGAAAAAATGCAGCAAGAAATGAAAAGGTTAAGGACAAAGAAGAAACAGACTAAAGAACTGTCATTATTACCATGGATGTTCAAACAGTGTCCGCCTCTGTGGTGTAGTGGTTAGCGTGATTAGCTGCCACCCCCGGAGGCCCGGGTTCGATTCCCGGCTCTGCCACGAAATTTTAAAAGTGGTATGAGGGCTGGAACGGGGTCCACTCAGCCTCGGGAGGTCAACTGAGTAGAGGTGGGTTCGATTCCCACCTCAGCCATCCTGGAAGTGGTTTTCCGTGGTTTCCCACTTCTCCTCCAGGCGAATGCCGGGATGGTACCTAACATAAGGCCACGGCCGCTTCCTTCCCTCTTTCTTGCCTATCCCTTCCAATCTTCCCATCCCTCCACAAGGCCCCTGTTCAGCATAGCAGGTGAGGCCGCCTGGGCGAGGTACTGGTCATTCTCCCCAGTTGTATCCCCGACCAAGAGTCTGAAGCTCCAGGACACTGCCCTTGCGGCGGTAGAGGTGGGATCCCTCGCTGTGTCCGAGGGAAAAGCCGACCCTGGAGGGTAAACAGATGATGATGATGATGATGTTCAAACAGTTCTCCTATGCCCTTTCTTAAATGCTTCGGCTCTATATTATACGAGGAAATTAAAAGTTCACAACTTAACATTTTATAATTTGAAATCTTGCGAAGATTACTGTTACCTCTGTGATGAAAGTGAGGGGGGAGGGTGAACGAAGACGAATTTGCTGCGATAGTTACTCACTTCATTTCGAAATAAATCAATCTGGATATAGTCAAACACGCCATCTTGTACAGCGATGGTTGTACAAGCCAAAACAAGAATTCAATAATGGCCAATGCATTATTACTAATTTCGCACAAAACTGGGGTGACAATAACCCAAAAATATTTAGAAAAACGCCATACACAAATGGAATGCGATAGCATTCACAGCAATGTTGAAAAAATGAGGAACATGGAAATTTACTTCCCAGCTGGGTATGTCGAGGTTTGTAAAACGGCTCGAATTAAACCCCAGCCATACAGAGTAGAACAACTTGATCACACTTCCTTAAAGAGATAATACGACATTAACCGTTTTGTGTCACTTAGACCTGGTACAAAAAGGGAGAACCTTTAGTAACAGACGAAAGGTGTATCCCGTATAAACCTGACTGCACAATACAAATAAAGCTGAACAATCCGGATCAATTTTTAGACCTCTCAAGAAGGAACCATTGGAACAAGAAGCCTTCAGATAACAGTGCTAAACGTCCCCCATTATACAACTCGCTGTTATCCATTGGTTTGGTAAAGTTTAAGCATCTTTAGGAGCTCAAATCTGTGCGCCCCAAAGACAATCGCTACTTCTATGACAACCTGCCACACGGTTCTAGTAGTGGCATGTAGTGACAACTTCTGTTGATTGAATTTAACATAGTTAAATGTATTTTGCCAGGTCAACCTAATGATAATGAACGTCTTAGACTTAACAAAAAGCTGAACAACGATTATTATAGGTAGTTTTCTAGATGAAACATTGTTTTGTTGTAAAGAGCAATGCAGTTTGAATGAAAGGAATTCCCCTGATATGGCAAAAATATTCTATCTTGTATTAGTCCACTTCCTTTATTGTATTTTGAATCGATTAGGTAATTGAGTACGTTAGCAATAGATTTTAAGTTTCACCTAACCACTTAAATGTGTAATTGTATTGTGTGGTGAAATAAACAATTTGGAAAATTTTTGTTTCTTTTATGAAACCACATCAATGAAATAAATGATGAAGGTATTTCACTTACAAAAAATGCAAACAAACTTCAAAACATGGTTATAACAATGCTTCGGCAGCTAATAAAAATGTATCTTACATAAGTCAAAAGTTAGAGAACCTCGTAACTAAGAATTAAATAGTGAATTCCACGTAACTCAGTTAGTGTGTATATAAGAAAACCTCGTAATTAAGAATTTAGGAATGAATTCCACGTAACTCAGATAACACGCACATAAGAAAACCTCATAATGTGCTTGTAATTTAAAAAAATGTTAAAACAACCTCCTTGGAAAGCTTTGAAATTCATACTTATAATTTTAGAGCAGAACAAAATGTAATATAGTATAATAACTAATCAGAAAAATGGTTTTATGGTCTCCTACAAAATGCAGTTTACGTGAGTTACGAGCTTTTCATTCTAGGCCATGGATAAAGAATAGGTTAAGCATCATTAGTTAAGTTCCGAAGTTTGCATGGCATTCAAATTGGATCACCACCTTCTTTGGGAATAATTTATTCCCTGGCAATTAATTTTGCATCAAAATGTTTAATGCACAGAACATTATTACCATTTGGTTAGAAATTTCTCTATGAACCAACCTAACTCATGTTTTCCCTAATATGAAATGTAAAAAATGAAGCTTGTGCACTACCCCTTAATTGGGCGTACACCCACACACACGGCACATACGACCCATCCATTTAAACTTAAAACATACTGGACAGGTAACTGAAAATATAAAGAAAACACTTTCAGAGAAGAACACGAGAACGATAACCTAACGAACATCGAAAATGTGCGAATAAATAAGCACAAGCACAAGAACAAACAGCTTCTTACGGTTCTGAAGAGTTTTTAAGGCTATAAATAAATAATATAATTTACGATTAATAATATTACAGTTTGCCTGCTGCCATTTCATGATGGATACAGTACTTTTGTATCCATCTCTTGGCACAGGCCAGAGTAAAGTGTAGCTTCCACCGAAGTCCCAGTCAACATCCATGGCTGTGACAATATGGAAGCTGCTGGGGCATGGGTAGTGCTGAGTAATGACATTCCGAGCACGACTAGTGCAGCTGAGTGTTATGAAAGGTGTTGCTCATAGGGTCAGTCATGCTGCAATAGCACTTTCTGACCCAGTGAGGAAAGCAATGGCAAACTACCTCACTCCTCGTCTTGCCTAGTACGCCTCATTTTGGTGCTGCCAATGGTTTTTGCGGTTTCCTTATAACCGCATAACCTTTGGTGGTGCTATTTGAGGATCCAACAAGCCTCTGGGCTGATGACCTAACAGACAGACAATATTAAAGTATCCGTAAATATTTGGTAAAAACACAACTTCACAAATCAAAGCAAACACATGCTAGCATTCCAATTGCTGCCATTTTGGACAGTATCGATAGGTTGGTTAAGGGTATACGGAAAGCAATTTTGGAGGAAAAAATCAAAAAAAGTTTTTTTGGTTGTTATTAAACTTTGGAATTTCCTCTTTAAGATGACATATAAATCTTCAACAAATAATGTATAGAAGCATTTTAAATTAATTTTAAAAAATGTATTGTCTTACGCACGGCGAATATTCTGCCATGGCATGGCGGATGACTTATTGTCAACATTTTGACATTTCATTATTTTTGTGCATATCGTGCTGATCTAGGAATTATTTCTTTGTTTGAAAGAAAGTTGTCTTAGATTATTGTCTGTTGATCATATTGTAACAGTTTACATTATTGATAGTCCTTTGCTGTTTAGCAACAGGTTGGGCCACGTTTTTTCGCAAGATCTTTCTGTGAGTTTATGTAAAGTTTGTGGAAGTTATGCCTCGATTTTCGAACAAAGTGTTCAGGAAACGTGTGGCAAAAGATGAAATGTCCTTCAACTCTGCCAAAAACCATTGTTTAGAGCCTTCACGATGTGAAGCAGGGCCGAATACACCTAACCTAATAAACGTGAGTGAAAATATTTGTGAAACCCCGTCTGATAAGATGGATGCTGGGACTGAGCGCTCATCTAATAGAAAACTGAATGGTGTCGAACAGAAATACGATAACTTTCGTACTGGACGTGAAATTAACGAAGTGATAGATATATCAATTTTATCTGATATATTAAAACATAAATTATGTTGCAAAGAGTGTGGTAAGTATGGAATTTCCTTGAAAACAAGGAGACATATTGGCCTTGCTACTGAATTAGAACATTTCTGTGCTTGTTAATACAGTGTCAGTTTTTCAATTCCTCAGCTATAAATAGTTTACAAGACAAGAGCCTTTACACTATAAATATTAGATTAGTTTATGGCCCTCGGTCATTAGGGAAGGGCAGAGCAGCAGGTGGGCTCCCGAACAGTAAATGCTATGCATTCTATAGACATGGAGAGAATAAGATCATTTGAAAATGCTACCAAGTACATCATGAACTGTGGAAGAAACAGGAGAGCAACCAAGAAGAAGCTTCTTGATGAATTGCAAGAGGATGCTGATAATCTCAGCTATGCACCAGGCATGCATTGATGTTGAAACTTTGGAAGCGATTTCCCACAAAGTTACTTTTTCCTGCAAAAGGAACATTATCTCAAAAACTAATACAGATATCACTATGAAATTTTCAGTACTCCTTTGTAAGAGTATGCCATATATTCTGAAGCAATATAAACAAACATATTGCAAAAATTCTGAGGTGGGTTGGAAAAAATTCATGAGAATATTAGCAAACAATTTTGCATTATTAAAAAATATATATTTTTTTCCAAAAAATGATCTTTATTTTAATGATCTTAGCATCGATACACAGCTCATATACCTGTTTATAATATATAAAAATTTCAAGTGTCTGTGTCAAACAGTTGCTGAGAAAATGTTCCTTAAAGGTGACGTATTTTAACATTGTGAAGATAGGGCTTTCCGTATACCCTTAAGGCAAATAGAGTAGAGACAATACGCAACACTCAGCAAGATATCGAGAGACAGCTATTAGAACTCTCTCTAGCGGATTGACCTTAGAACTACTGATTCTGTCATAAGAGCACGTGTATTTGTGTGTGAAGTTTTTGGTGTTATTTATGCATTTTCAGTGAGTTGACATAATTAAATAGTAGCGTGTGTCATTCCTTGATATCTCCTCTGAACATGAGGGGAAAGGTATGTGCTCTGATTGGATGCACTAACTATGAAGTAGAGAAGAATGCGCGGTCTTTCTTACGTTTCCCTCGTGACAAGAAAATGTAAGTAATATTGTGTTTGGATATATATTATTCCAGTGACAAAGAGATTTTTATAGTACTTCATAATCTTCTGACCTGCTTGACCCATATTTTAACTGGCTTAAAATATACCGAGCTCGATAGCTGCAGTCGCTTAAGTGCGGCCAGTATCCAGTATTCGGGAGATAGTAGGTTCGAACTCCACTGTCGGCAGCCCTGAAAATGTACCTTAATTAAGGCCACGGCCGCTTCCTTCCCACTCCTAGCCCTTTCCTGTCCCATCGTCGCCATAAGACCTATCTGTGTCGGTGTGACGTAAAGCAACTAGCAAAAAATGTAATACTCATATTTTATTGTACAGTGTAGCAGTTAACCTTCAATACCGATATGTTGTTGTAGGTGTGATCTGTCGGTTTGATTTAATTCAGGAAAATACAATGCATATGAGTGTGGCTGGTTGTGTTCCAAGTTACTCCATTTGGAATGCCGTAATGCGTTGTCAAGCACTGAAGAAAATAGGGGGGATTTAAGAAATGTACATATTCTGTTGAAACAATATGATGATGCAAATTTGCTTTACCCTAATGTAATGGCATTATGGCAAGTATTGCTTGTAGGGAAAGTTTGGATGTTTTTGAGGCTAAATTTATAGATTTCCTTTCTGTTAGTAGGCTTCAAGTTAAAAGGAAAATTGTCCAGCTATTAAATGTAAATTCATTGAATCATGTGTGCAAGGAATGTGCCAATATTTTTATTGACAAGTGTTTTAATGTGATGATACAATGCTTTTAAATGAGAAAAAAGACAACTCTAGTCTTGAAAGTTCAGGCAGGTATACAAAAGCTAAAAAAGTAATGCATAAATGAAAGATCAAGCCTTTTCAGAGCAGTCCATTTCACATCTTTATTATGTATCTAATTTCAGTCTTTAAATAATAACCTGTTAAATAATTCTTCATTCCTTTATCCAGGATTGCTTTAGCAACTTTGAACTTAATATCTTAGTAACACTTTCTTTGTAGACGTAATTTATTTTTCCATTTCAATGTATACATTTCCATTGATATTTGAATTTAGCACGAATTTTCAGGTCGAGCCACTAGGAGCGCCACTTGCGACTTGTCTCCCATTTTAACAAGGCTAAATCTGAAAGTGTCGCGTATTATCTCTACTGTATTTGGTTGGAGCGAGCCTTATTATTCTAGCACCCGACAGAGGCCAGCGGCTGCGCACGCACTGGGACTCGCATTAATGCCATAATTTAAGAAAATACTGAAGTGTGCACTTTCAATGTAGTACTCATTTTATAAATTATGACATGAGGTCATACCCTTTGGTCATAATTATTGAAAATAACTGGAAGTGTATTTTAACATTCGAAGTTCCTTTTTTGAAATTTACATACAAATTACACAATAAATTTGATATTAAATATCACGTTTTCAGAAACATAAGGAATATACCATCAAATAATGTTATTCAGGACTGTTGTGTTAGTTGTATCTTTAATCAAAATCCTTGAAAAACTCTCTGTAAATAATTAATATGTATTCACTGTTGCAAAAACAAATATACAATCATAAATATTTTCATGAAAGCAAACGATTTCTGAAACAATATCATTATGCAAATTTGCTTTGCCCTAATGTAGTGGCATTATGGCAAGTATTGCTTATAGGGAAAGTTTGAATGTTTTAGGCTATTTTTTTAGATTTTCTTTCTGTTAGTAGGCTTCAAGTTAAAAGGAAAATTGTCCAGCTCTTAAATGTAAATTCATTGAATCATGTGTGTAATAAATGTGCCAATATTTTTGTTGCCACGTGTTTTAATGTGATGATACAATGCTTTTAAATGAGAAAAAAGAAAAATCTAGCCGTGAACGTTCAGGCAGGAATTCTAAAGATAAAAAGTAATGCATAGATGAATCATCAAGCCCTTTCATAGCAGTCCATTTCACATCTTGATTATATGTCTAATTTCAGTCTTTAAATAATAACCTATTAAATAATTCTTCATTCCTTTCTCCAGAATTGCTTTAGCAACTTCGAAGTTAATATCTTAGTAACACCTTCTTTCTAGACGTAATTTATTTATCTATTTCCGTATATACAGTTCCATTGATATTTGAATTAGCGCGAATTTTCAGGTCAAGCCACAAGGAGCGCCACTTGCGACTTATCTCTCATTTTAATCAAGACCGACTCCAATCCTCAGACCGTAATATTAAAAAGCATGGCGGCAGGAGTAGACGGATTGCTGTGATTGGCTAACGTGAAAATATCACGTACACGGGCGATAATTTCACATTACAAATGTAACATCATAGCGAAAACCACTGTTGCACGTACGAAAACACCTCGGCAACCACTACCCATCACATATAATCAACTAGATGTACATATATTCTACTACAATGAATGGACAACCCCAAAATAAAAAAAGGAACAGCAAGCTGATTATTTAGAAATTTCACTTAGTCAAATAACACTGTCTCTTCAATTTCACTTCACAGGATAACGGGAAAAGATTACAAAACTGGTTAAATAACTTTACAACATCATTTTGAACATTTAAACAAATTATGGTGTAAAATTTCTCAATTTGTTCCTATGCATGAGAGCTATGAAAGCATAACTTTTGCTCTGAGGGAATCGAACATTTTAACAAGAATATTACAGAGCAGAGTGAACTGGTGAGGATGTGGGGCTGGAATATTCCTGGAATGAATAAAGCTAATGTTTGAAGGTGAATGGAGGTAATCAAGCCAGCCAAAAGAAATGGGTGCAAATGCTACAGGACAATAAATGAATGTAAAATATGCTTTAGGCCTACCTTATTTACTGCTGAGTTTTAATGCCTTACGCTTGTTCATTTTAACTCCAAGTTCCTCAGTAATTTTCCTTTTATGTCCTGGTTCTCAAGTTTCTTTGCCAGTTCCCTGGACACATTTTTATCATGCAGCACTTTTGAATAGTTATTAAAAAATATGTTAGCAAACACTTTCACACATTTCTTGACATTTTTTTTCAAAGGCACGCCGCAACTGCATTCATCACTTACATTGCTTATATTGCTCTCTATAAACTGTATCCCTAATGTAATCACAGCATATCTCTGATTTTCCAACTTTAAAAATGCAGGTTCAAACCTTCTGCTAATGAGTTCCTGAACAAGTCTATAAATGTCACAACATAAACACATCAAAAAAGGTGAAGGACACTCCAATCCACCCCTGTTGAATTCACTGAAGTAAGATAGAAGATCCTCCTTGTCACAATTGATGATTAAGTCGTCTTCAGATTGTAATACTTACTTACACTGTGTGCACTTTCAACTTTTCTCTAGCATTAAGAAAACCTTCATGCTCGTGTAACTTGCAATACATACAATTATTTTTAGCGTCTCAAGAGAAATCGACACTAAAGGTGTTTCATCCAAGGCAGATTGAAATTTGTCCAACTTCTCAACTACTTTATCTTGGCTGAAAGTAACTGTCAGATCCTTGAGAGTAAATTCCCCCAACTTTGCAGAATGAAGTTTTAACAATCTTATCATCTTGATCTTCGTTCAGATTCTGGCACTTGTTCTACTGAGACATTATATGTGCAGCCACTTAACCTTCTGTATGCTCCGAATCTGCCCTCTAAACTGTCTGTCTGCAGCTTACCTGTCAGAATGTAGGGCCATTTATATTTATTGAAAATATATCTGCATGACTGAACAACTGCAGTCAATGTGTGTGTAAAAGCTAAGAATGTTTCATTACTAAGTTTACCCTCATTGTGTGAGGTGCTGCTATGCCATATATCAACATATGTCTTAATAGTTTCTAGAAAGACAAGCTTAGCATCACCAGGGCCATTAATCGGGCTAGCATCATCATTTCGTGTGTATTTCCCTTTCATTGGGTGCTGAACATTAGAAATTTTCCACCACTTAGAAACTTTTGAAAACTGGACAGTCCCCTCAGAAATAGTGACCCCCTCACTTTCAAGCATATCCAATGCCACTGTGTTTTTTGTATCAAATATACTCATAGCAAGAGCAACATTCTGTCTCTCTATAGCGGTGGGATACAGTGCCTTTCTTGATAAGTTTGGAGCCAGTTTTAATATTATATTTTTTTCAGAATGGAACAGGTCTCTGATATCAGATAACTTTGCCTCAACATCTGTGTACTGAAAAGTAGATTGGTTTGCAGTAGAGTGTAGCATGCTTTCTATTTTTGGAAATATCTGCTCAGTGTTAGGAATGACAAAAGTTTGACTGGATTGATTTAATTAATTGTTTCTTACACATTTCAGCAAATGTACACTGTCGAACAGAAGAAATAGTGACCTGGAAGGATTAGCTGGGTTTGCAACGCAGGATTTTAGAGTACCACCACCCAAAAGCTCAAACATCTTGCGATTCGTGCTATGGTTATCTGATATCAAGTAGACTACATCAAATTTAAGCTCCTCCATGAAGGTTAAGACATCAATAGTTACAGTCAATAGAGTTTTCGCATTCATGTTTCTCACAGGGAAAAGACCTATTACATCTTTATTGTCTGAATGTAAAGAGGACAACATGAAAGTCTGAATGGTAGTGGCAGAGTCTCCTCCTGAGGTATTTTCAGCCATTCCTATTATTTTCCCTGCTTTATAACTGAGTTTGGAATGGACATAGATCTCATCCAGCAAAATAGCGACAACTTTCTCATCATCATTCAGGTGCTTACTTTTTTCTCTTAAACATGACTTTTGCAAAGGGCCCATACCAGAACTGTTTGGACCTATTTTGGACAAGAACTGTCTCAGATAATCATGGTGAGGTAGTGTCATTATGTTTGTTCTTCTCAATGATTGATAAGCCCCTGGATGTGAGTAAGAAATACTTGCAGCCCATATTAAAAGATCTGCTGAATATTTAATTTGACAAGAAAGAGCAAGTTCCAACTGTTCTAATGAAAACTTTATCTTTCCAGCCCTCTCTACATGCATATCAGCATCGAGTAGCAAGCCCTCCTTTGTAACATTCATCAGTGAAGCTACCCTCTCAGAGAGGGATACATTTTCCTCATTATCATTAGCAAGACAACTCACCAGATTCTCCAGTTTGCTCCATCTATCACACTTGTAGGTTTTGTTTCCATTACACTCCAAGATCCAGGCAAACGTTTCCACATGCAAGCACAGATTCTTGTAAAATACACTTACATCTAAATCGCTGGACACATTAAAGCACACAGACACTGATGGAATATCTCGATATCCATTATCATCTATTTTAATGAAACTAACAGAGTCTTTCTTTACAATCATTGTGAATGGATTTACCTGCCTATTTTTAATTTCACATAAAAAGGAATCAAAATCTGCAATAGTATCCTCTTCACACCATTCATTAAAATTATCTTCATCTCTCTGTAATATCTTCTGCACACGTTCTTCAGGATATTTTCTTCCTTTACTTAGCCTGGCTGTTAGATATGATGGTTGATTAGGGAAAATTGTGGGGTAAGTATCATTACTTAGTTTTAGATATTTTCGAGGAACACGAATAGGTTCTCCATTTAGAACTGGGAAAACATCTTCCCTAACCACAGACTTATCCTCAAAGTGGTGTATGCACACGACTGTTTTATCATTTACTTCAAAATTGTCACGGTGTATACTCCTAATCCACTTTTCTCTTAATTCTTTATTATTATTCTTTATTATTATTCTTTATTATTATTATTTTTCTCCAGATCACAGTAACCAAATACCCAATCGATCCATTGAATGAGAAAAATAACAATGTTCATCCTAAGCCACCAAATTCCACCAACAGAAATTGACAACACAAATTCTTAATAAAATTAATAATACAAACGGAAATAATAATAATAATAGTAATAAACCCCAAACGTACTCCTTGGACATGCCATGAAGTCCGTTGGATACTCCGGAAACTTGACCCACAAAGTTTGGGTCAACACAGTAGTCATCCTCCGTACCTTCATGCCACGTCCATCGTCTCCCCTAAATATATCTATTGCAACTCCAAATTATGTTCTTTAAGTAAAATATAAAAGACAAATTATAACTACTGCTACTGTCCGACCGTGTCATCACCCCTGGTGAGAAGAAGGCCGCCCTCCCGATGATGACACGACCGGCCCTATCCGTGGGGTCCCAAGGAAGGCCCCAACAATCCTACCAGATGGCAATGCATTTCTCTCACCATTCCATTGCGGCCATCCCCATGAAACTGGAGCCGCTCTCCTCTCTTCTCCCGCCTTTCACCTTCTTTTGCTTATTTGTATTGGGTCCGTCCCACCCCGCCTTCTTACGGGTGTGTCCTGCTCACCCTTGTCCCTCTTGCCTTACCATCTCCTACTCTGCTTGGATAGTGAGAAAAAAGCACCGTCACTGCCTCAAGGTTCTAGCATACTCTACTCGTGTCCTTATGCACTCAGCACTTTCGTCACATTCATCCTTGCCGTCACGGCACATTCCTTCACCGCTATTGTACTTCTGCTTGACCCACTCCGGATTGCTGAGTCCACACTCCCTTACATCACCAGTCTGGACTTTGTTTACATTCATCTGCTCATGTTGCAACTTTATCCTTGTGCTACTTCTCTGTTTCTGCACTTCATATTTAACCCTACCTAATCTAATTCAAAAACCAAGCCACACTCCACATTAAATTTGCCATCCCGTTTCCATTAAAATATACCATCAGTCCTTCTATAACTTAACAACTTCTCCATACTTCTCCAAGACTTAATCAATAATACCTCCATAAATAATACTACAACAGTAAATACACCACCACTTCTCTATACTTCTCCAACACCACATTTCATCATACCAAACCGCCATCCCTTCACCTTCATCCCTTACTCACAAGTTACTCATAATTCAATACCAACACAGCTACCATATACCATCAGTCCTTCTATAACTTAACAACTTCTCCATACTTCTCCAAGACTTAATCAATAATACCTCCATAAATAATACTACAACAGTAAATACACCACCACTTCTCTATACTTCTCCAACACCACATTTCATCATACCAAACCGCCATCCCTTCACCTTCATCCCTTACTCACAAGTTACTCATAATTCAATACCAACACAGCTACCATATACCATCAGTCCTTCTATAACTTAACAACTTCTCCATACTTCTCCAAGACTTAATCAATAATACCTCCATAAATAATACTACAACAGTAAATACACCACCACTTCTCTATACTTCTCCAACACCACATTTCATCATACCAAACCGCCATCCCTTCACCTTCATCCCTTACTCACAAGTTACTCATAATTCAATACCAACACAACTACCATCACTTTACCATCTTCCCACTACAAGAATAAATAGCCCATCAATAAATAATTCTACAACAATAAATACACCATCATTTCTCTATACTTCTCCAGCACCACATTTCAACATCAAGCCAACATCACTTACCACTTACTCGCTCCATCAATTCAATACCATCACATAAATTTGCCATCAGGTTTCAATGAAAATACACCATCAATCCTTCTTTAACTTAACAACTTCTCCATACTTCTCCAAGACTTAATAAATTATACCTCAATAAATAATACTGCAACAGTAGATACATCACCACTTCTCTCTACTTCTCCCACACCACCTTTCAACATACCAAACCGCCATCACTTACACCTTCAACCCTTACTCACAAATTACTCATAATTCAATACCAACACAACTACCATCACTTTACCAGCTTCCCACTACAAGAATAAATGCACCCATCCCTAAATAATTTTACAACAATAAATACACCACCACTTCTCTATACTTCTCCAACACCACATTTCAACATCAAGCCAACTTCACTTACCACTTCCCCGCTCCATCAATCCAATACCACACATATTCATCAATATATAATACCACAACAATAGATACGCCACCACTTCTCTATACTACTCTAACACTACATTTCCACATACCAAGCCACTTTCACTTACCACTGCATCTCTTACTCACAGCTTTTACCATCTTCACATTACAACAATAAATACACCACCATTTCTCCCTACTTCTCCAACCCCACCTTTCAACATTCATTCATCAATAAATAATACTACAACAATAAATACACCCACCACTTCTCTATACTTCTCCAGCACCACATTTCAATCTACCAAACCTCCTTCACTTACACTTCATACCATACTAACAACTTACTCATATTTCAATACCAACAGATCAATAAATCATACTACAACAATACATACACCACCACTTACTCTTAAATTCCATACCAACACATCTACCATCACTCTACCATCTACCACTGACGACTTCATCCCTTACTAACAAATTACTCGTAATTCAACACCAACACATCAGTAACTCATACCACAACAATAAATACACCACCCCTTCTCAATACTTCTCCAACACCACATTTCAATAAACTCAACCGTCTTCGCTTATTCTGTCATAGAACCATACCAGCGAACATCACTTCTCAACTCTACATTCTGTCGTCAAACCATCTTTAACTTCGCTCTTCAATACACTAATGTTTTTTGCTTCGAGTAACAACACCCCTCTCATTTCCACCTGTACCCCACATGTCTGTCAATTTTCTGTGCCTTCCTGCTTCTCTACCACCTCTCTTGGCCGCCATTTCATCACTATCTTCACTCTGTTGGTTTCCTTTGCCTCCAACTTCAGCTCCACTCAGGTCCCTTAAACTTCTGCTCCTCCCTCTGCTCCTACTCAGATCCAGACTCTCCCAGGTCGCCCCTGACCTTACCTTTTTACCCTTCGCTTCTCTTACTTCACTGCTTTCACTTTCCTGCCTATCCTCTTCACTGATTATGGTCCCATTTTCACTTGGCCCCTCTCCCTGCCTCACTTCACATAGACTACTGATACTTTTGGTGTTTTGCCTATCATCGCTACTGATCGCTGCTCTTCCCTCTTTTTCGTCTTGTTCTATCTTCATTTCTAAGTCCATCAATCTATTCACAGACCAGATTCTCTTCCAGTTGCTGCCTGTCACCACTAGTTCCTGTCCCTTGATCGTTGCTCTCAGCCCCTGCTTTATAGCTCGTATCTTGTGTTTTCTCAGTTTTTTTTTTCATTCCTAATCGCCTCCATTCCCACGTCTCTCTTGATCCATATTTTTTTCCCTCTGCACATTCCCCGCATTGCCTAACACAGCATCCGCCATCAGCGTAGAAAACAGTTGAACTTTGATAGGTCTGTTGCCTCTAATTCTCCCCACTCTCTGCACATCATCTATGTCCACTTCACTAAAATTTACTTTCAATTTCCCCTTATTAAGTCCACTACTTTGTAGGTTGTAAGCACTTTATCTTCTTCTCAACTCCTCCGGCACACCATATATAAATAGGCACTTCTTCCTGCGATTAAAAGTGTTGGCTTCCACTTCTGCTTTCAGTTTCAACGTCTCCTCCTCTAGTCGTCCTATTTTTTCCCTTAATGTTGCAACTTCTTCAGCGTTTTTCCTCACTTGTGCTGTTGTATCGTCAGCCCTTTCTCGTAACCATACCTTCATTTTTTCAAACTCCCTGGTTTGTTCTTGAATCATATTTTTAAGTTGCTCAAAGGGGCAGACTTCTTCAACCACCTCTTTTATAATTTTTCTGAATTCTTCCATGTCTTCCCAGGTCTCATCTCCACTAGATGTCGGACCTGGGTTCAGCTCAACCCCCCCAATCCATAGCAATATTATAACCACTGCCGCTGATAGCAATAATTCTTCTTTAATCTCCATTTCAACTTTACACCCACCTGATATCACTTCTTCTTCTCCCCTGCCATCTTCCTATAGTTGCTCTGTATTGTTCCACACCAATCATAGTCGATAAACTCCACACAACATTCCAGCACTCAGCACTCTCTCTCCCTACTCCCACTCCCGGGACCCGGCACACAGCATGAGCGACCCATATTAAAATAAACACATTTTCACATTACTACACATAATTACACATCATGAATGTCCACTGATTCATATACACACTCCCGCGCTAAAATTCTGCAAATAACCTAACGTTTATCCTCAACTTTCATGAAAAAACACCGACTGAACACGATCACAACAAACCAAAACAAACCCACGTTTCCAACAAATCCGGATACTCGATTCGCCATCTTTGAGCAATCGAGAGTAGCATTAAGGTCTGAAGATTGGAGTTGGTCTTGTTTTAACCGTTGCCTACGTTATAATACAAGGCCTGGAAATAGAGCCCGTAAAACGCTATGAAAGTGGTTACACTGAAGTTCAATGCCGGGCCGCTAGGATCGCTATCTTGCCCCCTGTCGACCAGGCTCGCGCCTTTAAACGTGTTCATTAACTGAGTTGGTTGTGAATGTATTATGTATTTGTCTGATGTTAAGCATTCGCAGTTCCAGTCATGGTTTATTCACGAGAAATTAAAGGTAGTGGAATTTCGTTTCACAAGTTTCCAGTGAATGTTCCAAGTTTTGATCCGAGTTACGTCATAAGAATCGGGCGATCCCAAAATTTGTCACTGGACTTTTTTTAAACTATGCTACCGTGACCGGCAATCATTTGAGAGGCATCTTCAAACTCAGAAATCTTAAATTAAGAAACCAACGAGGAAAATAATTTGCCCAACAAATTTCACGAAAATGAATGTAGCAAGAGCTAAAAATATTGTATTTTCCCCTGAAACAATCTCTGGTTTGTAAAGTATGGAGGTGGTTTTGTCCCGAGAGCATAAAATACAGTTTAAAATAAGCCATTTGTTTTATGGAGCATTTTATTAAACTGTTCAATGCGCATAACGTCTGCAACACCTCACATGGGACATATTCAGGAACGAGAACAAACGAGCACCTTTTAACCGGGCGAGTTGGTCGTACGGTTAGGGGCGCACGGCTTTGAGCTTGCATCCGGGAGATAGTGGGTTCGAATCCCACTGTCGGCAGCCCTGAAGATGGTTTTCTATGGTTTCCCATTTTGACACCAGGCAAATGCTGGGGCTGTACCGTAATTAAGGCCACGGCCGCTTCCTTCCAACTCCTAGGCCTTTCCTATCCCATCGTCACCACAATACCTATCTGTGTCGGTGCGATGTAAAGTCACTAGCAAAAAAAAAGCAACTTTTAGTACTGAAGATGAACTCCTCAGTTGGTTAATTAATGATTTCCTGTCATATATTAAGAAACTTAAAATGCATTCAGAGAAAGTAAAAAAGAATCATGAGAGAAATGCATCAGGCATAGATCTTGACTACCCAGTCCACTGTGGCCTGCGTAAAATACCTCATAAGTATACATTTGCATTATGCATTGATGAGGAACCTAACGAGCTATGACATCGAGCTCTTCTTCAGCTACCTAAGACGCCAAGCGGAATACAAAGACATTATGGTTCGTGTGGCAAAAGAAAAAAACAGACTGTAAAGGCTGTTTAGAACATATCTGTTCTCCAGCTACTCAAAGTCCAACATTGTGTCTTATTCGTTTTCAAGATCGAGGAGTTCTCAGATACCGAAAATCGTCTGTGGCACTTCTGCAGTGAACGACGGAATTTGTCACTTCCGCTACGCAGTACTTGTCCCGAAGAGAGTTACTAAAAGGTGTACGTTTATTTTTTCGAAAGACATGTTCAACAGTGAAATTAAGTGTGGAAAGTGTAAAGGCGACAAACCACCTCTTTTTCTACTATGAAAATTTCTGAGACCTCTGTTAGACAACATTGCTTTGAGCCACTCAAGTAGAAGAACGAAAGTTTTGAAACTTGATAAGAAGCCTCTCAGAAGGAAAGTTTTGAAACTTCAATGACATATCCAAGCCAATGCAGTACCGCTCTATAAATAAAGTACTGTCAATACTCGCAAAAACATTGAGTTCTTTTTATTTGGGATATACTTTAATTGACATATACGGCCATGCGAATACAAGGGGACAAGTCCGCGATCCTAGCGGCTGAATGGTGAACTAGGAAGCAACCTGTTTCCACGAGTGCATTTCAAGGCCTTGTATTATAGCGTAGGCGACGGTTTTAACAAGGCTAAATCCGGAAGTGTCGCGTATTGTCTCTACTATATTTGGTTCAGGGCTGAGCAAGATCTGAAGCAAGACTAACTACTGGTCTTGTCTGAAGCAATCTGAAGTATATATACTATAGGTCTTTTCTTTTCTTTTTTTTTCTTTCGATAGTTGGAGTATGACGTTGACGCTGCCGTTGAGAAAAATAAACGAACTAGAAAGAGGACTCGTTGCGAAAAATTGTGCGTTGTTGTCATGGTAACGTAGGCAACATTGAAACCGACGTTGAAATGTTTACGGCGCTAAACCAAGTGTTAATTTCTCATTGTCACTTCGTGCTCTTTCCCGGTAAATTATCTTTAATGCCCATTTATATTATTTTACCATTGTGTGTGCGTACAGCTTTTGCATTTTCAGAGACTTTTTATATAATTCCACGCGTCCAGTAATTATTTTTACTATTCATAATAAGCTTACTATTATATAGTTTGTTTACCGGTATAGTTGTTAGGTGAAGGTTACTTTTTTAGTTTAGTTGCAGCTGGTAGTGATTGTCAATTGAGTTACAAACTTTTTTTAAATTAGACTTTTTGGATTCCATGATTGAATTATTCAGTCCCGCATCAAATATTCCCGTCGTGATTTTGTGAATTTTTCATTACCGTACGTAATCTGTTGATCGTAGGTAGCTTCTGAGGAAAAGCAATACGAAATATTTGAACTTATAATTGAGATTTATACCCACTTTAAGCTTAAGTTGTTTTTTTTTTTTCATATTATCGTGTGTGCTCTAGTTTTTTGAAAATAGAATAAAGCTTTAGAGAATGAATTATGACTTTAAAAACAACGAGAGTCCATGAGAATGGCGTGGCACCTCCTATTCTTGACAACATTGTTTGGTGGTGTTCGTTTATTTTCTGTAGTTCAGCGCTTTGTGTCATACAGTATCCTGTATCCTATTTTTTTTATTAATCCGAAATCGGCACCTGCTCTACAAATAAGGTGACCATTGAGGTCCAGGGCTATAAAACAATAAATATGAAATTAACATACTATCGTTAATTATAATAGAAAGAAAGAAATATAGCAATAGAAAACTTCCTACCTCGTTATACAAATGGTTATTTAAAATATGTATGGAATCTTCAAAATAACCTTGTGAATTTCTGTATATTTCTGTATGTGTCCATGTTGCTCAACCTGTGACATGCTTTTTTTTATCTGCTTACGTGTGTTGTCGTACCTGCTTATATTCGGAAATCTGGCGGGAAACTAGGGACGTGGTGATGTAAATAGTGCACTGTTATTTTCAGTCAACATGGCAATTCATATACACCGAAACAGCGATTTGGATAAAAATAATTCTACTGTTCATTATTTACCATGTTATATCGAGTCCGATGGAGATGCTAACGTGTCAAAATATTTTCAGCGTTATATTGACAAGGACAAAGAAAAGGAGAATAGTGAAATTGGTATGAACTTGTATTATTATTCCTGTATTTAAATTAAATGCGTATGGTACCGCAGTTGGATAAGGCAGATATCTTTTAACATTAGGCCTAGTTCGTTGAAACTATATTTTGCTATATTAAACTTTTTCTGTGGAACTTCTTGGTCATATTTATAAGGTTTAGGTTAGGAATTAGTAGCCCTATAGAATCTTTTTCTTCGGTGCTGCGTACATTCCACCTGTGGCTACTTCTTGATGGATGCAGTATTTTTATTCTCTCTCTTGCCACAGGCCAGAACAAAATGTGGCTCTCTAAGAAGTCCCAGTTGCATTTATGGCTGTGACAGTTTGGAAGTTACTGAGGTATAGTCAATGTCTAGTTATAATAAAGTTTTATTGCAGCCAATGGCCATATGTAAATTTTCTACTCTTTACTATATTCATGTAAGGACTTTTCTCTTTTGCTACACTTATTGAAGTGGTATCGTTCACATATTTTCTCACACAGTTTGCACACGCATTCGTCGCTTGGATCGTGATATGTCTCTTTTACGCATAGCTTATGATGGAAACCATGTACTGCCAGCCTGTTGATAGCGCTGCGCATGATCTTATTTGGGCCCATCCAGTCTCTGTTTGTCATAGCATCCGTCACGTAGAACTCCGGCCAGATTTCTTCTCTTTTGGTTAACCTCAGATTTAGGTGAGCAGTGGCTTGGGGTGTCGATGGCACAGAAAGATATCTAAGGTCCTCGATAAGAAAAGGCTCCTGAGCTAGTTCATAAGCTAGTCTAGATGGAGATGTCTTAGAAATACCTAATATTCTTTTCAGGAAGGTAGCTTTCACTTTTTCAAGGGTAGTTATGTCAGATGTTGATAATTTGTCCCAGATTAAATCTATGCCATATGTCAGAATGGGTAGTATCTTTGCATGAAAAAGTTTCATTGCTGAACCTATTGATATTCTGGTTGGGTCTTGTATATCGTAAATTCCTCTTATTGCTGCTGCTGCTCTTTCCCTCACATGTATTTTGAATGAGGATCCTGACGTTTGTAGAGTGATGCCAAGGTAGCGAAAATTATTTACTGTAGTTAAATCTACCCCTGCATATGAAATTCTATCTGTCGCTGCTATTCTTCCTCCTTTTCTGAAGACCATACAGACTGTTTTGTTCTTATTAACCTGGAAGTCGTTTGTTTCGGCCCATTCCTGTAGTCTGTCTACTGCGATCTGAAGGTCTTCTCTGTTTCTCGAACCTATTATCATGTCATCTGCGTAGGCATACAGCACTGTTGGCAAATTATCTGTTATTCTTGTGATGTCTTTTGTAGCTACGTTAAAAAGCGTAGGGCTAATGGGGTCTCCTTGTAACACACCGTTTGTTTGAGTGATGGGGGAAGAGAGTGATACCCCATCATCTATTCTCACGCTATTATAGGCTAGAAGGTTATTTATTATAATCTTAAGTTCGTTGTCTGCTCCAATCATGCCGTCTAATTTTTCCATTAATTTTGATCTGTTGAGCATGTCGAAAGCCTTGCTGAAGTCAATGAATATAGCATAAAATTTTCCTTTTGGGTGCCTAAGTGCTTCTTGCACCTCATCTAATAAATTAGCGACAGCTTGTAGAGTTCCTCTGCCTTTCCTGAAACCGAATTGTTCTTCTGGGAGATGATCATCTATTAGTTCGTTAAGTTTTTGATTAATGATTTTTGTATATACTTTCATGATGTTGTTCTCTAGCGCTATTCCTCTATACGAGTTTTCGTCATCAGGTTCTCCTTTTCCCTTGTATAAGATTTTTATATAGGACGTCCTCCAACTTTCCGGAATTCTACCTGTTTCTAGACATTTATTGAATAGTTTGGTCCAATAAGGTGCTAGCAATTGTAGAGTGTCTTTTAGATTCTCGTTGTAAATTCCATCCGGACCGGCTGCTTTGTATTTTTTAGTATCTTGAATTGTTCTCGTCACTTCATCTATTGTTATTTCTAGATTTTTTGTAGAACATTTTGCGACTTCTAGTGCTAATGTTCGTCTTCCTGTATTTAGTACATTATTAAAGTGGGTTTCCCAATTATTCATGTTTATTTGATTCGTTGGATTCATCCTTTTCCTCTTTAGAGCTACAAAAGGATCTCTTAAAGCTTCTTGGGCTTTCTGTTGTGCCTGCATTTCGGTATAGTTGTTCCTTTTCGATTTCAGTAATTGTTTATAGTTTCTTCGTTGTATCGCGTACGCTTGTAAGGTGATTACAGTTTTAAGTTTTCTGGCTATATGTAGTAAGTTGAGCGTTTTTCTTCTTTCTATGTAGCATTCTTCGTCAAACCATTCTTTGGACTTCCGAGGTTTCTTGTGGAACAAAGAATCTCTTATTATTCCATTGATGGCATCTAGAGCTGTTTCGAGATTACCTTCCTCGATGAGCTGATGGGTCTCTTCTATTCTTTGGCTGTTTTCCCTGAGTTTGTTTTCGTCTATATTTCTTGATCTTATGCTTATATTCTCTGTTTCGTGTGGAACCTCTTGTCTGATTAAGAAATTTGTCGATACTGGTAGATGTTTCCTTTGTGCGGCAATACCTTGATTTCTCATAATCTGATGTCTTATCAATTTAATATTTCTTCCTCGGTAGAAAATTAAATCAATGGTACTGGAACCGTTTGGAGCCAAGTAGGTGACTTCTTCGCTTTTATTGATTAGACGGTATCCTTCCGTTATGGCATTTAGATTTCGACTAATGCATTTGGATGAATTGTGATCGGTTGTGTCTAGCTCATCATGCCCAGTATAAGGCCTTCCTGCTACGTGTGTGTGTGTGTGTGTGTGTGTGTGTGTGTGTGTGTGTGTGTGTATGTGTGTGTGTGTACATTATAATGTTTTCCTTCTGCACGACTTACAGATTGTGAGTCGTTTGTGGCAGTCAGAGATCCCCAATCAAGTCTAGCATTGCTTCCACTTGTACCAGGCCCTTGTCTTTTAACAGTTTGCTAAGTCTCGCTCAGAGGTTTTATTCTCTTGTCTTTTCTGTCCTTTTTGTTCCTTACTTGCTACCCCTATTTGAAGGGCTCTCTTCTAAATTTATCAATTTCCTTTATTGTTAAAATAGAGTAGTCAGTTTTCTCTAGTTGTTTTCAGGAATAGTCATCCAATGTTACCTTTCTGTCTGTTCAGTGTAGACTACAGTATTTACCAAGTAGGCCTACTTTGAAAACAAATGATGTTTTTGCACCTCACTGAGTTATTTAAATTTTTGTTACAGAAACAAACCTTCTTCTTTCAAAATACTATCAGCAGCCAACTGTTTTCAAGACTGTCAATCTCATCCTGGAAGGAACATAACTCGTGTAAGGCAATGAAATATTGAGGGGCACTTTCTGCCTCAGTCCTTTATTTTTAAACTGTTTCATACATTAAGTGACTTTTGTTCATAAAAATGTGGTAGTTTGTTGGTGCTATATCGGAATGATATGAAAAACAAGGGATTTCCTCATAGGTCACTCAGCTCTTTTCTTTTCATTTTTGCCACCTAGAGTATAGTGTTGTCTGGTAGCATCAAGTCTGGTCTGTCCGACTCGTTGGCTGAATGGTCAGCGTACTGGCCTTGGATTCAGAGGGCCCCGGGTTCGATTCCCGGCCGGGTCGGGGATTTTAACCTTCATTGGTTAATTCCAGTGGCCCGGGGGCTGGGTGTTCGTGCTGACCCCAGCATCCCTGCAACTCACACACCACACATAACACTATCCTCCGCCACAATAACACGCAGTTACCTACACATGGCAGATGCCGCCCACCCTCATCGGAGGGTCTGCCTTACAAGGGCTGCACTCGGCTAGAAATAGCCACACAAAATTATTATATATAAGTCTGGTCTTTTGACCAAAGACACCTGCATTTTTCACAAGTCCTGGCGTATTTGATTAATTTCTGTATGGTATGTGACAGCAATAATGGTTTAACCAGGAGAAAGTATTACTCGTGCAACTTTTAGTGATACCTGGGCTCCATAGTGCTGAATCGGTAGACCTCAGTTATCTTCAAGATTCGTATTGGCTACCTTTGAAACATAAACTATGAATCGCTTATGCATCGCCGTGAGACATCTGGCGTACACTTTACGTACTAGAACAGTTGTTGTGTACACAGCAAAGCCAAACTATAGAATTCATGCTAGGAACAAAATTTGCATCGAGAAATGTTGTATAATGTGTGTGTGACACAGTTGTTGGCTTAAGATAATAAAGGTTTAGAAAATTCATATCGATCAATCATATTCTCAATTCAATTTTGATTTCATTTCCATTCACTTGGCAGTATTACCAGTACCGGGAGAGCTCCCTCGTTACGCTTCACCCCCATAACACCAGGTATCACTGAAAGTTGCACGAGTAATACTTTGCAATAGACAGCACTGATATTAGCAACATGTATGTGGTATTAACATTGGTTTTGGGAAGTGTCTGGGGGTTTTCATTAAGGTAAACTACTGCCTATTTAACTTAAGATTATCATCATTCAGGATCCATTTTCCATCCTATGTTAAAATATGATAGAATAGGTTATTATTTGTTTGTACTGCTACTTGTGATACTCAGGATTTTCTGTGGTGTTTACTAGTCATTCTCTTTCTCCGTTTTGCTGTAATTCAGTCAGTCACCACTGATCTGAATTTTGGGCTGTTGCCCAGGTGGCAAGTTCTCAATCATTTTTTTAAATTAGCCTTTTCTTAAATGATTATTATTTTACTTTCCACTAATTCTTTTATGGTTTCCAGAGATGTCAAGGTCGCAAAATTTTGTACCACAGGAGTTCTTTTACATGCAGTAAATCTACTGATATAAGGCTGGTATATTTGAACACCTTCAAATACCTCTGGACTGAGCCAGGATCAAACCTGTCGATTTGAGCTTAGAAGACTAGCGCTCTACTGCCTGAGCTACCCAGCTGGGCATGTCTTGTCTTAAATGATTTCGAAGTAGCTGGAAATCTACTGGACATTTCCTTTGGTAAATTAATCAATTCCCTAATTCCTCTGCTTATAAATGAATAGGGGGAACTTAGGATACTTGACCCAGGTACCACTTTTTTTTATTTTTAGGATTTTTAATGGCATAAACAATATTATTGAATAATGTAATTAGGTATTGTAATCATATCCCAATTATATTCAGTTGTAATATCAAGAAAGTTTACATTCTAAATGTGTAAATTTTATGGTGTTCATGTGCACAAAAGTGTCAAATATCCCTTGAGTTAGGGATACTTGACCCATGTCTAATTATTTTAAGCTCAAACAAGGTTGAAATTGAAATTATTACAAGAATAGCTGTAATTTTAAGTGAAACTGCATTTATTATATGTCAGCTTCTAAAACTAACTGAATCGTTCTGCATGCTATGAAGAAATGTGTTAGATTTGAAGTTGCTTATGTCACATTAACATAGAATCTAATGGTTTCTGTTAGCCTAAGCAAAGAAACCTGTGTGTGTTATGCATAGGCTACTATAAAAAATCTTACATTGTTGGACTATTCAATGAGAAGTTGAAACTGGTGTTTACTGTAAATTGAAAACTGGTAACTCTGCCATTTTTCATTGGAAACTCAGAGGGCTCTATAACAGCTTCAGTTTGCTCTGGATCAATCTCATAGATATCATCACATTCCGGCCACTTGAATCGTGAACCATCTACACTTTTGGAAAATTTAACCACGAACACTTCAGGAGAAACTTTGCTAACTTGTCCCACATACCTGCAAAATTTTACAATCACCCAATCACCTATGCTTGGAATTTTTTCTGTGTGACTTGTGTCTTCATCAGTCAATTCTGATTTGGAATCAAACTGAACATGTTCTAGATCAGGTTCAGAACTTTCAGTTTCATGAGACCTGCCAAATTGTTTTCTCCTTTTCTTTTTCATATTTTCCTTTTCTGAAAACAGTCTTTTGCGTGATGCCCTTTTTTCCTCAATTCTTTTCTTTCTTCTTGTATTTGGCTTTGATTTCCTCTTTGTTTGGTGTATCATTCAAAATAATGGTGTTTATGGCCACCTTTTCGATGCGTCCTTCTCTCTCCTGCTTTAGGATATGGAAGTAGACTTTCTGGGCTGATGCAAAAACCTTCTAACCTTGTATACTGATCTTTTTTTTTTTTTTCACATTCTACAGTTTCATTCACAGTTCCCACAAGTAAATTGCTAGAAGGATCTGGGGACACTGATGTTACTTTGGCTATTGCTGCTGATGATGTTGAAGGTTGCAAGTTCTAAGGATTAGGTTGAACAGTCACAGCGGAACAAAGAAAATCGTCGTCTGAGAATATGGCCAAATTCCTGTGGCCTTGAAGCCACTGATTATGTTATGTGTGGTGAATGGTTCTGAAAATGCCTTTCCAACCAACCCGGCAACATGATAAATAGTGATCGGTTGTCCTGGTTTATCTATGGTGAGGTAGTTTGTACATTGTGTACTGGTATTATAATACCGTTTGAAAGGACCATAAACTGAAACATCCAAAGGTTGAAGTCTACGAGAGCAATGTGAAGGGAATATTAAAATTACAATCCCATTTTCTCTGGCATAAAGAATGACATCAAGAGATATGTGGCTCTCATGAGTATCAGTGAGTAGCAGAATTTTTCTTATGGGAGACCATCCAACATATTTCTGGATGTGCTTCAAATACAAAAGAAAGTTTTCAGGTGTTATCCAACCAGAACTATGTGGGGAATGATCAGAACCCACAGGAGCCCCAAACATGAATGCTGGATTTGGTTTTGCACATGGGGAAATAATAAAATAGTGGGATGCTATTCCCTAAAGCATTCACAGCATTACATACAGTTACTAAATGCCCTCTTTTACCCTATTTAGCTAGACCTACTTCCTTTGATTTCTTTGCCCTAATTTTTCCTCTTGAATTCCAATTTGATCTTCATATTATAACCTACCTAGCCCGCCTGGTGGCCATGATCGTTAAGGCGCTGAAGTCTAAAAACGATCTAACACCGAGGTTAGCCGGTTCGAGTCCCGTTGGTCGAAAAAAATTTCACCATCAGAATGTTGGCCGGCAGGGTAGGGGAGATGGTGGTATACAATTTCTAATCACTAGATTGCGTGCCAAAAGCCTGGATTAAATTCCATACCTCTCCGCAGTGCTCATATGGAGTGAGGGCATATGACGCTGTTGATGGTGATTCGTCCGTTGGATGGGGACGTTAAGCCTTGAGCAGACCCCTTGGTGCTATTCGACAGGAGTAGGCTATGTGCCGGCACCAGGTTTCACCCTCTCCCTACTATCATATATCACGTCATTCATTTCATCTCTCATTAACTCCTCTGATGAGGTTGACGTCAGGAAGGGCATCCGGTCATAAAAAAACGCCACGACAAATTCATCTCACCTCATACCCGACCCCGTAGGGAAACGGGACAAGGGTTGGACAAACATTATAACCTACCTACTTTTAAAAACTCCAGTGAAACTTAACTAACCAGTTCGCGAAAGGGAGGTTAAGAATCCTGTGTGGTATAGCTCACACTTAGGAACTTACATCAGGCTAGAAATGAGGCACTCGATCTGGATTGGTTAGGATCTGCTAGTATCAAGACCATTGGGATGGATTGGTTAGGTTCGGCTAGTGTCATGTCCATTGAGCTGGAAGAAAGTAAAAGAAGTCTGGAGGTGTCATCTCTCAGATTAGAGCTGTGCAGTGACCCTGTTCACCCCAGTGAAGATCTTAGGCTATATTAACACCTAGCTCCTTACAGTAGTTCTCATGAGGTACTTCCTCTCCATCAATACAGTAATCAGAGGATGTTTCCTCTTGGGAAAACTTACAGCTTGACTTTTCACCCCGTTTGCCTTCATACCATTGTCTCCTGTCCTCACTGCTTTGCTGTGGTCTTTTTTGCAGTTGCTCACAATCCTGTGTGCATCATATGCAGGAAGCATTACCTACGATTCCATTTCTTTATTCATATCATTTATGTAACCTATATATGGCAAGGGTTGCCGTCGTTTATGCACGCCACTTGTTGGTAAACGAGAGTGCGGTTACCGCCAAACCATTTCGATACAGCCTTAGAAAACTCATCAACTTAAATGAACGAATAATTGGATCAAAAAATGATAAAACTTACCCTTTACAGCAAGTATTGAGAATGCTCTCCCGCAGCCTGTATACAAGTGTTGTAGCATGTAATTGTGTTCCAGTTCTCCCTCTGCAATTCAGCCTAATGAATCTTCAAAATTTTGGTGCGACTTGCATTTAAAAGTGTACAGCATGCAAAAATATGCTGTTCAACACTTAATTTAGAAGGTATATAATGCACTAAACTGATCAATATACTGCTGTATAAAGAAGCAATCGTGCTGGACGCTATACGGAAGATTATTACAGACTCATTGAGACCAAGACATCACTGGATGAGCTACATGGGTCAGGCAGCAATTGCATCATCCACTCGCCTGGAAATGGCACAGGGACTAACCAGCAACTCAACTGAGGCTCGCACAGAGTAAGAAAACGTAAAGGTCCAATAATACTGCCTTGCGGAACTACTCCTTAATCATTATTGGATCAGATAATACTTCCCTCCTGTAATTTTCCATGCTCTGTTTTCTAGAAATCTAGCCACCCTTTCAATCAATCACTTGTTTAGTCCAATAGCCATCATTTTCTTCAGTAGTCTCCCATGATCTCTTTTATCAGAAAGCTTGGGGTGGTCAGTACCTATTCATACAGCGCATTTGACCCCCTGAATCTAAAATATCTACTATGTATCTTGTTGGAATACTACAATAGGGTCTCGCTAAACCTTTTCTAAATCCAAACTGCCTTCTATCAAACCAGTTAGTAATTTCTCAAATTCATCTAATGTAAAGAATGCTTTCCCAGAATTTACATTCAACACATGTTGCACTGAGAAGCCTGTGATTATCAGCTTTGTGTTTATCGCCTTATCCTTTATATACAGAAGCCACTAACAACTCCGTTCATTTGGTATAGCTCCTTCGTGCAAACAGTAGTCATATTAGTACTTCATCTATGGTACTATATCTATGGATATATTGCTTTTAATATATCCCCAAAAATCTTATCAATTCCAGCTGCTTTTCTAGCTTTCAACTTTGTTTCTCTTTATAAGTATCTTTATAAACATAAGTACTGTAAATTTCAGTACTTTGCTAGTATTAGTCACCTCCTCAACCTGAATATTATTCATATGTCCTCCTGCCTGCATGTGGATTTGGTCCTGTTTTACAGCCAGATGCCAAGCCTATGTGGAGGGATGTATTCACTATTGCGTGTTTTTGTGGTGGTTGGTACTGAGGTGTTTTGATTGAATATGGAGGGGAGATTGTTAGGATAAACACAAACACCCAGTCCCTGAGCCAGAAGAATTAAGCAGGCGCAATGAAAATCCCTGGCCGGGTATTGAACCCTGGACCCTCGGAATCGAAGGCCTTAATGCTGACCGTTCGGCCAAAGAGTCAGACTTTATCGCCGATTAACTTAAAGTACCTATATATACACCCTTCCATTTTCCACTGAAATACACATCTTGCCATCATATTACCCTTGGCTGACTTTATTGCTAAATTTCCTTGCAAGTTTCTTCCATCTCTCCTTACTTCCACAACCATTCCCAACTCACTTTCTAACCTGTACTTCCTTCTTAATCTCTTTTTCTCTGACACAATATAGTGGGTCTTTACCATTCCTTACCACCATTGAAAGGTGCGTAACTATTTTCACACTCCTCAACACTTGCTTAAATCCCCTTTCCATAAGCTGTTATATTTATTTATCATTTTCCACCAATCATAATTATTCTCCCTCATGCTCATCTTATCATTCAAATGGTACTGCTAAATAGACCTACTTTTACATCCCTCCTTACTATCACATTTAAACTATGAATAAAACATCTTAATGGTCATTTATACCCTCTGTCACTTCCGTTTCTCTTTAGAACTCGTATGGTTTTATCAGCATCACATCTAGAATATTCTTACCTCTGTTTGGTTCCATCACTTTTGATTCATGTGTCCTTTCAAAATTAACTTATTTATCATTTTTCGTCATGCTTTCCCAGTTAACATTTTGTAAATTGAGATCACTCCCTACAATCACATTTTTTTCTGAATTGTTTCCTACCGAGCGAGTTAGCCGTGCAATTAGGGGTGCGCAGCTGTGAGCTTGCATTTGGGAGGTAATGGGTTCGAACTCCACTGTCATCAGCCCAGAAGATGGTTTTCTGTGGTTTCCCATTTTCACACCAGGCAAATGCTGGGCTGTACCTTAATTAAGATGACATTTGTTGCCTTCCCACTCTTAGACCTTACCCATCCCATCCTGTCTGTGTCAGTACAACGTAAAGCCATTTGTAATTGAATTTAACCACAGTACATGACTAAGCAACTTACCATATCACAGAAACTTATGAAAACTTCTATCCCATATTATTGTCTTTTATTGTTAAGATGCGTGTTTGTCTTTAGAAGTCCGGCTCCATGGCTAAATGGTAAGCATGCTGGCCTTTCGTCAGAGGGGTCTCGGGTTCGATTCCCGGCAGGATTGGTAATTTTAACCATCATTGGTTTAATTTCACTGGCACGGGGGTGGGTGTATGTGTTGTCTTCATCATCCCTTCATCTTCATAACAACGCGCAGGTCATGTACGAGTGTCAAATCAAAAGACCTGCACCTGGCGAGCCGAACATGTCCTCGGATATTTCCGGCACTAAAAGCCATACGCCATTAATTGTCCGTAGAAAGGAACTCGTTGCATTACTGCTCTATGTCCAGTGACCAGCTCACCCACTGCTTGCACATTCCTGGTACAGTCTTGAGATAATTTTTTTAAAAAAACAGAGAATATGATAAATTCAAACAGCATTCTTCACACCTCTGGGAATCACTAGTCTAGGTGATGAAGGCTTTTAAGCAAAACTGGAGTTTCTATCTTCAGAGGCCTGAAAATGCATTCATGTACTGTACACGAGTAATCTTGGCGGTAAGTGGTGCATGTCTTCTCGCATGATATGAAATTTCAGTTTATTTTTCTCCTTTTGTTTCAGTTGTAAAAGCGTCGTTTAGAGGCTACCCTTTGCATGGTCAGATTATTACATTACCACATAACTACCAAGGAATTGTACTGAAAGAGATGAAGAAGCCCTTGACAGAGGATGCTGAAAGAAATTTCCACACTACACATATATTCAGATCTCTTACATACTGGAACTGGGATTTACAGCCATCACGAAATGATGCTTTTATTAGTGCTCTGGATTGGATTGACGTGGCAGAAGCAGTAAGTGTGTGCCGCTTAGGCTTTCTTATGATTATTCACATGTATTTTATGCTCTCTCACAAAATGCTCTTAAAAGAAAGAAGATTCCATCATAATCTCTGTAACTGACTTAACAAAGTTATTAGTAGTACATAACTGAATTATAGGAGCAAGGGACCCAGTGTTTTACTACTTACCGGGCGAGTTGGCCGTGCGCGTAGAGGTGTGCGGCTGTGAGCTTGCATCCGGGAGATAGTAGGTTCGAATCCCACTATCGGCAGCCCTGAAAATGGTTTTCCGTGGTTTCCCATTTTCACACCAGGCTGTACCTTAATTAAGGCCACGGCCGCTTCCTTCCAACTCCTATGCCTTTCTTATCCCATCGTCGCCATAAGACCTATCTGTGTCAGCGCGACGTAAAGCCCCTAGCAAAAAAAAAAAAAGTGTTTTACTTGTTTTTATCTCTTCCTGTTACTGTTTCTCCCACCGAACGATCACTTTCGAACTAGAATTTAACAAAGGACTAACTCCTCAACATCGAATGTGAAAGGGACATTGATGTCAATAAAGTCAATAATTTGCACCCCAGAAAGCACGCTACATGCCCCAGTTTCAGAACACTGAAATTTTAAAAATATAAAAACAAAAGATAGAATTTGATGTTGTATTTCAACCCTTACAAAATATTCAGTTTTAAAAATAATATCTATGAATTAGTTTTGTAATCTTACAGTTAGTCTTTTGCACATGCTGTATTAAAGGGATATAGTTCAGATGAAAGTTTTGTTTGTATTTGCTGCAGTTTAATTTGTGTGTGTTATTGATACAATATCTTTGAGGGGGCCCAACTGCAGGTGGACCATATCATATTATTTTTGCCTCTGAGTAGATACAATTGAATAAACAACCAGTCAATCTATATAAATAAAATTGTTTCTGTTTGTCTGTCTGTTTGTCTGTTCCACCATCACGTCGAAACGGCTGGATAGATATCAACCAAACTTCATATTTAGAGTATACTCATCCCGGGGAAGGTTTCGATATGCATATCATTTTAAAATCTTTGAATACACGGGGGGGTTTATAGGAAAACCAGAATGGTTTTTCCACCATCACGTCCAAACGGCTGGATAGATCTCAACCAAACTTCATATTTAGAGTATACTCCTCCCGGGGAAGGTTTTGATATGCATATCATTTTAAAATCTTTGAATACACGGGGGGTTTATAGGAAAACCAGAATGGTTTTTCCACCATCACGTCGAAACGGCTGGATAGATCTCAACTAAACTTCATATTTAGAGTATACTCCTCCCGGGGAAGGTTTCGATATGCATATCATTTTAAAATCTTTGAATACACGGGGGGTTTATACGAAAACCAGAATGGTTTTTCCACCATCACGTCGAAACGGCTGGATAGATCTCAACTAAACTTCATATTTAGAGTATACTCCTCCCGGGGAAGGTTTCGATATGCATATCATTTTAAAATCTTTGAATACACGGGGGGTTTATAGGAAAACCAGAATGGTTTTTCCACCATCACGTCGAAACGGCTGGATAGATCTCAACCAAATTTCATATTTATAGTATACTCATCCCGTGGAAGGTTTCGATATGCATGTCATTTTAGAAACTTTGAATACACGGGGTGTTTATAGGAAAACCAGAATGGTTTTTCCACCATCACGTCGAAACGGCTGGATAGATCTCAACCAAATTTCATATTTAGACTATACTCATCCCGGCGAAGGTTTCGATATGCATATCATTTTAAAATCTTTGAATAGACGGGGGTTTATAGGAAAACCAGTATGGTTTTTCCACCATCACGTCGAAACGGCTGGATAGATCTCAACTAAACTTCATATTTAGAGTATACTCATCCCGGGGAAAGTTTCAATATGCATATTATTTTAAAATCTTTGAATAGACGGGGGGTTATTGGTTCTGGTTTTCCTCCATTTTCTCTTATACTATTGATTTTCTGTAAGCTTCGTTTACCGTACGTGAAACGTCTCTTCATTATAAACAACTTTCGTTATGTTCATAATTTACTTTACTCTTTACATGATGGAGAAATTTACAATTTTCTGCTGGTACCATGCTCTGCATTGAGTGACCGACAGACCGACAACGAACCTACAGGTTACCATGGCAACGTCTCTGACTGCATGCCAGCAGGGAAGTAACGCATTGCCATTTTCCTCATCATGCTTTTAAATTCGTGGTTGTTCCTTAGGTAGAAGGCAAGAGAGGCGTCAATCGGTCTATCTGCGGGATATTGGCGGAATATCGTTGGATGTTATAACCGCCTTCGAATAGAATCAATGGACCTAAATTTCTCCTCTGTTACCGCTTTATTATATCCATAACTCACACTAGCATAATTTATTGAGGGGCATTTGATTTTCCAATACATTAACTTGGCATTTACATATTTGTCGTTATCCGGCTGTCCTCAGTTATAATCCATTTTTTATTACTTTCAACTCTCTTAACTGTATTATTTTCTTCCTTAATTACGCCGTATGTACGCGAGTGCTACAAACTACTGGATGTATTTCCACCAATACTCATATTTAGAATACACCTGTCCTTGATAGGTTTTAGGGCAAATATTGTTTCTAAATCCCTGAACTGACTGGGGTTTATACGAAACCGAAACAGTGATTTTGCACTTCCACAAAATATACACAACCAACGTTAATTTAAATCTACCTGCCTTGGTAGAAATTAATTTCTAAACCTTTTTTCTCATGTGCATCATTTCGATACGAGGATTAATAACGGAGATATCATTAACGGACCGTTTTTTTGTACAAGTCCCATCGAACTTAACTCACGAGCGGGTGCGTGTAAAGCGTATTCCTTACAACTTGAAAACTACTGAAGACATTCGAACCAAAATTCATATTTAGCATCCACCTGTCCAAAGGTAGGTTTTAAACGTAAATAACATTTCATGTTCCGGAATGGACTGGCGGTTTATAGGGAACCGAAATGGTGATTTTACTCTTCCACAATATATACAGAACAAGACCAACCTGACTGGAAATCGACCAAACGTGATGGAATTCCACCTCTAAACCTTTTTTCATGTGCATTTTTTCGTCAGGAGGATTAATAAGGGAGATATCATGAATGGTCAGTTTTGCAGGTTAAGTCCAGCGGACATAGCCAAAAAGGTGTTTTACATGGAGCAGATTCCTTATCTATATAAATCAAATCGTAACGACTGTGTGCCTCTACACTGACTATTTTGGCGAAATTTTCGTACAGCTTTCTGTTTAAGGGGTAATAATGACCATCTGCATAATTTTTGGTTTAGTTTCCTGAAAGTCCTAATTTTTACCCGCCTCGCTCAAAATCCAGATTTCGGCATAATCTGCCAGAAGAAAAAGAAGATAATTGAAATTTGACAAAATTATACGTTTTAGCCCGTAACGAACGGAAAACATCCAAGATCATTACATTTTTCACTTTTTATCCCCGAAGAATATCGAAATATGCAGGCAATTTGAATGATGGTGCAGACCTTCTGAAATTCCTATCACATAACAGATTGCACAATCTCCGTTCAATTTGGAATGATCTACAACCTGGGTCTTATGACCTTTTGCCGTATCTGTATCCCTTTTACGTTTGATTTTTCTCTATTAATGGATGTTAAGTCAATTTGGAATTCTCACATGCATAATTCATACCTTCGATTACTTATATGAAATACAGAATCATCAAACTCTTCACGAAAATTGGCCCACCCAGTAGCCATATATGAGCCAAATGCTATGTATGTAGCTGTCACATAATTATCCGAAAAGTAATGTAATGTGAGATAATCTTACAAAAACGTTACCCTGTTCCACGTTTCTAACTCAATCTGACCAAAGAATAGATGACATATCATAGGACCAGCCATTTAGGCCACTAAATCCGGCCTGTCTTATGGTAGAATCCTTTGTCGATATGACATACGTTTAGTAGCAGTTAATCTGTAAATGAAGGTCTTCAATATTGTAAACACGCATATACTTTCGTATGTCGATCTATATATATTCACTGATGTCGATTTGTAGTGATCGAGAAAGGGTGGGTCTGCTATTGTAATCAGTACTCCCCACACCGACTTTGACTGGCAGTATGAAAGGGTTCTTTCTCCAACTCCTGTGTAACTGTCATTAGTAAGGAAGGTCTACAATTGGAATGAATATTTCACTTCTCGATTTGACTTGCAGAAGGCGAGTGAGCATGCAGTTTTGTTTAAAACTCCCATACCCGATGGTGTTTGGCAGTAGGCAAGGGTGCCCGCCATTATAAAGAAATGTCCTCATCTAAAATTTGACTGGCATTAGGCATAGTGACCTGCTATTTTGATGGAAACTCACCAACTTGGTGTGACTGGCAGTAAGCTGGCTGGAAGTAGGAAAATGGGCCTGGCATTATAATGATAACTGCACAACTCAATTTCGAGTGATAGTAGGGTAATTGCCTGCCATTATAATAAAAACTGTAATCTGTCTGGAAGTAGGAAAGGGGGGCTGCCATTTTAACGAAAACTCCCCAAATCGATTCTGTCCGCATAGTAGGCAATGGGGCTTGCAATTATAATGTAAACTTCCCAACTCGATTGTGAATGGTAGTAGGCAAGTGAGCCTGCCGTTATATCACAAATCCGTAACAAACACTTTACATTGGAAACAACGTACGGGGACCTCCCCATGCTCTTCCTCGGATAACGCTAAGAGACATGCAATTTTAAAACAATCTTATTTACTGCATGCACACTATTTACTTCGATATTCGAATACAATGTAGAATACCGTAGCGAAGCACGGGTACATTCGCTAGTAATTAATACAATTGAATAAACAACCAGTCAATAATTATTATATTCTTTTACTAGAATTCCTTTCCTCAGTTCATACATTATGCTACGATTTCATTTGAGATATTAATAAAATTTGTAGCACTCTCCTTTCTTCTTTCTTTAGTAAATTTGCTTGCTCCTATTGCATAACAAAGGACCAGGAATATATAACCGTACCTGAGAAGCAAAAGGGCTTATGTCCAATGTATTAAAGTAGGGCATAAGCCCTTTTGTTTCTCAGGTACGGAAATAGCCGGGCTGAGTGGCTCAGACGGTTCAGGTGCTGGCCTTCTGACCCCAACTTGGCAGGATCGATCCTGGCTCAGCCCGGTGGTATTTGAAGGTGCTCAGATACGTCAGCCTTGTGTCGGTAGATTTACTGGCACGTAAAAAAACTGCAGGATTAAATTCCAGCACCTTGGCGTCTCCAGAACATTCTTGAGTTCAGTCTACTTGTCTGACTCTCTCATTATGAAGAGTTGCCTCACTTAAACTTGGATAACCTATTTTACTTTTTTTTTAAAGCAAGATTCCCTTTAACAGCACTATTAGCTGCTTTCCTCAAAAGCCTGGGTCTGATTTCTGGTAGTCAGAGAGTTAAGAATGACAGGAGGGCTAGTATATAGTTAACCGAGCTCGATAGCTGCAGTCGCTTAAGTGCGGCCAGTATCCAGTATTCGGGAGATAGTAGGTTCGAACCCCACTGTCGGCAGCCCTGAAAATGGTTTTCCGTGGTTTCCAATTTTCACACCAGGCAAATGCTGGGGCTTTACCTTAATTAAGGCTACGGCCGCTTCCTTCCCACTCCTAGACCTTTCCTGTCTCATCGTCGCTGTAAGACCTATCTGTGTTGGAGCAACGTAAAACAACTAGCAAAAACGTATATAGTTAAAATGGTACATGCAGCTCACCTCCATTGGGGTGTGCCTGAAAAGAGCTGCACCACTTCAGGATGAGGACACAAGTTTACTTTTCATGGTGATGGTACATCTAGAAGCAAGCATGTACTGCAGCAGACCAAAGCCACAAATATTGATAAGTGAGGTGTCTAATAACTTCACAGGGATTGTTCTGAGGGGTATCATCGTGGGAGATAGTCTGGCAATGGGACTGGATGCCTAATCCGTGTGGATACAAACTTCAGAGCTGTCATCACCGTACAAATGAGAATGTCGTCATTGTAAATGGGGTTCCATAACCTTCTTCTGGAAGTGGAATTGCACATTACTTGCAACTCTGCAAATCTTGAGTTCTCCTCTAGCACATTGATCTGCAACAACCATGAACTCCATGGAGAACACCTCTTCCAAATAAAGTTAGAGCACTCGTAGTGGCCTATCAGGTTATAAAAAATGGTTTAAGATATCTTTGTGTAATCCAAGTACACCCACACCTCATCCTGGGTAACTACCCATTGTCACTTATCATCCGTCTAGTGGTTTCTGTACAATTTTCCAGCATTCCTTTATATGCTACTATTTCAAGACATGTCCACTACTCTAGCCCTAAAGTTTGATGAATCATCCTATACACTGTTTCATTTGATGTTCCTATGGGTTAGGCAATGCTTCTTTGTGTTGGCAGGTTTTTAAACGTTACTGCTCTCTTCACTTGGGCTATTACTGTTGCAGTTTCTTTGCTCTGCTCACTCAAGTACTGACTGTTGCCATTTTCCTGATCTCATGTCAACATGTTTATTTATTACCATTGTGGGGTTTGTTTTGATTTTTCATTAATATTCTACACCAGTTATTTTTGGTGCCACTGATCTCTGTAGAACTTGCTTAGTTGGCTTTATGTAACCCAGTGTTGGTTACCTCTTAAGATAATTCATACCAAGCTCGATGGCTGCAGTCGCTTAAGTGCAGCCAGTATTCAGGAGATAGTGGTTCAAACCCCACTGTCGGCAGCCGTAAAGATGGTGTTCCATGGTTTCCCATTTTCACACCAGGCAAATGCTGGGGCTGTACCTCAATTAAGACCACGGCCGCTTCCTTCCCACTCCCACACAAAACCGCACACGAGCCGGTCGGGCAAGAGAGAGAGAGATAAATAGGATGGAGAAAACCTTTCATATACCGGTACCAATAATATGTATGGATTGCGTGAATTGTCCAGGTACATAACCAGCATATTGAGTAATTCCACGTAGAAGAAACAAGCCCTGTTTAACCAGACACATACGTACTCAAGCTTCCAACTTGAGATGGCATCAACCTAATTCAGGATTTATTTCCAATTTTAGAACACTGTGATCACACATTAATTTTATTTGGAGTATCAAAAACTCAATGGGACTTTTCTCAAGGCAGTATTATTGGACCTTATTGAAATGAAAGAACAAATTATAGAATGAAGATTTGCTTGCATTTTATTAGTTATATTTTACTAGAATAACTTAATGTAAACATAATTACACATCATAACCATCAATCACTGGTCATTTATCTTTACAAAGTCTGTTAGTTTCTTTTGCCGTAGTCATTGGAACCTACTCAAAGATGCAGTGTTAAACCAGCATCTCATAAACATCACATCAGTGGGCGTAGCAGGGGAGTGTTGCTCTACGTAGCATACGGCAAGTTGTAAGGCGGCCGCGGCATCTGAATGTAGTTGTTCATTGTGGTCTTCTTCATCGTCACTCTGTTCCTCATCAACTCCAGATTCTTTCTCAGTCATAGCTACAATTTCTTGGTCTGTTTGTAATTGGTGACAGTCAGCTTCCATCCACTCGCTAATGTCATTTTCATTGGCTTCCTCGCACCCAGTTGTTGAGCGATTTCGAGATTGACATTTGCAGACGCTTCCGCTGGACTCTCGGTGAATGCGAGACTCGGCCACAATTTCTTACACGTTTTCCTCATGAACTGCTTACTGACACCCTCCCATGCCTCTGCTGCCCAGTAAACCCCGTCCTTTATATTCACGTTCTTCAGTTTTTGAAGAATAGTAAGTGAACTGTCATTCTCAATCACGTACCTGAGAAGTTTCCATTTATACACAAATTTTACATTTTACAGAACGCCCTGGTCCGTTGGCTGCAATATTGACGTAATATTACGATGCAAGAAAATTGCTCTTATTTCACCGCAAGTTAATTCACTCACTGCCTGGGTGCGATGGAGCGTTGTCAATTAAGAGCAATGCCCAAGAAGGCCTTCTTTTCCTCAGACGGTTGAGGTGCTGGCCTTATGACCCCAACTTGGCAGATTCGATCCTGGCTCAGTCCGGTGGTATTTGAAGGTGCTCAAATACATCAGCCTCGTGTAAGTAGATTTTTTGGCACGTAAAAGAACTCCTACGGGAAAAAATCCCGGCACCTAGGCGTATCCAGAAACCGTAAAAAGTAGTTAGCGGGAAGTAAAAACAATAACATTATTATTAGAAAAAAAATTCCAGTTAATCCGAAAATTCCATAATCCGAACAGACTCAGTTTCCAGTTAGTTCGGATTAACGAGACTCTACTGCAACATTGTGAGAAATTGCGAAATGACCTCGATAATGTTGTGAGATGGACAGTAGGCAATGGTATGATGATAAATGGGGTTAAAAGTCAGGTTGTGAGTTTCACAAATAGGAAAAGTCCTCTAAGTTTTAATTATAGCGTTGATGGCGTGAAAGTTACTTTTGGGAATCATTGTAAGTACCTAGGTGGTAATATAAGGAAAGATCTTCATTGGGGTAATCACATAAATATGATTGTACATAAAGGGTACAGATCTCTGCACATGGTTATGAGGGTATTTAGAGCTTGCATGCACTCTTACCCGACTTAAAATCAGATCATGCCTCAGAAATACAAGTGAAAGTCTTCTGAATATACTCATACCAAGCTCAATAGCTGCAGTCGCTTAATTGCGGCCAGTATTCAGTATTCGGGAGATAGTGGGTTCAAATCCCACTGTCAGCAGCCCTGCAGATGGTTTTCCATGGTTTCCCATTTTCACACCAGGCAAATGCTGGGGCTGTACCTTAATTAAGGCCACAGCCGCTTCCTTCCCACTCCTAGCCCTTTGCTCTCCATCATCGCCGTAAGACCTATCTGTGTTGGTGCGATGTAAAGCAACTTGCTGAATATACTCAGTCATACAAGAAGTGAATTGTGATGACATATTTGAAGTCCTTGATCTTCTTTAGAAGACCTTTAGCCGTGATTCTGTCTTCATCTTTCCTTTCAGAAATATTCTCTCAATGCACCGCTAGGCATTCTCAGTTTCTGACAAGTGCATGCAAAGCACTTAATTTGCTTGCTACCTGTCTAACTTGGTATAAGTACTACAATTTAGATATTACACATTCCAGCAACTCCAAAATTTTCTTCAGTTCGCGAAGTCGTTTTTGTCGAATGTCGATAAAACATGAGTCGTCAAGTTGCAAAACCCATTACGTGCAGACAAACAAATTTTTCAGGAAACGCAAAAAACTGCCATTTGTTATGCAACACAAAAAGTCACATTATTTTTTTAAAAAGAATGTGAAGTATCAGCTCGTCATCATCAGATTTATCTGTTGATCCGTCGAGTAAGATACTGACATGAACGTTCCTTAATGCCACATATAAAATCTTCACGAAGATCTGAGGCAATGAATGAAATAAATTCTCTGCATTGTGTATCATTCATATACTTCTTCAGAATCAGTGTAGGGTCTGTTATTTTTTGCAATATGAAAAGATGCCATGAACAATGCATTCATATGCTGTAACATATTAACATTCATTTTCTTTATGCACTTCGCTGAAAGTGCACATTCTGAATTTTTCATGAAACTTTCAGCCTCCTGCCGGCCCTGCGGTGTAGGGGTAGTGTGCCTACCTCTTACCCGGAGGCCCCGGATTAAATTCACAGCCAGGTTAGGGATTTTTACCTGGATCTGAGGGCTGGTTGGAGGTCCACTCAACCTACATGATTACAATTGAGGATCTATCTGGCGGTTAGATGGCGGCTCCGGGGAAGAAAGCCAAGGATAACGGCCGAGAGGATTCGCCGTGCTGACCACACGACACCTCATAACATGCAAGCCTCCGGGTTGAGCAGCGGTTGCTTAGTAGGCCAAGGCCCTTTGGGGCTGTTATGCCATTTTTTTCAGCCCTCTGACACTTCGAGTGAGGATAGAATTTTTCGTGTGTTTTAAACTTTTCCAGTTTAAATGGTCTTGAAAATCCGGATACAACTTTAGAATTTTATCGGCAATACTACGAAAGTTACTGCATAATTTACACTTTGCAATTCCTTCTTTATAGCACAGCCACAGTAGTAATTCAAGCTACGATTCTCTGCATTGCGTTTCATTCATATACTTCTATGAATCGGTAACATTCAACTTGCTTACCAATGTAACCAAACCTTCAAAAACAGTGTAGGGTCCGTTATTGTTTGCAATATGATAAGATGCCATGAACAGTGCATTCATATGCTGTAACATATCAGCATTCATTTTCTTTACACACTTCGCTAAAAGTGCTGAAATTTCAGTTTGCCTAAAATTTAAATTTTGTAGTATTTTTAATGTTTGACCTACCATTGTCTTGAACACCATAGATCTCACGCTGGTCATTGTCATCCCGAACACTACAGTCGGCACTTTCATCAAGTGTTTTCTCACCACTTCTGTATCACTGTGTTACATTTGCCCTACTTACTAAGAAATCTGCAAGAGTACACTGTTTTTTACTCACATCAGTCAATTTGTGTGGCTTTGTTCATTTCATTTTGCAGATTTTCTCAAGTATAACACAGAAACGTAAAATACACCAGCGTTAAATGGCTTCCGATTTTGCGGGCTTCGATGTCTGATGCTACATAGCCAATTTTCCATAAACACACAGGAATAAAAACAACCGTATTTATAAAGTGCAAACTGTTCAGTATCAAGATGCTGTACATAAATTATAATGTTCGGTGAAAATACAAGAATTGATAAATACGTCATTCTGTATGTTCTAAATGCAAAGAAAGAATTCCACAGGAATTTATCAGCACTGCTTTGGTGGCACTAGTTGAGGAACGGCTAGTCACAGGAAAGAAGGCGGTAATGTCGTGTTTGTGGAATTATTTAACATAGTAGTTCTCTGCATTTCTCCACAACTCTAGTCTGATCTTTGTACTTGGCTACCGATAGCTGAGCATCTGTAATTGAACTCAATGTGTTATGATATGTCCACATGAAAGGATACTTGTTTGACAGGTTACAACAATATCTCCCATGACCGCTAGACAGCTCTTGCGCAGAGTTGAAACATCCAGCTCCAAGGTACGAAGAGCAATTACAGAATTCAAGACTCTGCCAAAAGCACTGAGAATGTTTATTGCACATATTAGAATATATGAGCTACAGAAAAAACATGAAACACCACACGACTTGTTACTTTGTAAAGTGGTGGGAACGTACATTTAAGGCACCTCCGGATTTCAAAAAAAAAATTCTAAACCGAATTTGAAAATTCAGGCGCCAGGTAAAAATTTTCAGGTGCCCGGTATTTTTCGACCCCTGAGAGTAGCATTACAAAAATGTTGCAAAGTTTGGGCTGGGAAGACTTGGTGGAAAGAAGACAAGCTGTTCGACTATGTGGTATGTTCTGAGCTGTCAGTGGAGAGATGGGGTGGAATGACATCATTAGACGAATAAGTTTGAGTGGTGTCTTTAAAAGTAGGAAAGATCACAATATGAAGATAAAGCTGGAATTCAAGAGGACAAATTGGGGCAAATATTTGTTTATAGGAAGGGTGGTTAGAGATTAGAATAACTTAGCAAGGGAGATGTTCAATAAATTTCCAATTTCTTTGCAATCATTTAAGAAAAGGCTAGGAAAACAACAGATAGTCAGTCTACCATCTGGGCGACTGCCCTAAATGCAGATCAGTAGTGATTGATCACTTAGTAATTTGGTCTTATGATAATTTTTTAACAACATGTACTCTTTTTTAAAAAAATTGTGTTTACATATGACAGATTGAGCCATCTTGACTATTAAACATTTTAAGAATAAGTCATTTTTTTAGTGTTATTAAGAATATAATGTGTTTATTATTATAATATTTTTAGGCTGAAGATGTCTCACAAGGAAGAGACGAATATGTCCCTTTTTAAAATAAAATAAAATTAAAAAGGAAGAACCATGTACTGTATTGCAAAGGTGGAGTCACTCAATTATTAAGACCGTCTATCTTGTTTTAAATAGCCTAAGTAATTTGTACTGTCTTTTAAATTACAAACTATCCACTTCATGTCCGTATCGATATGACAATCTAAGAATCAAAGAACTGATACCTTTATTTGCCTTTGGCAATTTTATAAAATCATTAGTAGTCATCATCAGCTACATTCACTTATGCTTAGGTATGTTGTTGATGATGACTGCAAAGCAGTCGAAACATGTACTACTAATGATTTTATAAAATTTCCAAAGGCAAATAAAGGTATCAATTAGATGGTTGAATAATTCTTTGATTCTTAGACTGTCTGTTTAAATCAAAAGAGAGTTTTTTGAAAGCATGACCTGCGTTTGTAAATGTAAATGGCAACCCTTCTCTGTGGGGAGGTCCAAAGTTTTACAGGAGGGGCATGAGTTACTAGTTCAAAGAGAAATAATAAAACACTTTTGTTTGTTAGCAGTGATTATTTATAATACTGATATGCAGAAAATACATTAATAACAAATATACTGTATAAGCAGTTTATATACAAAATAAATGATTCATAGTTTGCTTAGGAATAAGCATTGTTGTTTGTATGATGTGATGAGCTTTTTATGTGCAGCTGTTGTCAGGAGTCCTAGACATTGATCCCAAGTGAATAACTATGCGCATTTATGAACATACTTGCTATTTATCCATAGCATACCTTCTGTGTTACGTTTTCTAACCAGTATTATGTTACATGATCAGTAATTATATTACACCACGGTAATATTTATCTCTGTTTCAGTTGCATGCTCCGGTTGAGAAAGACTGAAGAACATCATTCTGAAAGAGATTGTCTTTTGTTTACCTGAACCCTCTATTTTGCTACCAATAAATGTATATTGATATGAGACTGTTAATTACACTAGTCCCAGAACATAGATCATCATCAATAATAAAAATTGTAATTAATATTGATTTTATTTTATTTTTAACTGTATGTGTTCTCTATAGAAGACCATTTCTCTCAAAGTTCTGCTACTACTGGCATGCTCTCTGTCTGCCAGCATGATCTATCATTTAACAAAGTAGCTTCCCATTTGGTTTAGTTCTGGCTCTGCCACAAATATAAGAATGGTTTGAGGTGGATACAGCCTGGGCACACAGTGGTGAAGAGAAATGGGGTAAAATCCCCCCCTTAGTTATTCTAGAAGTGTAACTGAGGATTGGCCTAGTTAGGTATAGCCTGTTCCTTCCTAATCCTATCCCCAGTTAAGAACAAATACAAAGTCTGCCAAACAAAGGTGAGCATGCTATGCACATCAGCAAAAGAAAATGGTATGTTGATAGTACTAAATTTAATTATAGTGCATCACAAGTGTAATACAAGTTTCCTGTACCTATACAGTCAACGGAAGCATTCAAAATCCAGAAATGTTAATAGTGGTGAACATGATGGAAATCTAAATGCACCTCTTCGTCCTATCTGTCTGTAACAAACTTGTCACAGAGCTGTGCAGTTGTCAAGTGTGTTGGAGATTCCATTTGAAACTCACCTCCTTCAGCAGCATATTGACTTTAAAATACAGTTTTGTTCCTCAAATATCAACCGTATTCCAGCCATCTTCTTTCACTATCATGCATCATATGACCTTATAGTCATGCAAGTATTCACATCTGTTGAGAAAACACCATACTACATAACAATAACCCAGTTCAGCATCAATACACATATACCATCTATTAAAGTGTAAATACATATTTTTGGCAAACCCTGTTCACATGTAGAGACTATAGCCACAAAAACTTGTAAAACAATGTGTACACACACTAAGTGTGTAAGGCTATTGACTTAACTTCCTAAGTATTTTACAAGAACCATCAGCATATCTCTGGCTGGGAAACACTGGTAGTTCTGGTGGACAGGGGAAAAAAAGGAAGTTCTCTAACCTTGATATTTGTGAATGGTTCCCAAGCAAGACCTTCATCAGGACCATTCGCTATCTCATGCAATACAGTAACAATGCCATTTGCTTAACCTTGATTCTAGTTTCCATTGGAGCAGTTTTTTATCACCCCGAAAGCTATCGATGCAGAGGTGATTTGAACACCAATAATTGCCATGCAATGCTATGTGGTAAAGCATCTGCATTGTAACAGAAACCCAAATAGTCAATACCATAGCCTCTTCCATGCTAATCCTAGCCCCAGTTAAGAACAAACACATGTATAAAGACACTATAGCCACAAAAGTTGTGTAACTATGCATAATCAGACAAAATTTCTTATGAAGAAATTACTAAAGCTCAATCCATCTATTCAGTACAGTGTATACAAACGTTTAATGATAGTATATGTTTATGCCATACTGTTCCTCTTGTAACTCTCCTACCTTTCTTCTCATTCTCCTATCTAATATCCTTTCCAGTACTTTTGCCACTTGTGATAAGAGTGTGATTCCTCTGTAGTTATCGCACACTTTTTTTTTTAAAGACTGGTATTATTACAGTATTATTATTCCATTTTCCCTGTCTTCTGGCACATGTTTCTGTTTCCATATGCATTTTAACAATATGTACACCCTTTGGAGTCCAACATGTCCAGCAGTCTTTAATCATTTCCACACTAATTTCATTCTTCCTCATTTTCACTTTACTGCCTGCTAACATTGTTATAGCATCTACTGTTGAGTCATCACTAGGGAGTGAATTCTTGTGTAATTACATATTTTTCTTGCATTTGTTTTAGCACAATTTATAAAGTTTATTATTCCTATTGTGCATCCCCAAGTGTAAAAACCTAATCTTATTTCACATAAAATGCATATTTTCACAAAATATTTTGAGAAAATCCATAATAAGCACATAAATCAGCAATATTTGCTACTCAATAAAATTTAAAATTGTTGTGTATTATAAAATGATGCTCTTATTCACATTTTATGATTACGGTATTGTTTCTAACAGTGTATCAATCATATTTCTGAATGTTGTGGCTATTTATGGACTTTCCTCCAGAAGTTTGAAGACTTGCTGGTCACCGTTAGACAGTGATTTGATTTGTTGCAAAAGTTTTTTCCCTCCATGACTGAGTTAGCTATCACTCTAACTCGCTTGTACTAGTCAGGTCGCTCTGATTTTGTTCATAGAATGTCAGCGACACACCACCACAGATAGATATGTGTTATTTAGATGTATGTACGCCAACATTCCCCTTGAAAAAATAAATAATCCAAGACAGAAATTTCCTAAAAAATACATTAATTTTGAGCTTCCAGACAAATCCACATCAAGGAAAAACTATCTCCCAGGATGTTATGGAGTAACTTTACAAAGAATTTGGGCACTGTGTGATAGCAAAAAGAAAAAAACTGTGGGTGAGCCTTGTTGAAACCAATTGTTCAAGTGGCAAATTCTGTAGTTGATATGTTGAAGAATAACAAAACTGCTTGTGAACATCCTTATTTGCTAGCATGGAAAGAAATGCTGGCTGCAAACCATGTCACTGTATTTAGGTTGTTTAATGAAGCCATGCAGTTATTTTGGCCAAAAGGTGGAAAATACGACAATGTATTGCTTCTACGTACTGATAGTAGAGCGTACAAATGGAAAGTAGCCGAAGTTCTTTCTGTAAGCATTCCAAAAATGATACAAGTTACTTGCGTTGTTCATCTTCTACACAGGTAAGGGCTTAGTATCCTAAAGACTGTCCGGCTGCATGGCTAAGTGGTTAACGTGCTGGCCTTTGGTCACAGGGGTCCCGAGTTTGATTCCCGGCAGGGTCGGGAATTTTAACCATCATTGGTTAATTTCGCTGGCACGGGGGCTGGGTGTATGTGTTATCTTCATCATCGTTTCATCCTCCTCACAACGCACAGGTCACCTACGGGAGTCAAATCGAAAGACCTGCACCTGGCGAGCCGAACATGTCCTCGGGCACTCCCAGCACTAAAAGCCACACGCCATTCCATTCCATCCGGAAGACTTGAGCGAGTTGGCCATGCGGTTAGGGTCGCGTAACTATGGGCTTGCATTCGGGAGATAGTGGGTTTGAATACCACCGTCGGCAGCCGTTAAGATGGTTTTCCGTGGTTTCCATTTTCACACCAGGCAAATGCTGGGGGCTGTGCCTTGATTAAGGCCACAGCCGCTTCCTTCTCACTCCTAGCCCTTTCCTGTCCCATTATTGCCATAAGACCTATCTGTGTCATTGTGACGTAAAGCAAATTGTAAAAAAAAAAAAAAAAATCTTGCTTCTCTTACCTTCTAATTCCACCGCGGTGTCTCCTTTTCTTTCATTCTCAATGATGTTCTACCAAAGACACTTCCACATTTTGTATTTCATTAACCTTTTTTTTTTTTTCTCTCTCTCCAGAAATCCTTCCTGTAACTTTATCTTTTAGTTTCCACACTTATATTTTACTCTCTCTTACCTCCTTTAATTTTTGCATTTTCGCCACTCAAATTTTGGCTATTACAACTTTATGATCTCCATCGAATGCTTCTCCTAATCTATTATATCCATCAAATGTCTGTGAGTTGTCCTTTCCACCAGAAAGTAATCAATTACCGGTACTGATTTTATTCTTCTGTCACCCCAACCATATCTTCCAGTTTTCCTGCTGTTATTCTTCCGAAATAATGTTTTGCCCACAATCATTCCATTCCTCTCACAGAACTCCTCAACTAGTCTCCTTTTTCCATATCCATACGGTCCAATTACTTCTTCCTCTCCATGTCTTTCGTTTCCCACCTGTGCATTTACATCTCCCTTTATAAGCGCATCCACATCAGTTATCTCCTTTTCTAGTTTTTCCAGGAATTCTTTGATATGCTTCTCTTTGTTACCTGCCTGTGGTGCATACACTTGTATGAAGTTGGTTATAAATGATTAATTCTGTCTAGTTATAAGATATTGTTTATTTAACTGTAAAAGGTGCAATTAGGGTTCAAAACATGTACTATCATTAAACGTTTGTATGTATTGTATTGAATAGGTGGACTGAGCTTTGATATTTTTTTTATAAGAAATTTTGTCTGACTATAGTGCAAGTCAATATGGATCAGATCTTGAAGTTCATCACATGTAAAATTAATGCATATGTGTACATACACACACTAGTATATAGGGCTATTGATCATTATGTCCTAAGCATTTTACAAAAACCAACAGAATCTCTGGATTGAAATCACTAGTGGTAGTTTCTATTTTTCATTCCTCTTGGAGGTGATCAAGGCAGATCCCAGTATAGAGGAAAAAAGAACAAAGGTCCTCTCACCTCAACATTAGTAAATGTTTCCCAGACTACACCTTCATCAGGACTGTTCACTGTTTCCTGCGATACAGTGGGTGGTATGAATAAAACAGAGACCTAACTCGGCTCACCTTTCTCGCGAGTGAAGAGAGCACAACCTCGCAGTTCTAAGGAAGCTCACAAATTTCTTATGAATAAAAACTATTGTGATAAAGGAAGCTTGCTCTCGTGCTGTTTGAACGGACTCAGAAAACTTCCTCCAGTTTTCGTGCACCCATGCCATACATCCGATTGTTGACAGTCGTCCCGCTCAGTCGAACCAAGCAAGGCTAATCATAGTGAAGTGCAAAATTACATATGTAGAGCGTCGGGCTGAGTGGCTCAGACGGTTGAGGCGCTGACCTTCTGACCCCAACTTGGCAGGTTCGATCCTGGCTCAGTCCGGTGGTATTTGAAGGTGCTCAAATACGTCGGCCTCATGTCTGCAGATTTATTGGTACGTACAGTAACTCCTGCGGGACAAATTTCCGGCACCTCGGCGTCTCCGAAAACCGAAAAAGTAGTTAGTGAGATGTATTATTATTATTATTATTATTATTATTATTATTATTATTATTATTATTACATATGTAGGGGATGGTTTGGAGAAGAGCATGAACATCAGTGGACATGATAAAAGATCAAAGAGCAATTTTGTTACTTTCATAGATCTGTCTCTGTCTTATCCTTGGCTTTGACAATATGAAGGTGACTGAGGTATGAGCGATGCTAGTAATGCCAATCCTTATGCAGCCAGTCCCTGCTATAAATGGTGTGAAAATGTTAGTTATTGGTGTATGCATTTCAGTGGGTTTGGCAGACTGATGTGTAATAGCAACTCTGGCTCGGTGAGGAAAGCAACGGGAAACTACCTCACTTCTCATTTCCCTAGTACGCCTCTTCAGTGATGCCTTGGCCATCTATGACAGCTGATGGCAGAGCTGTTGAGGATCCCACCAGCGTTAGCGCTGATGGACTGAACATACAGTAATTACCACCAGAAGTAAGACAGAAGGAAACCTGTGCATTTGAAAGCATTAGAGAGAAGTATGAGAAGTTGTTTGGCATCTCTGTAAGAGAATCACAATTCACCTGTCCGATACGAAAATCCGCCTGAAAAAGAAGACTGGAAACAAACCCGTAAAATTGAATGACTTGGGGAAAGAACATGCGAGCTGATGAAGGACGAGACCAAACCTGTTACTGTATCAGGAAAAGTAAGTCTGCTCTGATTTGCATGTGATTTAGTGTTTAAGTATAATTTTATGATTAGTTCTATAGTGTGTATTTTACATATTATGAAAGAAGTATTGCATTCATAGTTAGATTAGGATGTACATTTCTCTGCTACACGGAAGAGCATAGTATCATGGATATGTTTCTGGGCTGAGAGGACGAGAAAGCGAGTATAGTTTCTTTGGTTGTTCCCGTCTTAGTAGCTTCTTACTTTTTTTTTTTCGGGGGGGCCCCCGAAGCCCGCTCCCCCCGCGTGACCAACAACTCAATCTACATGGCCTCCGACATGCTATTATTTCTAAGAAGAAGAAAGAGATAGCAGGGAGGAGTGGGAAGTGATACAAGGAGTATCTGCCGGTTTCCGAGTCAGACTCGCTACCACGGCAAAGTTTGTATTGGTTGGATAGTGTTAAGGTATGGTATTGAAGGGTCAGGGAAAAACCACATAGGCAGAAAGAAGAAAAAGCCTACATGTAAAACCTGACATCTTTTGATAGCACATGCAAGGATGTGGGCTGGAAAAAGACCAGAGGTTGTTTTAGTTAGGAACAGGTAACATGCACAAAACATAAACCTATTCCCCGCCATTCCATCGCCTGGGGATCAGTCCGTCTGGGCACTGCTGGGACTACCGCGGTCCTTGCCGGCTGCGGAGCCATGCGTCAAGTACCACTAGGGCCTGTCGCACGGCTCCACCTCCTTGGGGTACCTCGTACCCAGTCTCCGATCCCGGAGAATGAGGCCAAGCCCGCCGAGGCGGGGGCCTCCTGGAATGGGGTGGGTCATGGGGCCAGGAATCCCTCCTCTCTGCCCGCGCCATGGCCCTGTAGACTGGGCAACTGCGGTGGGAGGCCGGGTGGCCCCCCGCGCAATTGGCGCACACCGGCGCCTCCTTAAGTGTTGCGCAGGCCGTGTAGTGGTGATCACCACCACAGCGGTTGCACTTCACTTGGAGTCCACAGCTAACTTGGCGGTGGCCCCACCTCAGACAGCGGAAACACTGCAAGAGCTGCTGAGGGGGACGTTGTACTCTCACCTGACTGCCGCTACCCGCTGAGGTCCTCTCCTGATTGGCTCCTCGGTTGACTGCTGTCCTGGGAGCAGTCTTGGGTTGCGGCTGGGCGGTCCTCTCCTGATGAGCCAGCGTCGCCTTCTGGTTCCTGGTGCGGCGTCGTCTTCTTCTTCTTCTTCCCTGGGGCTGCTTCTCGGCTGGGGGGAGGCCTCGTCTTGGTGGCCCTCCTCCCGACCTGGTGACCCCGGGGTGACTGGTGGTTCCGCTGTGTTGCCATCTGCTTCTTCCTCCTGGGTGGCGGCGGCGGCGTCGGTCGGTGCTAACACTCGACTGCGTTCCCTGTCCTGTGGGGCGCACATCGAGGTCTGCATCTCGAACGACATGTTGGCTGGCAGGGCCTGGACGGCGGCCTCAGCACGCCAAGGGGCGTCCTTGTCCGCTGCCATCCACCATCACGGGCGCTCTCCTGGTTTGCGCCCGGGTTACAGGCCCCTCCTGGTAGGCCTGCGTCTGCGACCACTTCGCCTTGGTAGGTGGGCGACGATCCTGGTTGGCGGCCTTGTTGGTCTGCGTGTACTTCGTAGTGTACAGCTTTCCAACTGGGGTCGCGTCGTCGCGGCGCTCGGGAGCGCCGCCGTCGTCCTCGGTCATTGGCTCCGTCTGCGTGGCTGCCTCCTGGTAGCCCGATACGTTCAGGTGCTCCCTGAGTCCTGGTAGCCGGGCAACCTGGAACTGCTGGGACGCGCGCTCCTCGTAGACCCTGAAGCTGGCTGCGTCGTTAGGGCGAATGATGATCGCCCAGGTAGCAACCATAATGCCGATGATCGGCAGGAGTGGCTCTCCGATGAACTCCGCAGTCGCATTCAGGTTGTCGAAGACGCGCAGCGTCCCCTGGTGGTCGTCTTCCCCCGGCCGGTTGAACACCACTAGTCCCGGGCGTTCATAGCTGGGGGCATCCGTCTCGAAGAGCGCGTCTTGTAGCTTCTCGACGGCTCCCTCGTAGTCGTAGTCGACCAGTCTCACTGGTAGGGTCGGCTTCTCCATCCTGGTCCTCCTGTAAGAAATTCTGAAACAGAAGAAAGAGCGAGCACTGACAAGTGCTTCAGCTCAGACAATGCTCCTTCGAAATGTACTAATAAGTACAAGTGCCTGGCTGATACTTGAAAAGTACAGAGCGCCTGGCAAGGAGAGAGAGCACAGCGAGAGGCACGTACATCCTTTCACTTCGGCAGTCACCTCGTCCTTAGTAGCTTCTTACGACATGCAAGGGGTACAGATAATGAATCCTTTCACTCTACCCATAGGGGAGGTAAAGAGTTCCAATAAATCAAAATAAATATGTCTCATTAATGCCCCAACAATATGGCAGCTGATCTAACACACAACATTCCCATGCCAAGTCATGGGATAGCCTCACCTATCAATATATATGTCCAACAAAATTTGTCGCTGATGTAGTACACACAAATATTCCCGAGACACGTATTATGAGAAAAATTCTGCTTCCTTCGGTTACCGTGTGTAATGGGGTTTACTGTGACCTAGACGAAACATCAGTCAAAGACAGTAGAACTCGTTTAAAACATGGTGTCATTTGTACCTATTGTATATTGAGGGCAGGGTTCTGGCATACTGTAATAATGTGAGGAAGAAGATGACGAACTCTGATTGCCTGGTTACCATGGTTTATGAGCATTGCTGTATGGATCCGTATTGACCTTTAATAAACTTTGATTGAGTTTCTACCTTTAAATACTTTTATTTTGCCCTACAAGTACTGTACATAGGACTAACACATTATATAGATGTTACTGCGTATGTTTTTCGTTGTTATTCTAAAGGGACTCTCTTTTCTTGTTGGCAGGGGAAGCTCTATTCCACCGTAGTTGAAATTTGGTATCGGGTGGTGTCTTGTCTGTCAATAAGCAGTTTATATATTATGAGGTCTTTGATACCAAATATAGGACAAACTTTTCATCATTTTACCACAACAGTATCATAATAACTTTTAACTAGTGATGGGCAACGCTCACGCGAGAATCTCGAGATCGATCCTCCTGTAGTGCAAGCTGTGCGACGTACAGGTAACTAAGACTGTGAACTTGATAGTATATCATTGGCAGTAATTGCGTGAAATTACGTTCTCGTATGAAAACGTGTGAGCCAATACATTTTGTCAAAAGCCTGGAAAAGTGCTGCATGTTTAACTATGAACCCCTTAACACAATTAACGAAAGTAAAAACAGAAAGTCAGTATCTTAAACTGTTCACGACTTATTTGGGGTGGACATCTTAGCTGAATAACCCTGCATAGTTTGTGAATAACTGTAGATAGGATGTACACCTACTTGAATACTAGAGGCGTGCATTATTCGAACCTGAGAAGGGGGGAAAATGAGCTTTGCTACATATGCAACGTGTAATCTAAAATGCCCGACTTTGCTCCAATTCTTTCAGCAGGGCTGAAGGACAACGCTCTCGAGGCCTATTTTCGTGTGCTGCGAGCTGTGCGACGTCCGAGTAACTACGAGTGTAAGCTTGCGTCAGCAGTTCTCATATGGAAATGTGCGCGACGATAAATTTTGTCAAAAGCCTAGGAAAGCACTGCATGTTGAACTATGAGCTACTTAATACCATTAACGAAAGTGAATACAGAATGCCAGTACCTTAAACTGTTCGCGAGTTATGTCAGGTGGACTTCTTAGCTGAATAACCCGTATAAGTTGTTAATAACTGTCGTTAGGATGTAAACCTACCTGGATACCTCACAATCGTTGTCAGCAGGGTACCTTCTTGTGATTCAGACCGGGCCGGAGGTGTTCTGTGACGATTCTTCCATTGATATTATGCGTTTGTAAGTGCCGGATCATCCCAGAAGTATTTCTGCCGATGTATTTTACTTCTTTTGAATAAGCAACACAGTGGGCTCTGCTATGTGACATCTCTTCAAAATAACCGACATCTACGACTTACGTTGCGTTTCGGATATCGTCTTCAAGTTGTCGCGTACAACTCGACACAATTGGGAACATGCATCATTTTCAAAAATATTTTTTTTGAAAAGTACACCAATGAAATAGTACGTAAACGTATTACATTGTGGTATGTTGCCTTGTTTTCTACCATTAAAAAAATATTTAATAGTGCCTTTCCGCAAGGCGAGTGAAACGGCCTCTGACGTAAGCGGCGCGCTATGACGTCACAATCCAGTACCGCATGGAGCTCTACCAGCCGTTGTGCATCAGCCGTTGCTAAAAGCCGATTGTTTATTATTCATGATCGCGAATAACTTCGAAATGACAGAATAAACGTTCAAAACAGCACAGTCAGACAATCTACCATGTGTAGATGTCATCATTCTTGAAAAATGTGACTGTTGTGGCCGCAGAAATTCGCGGATAACAAGCAAGTTTGTAAGTGGCGTCTTTTATATACGTGCAATGTACTGTAACCCATAGTATTAGGATAACAACGAACCTGGATAGATATCACATCACTTTCAACATTTCCTTCTAGACTGATTTCCCTATTAAAGAATAACATTACATTTTCGGGCTTTCAGCATTAGTAAAGTAAGAAATCGGATTTCAGCACTAACAAACATATAGGTAGCATTATAGTACTAGTCCGCTTCTGTGGTGTAGTGGTTAATGTGTGTCACTCCCGGAGGCCCGGTTTCGATTCCCGGCTCTGCCACGAAAGTTGAAAACAAATAGTACGAGGGCTGGAACGGGCTCTACTCAGCCTCGGGAGGTCAACTGAGTAGAACGGTTTCGAATCCCACCTCAGCCATCCTCGAAGTGGTTTTTCGTATTTTCCTACTTCTCCTCCAGGCACCTAAGGCCACGGCCGTTTCCTTCCCTCTTCCTTGTCTATCCCTTCCGATCCTCCCATCCTCCAACAATGCCCCTGTTGAGCCTAACAGGTGAGGCCGCCTGAGCGAGGTAATGGCCCTCCTCATCAATTTCATCACCATACTCAAAGTCTCACGTTCCAGAACACTGTCCTTGAAGTGGCAGAGGTGAAATCCCTCGCTGAGTCCGAGAGAAAACTAACCTGAAGGATAAACTGATTAAGAAAGAAAGAAAGAAGGAAAGAAAGAAAGATCATAGTACTAAAGAGCTATAATCTATCATCCCCCCCCCAAAAAAAAAAATTTATGGTTGGGACAACTGGCCTACCCACTTCCGGGGCCCATGAAAGAGAATTAAATATCTTTGTGGAGGGAAAAAATTAAACATGATAAAGATAAATATGACTTCATCTAGTTTTCACAAGTCGGGCTGAGTGGTTCAGACGGTTGAGGTGCTGGCCTTCTGACCCCAACTTGGCAGGTTCGATCCTGGTTCAGTCCGGTGGTAGTTGAAGGTGCTCAAATACGTCAGCCTCGTGTCGGTAGATTTACTGGCACGTAAAATAACTCCTGCAGGACTAAATTCCTGCACATCGGCGTCTCCCAAAAATCGTAGAAGTAGTTAGCGGGGCGTGAAGACAATAACATTAATTACATCTGGCTTTTAACAAGCTGAGCATATCAGGAAAGAAAAGTGTCCTGGTGACATTTTAGTCGCTCAATACAGGAATGTCTTTGGGTGCTGTGACTTTTACTTTTTTTCTTCTGTTTGCTTTACGTCACACCGTCACATATAGGTCTTATGGCGACGATGGGACAGGAAAGGCCTAGGAATGGGAACAAAGCGGCCGTGGCCTTAGGTACAGCCTCAGCATTTGCCTGGTGTGAAAATGGGAAACCACGCAATACCATCTTCAGAGCTGCCGGCAGTGGGGTTCAAAACCCACTATCTCCCGGATGCGAGCTCACAGCTGCGCGCTCCTAACCGCACGGCCAACTCGCGCAGTATTTTTACCCTTCGGTTTATTGACTTGGCTTGTATAACCTAAAACTTTGGCTAAGTAGGATAATATTTTAAACACCTACATCTCTATTTTCACCTGTGTGCAATTATGTTATTTATTTCATTAATATTATGATAATTATTATAATTGAGCATTGTTAACTTATAAGACAAGCATTGGTTTTGTGTAGTTATACGTTTGTTAAATTCACGTTGTTTCCTTTCATGATGTACACTCCTATTCTTTGTTACATTATAGAGTATTTAGATATAGCCTAAATTTCTTTACCAATTAAGCTCTTCAATAAAGACATACATAACTGTCCCATGCCAAGATATATTGGTAGAATTAGAGCTGTCAAAATGGCTCATAACCCCTTTGATTTATTATCTTGACATGGATCACCCAAAACATAGGTTAGGTTTGGAGAATACTTTAATAATCAGCATTATTTAATGCACTGTTTATTACTTTCATATTCCAAGATGTAATTGAAGCATTTAAATAAAGCATCATACATTAAAATTTAAAGTTTTACCACTAGAACAGCTGACATGGAAAAGTGATTTGAAAATTCAAACAAATTCATCTTACGTTAAAATCTTCAAAAAAATAAACTGTAGACTTTTCCGATATATCACCAGCATTTCTCCGGCTCGCCAAAATCCATTTCTGCCTAGTTTTAGCGTCTTTGGAACATTTATAAACAATTTGTTTGGTATGGTATGCGATGTGCTATTGCACATCGGAACTCTACACCATTTATAAGTTTTCTGCCTCACTGTCTGCGCAGGATTCATTTTAAGTCTAAAATATACCACTCAGATTATTATCCAATGTATAGACCTCGAATTTAACCATACCAGACACTAACATAAAGTAGAAATACGCGAAGTGTATCCTGCTTCTCACAGCACACTGTGTGTTATTTCCTCTGCTAATTCAGTCAAACTGTACGATGACGTCAGACCAATGAGATCGCGTACTTGCGTGACGTGACATTTTCGTAGATTTTTTATCATGTTTGGAGTTATTATTTGTACATTCTGATCCCATTTTTGAATTCTGCATGAAATTTTGAATCAGATTAGCATATTTTTAATTAAAACACCGGATCATGCATGTTCCCTATTTCACATTGCACCGTCATATATCGAAGTACCTAATTATGACGCGAATATTCTATAACATTGTAATGAAATATTTCCTTCGTCTCCAAAATATCGGTAAACACAAGCAGTGGTCATATGTTATTTAATTGCGGGGTCTGATAACGATGTACAACTACCTGTCGAAAGAAATGAAGCAAACTGAAGCATTTTAGTACACATTCCACTCATGCGTAATGGTGGTTGCATATGCAGCAGGGCACATCTTGCCTCGTCCCGAGTTTGAATAATGCACGCCTCTAGTATCCAGGTACGTGTACCTACAGCAGCCGTCAGGTTCTGTACTTAAACCACTCATTCGTGTACCTACCAGTACATACAATGCAAGAATACGTATCCTTTATAATTAGGTTATACTGCGTCAAAATAGACCTCGGTAGAAATAAAGCCCCTAGTCACTTGTTGACACGTATTTACGAAATAAAGAAGGCCCGTGGTTGGCTAATCGCATACTCGGCACAAACAACATTCAGCTCCGACTACCTGTAGGTCTACGACACGCTGCTCGCCACTCAATGCGGGGACAACGCTCTCGAGATCTCTCGAAATTTCTCGCGAGAAATAGTGCCTGCGCTAGTCTCGAGAAATCTCGAGACCTCGTCTCAGATGCCCATCACTACCCTGTCGGGACTCGGAATCGTCTGTAGACGACTTAGGTACCGGGCGGGGTGTTGTACTCGGTAGAGCAGTTGCCACGCTGCGATCTGTTGAGACTGTTGGACCAAAGACCACCATCTTGACCATGGAGCCAGATAGTACTTGGAATGAGACACACTTTCAATGGTTGTTTCGTTAAGGGACTAATTCACTGAACTAGTATTAACCACAAAGATAGAAACTATTTATTGCACACGACACAAAACATGATACATACACATGGCTACCGCCATTATACATCACTCTTTTGTCTTCACTGTCCTATCAGGCATCACACGCCACCGAGTCTAAGTAAAACATTCATATCCTGCCAGTGTCCACCATTTTAGAGGCCAAGAGCAAATAAACATAACCAAATTTTCGTAACATCCTCCCATCTTTTAATTACATGATTAAGACCACTAAATTCACAACCAAAACAAAAGCAAAGAAAAATCTACAAATTGAGGCGAAAGGGAATTCGTATCTTCCTCCCACATCTTGTAGTAACCACTCGTGGAACAGTTCTGCTAGAGACAGGCACAGCAGGGCTCTTCTCCTGGACCTCTTCTTCATTCTGCCGCTCAGCAATGGGAGTTGCTTCCAGTGGATAGATGTTCTGCACAGGCCGGTCCAACTCACCACCAGCAGTCTTCACCTTGACCACCCTGACGACATTGTCTTTCCCGGGATATACAGCAACCCCTCTTCCTAAAGGCCAGTCCATTCTACGTTCTCCGTCACTTCCAAGGATCACTACCTCCCCAACCTTTAACTCTCGATGAGGTTTCGCCTGGCCTTTCCCCGGTTTAAGTTGTCCTAAGTACTCTATCCTGAATCTTTTGCGTAATTCTGTCCTCAGATGCTGCATGTATCTGAATCTCTTTTCGTAGCTTATCTGATCAATGTGATCAATATCGGGCACTCCCACTCTAGGAATATCCTGAAGACACATTGCTGGAGTCAATGCTAGTAAATCATCACTATCTTCAGATAAGTAAGTCAATCGTCGGGAATTAACAACTGCTTCAGTGGCCATTAGTACTGTCAACAGTTCCTCGTAATCCAAAGAGGAACGACCTAAGATTCGTCGCAACAACTTCTTTAGCATCTGAACAATACGTTCCCAAAAGCCTCCCCATCATGCAGCCGTGGGAGGATTGAATTTCCAAGCGATTCTCAGACAACTAGCTTCTACACTCACTTTCGTCCAGCGAAGATCACGGAACGCATTTTCAGCTCCCATTAAATTCCTTCCATTATCACTGTAAATAACATTTGGTCTCCCTCTCCGAGCAATGAATCTTCGTAACGCTTGAAGGAACCCTGGAGTAGACAAAGTCCTGATGAGCTCAAAGTGTACAGCTCTGAAAACAGCACACGTGAATATCACTATCCACGCCTTTTCACCCCCCTCGGAGATGTAATGGGCCAGCCAAATCCACCCCTACAATCTCAAAAACAGAAGCATCTCGAATTCGATCTTCAGGCAAAGGTGCGACCTGTATGGTAATTCCTTTCACTTGGTATCTTCGACACTTGACACAGCCAGAAATCACCTTTCTTATGGTTCTCCTACCATTGACGATCCAAAACCGCTCTCGCAAAGTAGAGAGCAGAACTTGTACTCCAGCATGAGACGATTCCAAATGTTTCTCCATGATCATCATGTGAACTAGCTTATGGTTTGCAGGTATCAGAATGTGAGTAAGGAATAATTATTCATCCTTTCTTCTTATTAACCTCGTCCTGACTCGAAGTAACCCACTTTCATCTTCAAACACATTGAGAGATTTGAGGGACAACTGCTCCTTTTCTCCAAACATCTCTTGCGTCACAATTTTCCATAGTCTCCTTTCAGCCATTTGATAATCTTCCACTTCAAGTTCCTTTGAAGTGTGTCGTCCTCTCTTTCCTGCCATGTTGCGGATGAATCGCAAAATCCAAGCTGTCATCTTGACAACTTTCGTATACTTTGAAAAATACTGAAGATACCATTTTTCTTCTGGTTTCGCAGAAACTAAAACAGTAGAAAGTCCTTTTTTTTTCTCTTCATTGACCTTTTCTTCATCAGGCATAGCATCGTCAACAGGCCACTCAGAACTGGGGCATCTCAGCCACTGAGGGCCCTCCCACCATTTCGACATCAGGAGTTTGGTAGCGGAGCAGCCCCTGGAGGGTAGGTCAGCCGGATTATTCACTCCACGCACATGATACCAACTATCAGGGCTCGACAACTGTTTAATTTCCTTCACCCGATTGGCCACGAAAGTTCCCCAGACTTCTTTCCTCTTGATCCAGCAGAGCGCTGTTGTCGAATCCGTCCAATAATAATAATTTGAAAGATCTCCAATTCCTAAACTTGCCTTTACGGAGGAAGCAAGACGAGCTCCAACTGAACAAGCTAAGAGTCAGTGGCGGCTGGTACAGAAAATCAGTTGTGTGCTGTAACCCATCCCCACTCCAAAAAATAAAAATATTTAGAAACATACCGGTATGTGGTTTTCAAGAGGCTCCCCACTTAGTTTTCCACACTGAACAAACACGCAAACAACCACAGTACATATACACATTCCTCATAAAAAAAACTATAAAACTATATACACTGACTGACAGAGCAAATGCAAAACCAAGAAGGAGTGGTCAGAACTTTATGCCAATTGCAGGGTAGACTGACCTCACTGAGGTATGCTCATGATGTGAAATGCGCCGCTGTGCTGCGCACGTAGCGAACGATAAATGGGACACGGCGTTGGCGAATGGCCCACTTCGTACCGTGATTTCTCAGCCGACAGTCATTGTAGAACGTGTTGTCGTGTGCCACAGGACACGTGTATAGCCAAGAATGCCAGGCCGCCGTCAACGGAGGCATTTCCAGCAGACAGACGACTTTACGAGGGGTATGGTGATCGGGCTGAGAAGGGCAGGTTGGTCAAATCGCAGCCGATACCCATAGGGATGTGTCCACGGTGCAGCGCCTGTGGCGAAGATGGTTGGCGCAGGGACATGTGGCACGTGCGAGGGGTCCAGGCGCAGCCCGAGTGACGTCAGCACGCGAGGATCGGCGCATCCGCCGCCAAGCGGTGGCAGCCCCGCACGCCACGTCAACCGCCATTCTTGAGCATGTGCAAGACACCCTGGCTGTTCCAATATCGACCAGAACAATTTCCCGTCGATTGGTTGAAGGAGGCCTGCACTCTCGGCGTCCGCTCAGAAGACTACCATTGACTCCACAGCATAGACGTGCACGCCTGGCATGGTGCCGGGCTAGAGCGACTTGGATGAGGGAATGGCGGAACGTCGTGTTCTCCGATGAGTCACGCTTCTGTTCTGTCAGTGATAGTCACCGCAGACGAGTGTGGCGTCGGCGTGGAGAAAGGTCAAATCCGGCACTAACTGTGGAGCGCCCTATCGCTAGACAACGCGGCATCATGGTTTGGGGCGCTATTGCGTATGATTCCACGTCACCTCTAGTGCGTAATCAAGGCACGTTAAATGCCCACCGCTACGTGCAGCATGTGCTGGGCCGGTGGCACTCCCGTACCTTCAGGGGCTGCCCAATGCTCTGTTTCAGCAGGATAATGCCCGCCCACACACTGCTCGCATCTCCCAACAGGCTCTACGAGGTGTACAGATGCTTCCGTGGACAGCGTACTCTCCGGATCTCTCACCAATCGAACACGTGTGGGATCTCATTGGACGCCGTTTGCAAACTCTGCCCCAGCCTCGTACGGACGACCAACTGTGGCAAATGGTTGACAGAGAATGGAGAACCATCCCTCAGGACACCATCCGCACTCTTATTGACTCTGTACCTCGACGTGTTTCTGCGTGCATCGCCGCTCGCGGTGGTCCTACATCCTACTGAGTCGATGCCGTGCGCATTGTGTAACCTGCATATCGGTTTGAAATAAACATCAATTATTCGTCCGTGCCGTCTCTGTTTTTTCCCCAACTTTCATCCCTTTCGAACCACTCCTTCTTGGTGTTGCATTTGCTCTGGCAGTCAGTGTAATTAAACACACAATAACACCTGCAATAGCAAAATATTCACGAACTCAAACACTTGGTGTGAGCGCGCAAAAACAGAACTTCCCAATGTTACCAACAACATTGAACTAAAACCAACAACGTCGTAATGTAAAATTACATGTTATGTTTTTTATAGTTACATTTATGAACTAGAAATTTTTAATTAAAGAAAATCACAATATCATGTCCTTATTTTGACAACATAAAAAGTAATGTAAAGTAAAAGGCAAGTTGTTAGTATTCTATTCTCTTTGGTATTAAAAGACCTGGCGGGAACAGCTCTACAGTATTTTGTTTTCCCGTTTGCTTTGAGCGATCCCCTCTTAAATACTACCGCTGAGTCAAGAGGGTGCCAGCTGCCACGTTCCCATATCGGTCATAATGCAAGTGTGACTACTGCCTCTCTGTGGTCGAACGATGAATCGCTGTGAAGTGATATCTTGGCTGTTGTTTCCACAGCCTATTGGAATACACATTCTCTTTGTATCGGAAAAGTTCGGCACGCATGCGCAAAAGGCAGAGTTCCTGGTGTCTGGCTAAAAGCTAGCTGAGCTGTGATAGCACAGCACCCGGCGTGGCGCGCAGCGCACCAGTAACCTGGTTGTGAGGAGAGTTGAATAATTTCCTATTCTTTGGCTAACGTCTTTTTCAATGCACTGTATTTGGTTGTAGATAATATTTTTAAACTAATTTATTTTTCCAATAGGCAGTGTGCTGCAGCACTTCAGCACGTAAGATACGGCCGCCCCTGCTAAGAGTTCCAACCGAGAAATAGTAGTTTTCTTCAGAGGTGCTACATGAGATTATGCCTGTAAGAATTTTGACCATCTTGTGATCGAAGGAATACAGCTGCGACATATGCTACGCCGCTCGCATCGCAAAATGTGTGAAGGCTCCAAGATTCCTGTGTTTCACAAGGTGCTATTTGTATAGGAATTTTAATATCAGGCAATACGTTCAGTTCTTGAAGCCGATTTTCAAACTTTTTCCTCACTTCGTCCTCCATTTCTTCATCCCAATTCATTTTCTTCCGCCAACTTTCCTGTAACAGCAACTTGGGTACTATAGAGACAGGGCAGGTAAAACCGATGGGGTCAAAGATGCTCTGGGCAGCAGCCAATACATTTCTTCTTCTAATAATAATAATAATAATAATAATAATAATAATAATAATAATAATAATAATGTTATTTGCTTTACGTCCCACTAACTACTTTTTAAGGTCTTCGGAGACACCGAGGTGCCGGAATTTAGTCCCGCAGGAGTTCTTTTACGTGCCAGTAAGTCTACCGACACGGGGATGTCGTATTTGAGCACCTTCAATTACCACCGGACTGAGCCAGGATCGAACCTGCCAAGTTGGGGTTAGAAGGCCAGCGCCTTAACCGTCTGAGACACTCAGGCCGGCTACATTTCTTCTAGTGATCTTCTCACCAATCCTCAATACGTCAATATGTTCACAAGAAAGAACATCTCTTGCTTTATTCCATCGAAGACCTAACACTGAAGTTACCTCAGAAGCGGATGAATCTCTTTCAGAAGAATTTACCCATGTGTGCTCCCAGTTACGAAGATCGAACCGTGCTCTGCTCAGCAATGCAGTAGATTCTTCCATAAACATACATAATTCTTCCTCATTGTCCACAGTAGTGATACAATTATCAACCTTTCATCTGTCTCTCGGTAGTCTGTACTATGTTTCAAGTGTAGATCTAACACTGTTTCCAGCAGAAATGGGCTTCAGTTCAGTCCAAATACTACTCGGCAGTGACGAAATGCCTTTAATTCTCTTCTCTCTAAATCCTTCCACCATAAGAAGCGTAACCAATCACGGTCAGTTTCTTGGACAGATATCTGAAGAAAAGCCTTTCTAATATCCGAAATCACCCATATCCTATTCTTCCGAAACATCAAAAGAAGTGTGGGGATTTGCAGTAGCAAATTAGGTCCTTTCTCGAGGCACTCGTTCAATGAAGGCGTATCCTTTGACTTACAGGAACCATCAAAAACTGGTCTCACCTTAGTGGTAGAGTTGTCTTTAAACATTCCTCGATGTGGTAAGTAGTAACATCGATCTTTGTTTTCTTCCTCTGGAACCTCTTCAATGATGTCCTCATTTATCCACTCCTGAAACACCTTTCCGTATTCCTCAAACTTTCCTTCCTTGATCAGCCTGTTCGAAACAGAGATCAATCTCTTTTCCGCTATCTCCTTGTTGTTCCGTAGATACTGACGGCTCTCCAGCCAAGGTAACGCAACTTCATATCGGCTATCGCCATTAATTCTTACGTATTTTGAAAGTAGTTACGTGCGGCTTCTTCCATTTCTTCTCTCGATTTGTTTTCCACTGGATCAGATATGCCTATGGTATCCAAGTTCCATAAGTCAGCTATCGAGGCAGATTGAATGAACAGTGAGGTTGTATATACAGCTAGAGTGTCATTCTCCCCTTCCTTCAGTCTGCCTGTCACTGTCCAGCCAAGCGCAGTCTTAACGGCTACCAATCCTGATTCAAGCTTATGCATTTCATCCATCAAAATATTTCTATGCTGAAATTCAAGTCAAGAGCTTAGGAAAAGTATCCTTCCGCATGTGAGCACGTCCCCTGTTCCCCCTTCCCGTCTCGTCATGCTTCTCCATCTCCGCCACAACCAGCTTATCATTAACGCAGTGCGTCCATCTGACAAGTACAGCACTTCATTCTGAAATAGTGAAGCATCAAACGAAATCACTTCCTTTCACATAGCTGTACTTTGATTACGTACTATACCTATTTATTCCTTTATTGGCCATGTAAAACCTACAGATTACTGACGAATACCGAGGCAAGAGAAGCAAGGTTTATTTTTATTTCATAATACAATTTGTGTGAGGCACATGGAGACTTACAACATAAGTATATGATTCCGCTCTCGTTCAACGACTGTCAGTGGTAGTTTCTCACAGTTAAAAAAGCTGAAAAATCCACCCGTGAGTGGGATTGCAAAATACAGTGCTTAAATATTGTAGTCTCGTCATTCGGAAGGTAAAAACGAACTCATGATCCTCTCATGACAACATTTCTGCAGGTAAAGGGCGGTTACGAATATAAAGTAAAGTACCGGTACACATTATTATTATTTCTATTATTATTATTATTATTATTATCATCATCGAATATGCCAAGGATCCTATTCCCATACCGTGTTAAGGCCCTTCCTGTTTTATTTACGGCGAGTGCTGAGCTGACACATCGATCTTTTAGCTGGAGACTTGGATTTTCTGTGGAGTTTAAATTCCAAGCGAGCGGCGTAAACACTGTACACAGAAACGCCGATCAGCTGCGCGGTCTTTTTCACGTCTTCCACAGTCCACAGTGGATTCTAACCTCGTAGGCTACTGTAAACGTTTAAAACAATTTGGTTTAGATTTTCTACTTTATTTTTCTCCACTTTTGTTAGCTTTAAAGTGTTTCACAGGGGACTCAAGGGTCACTGCATCACACACGTCTTGCTCACAGCTGGCAGCCATTATGAATACTGAACACGCTGTTGCAGCCAGTATTGCCAACAGTTTTCTTGGATCCATCTTCAACGTCGCACATATTATGCGAACTTATCAGCAGTGGAATGAACTCGAACATACTTACTAAGTACACAGTGCAATAAGATATCAATATCATATTAAATAATTATTATTTTGCTAATACACCACGGAGAACAATAACTATTCATAGCCATCTACGTATGAAATATAAGAGTTGGTAACGAACCCGAATAACATCGAATATAGTAGAGACAATACGCGACACTTACGGATTTCGCCTTGCTAAAATGGGAGACAGTTCGACGGTGGCGTTCCTAGTGACTTGACCTGAACAAATCGCGCTAAATTCAAATATCAATGGAAATGTATATACGGAAATGGATAAATAAATTACGTCTAGAAAGAAAGTGGTATTGAGATATTAACTTCGAAGTTGCTAAAGCAATTCTGTATAAATGAATGAAAAATTATTTTTTTTTTTTTTTTTTTTGCTAGGGGCTTTACGTCGCACCGACACAGATAGGTCTTATGGCGACGATGGGATAGGAAAGGCCTAGGAGTTGGAAGGAAGCGGCCGTGGCCTTAATTAAGGTACAGCCCCAGCATTTGCCTGGTGTGAAAATGGGAAACCACGGAAAACCATTTTCAGGGCTGCCGATAGTGGGATTCGAACCTACTATCTCCCGGATGCAAGCTCACAGCCGCGCGCCTCTACACGCACGGCCAACTCGCCCGGTGAAAAATTATTTAAAAGGTTATTATTCAAAGACTGAAATTAGACACATAGACAAGATATGAAATGAGCTGCTGTGAAATGGCTTGATCTTTCATTTATGCATTACTTTTTTAGCTTTAGCATTCCTGCCTGAACTTTTACGGTTGGATTTGTATTTTTTCTCATTTAAAAAACATTGTATGATCACATTAAGACACTTGTCAATAAAAATATCGGCACATTCCTTACACACTTGATGCAATGAATTAACATTTTAAAGCTGGACAATTTTCCTCTTAACATGAAGCCTACTAACAGAAAGAAAATCTATATATTTCCGGCTTTAATCCGAGAAGAGGGATTAAAGAAAGAAAAGTATGAAAATGTTGTCGATAGTGATGCTTTGAGGAATATTTCCGTACAATTAGAGTAAAAATGTAACATACCCTTGGCTGTATAGTCGAGGAATTTTAAAGTCGCTGGCCTGGAAATGATCTGAACCGATCTTATAATTCTTATATAAGCGTAACGTCCCTTCTTTCTTGTACACCGGGCGAGTTGGCCGTGTGCGTAGAGGCGCGCGACTGTGAGCTTGCATCCGGGAGATAGTAGGTTCGAATCCCACTATCGGCAGCCCTGAAGATGGTTTTCCGTGGTTTCCCATTTTTCACACCAGGCAAATGCTGGGGCTGTACCTTAATTAGGGCCACGGCCGCTTCCTTGTAACTCCTAGGCCTTTCCTATCCCATCGTCGCCATAAGACCTATCTGTGTCGGTTCGACGTAAAGCCCATAGCGAAAGAAAAAAAAACACCTTTCTTGTACACCTTATCCAAATCACTTCTGTGACATTTCAAAACCCACAGATCACACCTACAACAACACATCGGTATTGAAGGTTAACTGATGCACTATACAATAAAATATGCGTATTACATTTTATGCCAGTTAAAATATCGGTCGAGCAGGTCAGGAGATTATGAAGTACTATAAAAAAAAATCTCTGTCACTGGAAGAATATACACTGACTGACAGAGCAAATGCAACGTTCCGCCATTTCCTCATCCAAGTCGCTCTAGCTCGGCACCATGCCAGGCGTGCACGTCTATGCTGTGGAGTCAATGGTAGTCTTCTGAGCGGACGCCGGGAGTGCAGGCCTCCTTCAACCAATCGACGGGAAATTGTTCTGGTCGATATTGGAACAGCCAGGGTGTCTTGCACATGCTGAAGAATGGCGGTTGACGTGGCGTGCGGGGCTGCCACCGCTTGGCGGCGGATGCGCCGATCCTCGCGTGCTGACGTCACTCGGGCTGCGCCTGGACCCCTCGCACGTGCCACATGTCCCTGCGCCAACCATCTTCGCCACAGGCGCTGCACCGTGGACACATCCCTATGGGTATCGGCTGCGATTTGACCAACCTGCCCTTCTCAGCCCGATCACCATACCCCTCGTAAAGTCGTCTGTCTGCTGGAAATGCCTCCGTTGACGGCGGCCTGGCATTCTTAGCTATACACGTGTCCTGTGGCACACGACAACACGTTCTACAATGACTGTCGGCTGAGAAATCACGGTACGAAGTGGGCCATTCGCCAACGCCGTGTCCCATTTATCGTTCGCTACGTGCGCAGCACAGCGGCGCATTTCACATCATGAGCATACCTCAGTGACGTCAGTCTACCCTGCAATTGGCATAAAGTTCTGACCACTCCTTCTTGGTGTTGCATTTGCTCTGTCAGTCAGTGTATATGCAAACACAATATTACTTGCATGTTCTTGTCACGAGGGAACCTGAAGAACGACCGCGCATTTTTCTCTACTTCGTAATTACTGCAGCCAAACACAGCACATACCTTTCCCCTCATGTTGAGAGGAGATATCAAGGAATGACACATGCTACTATTTAATTATGTCAACTCACTGAAAATGCATAAATAACACCAAAAACTTCACACAAAAATACACGTGCTCTTATGAGAGAATCAGTATTGTTCAGGTCTATCCGCAAGAGTGAGCTCCAATAGCTGTCCCTCGATATCTCGCTCAGTGCCGCGTATTGTCTCTACTGTATTTGATAACATACAACCTGTGATATATTTTCCATATTTATACAGGGCAAAAATTTTAATTCATCAAGTCAGTTCACCAGAATATCTAACCAAACTGAAAAAAGCTCCTGGCTTCAGGAACAAGTAACAAACCTAGGGAACTATTTGGCGATGCGGAAGCCTTTTCACCGACCAGAAGTCTGACTAACGTCAAAGGGACCGCTAAGGTCTTGAGTTAACTCTCAGTATAGCAACATCAGCTCCTAGGAGAACTTTCACCTCAGCTGGATCAGTCCCCACATCTGAGAGCAATATCCTTTTCTCTCTCATCTCCTTCATCCAGGGCCCAAACTTCAACTTTGGAATTTTACCACAAATTACCTTCTGATCGATTAACTGCAACGTTGTACTATATGAACCATCGCAGCTGCTCACCTCTACGTTGTACACGTGGTGGTCTTCTTCACAGGTCTCAGCGCCTCCAAACAACTTATGAATCATCGTCTCTGTTTTCAAAGGTATGTAACCCATTTCCTCAGCCGTCTTCAAGATGTAGGATCTCTGAGATCCACTGTCTATCAATGCTCGGACTTTCTTCTGTTTCCCCTTATGTGTTAGCTTGATACACAATGTTTGAAGAAATGCCTCTTTTGTGGCACTCTGAATGTTCATGGAGATATTGCTCTGGTTTTCCCCCACCTTCCCGAGTTCTAGGTTCAAGTTTCTCTTCAGCCCCTTTCACACTTAGTTTGGCACATAATAACAATATGAGGGTTAGTGCACAAGGGGCATCGAATGTGTGCCCTGCAAAACAACAGTTTTCTTTGGCTAGCTTGTTACGCTTTTCTTCCAAGCTCATTTGTTGAGGAAGATGACATTCCTTACTCTCATGTGGTTTACTGCAAAACACACACTTTCGCTTCTTGCCATCAAATTTTGCAGAGAACAATGAACTCGCAGTTGGTAGCGGTGTGTCTTCAGTAATTTTCCCTCTTTCCTTCTCTTGTTTTTTTCCTATCGGCTAAACCGAAACCTGCCTGCGCAAAGGTAATCCTTTCTTCTCCCTCCAATTCACGTTTGAGGAAATTAAGATGAGTCTCCAGTTTATCTTTATGTGGACTGATGAAATCTTCATTCCCTGACGATTGATTTCTGAGCCATACCCTTAAAACATCTTCAGGTAAGCACGATTCTACCAGGGGGAACAACATTGCCCCATATTTATCCCTGGTTACACCTATGGATTCTAATGCTCTTAACTTGCTCTCTAGTGTATCATACAAAGTAGCTATCCCTGATTTATCTTTATGGGACACATTCTGGGTGACTAACCCAATAAGCTCCCTAACGTAATGCTCAGTCAAAAGATCTTCACGTCCAAAGCGTTCCTTCATACACTCTATAACCTTTGGATAGTTTCCGGCAGTGGCAGGGAAGCTATTTGCCAGTTCTCTGGCTCGACTGTCAGGTTTGGTGCAATGAATCAGATACTGAAATTTATCTTCAGATTCTATATCACAATCGTCATGGATTCTTTTAAACATGCTCCAGAATCCGAGCCAATCCTTTATCCCCCCCCCCAAACTTGGCTAGTTCCAACTTAGGTAGTTTTAAATTATTTTTAGCTGTAGATGAAATATCCGATCTGTGATCTTTAACTATGCCTACATTTTCAGTACATAAATTCGTCATCTTTAACTTAACTTCGTCCAAATTGTCTCTCTATGTTTCAATTGCCTCGTACTCACGGTTATAAACATCGTCCTCTTGTTCCAATGTTAGTTCTAATATTTTTTCATCTAGTGGGGAAAGGTCAGCATCTTCTGTACCGATTCCAGTTCAACTACTTCACTAGTTAAACTTCGCATTAGTTCGTTATACACCTTTGTAAACGACGCCCGAATTGGTTTACGTTGTTTCACTAACCTTTCCACGGTCGTGTGCCGGTATTTTTCACTGACAAAAGAAATCTTATGTACGGTACCATATTCTATCGCAACTTTTCTTACTGTACCGTACGTGTTATTATCACATCGGGATCACCATATTGTTTCGTTAAGGGACTAATTCACTGAACTAGTATTAACCACAAAGATAGAACATACTATTTATTGCACACGACACAAAACATGATACATACACATGGCTACCGCCATTATACAGCACTCTTTTGTCTTCACTGTCCTATCATGCATCACACACCACCGAGTCCAAGTAAAACATTGATATCCTGCCAGTGTCTACCATTTTTGAGGCCAAGAGCAAATAAAAATATCCAAATTTTCGTAACATCGGTGTTTCTGTCCATGTTAACAGCATTGGTAATTTTCTGCTTGCTGTTAACTGTGAATTTTGTTTCTGAATATTTGAGATCAAATTTCCTTGCTTACTTCACTGATGCTATTCAAAAGGAATTGAAATTCTATATTGTCGACAGGTGCCATTTGCATAGTGGACTGTGTTTATTTGCTTGCTGTTAATCTTGATTCCTATAAAATATTCATCAAGGATAATTTGAAAAATAGGTTATGGTATAAAGGCTTGTCCCACACAACATGGTCTCCAATTTTGATGTGTGCTGTTTGGTTCCAATACATGTTAACATTTTTATTGTCAAGCCCAAAGTGATTTAGCTGAAGTATATCATGTTTAACATAGTAATAATATTAACGCATTAGTAAACCAAACTGGCATATAGAAAGGAAACAGGCAACGTGTAAATGAAAAGCTCATACTTACAGAAATTCTTTACTGTAGAATAATACAATATCATTATATGTACAATTACAAGAAATCAAAAATCTTACTCACTCCCTCCCTCAACAACTGGTTAAAATATAAATAGGTGCATTTAATAAATTAAAAATAGACTAGAGGGAGATTATTCAGCATTTTCATTTTGTAAACAAACACATCTGTATGACAAATTATATTACCTCTACATGTAATCTAAAACTGACCACCAGTTGAAGAGACAAATATACATGATTTTGTACAGCATATAAAAATTCACAACTCACGGGACCAACTCTAAATAGGTACAGTACGTCAAAATACACATAGGTTATTCAACTACTGGAACAACTTCTGTGATAAAGGATGGATGTCTGCAGCATAAAGTATTTTATCTATGGTGGTCAGCCCATTCCTGTATTTACTTTCTAGAATGTCTATACAACAGTCATAAGAAATACTAAATAAAAAAACTATATTCTTTGTTCCTAATACTGCTTCTTCTGTAAAATATTAGAGATATGGTGGTGACTAAGAAATCAATCTTTCAAGTTTTGAGAAGTCCACATTGTCACCTTGCATTCGGGAAATAGTGGGTTCAAACCCCACTGTTGGTGGCCCTGAAGATGGTTTTTCATAGTTTCCCCATTTTCACAACAGGCAAATGCTGGGCCTGTGCCTTATTAAGGCCATGAACACTTTCTTCCTTCCCACTCCTATCCATCATCGCTATAAGACCTACCTGTGTTCATGCGACCTTAATTGTGGAGCGCTGCTTTCAGAGTCAAGGTGACCGATTCAATCCTGGCTGAATCCAGTGACATCTGAAGGTACTTTATTACACCAGCCTCATGTTGGCAGATGTAAAATGACAACTGCGGGACAAAGTTTCTGGTACTGCAGCGTCTCCAAAAATCTGTCAAAGTAACTGGTGCAAATTAAAGCCAATAACATAACTGGATCAGTCTGAAATTACGGGTGACCAAAAAGATCCTGAATATTACAGTAGGTTTATAAATTGAAGCTTATAGCAGTTATGAATAAAAGAAATGAAAATATCAAAGAGATGGATGTAGATGTCTCAATATGCTGATTAATCCCTTTGATGCTATAAGGGCAACAGTATGGATTGCATCTTAGTTGCTTGTGAGTCTGTTGCAGAAATTAACATAATCATGTCCCTGGCTCGAAATGTAAGTCCCGCAATTTCGAGGTGACTGACAGTATGTGGCCTGATGCAAGTCTTTCTAATTGACGCCCATGGGCGACCAGTGCATTTCTACGTGATGATTAAATGGGGGCTGTGAAATCCGCTGTCGGCACAGAGCCCATTCCTGTCGAATAATAACAAAAGGGTCTGCTAAAGGCTTAATGTCCCCATCTGACAGGCAAATCTCCATGAACAGTGTCATATACCCTCACTCCATAAAAACACTGCAGAGAGGATGGGTATTGAACCTAGGCTTTTGGCACATAATCTAGCAATTAGAAATGTATACCACCACCTCTCTTACCCTGCCAGCCAACATTCTGACAAGGTTCTTGAGGTGATATATATAAGATAGCTTTCCTGGAAGTGACTAGTGTCAATGGTTAGAATACTGTATGATCATCTATAGACCAGTTAGGTTATGTAAGTAATTACTCCAAATTTTGGACTGTATTACACAGTTTCTCTCACTTTACAGATCAATTCCCATTAATCTATAATATATATGAAACAATATTAGAAACAAAGAATATAAAAGTTAAAAAAATTTCTTTGGTTAATAATATCTCTTATGTTTGCTATAAAATTTTATTTATCTTACTCCTTCATTTATTTATTTATTTATTTTATTTATCTTCACTCCTTCAGACCACTTCTAAAAGAATCATACCAGTTATTACAGCTGAACCATGACCAGCACTGTTCACATGACATTCACTTGAAAACACACAGCCAATCAAAACAATAAATATTTCCTGTGCTCCTAGAAATTGCTCTAAAAATCAGTACACCAGCAAAAAAAAAAAGAATGAAGTAACTGCTATCAGAAAAAACATAGGGCCTACCGGTACTAGTGTTAGAATAACAAATATGCAAGGAGATGAGCAAATTAGGAGCCAACATGCTATACATTACCTTATTCATTAGCACTAGCAGTGAAAGTGAACATAAAAACATAACAAAACTCTGAAGCAAGTAGAAGGTATAACATAAATGTAACAAGCAATCTGTGTTAAATTACTACTAGAATATTTACCTAAAATAAAAGGCATATCTAAGTTTAATTAATTCATTTGAGAGCTGTAAAACAATTCATAAATTAAGAACTGGAAAATTAAACTGAATACAAATAAATTAACAAAACCACGGCCATTGAACTACTGAAATATGACATAAAACTTTGGCCTTAAAAGTGAGTGTAAGTAGTTAAATATTCTACTCTTATCTACACATTAATAAAATATTAATGTACTTCTTATGTATACATTATCAGCCATAATCAGTATTTAAATGGTTAAAATTTCAGATCACATTTTTGTGAAGGAATTTAAGTGTTGAAATTTGTGTATTGTGGCTAGTTTAACCCATCATATATGTTAAGAAAGAAACTATACCAATATTTTGTTTTCTTCACGATAATTCTGTTTTACAAAATTGCTCATGTCTAGACAACATGGCTACATTTCAATAATAATTTTCATACGATTTTGTTGTTACGGTATCTATATTGTTTACCAGATTTCAACACAAAATATTAAACTGCATATAATTATTCGTACATAAATCAACACAGCTATTGAACATTTCATAACATAGGAAAGCTAATCTGTTGTATTTTCGGTAATAATTATGCTTGCATTCGGGAGATTGTGGGTTCGAACCCCACTGTCAGCAGCCCTGAATATGGTTTCCCATGGTTTCCTATTTTTGCACCAGGAAAATTAAGGCCACGGCCACTTTCTTCCCATTCCTAGCCCTTTCCTATCATCATCATCATCATCATCATCATCATCATCATCATCATCATCATCATCATCATCGGACCTATCTGTGTCGGTGCGGCGTAGAGCAGAGTATTTTTAAAAAATTAAATGTTGGCACAGCAGCGATGATGTGTGTGCTGGACCAGTAACAGGCAAAATAATACTGCTGGCGAATGGTTACAGCTCTCAATAAGGAAGCTGGCTAACAATGGAGCAAGTGCCCAGAATGGTATGGAAATGGAAACTACAAGAATCTTCTGTGAGCTTATATAAAGAGCACACCTGCAGAAGCACAGGGTCGGTCTTGAATGTATGGTAAAGTTCTTAACATCATGCTGCAAGAAGCAAAAACTGGTATTGGGAATTACAAAGGACACTGATATATTTGGCCATTTTTTTTGTGTGTGTGTTGAATTTTAATGGAAAATTTTTTCAAAAGTACAATTTTAAAATGATTTTTATGCTTCAGAAGAGATGGATCGAAAAAGGGCTAGACTTATCTTATGCAATACTGTAGGCGTACTTGGTGGAACTTTTTTTTTGCTTTACGTCGCACCGACACAGATAGGTCTTATGGCGACGTTGGGACAGGGAAGGGTTGGGAGTGGGAAGGAAGCAGCCGTGGCCTTAATTAAGGTACAACCCCAGCATTTGCCTGGTGTGAAAATGGGAAACCACGGAAAACCATCTTCAGGGCTGCCGACAGTGGGGTTCGAACTTACTATCTCCCGAATACTGGATACTGGCTGCACTTAAGCGACTGCAGCTTGGCGGAACTGTAGATTTCACTGGATACTTTGGTCTTTTAGAATCTTGAGATTGCACACATAGTAAGGTTGAGAAATGATTTTTAAGTATTACACTTGCTTTACCCTTGTCAATGTCTAGTCTGTTCCTTTTATAATTTCAAAATGAATTCATAAGCAAAAACACATGTTCAACCAAAGCATCAGTCCTAGAAACTGTTGACATTTGTTGTAAAGATCAATCAAATCCAAACAAAAAGCCAATGAGTTTTACAATTTTTGAACCAATCAGTTTTACGATTTTATACCATAACTCGACCATGGGCTCATTTATGGAATACTTTCAAATCTTTCATTATTTTGATTTACAGTAATACAACACACACATGCATTGATGCATGGTAATTTCTGAACATCCTGTTGCATGAAGCAAAAATCGGTATTTGTTTATATTTAGATCAAATCTGGAACATTGGTATTTGTCCTGAAAAACACTTTTGGGGCACTGGGACAGAAGACTGTAGTCTGGTAGTGTCCCAGAAACTACAGCAACCCTCAGTAGTTGGCTAGCAAGTATGAAAGAACTGGCCAATGAGGCGAAGAAACATATCTGAAAGGCACTCTTCCTTTGGCAAGTACAGAATACAGAAAGACAAACAGAACTGAATGTTGCCAGAAATCTGCCACTGCAATACCAATGCAGTTAGTTGGCCTTAAGCCCACTCCTCATGGAGGTCTCTTGTCCTCCTGCAACTACCCTTTGAGGTCACTTAGTTTTCCCACAGAACAGAATTATCATGCCCTTCCCACTCCTGTTTTGTGCTCTTATTACCCACCTAGGAATGTCCCCCAAATCACAAGAGAATATAGTCACTTCTTGTGTCCTAGCGACCATTATAAACAATTTGCGAGATGTGAAGCTGCACAACACAAGCAGTATCGACTTGGTTAGATGCATGCTGCCGTTGTCGCCTTGCATGTTATGCCTTGATGTTCAGAGCACATTTGTAATTTCAGTAGTTTATTTTGTTGCATACTATATATTGATAGTGAAATAGCAATAAATTATATCAATACAATTACAGCACAAAGGTGTTACAATGTGAATAGGAAATACTTTCATTCTAGTTTGATATTTCCTACAAAATCTTCTTAGAAAATATGCAAATACAAACAGAAATATAACACAATGGAAAAAAGATGATGATGATGATGATGATGATGATGATAATAATAATAATAATAACAATAATAATAATAATAATAATAATAATAATAATAATAATAATAATAATATATTCTATAAAATGTATTTCAGTCAACTATTTCTATTGTTCAGACTTGATAATATAGGATATTTCCTTTACAATAACTGATTTGTACGTCTATGACTTAGATAAATCATCTTCCTCTACACAGAGAATATATTTACAAATCAACAGATTAGAGAATATTAAGCACACATTCCTAATACAAATCAACAGATTTAGAGAACATTAAACACACATTCAAACACTTCTGAACAAAATTAAACATGCTTGTAAGAGAGTCAAACAAGATACAAAACATCTACAGAAATGCCAACCAAAAAATTAAAACTAGATGGGGGGAAAAAATACATCGTTAAAAGTTTTTAAACTAACCGCAAAATATTTTGAGCAAAATATGCAAGGGAAATGTATAAATTTCTAGATAAAAACAAACAGCATATACACATACACACCAGTATTTCATCTGATTAAATATAATTTAACAGAATTGGTGACATACAATAATTCTATTTGTTTCATAAAAATGTAAATAGTTTAAGTATGTAACTATGCATCTTTTGTGATGCATATTTACATCAGTTGCTTTTGATTCTACAGCAGTGAAACCAAATTCTCCACTCAAGCATACCTGTTGTTTATAAAAGCAAGTTAACATATTAATGCAGTGAATTTAATGATAATCAATTTAAATATCTTGAATTATGGTCCACAGACAGAAAAAAGGCTTTGATACCATATCAGTGGTCTATGGCTCTACAGTTTACATAGAGGAAGTTGGTCGATGAACTTTCAAAGACAAGGGACATTTCCGACTACCAGTCTTATGTATATGAGTATATAACCTATCTGATCAAGTACCTAACTGCTATCAATGATGGTCTATATAACAGTAGTAATTCAAGCCTAAGATTGGGTTAAACCCCAGGACTTCATTATTAGGACATATCCCACCACTTTGCTGAACTGTGTGGAAAAATCTGAGGGAATAGTATATTGTACTGTAAGTGCAGAAAGAGCTCTATTGCAAACCGAGTATGAAATCTGGAGCACCATTATCATTTGTGCTTTAATCGTAGAAATTTTGCAATGGTCATTTCCAAAAGTGTGTTACATGCTATTTATCTATGAAAGTGACTTAATTTAAAAGATCAAAGAAAATTTTATACTGGTCAGAATGAGAGTCTTTGTACTTTATTTGGGACACTGTCTTTTGGCATGTGTATGTTAAATACATATACATTTCCAGAATAGCAGTGATCTCCGAGTCAGGTTTGTTGTCTACGTTATATTGTTGATGTAAACAGCAGTAGAACATCAGCCTAGCTGGAGTATAAGTGGGGATTCGTGTGTGTGGAAGCAGAATTACGTGATTAAGTGCAACAGATCCTGTGAATAACTTCTTACGTAAATATGGTGATAGTACTGTTGAGAGATCAGAAGAATGCATATACCCAGTAAGGTACAGGGGGAAGAGGTTTTTTCCAGCCAAGTCTGTGATGTAACCGTTGCCATAGCAATCTCGCTACTAACTAGGTGACTTATTTTTAACATCAAGTAGCAGCTCTTGGTGCTATCAGTTGCAATACAGCCATCTCTGCATTCATTGCCACAGCATTGCTCCAAATAAGAATTTCTTTCTCGGTTTTCTGTCTTTTATCCGTTGTTACTGCTGTTGCCCTTTATTTCCATTTTTATTTCTGTGTTAGTAACTGTTTTGTAAAGACTCTGTAATGTCTGTTGTTAGCAAGAAGGGAAAGATGACTCATAGTGAAGCTAGAGAAGTGATAAGGAACATTGTTTATTTGTAATTTCCTCATCACACTGGTTTACAAAGTACTGTCTCAGTATGCCATTAAAAGTGATACAGTGAAATGGTTAAAAGAAAACAAAGTAATGTTTCATTAATGAATAAAGAAACTTAACTTCAACTTTATGAATTAATCAAGGAGTACAAAAAAAACAGGAAAGAATACCAGTTTGATGAATTATTAAGATTGCATGAATTTTATGCCTGCCTTCTTACATGTGTGAACTCTATGCCATTGAGCTTGCCTGGGCCAAAATCAAAGAATTGTACAAGACCAAAGCATTATGGGTAACAACTCATTAATGAAGCTGCAGGAAGTGATGCTATCGCATCTGTGACACCTATCAACTGGGAAAAATTCTATCAACATGGAAAATGAGTTCTGCAAGAAAGATGGGTCGATGGGAGATGCAGTATAGACAGTTTTGTGGTACATTTACCAGTTGTAGCACAGTCATATATGAATCACCTTAGAGAAAAAAATCGACAGATTTGTCCATAATTCATCTGAGTTCACAGGCCTAAATCAGGCGAGAGTCTGCACTCTGCAAAACTTGAGTCAAAGTTTTCATGTCATCATCATCATCATCATCAGTTTTCCACTCCAGTTGCCCAGGTGTTGTTTACGAGCACTCTCCATTTCTGTCTGTCCATGTACCACTCTTCTCTCAAGACGACATCCCAGCTGACTCCTCTTGTTCCTATGTCCTCTTTCACTTGGTCAAGCCATCTCTTCCTAGGTCTTCCTACCAATCATTTTTCGGCCACGACTGTGTGTAGCCATTGTTTTGCTGTCCTTATATCATCCATTCGTTTGACATGGCCAAACCATTTCAAACGGGCCCTTGTCACTTTTTCATTCAGGGATGGGTACACACCAGCTTCCTCCCTTATTCTTTCATTCCTTACCCTGTCCCTTTTTGTCTTCTGTACCATAGTTCTGCGGCTTGTAGTTTAGCTATTCACTTGTTAAGTTGTTGTGCAGGTTTCTAGGTCATATGTTATTATGGGGGTGAAGTATGATTGGAATAGAATCTGCTTTGATCTTAAGGGAACTTGTTTGTTCCAGAGGAGGTTCCGAACTTGATGGTAAAACTGAGCTGAGTTTTGAATGTGGTTGTTAATCTCATGCTGTATTCTCTTATCACTTGAAATGATGCACCCAAGATATTTATATTGGTCTACTGTTTCCAGCTTTACAAAAGCTGTGTATCTTCCAGCATTATTTTTCCTTTCTTCTTCTGCCTGTTGACAGACATTGTAACAGTTTTTGATTTATTTATCGTTAATCCGTGTGCTTTCAAATGTTCATTCCAGGTGTTCAGCCTCTCTTGGACTTCCTTTCATGTATCAGACAAAATTTGATTGGTCTGGGTAGAACAGGAGGTTCATGTATACACTACATCCCTCACCCTTCCATTCTCGTCTACCAACAGTATGAGGGGAACCCAACAAAAAAAAAAAAATATTTATTAAAAAGCAAAGTCATCTTCATACAGGCCATAAAGGCCCTTGGAGGGGTGGAAGGTAAAGGCTTCTACTTCCGTAACCTCGGCACTTGATGGGGTAGGGTGGTTAGTTCTATGCCCGGCCGCCTTTGCCCCCAGGAATTAACCTTGTACTCATTTTTGGTGTAGGCTGAGTGAACCTCAGGGCCATGTGCAACTCCGGAAGTGGAAATCTCGTTTCTTAAATTTTACGACTTCCTGAAATCTCATTACTTTTTAAAAGCTATTTCAAATGTTTTAAAAATCAACCTTATCCCCTTCAAAATACTCTGTTACAACTAATACATTTGTCCCAACGGTGCTTCCACTGTTCAAAACATTTTTGTAGTCATCTTTAGAAATGGCTGACAGCTCCTTCCTTGTTTTTTCTTGACCTCTTCAATGTTGTCATATCGGTGTCCTTTCGTGCCCTTTTTCATGCATGGAAATAAGAAAAAGTCGCACGGAGCCAGGTCAGGCGTGGAGCAGCGGAACCATCCCATTTTTAGTCAAAAACTGTCTAACAGAAATGGCTGTGTGTGCAGGTGTGTTGTAGTGGACGAACCATTCTCCTGTCTGCCACAGTCGGGTCTTTTTTGACGAACACTGTTGTGCAATCTTCTTAAAACTTCCCAATAAAAGGTTGCTTGTTGTTTAAACCTAACAACTAGGTCATCGGCCCATAATGGTATGAAATGAGATGAAATGTAATGAGAATCTGGAAGTCCAAAATCATCCACCGACCAGTATTCAAAACAGGATGATGAAGAACGAATGGATGAATATGAATTTAAAACAAACAGTGGATCCGACCTGTAATGCCCCACATTCCTAAAAACTAGCAGTAAACAATAATATTACTGACCAAGGGACTAGAGCACAATCCTGAATTGATAATGCTTGTAGTCTAAAGAGGTCCAAAATCTACGTCATTGGCCCCTCATAATGATACTTCTCGCTAGGAAAGTAGAACCGTGGTATTTGTCATGTTGCGGTACTAATCAAAAGTAGCATAGACTTGTAGTATTCCACACATTATGGTACTACTCACAGGTAATGTAATGCGCATATGTACACAGACCTACGGTGTTTCTCACAATGCGGCACCAGTTATAGGCAACGCAAACCTATGGTGTGCCTCACATAGGTGTACTAATCACAGGGACTCAAACTATCCCGTGGTGTTCCTCACATAGTGGGTACTAATCATAGGCAAGGCAGACCCATGGTGTCGCTCATAGAGTGGTACTAATCACAGGTACTGTAAAACTCACCCTGATTCACACACTGTCGCTACTAATCACAAACCCATTGTGTACCTCAGATAGCAGTACTACGCGCAAGTAAAAGCGACCCATGGTGTTTCCCGCGTGGTGGTACTAATTACAAGTAGTTTTATGGTTCTAATTCGATCATCCCTTGGTAGCCCCTTTTAGTCGCCTCTTACGACAGGCAGGGTATACCGACTGTGGATGTATTCTTCGCCTGCATCCCCCACCCACAGGGGTCTGGAGACTAGCTTCCAATGAGACAGTTTATAAAGAAATAGAACCTGTGACTAGCACAATGAAAAAAGAAACAAATATCATTCTTAGGCCATCTAATACGGTCACCAGAAAATAGAATCAGTAGAAAAATTATGGGAGAGTAAGAGTCAGAATAATATTAGATGGATCACAGAACTTAAAGAAGATATGAGAGAGTTGCATATTACAATAGAAGATTTAAAATACAAAACCAATACACTCAAAATATTGAAAGATAAACACACTAGACTACAGACAAAAATCAACAAGCAGAACGGAACAGGAAGAGTGATTCCAGAAGCAGAAAGAAAATTACATTCAGAAGTGATGAAACAGTACTGGGCTGACAAAAAAAGAAAAACCTCCATAAACCTGACTATGTAGTCCTATGTTGGCTAAAAAATTAAAACAATAATAATTATAATCTTACGAGCATAAAACACAGAATGATTAAGATGTAAGTGAAAAAATAGGTTAAAAGCTGAGAATCCAGAACCCTAGTAATGACTAAATATAATTACAATACCAGAATGAAACTGTGTTTACTTAAACTTGCCATCATAAAAAAAATTAAACAAGAACAAAACAGCACTAGCAAAAACAATCACTACAGATGAACAGAACAAGCCAGGTCAACAACACAGGCAGCACTGAACTGGTAATGAGTTGAGCTATACACGCCTAGCGGCGGAAAATAGCAGTTACAACATTAATTAATCGACCTTTCCAACACATAACAATCCTTATATTTAGGGTATAACCATTATACAGACGTTAGAACTAGGACATGTTTCACTTATACTTAGTAAGCATCATCAGCCAGAAAAGGACTTAAACCAAAGATAGGTTAGGGCCCTGTACCCGGTTCATATAATATAAAATGTTCCAAAAGGTCGTTTCAAAAGGTCTAACGTTACACTGATAACACAGCAGTAAGCTAGTAATCGATAGACCTTCTTAAACAACAAAAGGGACTAATCACCTCGCAGCCAACATAAGGGGGTTCAACCTGATTTGATTCTGCTCATTTCACATTAAAAGATTAGTTGAATTCCCCACTTGGAGCTCATGATAACAGATTGCCACCAACACACAATAATAACGGTCGAAAACAACCTGAAGAAGTCCCTTGTGCTCACGCCGATTCAGACGACATTTTTATCTATCTTCACAACATTCATTTTTCAACCTACCCAGCATGTGATTTCTATGTACCTGACTACGTTTTAATCTGTAAAATGAGATCATAGCTCGTAAATCCATACCAGCTCACTCTAATTGGAGAAAACTGTTCCCAATTATAAGCATTCAAATGCCACCATGTGAAGATTGTCATGATCTCGAACATTATACGAACGATCATTCATAGTAACTCACTGCAACATTTCCATTTCGCTCACCTCATATGTATCTCAGCAATTTTATAGTTACCACTTGTTTTTAAGAGACACAATATAGTCTTATTGACCGGTTTTAAATTGTTAAAATTAGTTTTTGATCAATGTAACATTAGACCTTATGGAACATTTTATATTATATGAACCATGTACAGGGCCCTGACCTATCTTTGATTTAAGTCCTTTTCTAGCCTTTAAGTCCTTTACTAAGTGAAACATGTCCTAGTTCTAACATCTGTGTAATGGTTATACCCTAAATATAAGGATTGTTATGTATTGGAAAGGTGGTTTAATTAATGTTGTAACTTCTATATTCTGAAATCCAATATGGTTTATAATAAGATTCATAACTTGCAATAGCGGCAGAAATGCATACTACACAAGCTTCGCCCACAGCAATGTTATTCCGGGTATTTTTGAGTACCCCCTCGTATATAAGCACATTCTGTAGCCTATAAGTATAACCATTTAATACTGTGATTGGAAGCACCTTGGTGTATACACCATCCCTAGATTGTATGAATAATTTACGGAAAATAAGTATGTCACATGTGAGTGATTCTGAAATAATTGAAATTAACACAATTCATTTGTACACAAGTTTTATTAGCCTACAACCTCATATAACAGAGTTAGATGTAATGACTTGGGCCTGGACTTTTAGATTTTTATAAAAGCAAGCCTTTTATTACCACAGAGGCTCTTTTTAGGTTGTTAAAATTATTTTAGCCTTTTACAGAAATCATACAACATATTTATAACCGAGATACAGTATATAATACCTGTTTCATTCTGACAAGCTTTACAAAAATTATTTTTCCATCGGTAGTGAAATTAACATCCACTGCTGCATCAGACTCATTCTGGCATGTCAAATATGTTACACACACATTAGCTGACAAAATGAAGTGAATAGGGTACATATTCACAACTTCAATACACGTTCACTAGGGATGGAAAGGCAATGAGAAGAAATATACCGGCCAACCTCCAAAGTGGAAGTTACTTTTCAGTATCTTGTTGGTAGAGGCAATGTTAATGGCGTACCCTACCCTATTCTCTTTTCAGAGATACCACATGGATTCGAAACAGAAGTATCAACGATCAAATTATTTTGAAAAAACCTGTTTTAACCCCTTTTTTAGGTTCAACAAGGCCCATACATTATAATCTTACGAGCATAAAACATATAAGTATGTTGAAATTTTCTGATTAAGATGTAAGCGAAAAAATAGGTTAAAACCTGAGAATCCAGAACCCTGGTAATGACTAAATACAATTACAATACCGGAATTAAACTGTGTCAAATAATTACTACACCTGTACTGCTTTTTATCACTGATCCACTTAATGGGAACTGTAATCGAAAATTTGTTTCCTTACAACTCTCAGATGCCTCCAACAGCCATGACGTTACTGTAAACAGCCTGTGATTAGGAGTGTAGGACACATACCTTCAGATGTTACAGATCATCATACTTTGTTTTGGAAATAGGCAGCAGTCTATGGCATAAATTGCGTTAATTGCTTCTAATTGCATGTTGACAGTCCGTGTGGAGAATGGGGGCAGTCCCACTGCTTCATGTTTTCTGCAAAGCCTGAACCTAGAGTGTTCTTGATGTTTGCAGCCACTTCATCCCCCACTCAGGGGACGGGGAGAGGGGCTTGCATCTTAGACTGTTCACAAATTGCTGTAGTACACAGGCACACGTGGAGACCACCATACTGAACTGAACTGCATGTGTTCTCAGTGTTATAGTACATACATGTTAAGCATCTGCCCACAGTATCCCCTCATGGTCTACTATATCAAGGTGGATTTTCATATGACTCAGAACGTGTTTTCATTATGTGCCTCAAGCACATGAAAATGTTCGTGCTAAGCTATTAGATGATAACATCACCTCATTTTCCATTAACAAAAGTGTTACACCATGATTCAATGATGAATTCAAATTGCTATAACAATGTACAGTCACTAAAATATCACATGGTATTTCACGTACCTCACATTTAATACCGTATTTACGCGTGTAATCCCTGCATATTTTTTTAAAAAATTTTGAGGCACGAAATTGGGGTGCGGATTTTATTTGCGTCAAGGTTGCCAACACGCTCCTGGCTTACCTAGTTTTCGATGATGAGTGTACAGTTATGCTTTGTGCAACCGTAGATGGAAGAAAACTGTCTCCATATGTCATATTTAAACAGAAAACAATTCAGACTTTCAATTCTAAACTGAGTTTATATGTTTTTTAAATAGTACCGTATTTTACAGAGTAATTTAAATTCAAAATTTCTCCGTGTCACGATAGAACGAGTCTTTCGGAATGTGCAGGGATAGCTTTCCGCACTTTCACTCACTTCGGTATTTCTATAGTGTGTTTCATAGTTGAAAATGGAGTGAAATCATAATTCTTTTGTATTCAGCGTTTTAAGCAACGCCACAATATCACATAGCAGGCAGTACGCGGAAAAGCAGAATCCACGAAAACTGGTGAGGGTTGGCATTTCTGAATTACAAGATGGCTGTTAATTCAAAATCACGTAATTGGAAGTCCGATTTCTGTATTACAAAGACTTCAAATTAACGAGGTTTTACTATATCGCAAAACTAACATCAGATTTTGCTGGTGTGTCTATTTCAAGTATTTACATTGGACGAAAAGAATTATCCACCACCGGTCGTGTTACTGTCCGGTAAAAAGAGACCACGTGTGAGAAGTGTTTTAGGCCCATATTCACCAACGTCAGTTACTTTTGCTGTTATGTTAGATTTTCAAAACTCGGATAATGCTCACTTCCGTATACACCACAGAATTTATTATCTCGGTTTTCCAAAACTAAGTTTTTGTTTCAATCTGAGTTTGAACCGCAAATTTTTCATACTAACGCACGCCTGCATGGAAAACAAATGACTACGTGCTGCCACCGCTATCGAAATGTAAACCAAGTTTATGATTCCATTCGAGGTTTGCAAATAATTTGCAAAAATTATGTCGGCTATTAAGCAGAAACGAAGAAAGAAGCTTAACATGACTTTCTGAGAAAGTGACTGTTATTAAATCTGGTGGCAGAAAGCATTAACAAAGATAGTAAGAAATAAATTATGGCCTACCATTGTATATTTCACTCAAATTATAAGGCAGTATTTCTTCGTTCTTTATTTAAAAGTCACCCAGTCGCGTACCGTACAAGATATAATCGAGACTTCATTTTAGGCTTATCTGTGTTGGGAATTCCAGCTTATGTTCGATCATACTGACAGTGTCAAAGCTTTAGATAACCTAAAATGTGTCTGGTCGTCGTCCTCCTCAAAATATGCCGCACGTACTTTCATCCATCTAAGACGTTTGTTAATTGCATAATCTTGATCATATTACTTGTCGCTGTGATTTTCTCTAGCAATTAGACATTCCAGCCGTCTACGAGTAGCCATCTTAGATTTCCCATTTTACCAGCCAACCAATCTACGGTAAAATTTTAGACCGAGATAATGTTGTTGGTGAATACAAACTTAACTGTTATCTTGGATTACATAGCATTAAACTAGGATAAAAGCCAACTCCATGAACTTGTAAGTAATTTAGGAGAGGATTCTAGTGATGCAAGAGACACTGAATCTTCCCATCTACAGGGAATCGAGCCTACTTCAAGTTCAGATTAATGAAATACCTGTCACACAAGTAGGCCTACTTGCTCATTTTCACGGAAAATATATTTCATACTAGTGATATTTGCGTAAAGACCACATGGACCTCACGGAGTGATACGAAATATTTGTTTATGCCTACGTTACTCTTTCAATGGAAGGAATTTTAGTCCGTTTTATTTTTTTCAAAATGAGCCTTCTTAAAATGAGGGTGCGGGCATTATTCGACGGCGGGGATTATTCGAGTAAATATGGTATTTTATGAGATGTAAGTGCAATTATTATCCAAATATAATTCTCCTCCTATGCAGATACAAACCCTGTTGATATCCACAACAAACATATTTATAGATTGAATTGTTTTTGAGAAAAGTGTACCTGCATGGAACTTATACACTACCATTCACTCATCCTTTTTTTTGAGAGGCTGTATAATCGGAGTATGAATCTAACATTTAAAGACTTCATAAAGCGTACTTCAGTACGGTAATGATGGCGGAAGAAGCAGTGTTGGCATCAGAGTGTGTGACAGCGTCAATGAAGTGACTACAAAAGGTCTTTGTTCTCAAGGTTAGGAACGGCCAAAATTTATGCTGGCAGTGGCTTTTAACTGGTCATTTAATTCCCTTTCTTTTAGGAAACACCTTGGGAATACAGCAGTTAAATAAAAAGTCGCAATAACATCCTCTGCAAACCTTGTGGTACATGGTGGGACGCCTCTGCAGAAACCGTAAGGAACTCTGCTATAAATCTTTTCTTCTCTGTGGCTGAATACTATGCCCCAAAAAGACTAAACAGTTCTCACACAAAGCTAACTGATACCCAACTCAACAATACCATGTAGAAGATTAGCGGTGTCATCAGACCCACCCTCACTCGTTGGCTTCCCGTCCTCAGCCACATTATACCACCTCATTTGCGGAAAAATGTCGCTCGTCAGAGAATATGACAAGAACATGGCTAATCTGGACCTTCAGAGGGGCAGGCTGAAGTTTATTGTTTATACCCAGGAACTAACTGAGAACCACTTGAATGGAAAGGGGAGTGGACTATCAATACCGACCATCTCCTTTGGCGTCTGCTCAGCAGTAGCAGCCCTGCTCCAGGATTTCATCTCCCAAGGAGGACAATATCTGCTCCAAATAGGATCTGCGTAAATGCAGTAAAACGTCATTATGACGTTTCTGCAGGGGACCAAAAAAATGAATGTTTTAAGCAAGAAAACATAGTACTGAATATACGAATAAAAACTATCCAATTAAAAATAGGAAAGAATTTCCACCAATCAATACTTGTTTTTTTTTATTGCTTATATTAAGCTACAGGACCGGTTTCGACCCCATATACAAGGTCATCTTCAGCTGAACCATGAATACATATTTATATGATGAAGCTTTGATTAAATTGCATTGTCAAAGGAATGTTATATGATGTGCATTTAGTCACATACAAATGGGGCATGTCTTATCGTGAATTGGCATATATGTCAGTATGTACAATATTGCAACTGTATGTCTAAAATATTATGTTGAGGTCCTAAAATTAGTGTATAAAACATATCTTCACTTAAACTAACTTATATATATATACACTGACTGACAGAGCAAATGCAACACCAAGAAGGAGTGGTCAGAACTTTATGCCAATTGCAGGGTAGACTGACGTCACTGAGGTATGCTCATGATGTGAAATGTGCCGCTGTGCTGCGCACGTAGCGAACGATAAATGGGACACGGCGTTGGCGAATGGTCCACTTCGTACCGTGATTTCTCAGCCGACAGTCATTGTAGAACGTGTTGTCGTGTGCCACAGGACACGTGTATAGCTAAGAATGCCAGGCCGCCGTCAACGGAGGCATTTCCAGCAGACAGACGACTTTACGAGGGGTATGGTGATCGGGCTGAGAAGGGCAGGTTGGTCAAATCGCAGCCGATACCCATAGGGATGTGTCCACGGTGCAGCGCCTGTGGCGAAGATGGTTGGCGCAGGGACATGTGGCACGTGCGAGGGGTCCAGGCGCAGCCCGAGTGACGTCAGCACGCGAGGATCGGCGCATCCGCCGCCAAGCGGTGGCAGCCCCGCACGCCACGTCAACCGCCATTCTTCAGCATGTGCAAGACACCCTGGCTGTTCCAATATCGACCAGAACAATTTCCCGTCGATTGGTTGAAGGAGGCCTGCACTCCCGGCGTCCGCTCAGAAGACTATCATTGACTCCACAGCATAGACGTGCACGCCTGGCATGGTGCCGGGCTAGAGCGACTTGGATGAGGGAATGGCGGAACGTCGTGTTCTCCAATGAGTCACGCTTCTGTTCTGTCAGTGATAGTCACCGCAGACGAGTGTGGCGTCGGCGTGGAGAAAGGTCAAATCCGGCAGTAACTGTGGAGCGCCCTACCGCTAGACAACGCGGCATCATGGTTTGGGGCGCTATTGCGCATGATTCCACGTCACCTCTAGTGCGTATTCAAGGCACGTTAAATGCCCACCGCTACATGCAGCATGTGCTGCGGCCGGTGGCACTCCCGTACCTTCAGGGGCTGCCCAATGCTCTGTTTCAGCAGGATAATGCCCGCCCACACACTGCTCGCATCTCCCAACAGGCTCTACGAGGTGTACAGATGCTTCCGTGGACAGCGTACTCTCCGGATCTCTCACCAATCGAACACGTGTGGGATCTCATTGGACGCCGTTTGCAAACTCTGCCCCAGCCTCGTACGGACGACCAACTGTGGCAAATGGTTGACAGAGAATGGAGAACCATCCCTCAGGACACCATCCGCACTCTTATTGACTCTGTACCTCGACGTGTTTCTGCGTGCATCGCCGCTCGCGGTGGTCCTACATCCTACTGAGTCGATGCCGTGAGCATTGTGTAACCTGCATATCGGTTTGAAATAAACATCAATTATTCGTCCGTGCCGTCTCTGTTTTTTCCCCAACTTTCATCCCTTTCGAACCACTCCTTCTTGGTGTTGCATTTGCTCTGTCAGTCAGTGTATATGTACAGGATAAAATACAATATATAAAAAAACATTTCGTGCACATGAACATTCGTATCTTGCTTGTTGGTCAATTCATCAACTCTCGTATTTAAGTCCCATTTACATTTGTACACTCAGCTGCTGTTCTTGGAGTTTAAAAGATGTGGTTGTAAAATTGCTTGATGAATTGACCAACAAGCAAGATACGAATGTTCATGTGCACAAAATGTTTTTTATATATTGTATTTTATCCTGTACATATATATATATTAGTTTACGTGAAGATATGTTTTATACACTAATTTTAGGACCTCAACATAATATTTTAGACATACAGTTGCAATATTGTACATACTGACATATATGCCAATTCACGATAGACATGCCCCATTTGTATGTGACTAAATGCACATCACATAACATTCCTTTGACAATGCAATTTAATCAAAGCTTCATCATATAAATATGTATTCATAGTTCAGCTGAAGATGATCTTGTATATGGGGTCGAAACCGGTCCTGTAGCTTAATATAAGCAATAAAAAAACAAGTATTGATTGGTGGAAATTCTTTCCTATTTTTAATTGTGTAATTCGTCAATACGGAAATGAAGATTATAGATTACGATAAAAACTATCCAACAGGGAAAAGGAAACATTAGATACTTTTTTTCTGACATGAAGGCATTTTACGTCGTGCATCCACGGGAACAGTGTAAACTGTATCTACCATTTCTCAAGATAAGAGGAAATTATTAAAAGGGTAAAACTTCCATACTCGGTGTGCAAAAGTGAGGTTAGAGATCCAACATGGCGCGGCTCGGGTTACGTCACGTAACATTTGGCAGGCTTGCCAACTTATGCATTCTTAGCGACAAGACCAATGGGCTGGATGGGTTAGGTCCAGCTAGTGACTAGACCATTAGTCTGAAGGGCAAGCAAAGGGGGTATGGGGGCCTAAGCCACCAGGTTAGAGCCACGAAGCAGCCCGTATGTCTCTAGTATCCCGCGTGACACCACCATTAGTCTGGATAGGTTAGGGTAGGTTAGTGACAAAACAATTGGTCTGGATAGGTTAGAGTAGGTTAGTGACCAAACCATTGGTCTGGATATGGTTCTCTTACATTTAGCGAATATGGCAGCCCTGTACTTGCACACGATGTGAGCTCTATCGGATACAATACGAAGCTTGTCCGGCAAATAGGAACACATCGCGAACATTGACCAGCCAATAGGAACACAGTACATGGTCTCATTCACCTGATTTACACAGTCTCGCTTTTAATTCCGCTATATAAGTAAGAATATTTCTTGGGGCGGGGGTGTCGGTAGATACAGAGTGGGTCTTGGACCTTAAGTGGCCACGGCTGGTCCGTGGTCCAACAGCTCTGCCCTCTGACCAGCCAACTGAGCAGAGGAGGGGTGGCCACGGCTCTACCGTGGTTCTACGCCTCTGCATTCGGGAGCCAGGACAGGGCTGGACTTCACGACTGGCCCCAACCGTCGGCTGTCCTGAGAATGTTATTCCGTGGTTTTCCATTCTCCTGCACTAAGGCGAATGCTGGAACAGTTCCTAGTATAGACTATGACCGCCAAACCCCTAACCTTTCCCTTCTGGGGAGGAATGAAAGGATTTTAGTAGTAGTAGTAGTAGTAGTAGTAGTAGTAGTAGTAGTAGTAGTAGTAGTAGTAGTAGTAGGGGCAGGATGATGGGTTTCTAGCAAGCATAAAGGAAGGATCTCTCCTTTGTGCTACTTAAGGTATCGTTGCACATCATTTGTATGTGATTTTTATCATCCCTAAGTCTGTCTGCACACCGGGTACAGAAGCGGCACCATTAAAAGGTGTGAAAAAAACAGAACAAGTATGAAAAACTTTTCAGCTGGGGCACTGAATGGTGTGAAAAACACCAAACAACAAATATGAAAACATATGCACGGGGGCAAAAATATATCCAAGTATTACTGCAGATCACACTCTTTCTAAAACAAATGTTTGGAGAAAACTTTTATTTTGGAGCAGTGGGTTATAAAACATTATTTTCTGGTCACACTCTTAGACAATGAATTGGAGGTTACACTCGGCCGTGTGCCACTGCAACAGAATGACTTTGGCCACCATTCTGAAAAACTTCGACCAAGTCGAAACTCAAAGGTGCGAGTTCAACATTCGCGACCTCTGCATACTTAAAGATGCCGATGCCATTCCACTTTCTGAAAGATTTTTAATGTTGTCTTCATTAGAAAGGAATTTCACTTTTTCGATATCCACACCTAGGCTATTACAAGACAAATATGCACCACGCTGGTCAATTTCACACAATTATGTTCATAATCCAGATATAGGCTACCATATCACGTGAAAAAACTTCACTGTACCATTTAACACAAAGTAAATTTTGAACTTCTGAATGGAATACAAGCACAAATAAGCTCACTTTTTCCGTTATGACGCACCTGTGGCAACGGCTCTTACCCGAGTTGTAAATCATGTTCCTTTCACAAGGGCAGGGCTAGGAAAAATGTGATCGTACTAAGCGGTAAAAGCGAAAATTCGCGACGCGATTTAATTCTATCAGAATTGGGACTTCGAATTTACGACGTGCTAAGCGGAAAAAACGTGTTAATGAGGAATGCGTTAATGAGGAATGCACTAATGAGATTTCATTGTATTGGAACCCATGCAGAGTCCTTGTTCAGATGGAGCAAAGTTTCATTACCCCCCAATGACTTTGGTGCTCCTTCATAGTCTATACAGCACATCACATTCAAATGCAGACTGTGGGCCTGCGAAGGTGATCCATTGGACTTTGTTCAGGCCACACTTTCTGTGGCACAGTAACTGGATAGTTTGGATTTAAGACCACAGATATGTTATTTCTTGTTATGTATATATATATTGTATATAGTACTTTTCATCATCTTTCAATCTGATGTAAATACTTCAGTTGTGCATGTAAAAGTCATACGATATAATGAATGAATGAATGAATGAATGAATGAATAAATAAATAAATAAATAAATAAATAAATAAATAAATAAATAAATAAATAAATAAATAAATAAATAAATAAATAAATAAATAAATAAATAAATAATGTAAAATAACATTGTTTTTCCAATAATCTTGAACTTTAAGTTTGCAACTCTGATAATTTTGTATATCAGCTAATACCTTAGGAATGTACAAATTTATTATAAAGTTGTAAAATATATTGTATTATCATGAATTTTATGTGGTATCAGTTACATAAGCCCCATCTCTGAGACCAATTGTACTGTTCAAGTAGAGGGTTAATGTGTTGCTTTTACAATCTATTACTTCTATCTCTAATCTGTTCCAGATTATTACAGATGCTAATACTCACAATAAGATGCAGAAGATATAGGATTCATATTTGTAAAGCATAAGGTGATTTGTATTATGTAGTGGTTACTGGCAAGGAATGCACCTTTATATATGAAATGTGTCCACAACCATATAATTTGATGTATAGAATTTCACTGAATCATATTTCAGAATGAATACTTTCTAGTCTGCAATCCAGGGTAATTGAAAAACGAATTCCTGTAAAGACAACAATCTGTACGTCATCACAAACAGATCTCCAGAAATATCTTAAAATCATCTTAAAATATTCTGGGTTTATGAAATGAAAAATTACTTTCAAGTTCAGGAATTTCAGGATAAAAGCCATGATATAAGCAAACCTAAAAGAGTATTAAGAATTCAATTATTCCAAGGTACTATATTTAAAAAAAGCAATATCATGAAACAGTCATGTTTCCAGATATTTGTAGAACATAACATTAAAAGAGAAGTCTTGGCTCCAGCACCATTAGAATCAAATGCTTCAATGCAATTAACCTAAAAAGCAATATACAATATGACATTTGTGCTTTCTGAATCAACAATTACTTGTTTGCAGTCCAGCATTATCTTGTGCATGACATAACTTGCATTTCTGATGACACTGCACTATTTTATGTAGGAATACATAATATACTAAATGTAACTTCAAATGTTCTGGCACCACTTCTGATATTAAGACTCAAGCCTGCACCATACAATCATAATGTTGTTTCTTTGTAAATCACAACACACATCCTTTCCAGATTTGACTATAAGCACAGTAATTCACAGCCTATTACTTTTCATATGCTGATGTTGCTTTCTTTGGCTTAAAATTCATTTGGTTATGAATTTAGATTGTGTTTAAGTCCACTAAGAGATGAACAGATTTCCAACAGATGTCACATCCAGTAATAGTAATGCTACACAAGAAAGGGTACTAAAACTCAGTTGCAGAACATGTCCACACTTAAATGCCACCCTTATATCAAAATTATTCTAAAGAATATCAAAATCTTTAAATTTATATAAAATTTAGTAAAAATGATTGACGCAGCTCCTCTTACATACATATACAACCTAATAACACACATTATTTTAGCTTCCACTGGACATACCAGCAACATTTGACATTTCCATTTGGCGCATTGCTTTCTGATGTTCCTGCTGTTGCTGTTTGATAAATGCACTGAGTCTATCCAAAAGAAATTGTTTGTCATGACCTTCTAGAACTAACTGATTTTTCAATACTTGGACCATCTGTTTGTTTGCAGCAGATACAGCAGAGAAATAGTAAAGACAAAGAACAAGAGTAATAAATGCAGGAACAGCAAAACCTGCTGTTGAAAAGAAATTCAAGACTGTCTGAATCCAAGGTGGAAATTTATTGAAAGTCGTCACAACCAACTGCCAAACTGTACTCTGACCTACAAATGGGCCACAACAGCTGGAGGGTCTGCTTTCGGCAATGGAATATGCCACTGGTATGAAAGCTAAGAGAAACGAAAATAATAGCACAGCCATAAAGAGGGAATTTGACTTAGATGCTCGATATACGGTGGATGACGGTGTACTATTCACTAAGCATGCAAATTTTTTTATATAAAACAGTAAAAAATATTCAATTGTGGCCATGGCAGGCAAGATAGGGGCATAAAAACTACCAACCCAGCACAGTGTTTGACTATACACTATATCAAGTACATGTTTTGGCAATTCAAATTCTTGCTCTCCAATGAACTTAGCAACCTTACTTTTAGAGTGTCGTGCAATCAACATACGAGGAAAATTAACTATAAAAGTAACGAAAATATGAGTTACAAAATCTAATATTACTAATTTATATATCTGCTGGCCTACATATATTTCCCAACAACTATCTGGCTGAGAATCTAAAAAAACCTTGGAATAAAAGGACTGTAGAAGAACTACAAGAGATGCCAAACGAAGTAAGACAGTCCTCAATAAGGTGATCCTGACAACAAATAAGGGAGTATAATGTTCATATGTTACTAAATGGGAGAATAAATTTGGGACAAGCAGGTTTAAACCCACTATAGAAATAGATGGAAGATACTCAAGCAAAAGAGTATTCAAATCATTGGAAGAGTATGTTTCTTCAGGACTTCTTTTTCCAAGTTTACTATTAGAAAAGTCTAGAGCTTTATATATAGCAAAACCAGCTCCAGCCAATACTAATATCACAATAACATTAATCACACAACGCACTAAGATCAACTTCATCTTCTCTTCTCTTGACCGACTTTGCCTTTCATCTTTCAGCCTCTCTGCTTCCAGGCAGCCTTTAATTTCATTGTACAATGCTTTGTGCTTGACTAAGGCTGACTTCTCATTATGGATGCAGTAATCCCAACCTCCAAATACTAGATTACAGAACTGATAAAACTGACCTTCACCTTCTACTAAACGATCTTTGAAGCCTTGAGCTGCAGACTTAACTATTGCAATCAAACTGATCAAAAAGTAGACTAGAGCAACAATAACATAAGCAACAGGCAGATCATAATAAATACTAGAATCAGTGTCAACTCCAAAAATCTTCCTTGGATAAACACCATAAAACAGAAGTGTGTTTTCCATCCATCCTGTACCTTGAATTATGTCCAAAACAAAGCTGTTGTTTTTGCCAATTCCACTGCCGCACGTGTTTGAACTGTCATTAAGATTAGTTGTATTGCCAACACTGCACTCTAATGAATCTGTACAATCTAGTAATACTGCCGGAAGAATAATGAACAGGAAAATAAAAGCAAATATGGCAAGATTCAGAAACATGAGCCATTTAAGAAATAAGAAATAGGCAACCACTCCAGTACCAAAATTTCCTTCAATCATCTTCAAGCTATGTCTCCACAGTTCCAACTTGGAATAGGTTTCTTTCCATCTACTCTTGAACTGCTGCCAAAATTTCCGTCTCTGCCACTTGAACTGTTCAAATCCTTGGAGTCTGAGTTTTGTAGCACTCTGAAAAATAGAAATATTAAATATCAATATATTGAACAGTATGATGTTTTAAAATCTTTAATCATAATTTAATTGCAAAGCAATACAATAAAACACAAAAACACTCCAACAATTCTGGTCTTATTTTTTGAGCTCTGAAAAGAGAATAAAAGACATATAAAGCAAGTGGAACTAAATCATATCTTTGGTTACACAAGTATCTTATGATTGAGAATATCGTTCTCAGTACAGTTCATAATAAATGCAGCAAACAAACTCTTCAATATGCAATGATGGCAGTTTCCTGCTGTTTACGCTTAAGAAGAAGACAGATTAAAATCTGCATGCATAGCTAATACGGTCTGCCTGGTTCCAACCACTCATAGATGAAGTAGTTTTACATTTATCTACAGGTAGAGGCTACAGCAATTTGTAGCTTTCACTGACTTCTGCCTCATTATAACTGTAATAATCTAGAAGCTGTTGAAATGTGTATGGTGCTAAGTAAAGGTATTAAGGGTGTGGCCACAGAAAAAATATGTTATTTTCCCTATTTTATGGGTAAGGATAGGACTAGGACTGAGAAACAAGCAACTATGGATTTACTTTTTTACTTGGGAGTAGATTTTTAAAATATTCCTTACATCTATCCAGCAATTCTCTAGAATCAACAATGAATTCAACCAATTTATCCAAACTGCAATGAATTTCTCTTTTTTGTGTCGTAAGATTCTGTGGACTACACAAAAGAGTGACTGAATGGGTGGCTAAATTTCTAGAAAACAGAACTCCGAGAATTAAGAGTAGGTGAAGCATTATCTGATCATATGGTTATGATGGTATTAAGAAGCTATAGTAATGATGTAAAAGACAAGGCATATATATCACTGGTAAGACCACAATTTAGAGTATGGTTCCAATATATGGAACCCTCATAAGGATTACTTGATTTGCAAACTGGAAAAATCCAAAGAAAAACAGTTTGATTTGTTCTGAGTGATTTCTGACAGAAAAGTAGTGTTACGAACATTTTGAAAACTTTGGGGTAGGACGACTTGGGAGTAAGCAGTGCTCGCTCGACTAAGCAGTATGTACTGTAAAAATAAAAGACTTGCGGATTTCCACCTTTTCAATACAATTCTAATCACACTTAGTAATTAAATGACATAATCAAAAAAATTCACAGTACATGTTTTATCTCATGAGAGATATCTTCAGCTGCTTGTTAAGAGCTTAGATTAAAATGGATATAGATAGACAACACAAGTCAAAAACATCTAAGATTCCTAAAACTTAACAAGCATGCACTGAATACACTAGAATCAAATTGGTGCTTAGAACTAACTAATGATCACAGTCTTGAGGACAAAACAAAAACAAAACAAAAAAACAACAAAAAAAAGCATCATTCATTTCTTCATGTTCGATTTAAAAAATACTACACTTTAAAATACTTTTAAAATCTGTCAAAGTAGAACTGTCCTTATAAAATACAGTATGTGCCAAAATATACAGTACTGGAAATTATGTTACTCTTATTGTCATTACCTTTCTCGAACTCTGGTATCTATAGGCTTAAATGCACCCATTGTGGTTTTTCTTATATCAGACAGACCAGACGTAGCTTTTTGACCAGATACCTTGAACACTACAATGCTTCGAAACATAAAAAGTATTCTGCCATGAGCACCCATATGGAAGAAACTGGCCACAGTTTTACGACAATTGAAAAAGACCTTCAAATCTTGAAATATGTCAATAAAAGTAAACTTATGACAGAGTTTGAGAACATTTATATATTTTTAGACCAGTATTTTAATAGAAATCAAAATTCAAATGATACTTCAGAAATTAAAAGTCCAATAATCGAAAAAATTCCAGAACTACTTTCTCTTTTCAATATAAATAATCATAACTTTATGAGAATTTTTAATTATACAACCGCTAATAATATTTCCTCTGTAACAACAGCTACTGCTCTACCGCCCCTTCATGCAACACCCCCTCCATGAACATTCGACCCGCCCAAAGAATCGGTCGCCCCTCCACCTCACATGACTCACTCCCCGCCTCTACATATACATACATATAACACTAGAAGTAGCAATAAAGCTACTCGCCAGTTCACTTCACGCAGCTAACACTAGCGGACACCTCACACTAGTCCCAAGGGTAAGCCTCCTCTTTCAAATTTTTTCTTTTCTCCATTTTCCGTTATAATTTCATTTTCCTCCCTTTTCTTTCATTCCAGATTTCAAACTCCAATTGTGCCATAATCTGCTTCATTCATCTACGGATTGCCTGAACTCTCGCTTATTCAAGATCACAGTTACTCCTTAATGAGTTCATCATTGATGTTCTACATTGTATACGTTTTTAATTTTATGCTAGCGCGTGAATGTGGACTAGTTCAACTTGTAATTCCTTCTGGCATTGTGATTCTCTCCCCTACAGAATTTGCAATTACCGGTGATCATGTCATATCATTCTTGGTTACGTCGTCATGCGCCTTTTGACTGGTTCTATTTGACTCGTACTGTTCAATTAACTCTAATTCAACTTTTGTTTTCGCACAATTGTAAGAACTCCAACGTCAATAATTAATCCACGCTTCACACATTGACGTATATTTTAATTGTCTACAATATCTATTTTTGTTTTTCACTTTAACAACCCCATGATTGTTTTTAACTCTACAGACTGCCATCGTTCAATGTATTTCACCATAAATTCTTGCTGTTGATCTGTACATACTGTTACTAATTAAGTCTTATGTTATCATATTACTTTTTATTACGACATTGTTATTCTTTTAACAATTTTAATCACTTAAGTTCAGGGCCCTGACCTTAGTCTTTGTACTAACGGCTGATGATGTTCGCAATGCCGAACGAAACATGTTCCGTTATTTAAGCCATTTTTTAAGACATCTCATGATTATTTTATAATTCAATGAGTGTATTATATTGTATTGAGTAGGTGGTTGTTAATAAAAGAATTTTATAATTTCATTAATTACCTTTCTTATCGAGATGATGGTGTAAATGTTCAAAATGTGCTCCATTGTGCTGTAGGCAGTGTTCATAACGATCACGCAGATTTTCCAACATATTCTGGAACATAGGTTGCTGCAGAGTCCCAAAGAACGAGACGATCTTCTGACGTAATGCAGGTACAGTTTTGGGTGGATCTGGACAGTTGAAAATTTGCTCCTTTAACATTCCCCACACGTAAGCATCAGGTGGTGTGAGATTGGGGGAATGTGATGGGTAGGGGAACTCAGCCCCGTGGGAAATTAATCGTCCTGGAAAAGTTTCTTGCAGCATAGCCATAGTCTGTCGAGCGGTGTGGCAGGTCGCCCCATCTTGTTGGAACCACTGTCTATTCATCTGCATGTTCCTGGCACGACAAAACCTTCTTAGATCCTGAATAAATGGCCTGGTCACCATGTTCCTATAGCGTTCCTGGTTAACAGTACAAGGTGCACCATCATCATTCTCTATGAAATACGGACCTAGCACACCGTTTCCTGACACTGCACACTAAATTGTCACATGCATACTATTTAGCGGTTTCTGGACTATAGTGTCTGGCCTCTCGAAACCAAGAAAGCGAGTTGTTGGGCGATTGATAAAACCGTCCAAGTGAATGCGACTTTCGTCGGAGAACCACATGTTGAACAAGAAATGTGGATCCTTGTACACCATGGCCAAAAATCGTGCACAATATTCCACCCTGACATGCCTATCATGCTCCTTCAACTGTTGCCCAACCTGTATTCGGTACGAAAATCCACCTACGTCTTTAAACAATCGTCGAAGTGACGTACGGCTGATGTTTAATTTCAGGGCTGTTCGCCGAAGAATTTGCTTTGTAGACTGCAACACCTGATTGAGGACACGTCCATTATTTTCATTTGTGGATACAGTTACTGGCCTACCAGACCTTCCCTTGCGTTGACACAATACACTACCCATACAACGAAATTTTTTAGCAGTAGATAGCATAACTGTGTTGCTAGGTGTTAGCTTATTGAAGTGTTCACGATATTGTTCCGCCACTAACTTTAAACTCGGCCCACCTTGATAACTGTTTCCGTATAAGCGAAAATAATACTCCACTATAAACACCTTTTCCTCCATCACGAGACCCATTGTCACTTCCAATCACAGAGCACAATGTTCTTTACACAACTAACAATTCATCATGGCGATGTAATAACACGCCGACGCTGAGGCATGCACGTGCCCATGCGCACTGCGCGAAAATGAGTACTGTATATTTTGGTGCATACCGTAGTTATTTATATGAACCCATTATCCATAATACTCTTGCAGACAATACAAACATGCTGATAGAGATGACAATCTTAAATGAAGCAGTATGTTCTGAAGTGTCAATGGAAAGATGGCGTAGAATAACATCAGTAGATAATTAAGGTTCTGTGGCGTTTCTAAAAGTAGGAAAGATCACAATATGAGGCTAATGTTGGAATTCATGAGAACAAATTTCTCAAGGGAGATGTTAGAAATGACTAGGTTAACAATTGATAGGAAATCTGCCATCTAGACGACTGTCCTAAATGGAGATCAGTGGAGAAGACAGTTTGATTGATTGTTGATCACACTTCAGGAAGGTTTCCCTGTAGCCTGATATAGCTTTTCCAAGTCTTCCAATGGTCTCCTTTTGACCTACAATTATTTATTTAATTCTATGCAGAGGTATTTATAACACACCTTCTTTTATGTTTACAAGTTGCTTTGCCTGTACCATTCCCCCAAGATGTGAATATCTTTATACACTGTTGTTACAAGACATTCCACTGTCATTTCTATTACAGGATCCCTGTATGCTATTTTCCAAATTCTATATTTGCTTACTACAGTATCAACTTTTTGAAACTTTTGACTAATCATATGATCTGCAAACAGATTTCACTTTTTGTGCCATAGAACTAGCAATACCTGATTCACTTCAAAATATAAAGTTATCTGTACCATAAAAAATTCCCAGGAATAAACATGCAATCTTTACAAATTTTGGACCGAGTGGCACAGACAGCTGAGGTGCAGGCCTTCTGACCCCAACTTGGCACGTTTAATCCTGGCTCAGTCCGGTGGTATTTGAAGGTACTTAAATACATCACCCTCGTGTCGGTAGATTTACTGGCACGTAATAGAACTCCTGTGGGACACAACTCCGTCACCTCAGCACCTCCAAAAAAGCATAAAAAAGTAGTTAGTGGGACGTAAAACCAATAACATTATTATTATTATTATTATTATTATTATTATTATTATTATTATTATTATTATTATTATTATTATTATTACTATTATTTACAAATTTTCTGAATTCAAAGTCAGTTATGATATAATATTACCTACCCATCTGAAGCACTGAATAGTCTTATGCTTTAACGCTAGAATGACTACGCTTCTTTTCAGTCTAATCAAACCAGAGCACATCCATTGGACCCTTGTATCATCATGGTATTTTCAGGAGTATCTCACAGCACGTTTTCGATAGCTTTGACTACTAGGACACATATCTGATGAACCAACCTTACCACCACCACCACACCCATAACAAGAACAAGGTAATATATATTCCATTTAAATATAATGCTTCTAATGAAAAAGTGGTCAATTTTAACCATGATCTCCACTTAGCACTTCTACTGCATTTTATTTTAAACTCCCACGTATTATCTCCAACATCAAGACCAATGTTTCTTGGGACTGTTAATCTAACTATAATTACATCTCCAACAAATTATTGAATGTTCAATGAACAATAGTATTCTTTGAATACAGTGCACATTTATATCATTTTTCTTTTATATCTCCTTAATGTATATCTTTAACCTTTTCACTGCTGAGTTTTGATGACCAGCCGAACCCTCTGGGCTGGGTTTTTTTTAAATGGAAAAAGCACTTTTAGAGAAAAATTATTACTGATACTATTTGTACCGGGCGGTACACCTCCACTCCGCTAAGTTAAAATGTGCGCCAGTTGAAACTCCTCTGCTGGAGGAAGTCTGAACTTTATCTACGCTATTAATTCTCTACTTTCTCAGAAGATGTCACCACGTGGAAAATTTTGAGTTTTTGAACTGTGTCATTTTTGATGTGGTTTTGTTTCGCTTGAAGTAAGAAGTGTGAACTTTCTCTTCTAGAGGACACTACTGAAGATCAACAATAGTGCAACCTAGTGCGGAGTCAAAGAACTATTTTGTTGGAGAAATTTTTATTTCAAATGTTTGTTCTTTGCTAAATTTCTTTCAGTCATTGGTTAAGTTGGCAATATTAACCCCTTCTTTCCCCTTGTTTTAAATCTAGCCTATCCCGAATTTCTTGAATTAATTTTCCACCAATTATGTGTTTCTTCTTAGTATTGTGTAGGGGGTTTATTGATCTACCAATAAAATCATCGCGGGAGGGTGTTTTCATTCCCCTAACGCCTAGAACCTTCTGCGAGAGTATTTAAACTGCTGATTTTAGGGTCTCCGGGCCACTTCTGTTCCATCTTTCAGTGTATAAAGTACATAGCAGGAGGCGGGAAGCGCCTCTTTCCTCGGCAGCGGTCATCAATAAGGTAATGGCCGATTAATAAATTCTTTCTTTGCTAGCTCAGCAGTTTAACTCTCGGGGCGGGTGCGAAGCGTTCCTCCATGTAACCTTTTCCTAAAATGTAACGATCTTTTCTTCTATTCTCTTTTAAGCTGCATATTGGGATAGAGAGTGCTAACCCTCTCGAGCTCCCACTCACATTGTCTTGAGGTGAACTTATTTTCTCAACCTATTCTTCGTTAAGGTAAAACAAATTGCTCTTTTCTAAAGTCACCTCGGTAGTATGGGATTAGCCCTTGCATTAGTGGCCTAGAGCCAGATTAGGGTTTTAAAAACAAGTGTATTAGGAGTGCAAGATCGCCTCCTCTCAAATTGTTATTTTAGAGGTCATGTAATTGCCCATTTTTATTTAATAGACCTCAGTAGGTTGGGTATTTTACCCCTGTGTCTATGTCCAGTGAGGACAACTTTAAGGTGGAGTTTGGTGTGGCCTGGGAGAGGCTTAAATTTTGAGAGCGAGTGGCTCTTTTGAAAATTGAGTGTTGTATGCCTCGTGGAGGCTTTTCTGTGTAATTTGGAGCAAGGCCTCCTAGGTATGAATGGGGTTTTCTGCCCCTCTGTTAAAACTCGTGTTTGGGGTAAAACTGAGCTGATTGCCCAAGCAGTGTAAAATCAGGGCGCGAAGCCCAATTCCTGTAAATATTGTAACTACCCTTTTTGATTTGCTACTTTGTACCTGCCATGCTTGTTATTTCTTTGTTTTTGAAAAGAAAATATAACCTTGTTAAATTTTAAATTAATTTTGCTTTCGTAGCTGGAGACCTATTCACACCCGCACCTTCTTTCACCTCTACCTACCACGGAAAACTCCCTAACACTATTAATGGAATGCATATTGTCCTCTCAGCCCTGCAGCCCAATATGGGGTCGGAAATGAAGTGAGATTATTTTAGAGCATATTTTTATGGCTGGATGCCCTTCCTGATGCAAACCTGAGTTGAGAAGATAATGAATACGAAATGAATGATGGTGAATAAATCTGAGTACGGAAGTGGAAGGAATCAGCTGTGGCTTATGAATAGGAACTGTCCCAGCATTTGCTTGAGAGTGCAAAAGGAAAACCATAAAAATTAAGTGGGTTCGAACTCACTCGCCTAACAAATGCAGAGCTTGGCTCCATAACCGTAGCAAGGCTACTCCGCTCATTGATATTATTACTGAAATATAATACAAAATTGTTGATTTAAGAACTGAAATCAAAATCATTAACATTTGGGGTAAAAGGAATTTATCTGAGGAGGGGGTGACAATTCCGCATGGGATTCATTATTACTACTTTGTCTCACACTTTCTTGATCGCCCCGTACATATTCTCCATCTTCATTATCAAAATATAGCTCTCCAGAATCACCATTTATGAGGAAACATTCAATTTCTTCATCACCAAGAGATGAATGTACACTTCACATATACTGCTACACATTAGCAGGAAAGATGTTCCACTCCAATGAAGCTGAAATAATACCATCAGATCGTTTTCAAAACACACAAAATGGAGTGCTATATCTGCCATACAGAACTTCTTTGAGCATTTACACGGAATTTCAAAGTATGACACTACTGTATCCCATTCATATATGAGATGGGGGACACGGAAAGAGCCTCCCCGAAGAGTGTATGATTTACATTCGGGCGTTCCCTGGGCAACGGTGAGGTGTTAACACCGGCTGATCTTTCCAATCCAGAAGTAACATCAACTATTATATAATGACATTCATAAGTCGGGAAAGGTTCTTTTCAGAACCGAAAATGACCATCATATCTATAAACATAGAAGGTATGTCAACTTGTAAACAACGGCTCTTACAAGAACTTTGCCAAACAACAAACTGTGATGTAATATGTGTACAAGAAACTCACAGGGATGTACACCAACCACGTCCTAGAATACCAGGTATGAAATTGGCAGCAGAGAGACCGCATGGACGATATGGTAGTGCAGTCTTCGTCAAGCCAGATCTCCAAATTCTCTCCACATCAATTACAGAAGAAAATGATATAGAATTGATCGCAGTGGAATTGAGCAATTCGATTATAGTTTCCATCTATAAACCTCCTAATGTAACATTCTCATTCATGCCACCTAACAATCTCGATGATTGGAAGGTATCTTTCTTCATTGGTGACTTCAACAGCCACAGCAGTATTTGGGGTTACGAACAAGACAACGAGAGTGGTGAGAATGTTTTAGAATGGGCTGAGGAACACCATCTGTCTCTTATCCATGATAGCAAGCTCCCTTCTTCTTTTAACAGTGGTAGATGGAAGCGGGGTTATAATCCAGACTTAATATTTGTGAGCGAAAAGATAGCACATCAGTGTGTTAAATCTGTATGTGCTCCTATTCCAAATACACAGCATCGCCCAATAATGTGTCAACTGGTAGCTGCCATTAGACCTCAAGAGGTCTACTTTAAAAGGAGATATAATTTTAAGAAAGCTAACTGGGAAAGATTCACCAACTTACTGGACGAGAAGATCAAACCACTCAATCCAATTCCAGAAGCATATGAACAGTTTAATAATATCATCAGGGAGTGTTCTAGAGCTACAATCCCTAGAGGATGTAGAACAAACTACATACAAGGTCTAACTCAAGAAACCTCTGCCCTCTTAACAGAGTATCATAAACTTTTCGAAGAAAACCCTTTCAGCAATGACACCATCACAATGGGACAACAAGTAATCTCTTCTATTTCTGAAGTAAAACGGGCACAGTAGTTAAGGTTGATGGAAGAGATTGACATGGGTAGAAGTAGTCAAAAAGCTTGGCGATTACTTAGACGACTCAGTAGTGATCCTAATAAAACTTCAACACATTCCAGTGTCACAGCAAACCAAATAGCACATCAACTTCTACGAAATGGACAACCATCAAATCCATGTCGGCTTCAGAATAAAGGAATTGAGAGGGATTATGAGCAGGAGACAGATACACTCACTAAACCTTTTACTTTATCTGAGCTGAACAGAGCAATAAATCAGTGTAAGAATGGTAAGGCTGCTGGCCTAGATGAAATATGTGTTGAGCAAATTAAGCAATTTGGACCTGTTGCTAAACAATGGTTACTAGAACTGTACAACAATTGTATAAACACCTGCAAATTACCACGTGTGTGGAGGAAATCCAGAGTAATCGCAATTCTCAAACCAGGAAAAGACCCAAATGATCCAAAAAATTACAGACCTATCTCACTGTTGTGTCATCTGTACAAGATCTTAGAACGGATGATCCTGGAAAGACTTACTGTGATCATTGAACCACTTCTTATTCCAGAGCAAGCAGGATTCCGTAAAGGAAAAAGTTGTACTTCACAGGTCCTCCATCTGACACAGTATATCGAAGATGGATATGAAAATCATAAGATCACAGGGGTGGCTTTTATCGACTTATCTGTTGCATATGATACAGTTAATCATCGTATACTGTTGCGCAAATTATACAACCTGACAAAAGATTACAAGATGACTCAAGTAATTTGCAATCTTCTCCAAAATCGTAGGTTCTTCGTTGAATTTCAGGATCAGAAAAGTCGATGGAGGAAACAAAAGAATGGTCTGCCACAAGGCAGTGTTCTCGCCCCTATGCTCTTTAATATCTATACGAATGACCAACCTCTTCCAGTTGGCACCAGAAGCTTCATATATGCGGATGATCGAGCTATTGCTACTCAAGCAAACTGCTTTGAGGTTGTAGAAGAAAAGTTATCAGAGGCTCTTTCTGAACTATCCTACTACTACAGAGGAAATCAATTGAAGCCTAACCCATCTAAAACTCAGGTATGTGCCTTCCATTTAAAGAACAGACAGGCGTCAAGAAAATTGCAGGTAGTATGGGAAGATACTCAACCAGATCACTGCCCAACACCTAAATATCTAGGTGTAACACTGGATCGTGCTCTCACCTACAAACAACACTGCATGAACATCAAGCAGAAAGTGTTGGCTAGAAACAACATCCTTCGCAAGTTGCCTGGAACCAATTGGGGTACACATCCAAAGATGCTGAGAACTACAGCCCTGGCTCTGTGTTACTCCGCTGCAGAGTACGCTTGCCCTGTTTGGTACAGATCAAGTCATGCTAAACAAGTTGACATTTCTCTAAATGAAACATGTCGACTCATTACTGGCTGCTTGAGACCAACTCCACGAGATAGAATCTACTGTTTGGCTGGAATCGCCCCACCAGATATAAGAAGAGAAGTTGCATCCATGAATGAGAGAACTAAAGCACTTACCTCATGTGCACACCCATTGAATGGATATGAACCTGCCCACCGAAGATTGAGGTCTAGGAGGAGTTTCCTGAATACAACCGAAGATTTAAACGAATCTGCTCAATCCACAAGGTTGAGATTATGGAGAACTAGAAATCCTCAACTTGCTTATTGGATGCTACCAATTGAACATCTCCCCCCAGGACACGAGGAACATTGGTCTACGTGGAAATCGTTGAATAGGCTTCGCACTGGGGTTGGTAGATCAAGAACCAATATGGTAAAGTGGGGCTTTCCTGGCACATCCAGGCAATGCGAATGTGGTGAAGACCAAACCACAGCCCATTTCATGAACTGTAGTAAGTGTCCTTTAAGTTGCACAATAGAGGACTTGATGGCTGCAATACCTAATGCCCGTGATTTGGCAAAATTCTGGGCAGACACTATTTGATATGTATGTCATTAAGTACCATTATGCTATGCAAAATGTATGCTTCTGATACGAATAAATAAATATATGAGATTGGTGCACCAAAACGTATACGGGTTTGGCGAACGAGACACGGCATTCAAAAACAGATTTATATGGGTTCGACGTTGAATGAGTTAAGTATATTGAAAATTTGTACCTAGTCTTCTCATAGCTGAAGACGTCCCATACCGGAACAAAACATGTACTATTATAAATGTAATTGTGTTTCTTTTATGACATTATATTGATTGGTTTTGAAAAGGTGGACTCCTTTCAAAAGTTTCACTTAATACAAGACATACTGCTTAATCGAACAGCTTATCTCCTTACTTCCAAGTTTACCCAGCCAAAAATTTGCAACATTTTTTGTAACATTACACTTCTGATGGAAATCACCAAGAGCAAATCGCACTGCTTTTCCAGTTCTCATATCAAGTAATCCTGGTGTTCAGATTAATTTGCATGGAGTTGTGTATGATCCCATTCGCTGTCAAATAAATAGTGCTTCAGTCGCTGCCAGTCAATGTTTATTACATCTTTGTAAGTTATGGTTCATGTTTGTGGGTTACTGTAGTCACGTCCTAGTTCGTGAACCATGGGCAATGGCTGAGAGGCCTACTAAGTGGTCCTGAGAGTCGGGATACCAGTTGCTATGGAATGGGAGTGGGCATCTCGGACATATTCTGAGTCGTGGCCCTCCTTGTGCTCAGGCGGCCAGGACTACAATTCACCGGTGGTCCATAACCCATTAGAGGAGAGATCTTCACTTGGACTATGTGCAAGTAGGGCAGCATCCTGCTTCATGAATTTACCGAGCTCAGAACACTTTAAGCACGCCTCGGACCTATGGGAGTAATGGAGTCCCACTCCCATTTGACAGGCGAGGGACTCCTTGGAAACAACTTGGCGAACAAAATGGAATTTGATGGGGAGCTATCAATATTAATGGGGCTTATGGAAGAAAGAAGGTAGAACTGGCTGAGTCAGCAAAGAGGATGCATCTGGATGTGCTAGGAGTAAGTGATATTCGGGTAAGGGGAGATAATGAGGAAGAGATAGGAGATTATAAGGTGTACTTGACGGGTGTTAGAAAGGGAAGGGCAGAGTCTGGTGTAGGGCTCTTTATCAGGAATACCATTGCACGCAACATAGTTTCTGTTAGGCACATAAATGAGTGAATGATGTGGGTAGATTTGTAAGTGGGAGGAATTAGGTCAAGAATTGTGTCCGTGTATTCACCATGTGAGGGTGCAGATGAGGATGAAGTTGACAAATTTTATGAAGCATTGAGTGACATCGTGGTCAGGGTCAACAGCAAGGATAGAATAGTGCTAATGGGCGATTTCAATCCGAGAGTTGGGAATAGAACTAAAGTATACAAAAGGGTGATTGGTAAATGTGGGGAAGATATGGAAGCTAATGGGAATGGGAAGCGTTTGCTGGACTTCTGTGCTAGTATGGGTTTAGCTGTTACGAATACATTCTTCAAGCATAAGGCTATTCACCGCTACACATGGGAGGCTAGGGGTACCAGATTCATAATAGACTATATCTTAACAGACTTTGAATTCAGGAAATCTGTCAGGAATGTAAGAGTTTTTCGGGGATTTTTCGATGATACAGACCACTATCTGATCTGTAGTGAACTAAGTATCTCTAGGCCTAGGGTAGAGAAAGTGAAATCTGTCTGCAAACGAATAAGGGTAGAAAATCTCCAGGACGAGGAAATTAGACAGAAGTACATGGATATGATTAGTGAGAAGTTTCGAACAGTAGACAGTAAGCAGGTTCAGGATATAGAAAGAGAATGGGTGGCATACAGGGATGCTGTAGTAGAAACAGCAAGGGAATGCCTAGGAACAACTGTGTGTAAAGATGGGAAAAGGCGAACATCTTGGTGGAATGATGAAGTGAGAGCAGCTTGTAAACGTAAAAAGAAGGCTTATCAGAAATGGCTACAAACAAGGGCCGAGGCAGACAGGGATTTGTACGTAGATGAAAGAAACAGGGTGAAACAAATAGTTGTTGAATCCAAAAAGAAGTCATGGGAAGATTTTGGTAATAACCTGGAAAGGTTAGGTCAAGCAGCAGGGAAACCTTTCTGGACAGTAATAAAAAATCTTAGGAAGGGAGGGAAAAAGGAAATGAACAGTGTTTTGAGTAATTCAGGTGAACTCATAATAGACCCCAGGGAATCACTGGAGAGGTGGAGGGAATATTTTGAACATCTTCTCAATGTAAAAGGGAATCATCATGGTGGTGTTGCAAACAGGCAAGCTCATGGGGAGGAGGAAAATGAAGTGGAAAGCATAGTAAATAAACTCCATTGTCATAAGGCAGCAGGAATAGATGAAATTCGACCTGAAATGGTGAAGTATAGAGTAGTAAAATTAGCGTGGAGTGTTGGTAAGGTACCTTCAGATTGGACAAAGGCAGTAATTGCACCTATCTATAAGCAAGGAAACAGGAAGGATTGCAACAACTATCGAGGTATCTCATTGATTAGTATACCAGGCAAAGTATTCACTGGCATCTTGGAAGGGAGGGTGCGATCAGTCGTTGAGAGGAAGTTGGATGAAAACCAGTGTGGTTTCAGACCACAGAGAGGCTGTCAGGATCAGATTTTCAGTCTGCACCAGGTAACTGAAAAATGCTACGAGAGGAATAGGCAGTTGTGTTTATGTTTCGTAGATCTAGAGAAAGCATGACAGGGTACCGAGGGAAATGATGTTCGCCATACTGGGGGACTATGGAATTAAAGGTAGATTATTAAAATCAATCAAAGGCATTTATGTTGACAACTGGGCTTCAGTGAGAATTGATGGTAGAATGAGTTCTTGGTTCAGGGTACTTACAGGAGTTAGACAAGGCTGTAATCTTTCACCTTTGCTGTTCGTAGTTTACATGGATCATCTGCTGAAAGGTATAAAATGGCAGGGAGGGATTCAGTTAGGTGGAAATGTAGTAAGCAGTTTGGCCTATGCTGACGACTTGGTCTTAATGGCAGACTGTGCCGAAAGCCTGCAGTCTAATATCTTGGAACTTGAAAATAGGTGCAATGAGTATGGTATGAAAATTAGCCTCTCGAAGACTAAATTGATGTCAATAGGTAAGAAATTCAACAGAATTGAATGTCAGATTGGTGATACAAAGCTAGAACAGGTCGATAATTTCAAGTATTTAGGTTGTGTGTTCTCCCAGGATGGTAATATAGTAAGTGAGATTGAATCAAGATGTAGTAAAGCTAATGCAGTGAGCTCGCAGTTGCGATCAGCAGTATTCTGTAAGAAGGAAGTCAGCTCCCAGACGAAACTATCTTTACATCGGTCTGTGTTCAGACCAACTTTGCTTTACGGGAGCGAAAGCTGGGTGGACTCAGGATATCTTATTCATAAGTCAGAAGTAACAGACATAAAAGTAGCAAGAATGATTGCTGGTACAAACAGGTGGGAACAATGGCAGGAGGGTACTCAGAATGAGGAGATAAAGGCTAATTTAGAAATTAACTCGATGGCTGAAGCTGTACGCATAAACCGGCTTTGGTGGTGTGGTCATGCGAGGCGAATGGAGGAGGATAGGTTACCTAGGAGAATAATGGACTCTGTTATGGAGGGTAAGAGAAGTAGAGGGAGACCAAGACGACGATGGTTAGACTCGGTTTCTAACGATTTAAAGATAAGAGGTATAGAACTAAATGAGGCCACAACACTAGTTGCAAATCGAGGATTGTGGCGACGTTTAGTAAATTCTCAGAGGCTTGCAGACTGAACGCTGAAAGGCATAACAGTCTATAATGATAATGTATGTATGTAAGTTATAAATTTTGGTTGGAATAAAAGTACATGTAATGAATAAGCTAAGTAAATAAGGTCATGCATCTGGGACTGGTATTCGGCCACGTCTGAGAATTTTTTGTGAATTATTCATTATCATAAGGTCCATCAATGTATCTGTGGTTAAAATTGAGGTATTAACATTATTACAGTAGTTGGTTCAAGAGGCAATACAGGTATATCAGAAGACGTGAAAGTGTTTATTAATTTCACTTTATCAATGGTGTGAAACAGAAGGTTAATGTTGAAGTCTTCAAAACCAAGTACGTGCTTGTAAAGTGACATAAGTCTCGTTAGGCTGTCTTCTAAGTCTCCCATGCTTCCCGCCCCTGATGAGGTGGTCTGTATACCACTGCAATGAAAACCTTAATGGTGTTAATAACAATCTCTACAAACATAAATACAGGATCATGATTTATGGTTGAAGCTGATGAACTTACTATCCTGGTCTTTAAATCTGAGCTACTGACAGCTTGGAACATACTGCTTAATGCTGGTCTCCACTGATTAACATTTAACACCAACATGTTAAATTTAACATGTTAGAATTGACATGTATATTATGATTGTGTCTTCCAATTGACTTTGCATGTTAACTCAGAATTACAACGTTTTATTATAATTTTTGGGTCCACCTTATTCAATACATAAAATTTGTTGCGTAGATGTAATTACAACATACATTTTTCAACCAGTACAAGTTTCGACGCCCTACTGCATCATCATCAGCTGATAGAAGTTTGTAGAAAAATTGACAATCATAAGTTTATCAACGGCAATTATAATAAAACGTTGAAATCTTGGTTTAATACGGACAAACAATGAAGTTTATTCATTTATATGTTAACTCAGAATGTTGAGGTTAACACTTTTAACATGTTGGCGTGTTTTCCACTCCAAGCGGAAAACATGTCAAGTCAATTCGTTGTTCGTGAGATGTCGGCACAGCTTCGACAACTTCCATGCTGTTTCCATACCAACAGATAGCCTAAACGACACAAACGACATGCTTCTTGTAAAGTAGGATTATAGTTTCAACACTCCGCAACACTCATTCTCTTTGAGCGTACCTCCGCTCCCAGTACAATCGAGAATTGCAAAAAGTTCAGAAAAGTTGGAAGTCAGGGCAGGAGCGGACGAAGTTTATAATTCAACGTGGTTTGCTTTTGAAGTAATGAGCAGGATGAGGGGAGGAAATACGCCTAATAAAACTGCATTTCTAAATCACAACAAGAAGCAACAGTGGCCATAACAAAGGCCAAATCCTCTTCATGTTTCTTTTTTTACGTCACACCGATACAGATATCTTATAGTAAATTCAATTCTTTCAAGGTCCACCTATTTAATACAATGACATTTTTTTGTAATTCAATCAACATGTCAAATGGTCAAATGGTACTAGTTTCGGCATCTATGTGCCATTATCAGCCTTAAGTACAAATTAAACAATATATATATATTCCTTAAACATTTAAAACACATTTTAACACATTATAAAATACAATTACTGTAGTGATACATGAGATAAGTTAAAATTATGTTACAATTGATTGCTGCAATGTAAAATTCTTAAAATTCCGGCTGTTCGTTACATAGTTCAGTCTGTGTACATCCGGGATAAGTGAATTTGTGCTGTTGAATGCTGTCTATGTCAGTGGCATTTATTCTCTTGATATTAAGTGGTTACGGGGAAGTTTATTTTGATCATGTAAGATTGTGATGTAAATAAAGATAAATTCCCACTTCAATTTAAACTTGAGGAGAAAATAGCCAAGTTAGACGTTGGAAGCAATGTATGGAAGTTACTAGAATCATTAGGATCATTGCATGATGACTGACTCACCCTGAGCAGCATGTTGAACGTGTTGTTACACAGACGGAGCCGGATGAAGTGTGTGGGCAGTGGTAAAGGTGGCGAGGGGAAGGACGGATGATATAGATGTTGATTCCCATAGGAATGGAAGGGGCGGAAGGATGGGGTAGTGGGGGTAATTGACAGTAGTGTGTATTCCGGATTACTTGGAAAATCGAACTGTTTTTCGATAGTTTGGTATTTTTAAGCCAATTGATTAAAAGATCGAAAAGGATATTGTGTTTCTCGTAAATTTCGTTTAAAGTATAATTGGGGTTGAAGTATTGATCGCAGTTGATGTAACAACTTTCAATAATATTCATGATGGGTCCCTTGTTTGCTGTTTGAAGAACTTCCATATCTTGTTCAATGTCGGTAAATTTGTGATAAGTGTCGTGCATATGTATACCCATGGCGGAGAACTTATTGTGCCTCATCGCATTGACATGTTCTAAATATCTGATCAAGAAGCTGCGTCCTGTTTGACCTACGTAAGAGCTATTGCATTCCTTACATTTTAGTCTATATATTCCAGCTTTGGAGTAGATACTGGGGGTATTGATTGATGCAGAGTTGTGTAAAATTTCAGAGGTTCTATTGTTAGTTTTGAATAAAATTCTTACATTGTGTTTCTGGAAAAGGTTGGTGATTTTGTGGACGTCGTTATTGTAAGTGAAGGTTGTTGAAATAGGAGTTTTTCTTTTTTTCTTTTACGAGTTTGGTTTTAGGCCGGTACCTATATTTGTTTATTATTTGTTCTAAAAACGGCCTGTTGTACCCACTGAACTTGGCAATTGCCCTTATGGTGTTAAGTTTGTTATTAAGATCTTTCTTTGCCATGGGTACGGCAAAAGCTCGATATTGTATGCTGCAGGTTTGTGCATTATGGGATGTATGGAATCTTTATGGATAGTGTTAGCAGTTTGTATAGGTTTCCTGTATAATTTGTAAGACAGGCCAGATATATTTCTAATAATGGTTATATCTAGAAAATTGATTGCTTAATTGATTTCTGACTCTAGTGTGAATTTAATGTATGGGTCAATACTATTCAAGTCTTGAAGAGTGGAGTCCGCGTTCTTGATTAATTCACCCATAATGACGAATGCGTTGTCCACATATCTGGCCCATATGAGAATATTTGGAAAGTTGTTATTATTGATTTTTGTATGTTCTAAGTTATCTAAATTGATATTAGCCAAAATTCCTGATGAAGGTGATCCCATCGCCAGTCCATTCTGTTGATATATAATTTTGTCGAAAAGAAAGAAGTTATTGTTGATGACCAGTTTTAGAAGCTGGATGAAATTTTGTATTTCTAGTTTACTAAGAGAACTATGTTTACTTAAATTATTTTCAATGATTTTTGGAAGTTTAGAAATTTAAAAAAATAAAAAAAGTCTTATGGCGACGATGAGATAGGAAAGGCCTAGGATTTTGAAGGAAGCAGCCATGGCCTTAATTAAGGTACAGCCCCAGCATTTGCCTGGTGTGAAAATGGGAAACCACGGAAAACCATCTTCAGGGCTGCCGACAGTGGGATTCAAACCCACTACTTCCCGGATGCAAGCTCACAGCCGCGTGCCCCTAACCGCATGGCCAACTCGCCCGGTAATCCTCTTCATCTTAGTCCATTGTCCTTGTTTGAAAATACTAGACACCACCTAAATGTATTACCACAAATTGATATAATGAACTATCTGTATATAGAGAAAGAAAGTCAAGTTTATTTATTTTATTTTTTTTGCTAGTGGCTTTACGTTGCACCGACATAGATAGGTCTTATGGCGACGATGGGATAGGAAAGGCCTAGGAGTTAGAAGGGAGCGGCCGTGGCCTTAATCAGGATACAGCCCCAGCATTTGCCTGCTGTGAAAATGGGAAACCATGGAAAACCATCTTCAGGGCTGCTAACAGTGGGATTCGAACCCACTATCTCCTGGATGCAAACTCTAAGCCACACGCCTCTAACCGCACGGCTAACTTGCCCAGTGAAGTCAAGTTTAACATGTTTATTAAGTGTGGACACAATGTTAAATGAAACAGTATTCAACATTTAACATGTTGATGGTGTCACCAGTTAACATTTAAGATGCTGTTAAATGTTAATCAGTGGAGATCAGCCTTTAGTTGAGCAGCTAGTCACCTTTCTCCCATGTCTCCCTAACACAAACTTTGCAACATTTTTGTAACGTTACTCTTATTACATACTATCCACTTCATTCTGTATCGATATTGTAATACTTAAATGTTATCACGTTACTCTTTTGTCGGAAATCACCTAGAACAAATTGCACTGCATTTCTCTGGATCTTTTTGAGTTCTCTAATCAAGTAATCCTGGTGAAGGTCTCATTCCAATGAAACTGGTACCCTGACTGTCTCAGCACCACTTACTAGGTCATTTATGAACTAGTGATGAATAATATCATATTAATTGAAATATTTTTTAACTCCATAAAAGGGGCCAAGTTATACCTAACTATTTAAGTTAAATACAGGAAATTCCAACATATTTGGAACATTTATTAAACACACAAATAAGAGGAAAAAAGTTTAAGCACATGTGATTAACGAAAGTTATTTCACAGATTTAAGTGACAATACTGCAACCATAGACACAGATTACATGTTACAATTCTCATATTTTGGTCCGTATTGAAATGTACAATGAAGTCAAATAAATATTAAAGTTTAATCATTCCACCTATTCAATACATAAAAAGAGATTTTAATAAAGAATTAAATCTGTAAATAAAATTATAGGGACATGTTTCGCCCTTTAATTAAGGGCATCTTCAGCCTTAATCTCAATCTGAAAGATAATTAATCAGGTACCTGATTGTAATTAAATTACATATGAATGTGAAGATGATGTTGGAAATATATTACAAATGGTGAGCGAAATGGTTGACAATAGTTATGATATTCTTATAATGAAGCCTTAATGAAGTCTAATATACAAATAGTCGTAAATTTGTAAATGTCCTTGTTTAAAAATTGGTAACAAATTGTATACTGGTAGTTTTATAAGAACGTAAATTTTGTAAAGTGGCGTCCTCTGGACGTTGAGGGCGTTAGAGAAAACTTTTGGATCTTAAACAGATCGAATGTCACAATAATAATAAAAATGTAGTTGATAATTCCAAATAGAGTATTAATACACAATAAAGCTAGTAAAGAGATGTTTCCATTGCTCACTTCAAGTGAGGTTTATAATAAATTGTTACGTTGAAACAAGTAAAGCGGGGCCTTTTCAAGGTTGAGGGCGTTAGAGAAAATTTATGAGGTGTTAAACAGTTCAAACATCAGGATAATGATGAAGAATGTAGTAAAAACTCCAAGTGGAGTTTAAACACTTCAAGTGGGGTTTATAATAATATAAAAAATTGTTAGACTGTTGTAACTCTTGTGTGAAGAGATGAAACTGCAGTCTTCTAGAAGCACGAGTGAAGAAGAGTGCTTGATGGTAAGTAGCTGTGTTAAATATTAGCTGGAAGGAGCAACTGTAGCCTCTTGTATAGAGTCGAAAGGGAAATTTGGTTTGAAGTCTCTTTATTAATGTTGAAATTGGTTGATGTAAAGAAGAGTTGGAGCTCTCTACGTTCTTATAAAACTACCAGTACACAATTTGTTACCAATTTTTAAACAAGGACATTCATAAATTTATGACTATTTGTATATTATACTTTATTAAGGCTTCATTATAAAAATATCGTAACTATTGTCAACCATTTCGCTCACCATTTGAAGCATATTTCCAACATCATCTTCACATTCATATGTAATTTAATTACAATTAGGTACCTGATTAATTATCTTTCAGATTGAGATTAAGGCTGAAGATGCCCTTAATTAAAGGGCAAAACATGTCCCTGTAATTTTATGTACAGATTTAATTCTTTATTAAAATCTCTTTTTATGTATTGAATAGGTGGAATAATTAAACTTCAATATTTATTTGAATCATAGACACAGAACCACCAATTTCACATGGAATCAAACCCACAGAAATATTATTTCTCATTTTAAAAATCCCACATGCTTTAGTCCAGATTCAAACTACAGCCACTTTGGTCAGAAGCCAGTGACAAAGTCACTAGGCTATTGTGCCCCTCTTCTATCTAATTCTCACCTGAAGCTTGGACTTCATTTCCTTCTTCTGTGCCATGCTCACAGGCATTGCCTTGATTTGCATAATTTCCTCCCATGTTCTTTCTTCATTTGACAGGTTTTCTGGAAATAATTTGAATGATTATATATTAAAGGCAGTATACTTTGACATACCATGCTCACTCACATGATCAGCAAAGTCTGTTCACCAAACACAATGTGAAGTATGGTAGTATGGTAAGTCACCTCACAATCCACGCATATTGCGATTAACCGAGTGACCTAATTAAGAATAATTATAATAATAATAAAAATCATAATAATAAATATAACTGTGTAATCTAAGTAATTAAGTGTATGAAGATGTTGGAGTTGAATTTGTTCCCTGTTTTCACGTTAGTACTGTGCCTGTGCATATCAGCAGGAGAGTACACAACTCCTGTCTGGAATGCATCAGCTCACATAAACTGCATAGATGTTGTAAGAAATGTTTTGTTATTTTACAAGTTGCTTTACGTTGCACCGATATAGATAGATCTTATGGTGACAATGGGATAAATGTTGCTGTCATTGTTGGGAAAGCATACAGATCGTTACATGTTATAATGAGGCTACTTAGAGGATGCTACAAAGAATTAAAAGAGAAATGTTACTTATGTATGGTTCGTCTATTATTGGAATATGCAAACAGTGTTTGGGATCCTCACCAGGAATACCTAATAAAGAAAATAGATGGTGTGCACAGAAAGGCAGCAAGATTTGTAACAGGGGATTTCAGAAGAAATGTTAGAGAAACTTGGGTGGGAAACTTTAAATAAGAGAAGGGAGAAAACCAGACTTATAGGATTATATAGAGCCTATACTGGAGAGGAAGCATGGGGGGAAATCCGTGAGAGGCTTAAATTGGAAAATATTGTAATTACATCGGCAGGGCTGACCACAAGTATGAAATTAGACGAGATTTTAGCAGAAGGGCGTGAAGAAGTGGAACAATTTCCCTGGGGAAGTGTCTGATCCTTTTCCAAAATCTGTACAGATATTCAAGAAAATACACAGTAAGAGAGAAAAGAAATGAAATGTTAGAGGGTATTCGACCCGTGCAGGTTATTGTACATAAAGAATTTTTGTGAATAAATTAATTCCATCCCCTGGTCTATGGAGACTCAACAGCCGAAATAGGGGACTGCCTGTAGGGGTGTGGACGTTGAGGGCCCTGGGACCACTACAGTAGCTATGAAGGCCCTTTAGAAACTCTGAAAAGCAGTGGCAAAAGGGGCTCTGGTTAAGACGCAGCAGGTAGTTATGCATGTTAGGTACCAAAATGGGTTAAAAAAAATTTTAAATGCAATGTAAATTTAAATCTTATAGAGTGTATAGTATTGTTTGAAGTTATTCACATACTGTATATGATTTGATTTTGTGTGTAAGTGCAGAAGATGTTATGAGTAGAATTTTGTAAATAATATAAATTTATTAGTTGCTTTACGTCGCACCGACACAGATAGGTCTTTTGGCGACGATGGGACAGGAAAGGGCTACGAGTGGGAAGGAAGCGGCCGTGGCCTTAATTAAGGTACAGCCCCAGCATTTGCCTGGTGTGAAAATGGGAAACCACGGAAAACCATTTTCAGGGCTGCCGACAGTGGGATTCGAACCTACTATCTCCCGAATACTGGATACTGGCCGCACTTAAGCGAATGCAGCTATCGAGCTCGGTATAAATTTATTAAGGATGAGCTGTGTTTAGTGTACATTGTATTAATACTGTATTTTTGGAAAATGTCCTTTTCTTCTTTTTAACTTAAAATTTAGTGCTTGATAATGATGTATTTTTGTGTATCATTTGCCACTAAGGTAGACACCTCATCTGCAAATAAAGTGATTTTGATATGATGGGCCAGGAGTGGAAAGGAAACGGCCATGGCCTTAATTAAGGCACAGCCCCAGCATTTGCCTGGAGTGAAAATGGGAAACCACGGAAAATCATCTTCAGGGCTGCCGACAGTGGAGGTTCAGAACCTAATTATCTCCCGAATGCAAGCTCACAACTGTGCACCCCTAACCGCACAGCCAACTCACTTGGTTGCCATACATGAAACTGCCCGCATTATCACAGGATGTCTTAAACCAACAGCTATTCATAAACTCTTCACAATACATTGAATTAGGAGGATACATTTAATTTTTTTTCTTTATAAAGGAAAACCATCAATATGGAATGATTCTAATATCTTGTAATTCAGAAACTCGATCAAGTTATTGAAATTGCAGCTGCTGATATACAAACGAAAGTGATAGCTGCTGCCAAACATAAGAAGCAAATGGAAGATCCATGCCACACACTATAACCAACATCCTCACAAATGCCAGTTGTGGTCCAGGAAGAGTTTCTTCACCAGATCTGAAGCTCTCCAAGAATTCCCAGAAAATAACTGTCTCAATAGATGGGTATATAAACTAAATATCCCAGGCTTAGAAGTTAAAGAAGAGCTAACAGACTTAGAACCGGAGTTTTGAGCTGCAAGATGAACCTTCAGGGGTGGGGTTTCCTTTTAGCAGGAAATGGTCCTGAGTGTCAATGTGAAGACATCTAGGACTAAGCACATTGCTTGGTTTGCAGGAGAATTAAACATTGCACAAATCTTGGAGACAAAAGAAAAGACTGTTTCATTGGCTGAACTTTAGAAATACTGCATTTCACATGGACAATGAAAGCAAGCAAGTACAGTATTTGTTTTCTTCTGTTTCCATTACTTAATGCATCGAATTCCTTTTAATCATCAATAATTGTCTCATATTGTCTTCCACCATTTGTACAATCATTTTGTTTCATCTTTTCTTTTATTTATCCAACTTTCTTCTCATTCAGCTCTTTCTATATCAACAAAGAAGAGGAATGCTCAAGAATGACTCCTGAACAAAACCTTTTCTTTTTGTTCTGGCTCATAGTCCCCTAAGTTTCTTTCCACTATGTTTATTTATTTGATGTTAATATGTTACTATTATTAGGTTCGTTACAACCCCTGAGGATCATGAGTGACTTGTTCAGTAAGTCTTCTTTCTTCCCAATACCTCTTCATTCTCTCACTCCTCCTCTTTCTCTCGGCTTCTGTGATCTGAATCTGGATCCTGGTAAGTCTTCTTTCTTCCCAATACCTCTTCATTCTCTCACTCCTCCTCTTTCTCTCGGCTTCCGTGATCTGAATCTGGATCCTGGTGTCTGTCTATCTGTGACCTTCCACGAGCTTTTTGTATTTGGACCTATCCTGTACTGTCATCAGTGAATATTTTTCCTTTATGCCAATAGTCTCCCAATCTTCTCTGACTTCCTTCATCCACTTATTTCCAGTTAAGCAGGTTGCATTCCATATCTTCGTCAGCCTACTGTCATCCATCCTCATGAGATGTCCAACAAATCCTAACCTTCTCTTTCTTATCACACTCGAGATTGGTTCTATACTCGCATATAGTTCCTGCCTTGATCTGTGTACCCAGATTTCACCTTGCTTTTTGGTGCCCCATATATGTCTCAAGATTCTTCTTTCCTCCTTCTCCAATTGTATGCAAGCTCTCTTGCCCAATGTCAGCGTTTCAGTTGCATATAATGCAGCATTCCTGATGGTTATCATGTAGTGTCGCAGTTTGGTGTTCCTCGAGAGGTTCTTCTTTCCATATGTAGTCATGGCTGCATATCGTAGTTCCAGCAGCAGTTGAGCTCTGTCTGTGGTACTTTTGTTGCTTTGTACTTTACCCGTGATGTTCTCACCTAGGTACCGGAAGCTGTCAACTCTCTCTACCACTTGGCCTTTTACATTCCAATCGGTCTTCATATTCAGTACCTTCATCTTGTTGTAGGCTATTTTCAGACCAACCTTTGCTGCAGTCTCTGCTAGATTTGCTAGTGCCAACTTTGCTTCTTCCTTCTCATGTAACAACACCATATCATCTGCGAAGGCAAGGCAATCCACTATGACATTGTTTTTGATCTTATATCCAATCTGTACACCTTCAATTCCCACGGTTCTATTCAACAGTCTCCACTGCTTCACCACTTCATCCAAAACTAGGCTAAATAATATTGGCGACAGCCCATCCCCTTGTCAGACTCCTGTCAATTTCAAAGCTGTCTGACAACATACTCCGGTATCTTACTCTAGCAGTTGTATCCTTCAATGTTTCCCCCACCAATCCATGTGTCGTAGAATCCAATCCTCTGTCGCGTAGGATGTTCAGTAGTGTGTTCCTGTCTATTGAATCGTAGGCTTCTGCGAAGTCTACACATGTAACTATTGTGTCTTTTCCTTTCCTGTGTCTGTGTTCTATGATTCTCTTGAGTCCAAAGATCTGTTCTACGCAGTTTCTCCCTTTCCGGAAACCACCCTGGGTATTCTCCTATGGTCGATTCAAGCTGTGCTTCCACTCTGTTCAGCAATAATCTCGAGAGTATCTTGTACCCAATATTTAGCAGTGAAATACCTCTGTAGTTATCCAGTATTCTTTTGTCTCCTTTCTTATGTACTGGTATAATTATGGCTTCTTTCCAGTCGCTAGGTTATCTTCTTATTTATCCAGATGTCCATTATTATTCTGTACATACTTTCTTCCATTGCAGGACCACCCCATTTGATCTCCTCGGTGCATATACCATCATTACCTGCCGCTTTGTTGTTCTTGAGATCCTTGATTGCCTTCACAACTTCTGTTTTGGTGGGTGCTCGTCCTTGGTTGATGTCTCTGCTATACTGTAGAGTAATACTCCCTGTGGGTGCTTCTGTGTTACATGTTAACTTTTATGCTGATAATATATGTACATTCTCCATGGCCCTGTATGATGGTAGTGATGTTGATCTTGTGGTCTGTGTCATATGTTACTGACAAATTCTTGGGTTCTTTGGAGATGTAACATTAATACATGAGTATTGCATAAGAAAGATATTTTAACATTTCTTTCTTGGACTTTTATCTCATGATGAGATTATTCACCAGTATTATAATATGCCACATAAACAGGAGTGTCTCTCATATTACTATACATGATGACAGTACTAGTGGAGTTTTGAAGAATGCTGCATACTGAATAAACTCAATGGAAAAGATAATAGTGCATTCAGAAAATGGAGTTCTGTAATTTAAAATGCCAAAATCACAGGACACACTATAAACTTTTTTTTTTTTTTTTTTTTTTTTTTGCTACTTGCTTTACGTCGCACCAACACAGATATATCTTATGGCGACGATGGGATAGGAAAAGCCTAGGAAGTGGAAGGAAGCGGCCGTGGCCTTAATTAAGGTACAACCCCGGCATTTGCCTGGTGTGAAAATGGGAAACCATGGAAAACCATCTTCAGGGCTGCCGACAGTGGGGCTCGAACCCACTATCTCCCGATTACTGGATACTGGCCGCACTTAAGCGACTGCAACACTATAAACAAGGATGCATACTTGAGTCACCTTAGAGAACCGTAACAGAACTCATTGTTAACCTTTCTTACAATGACAGAACTTGTTAACATACACTTCAATGAAATATACAATATTCTTCAGTTGTTTTTTTGAGGGAAATGAAGGGGTGAAGAATGGTACCAGGATGCCATGATGAGTAGATGGAAAAATTATTACGTTAGCAAATGATAGGGTAGCAAAAGGAACTGTATCAAACCAGTCACTGTTTTGGAAAATTATTTGATTTTTGAATGGTGAGAGAAATCATCTAACATGTTTTCCAAATCCAAAAGTCACATACAACTGATTACCTGATAAATCTGGCATCATGGCAACATGAACATCATGTGCTGTTGATGTACGTCTAGATGTGCTATGATAGCGAGAACGAGTAGATGTACGTCTGCGGAGAGTCGGTTTAACATCACCTCGAACCCGCTTGGCAGTAGCTGTAAACATTCCAACACAAAAAAAGAATTTAATCTGGTCACCTAAGGAAAATGTTCCATAAACAAATCTTATACTAATGCTAACATAGGAAATAACAACACAAAATTCTACTCTAACAAAATAATTTTTATTTGACTAATTTATTTTGTACAATCTACTCTATGCACAACGTAGACAGCAGTTCATCACTGACATAAGACATTACCACCTAGCTACTCTCATCTCTCTTTTTTTAGAAATTGCTTTACATTGCACCGACACAGATAGGTCTTACGGCGAGAATGGGATAGGAAAGGCCTAGGGGTGGTAAGGAAGCGGCTGTGGCCTTAATTAAGGTACAGCCCCAGCATTTGCCTGGTGTGAAAATGGGAAACCATGGAAAACCATCTTCAGGGCTGCCGACAGTGGGGTTCGAACCCGCTATCTCCCGGATGCAAGCTCACAGCTGCGTGCCCCTAACCGCAAGGCCAACTCGCCCGATGCTCTCATCTCGAACATGTCTCAGTGACAACAGTTAGTTACTGTAATGTATAATGGACCTTGTCTGGCTCCTCAGGGAATATTGCCACCAACTGATGATCCTCATTTCACACGTGGAAAGAACAAAATTTTGAAGCTCGATAATGAAAGTGATCTGGCTGTTTAATAAGACCTTGAGTTTACTCACCACCTGATACTTTCACAGCTGACTCATGGCACGCCTCCTACTGCGCTCAAAGCTGCTTTCCTACTAGTGTTGTATCTGTGTGTGCCAGCAAGGTCTGCATGCATGGTGGACGGAGGGGGAACAACAACTGCAGGAGGTGGAGGAGAAATGTTCCGTCTAAGTGGGGGAAAATTCTTCCTTCTGTAACCTATTTTGTTAATGACGACGGGTAGGTTTAATAAGGAAGGTATTAAATCAAATAAAGGATTCCCTATTTTCTATGTTGTCGTTATATTATGTTTATTATTACAGAACTTGTCCAGGAAAATAAATAGGTTCTCCACTGTATTCATGAGGCACCCTATCTTCACCTCCAGATCTTGTTCTATGGAGGTATATGTATGTTCTACTAATTGCTTTACGTTGCACCGACACAGATAGGTATTATGGCGATGACGGGATAGGAAAGACCCAGAAGTTGGAAGGAAGCGGCTATGGCCTTAAGGTACAGCCCCAGCATTCGCCTGGTGTGAAAATGGGAAACCACGGAAAACCATCTTCAGGGCCGCCGACAGTAGAATATGTATGTTCGGACTCTTCCATGTGGTTACTCATAGCAGAGAATTTTTTGTGTTTACAGGCATTTACGTGTTCCATATATCTAGTTGCAAAGTCTTGCTTGGTTTGTCCAATGTAAAGACCTCACAATTAGCACAATTAAGTCTATAAATGCCTGAATCTGTATAACTAGTTTTTTGGTTTAGCACTACTGTGATTAAAAAATGTATTGACATTTGTATTATAGGTGGAATATGCCACTTGGACTTTTCCTTTTTTTAAACATGTTTGCTACTTGGAAAATTGTGGAATTACCATATGATACGAGAAAACAGCAAAGCTGGATTTCTTACTTGTGTCAGAGGTAAAGTTTGAAAAAGTTCCCTCTTTACCTTACTTTTGATTTTATTGATAAACTTTACATCAAAACCATTGAATATGGCTACATTAGGTAAATATTTCAACTCTTTGGAACGTTCATCTTTTGAAAGGGGTAATTTAAAAGCTTAAAATACTGCACTATAATAAGCTGCTTTCTTATGCCCGGCTGGATGCATAGAGTTACAGTTAATTGTGACGGGTGAATGTGTCAATTTCCTGTATATTTTATAGATGAAATTCTCTTGGTCTCTCGTAATAGTGACATCTAAAAAGCTTATGAAATTATTTATCTCATCCTCAACAATGAGCTTGATGTTTTTATGTAACGAATTAAGATATTGGAGAATATCATGGCTATTATTTTTGTTCTGGATGACAATAAACGTGTTAACATATCTCAACCAGATCTCTAGGCCCTGTACTCGTCCAATAATTTTAGTATTTTCCAAAACATCCCAGAAAAACATCAGCTAAAATCATGGAGGCTGGTGCTCCCATCAGAAGGCCCATTTGATGATAAATTTTGCGATTAAATGTAAAGTAATTGTTGCTTAAAACAAAATGAAAAATGTTGATGAAATTTTCTATTTCCAGTGTGCTTACATGATTTTGGGCCAAAAGATTGTCTTTGATAATGTTGATAGTTTCTTTAACCAGAATGTTTTAGTACATGTCCTTGATGTCATAAGAACACATGATATGAAACTGTGACAATTTAAATTGGTTCAAATCCTCATGGATCCTTATGGATGTCTTCCTATGGATATTGTAGTGTTGTTTTAAGAAATTATGTATTTAGAGATCTTATGAGTAGGACTATTTTGGAAGTTCATGATCAGTCTAATGGGGACTCTTGTCTTAGGCAATTTCGGGAATGCTCGGGCTGTCGGAAGACTGGGGTTCATGTGAAGAATTTTTGTTTCTCTTGTTCAGTGAAAATGAAAGATGGGTTTTTCAGGAGTGTTTTTAATTTCTTTTCAATCTGCATTGTAGGATGTTTATTTACTACAGTGTATGAACTGTATGAGAAAAAGGTCTCTGTTTCTGACATGTAATCGTCCTTGTCCATTATAATTTTTTTCCCCCTTATCAGCTTTTGTAACAATGACATTGTTTTCTCATACTTTAGTTTTTAATTTCTTATTTTGTTTGGTAATATTCCCCGGGTCCCCTTCCTTAATGCCGTTAGCTAAATTTAGGGAGTTTATTTTTATATTCATATTTAACATCTTGTTGATCTATCAAAAATTCTTGGATGTTAGCTTGTGTTTCTGCTATGGAAGTTAACAGATCTTCCCTCTTATTTGGGCTAGGCCAATTGAACAATAATAATAATAATAATAATAATAATAATAATAATAATAATAATAATAATAATAATAATAATAATAATAATGTTACTGGCTTTACGTCCTGCTACCTACTTTTACAGTTTTCAGAGACGCCGAGGTGCGGGCATTTCACCCCACAGGAGTTCTTTTAGGTACCAGTAAATCTACAGACACAAGGCTGAAGTATTTGAGCACCTTCAAATTCCACCGGAGTAAGCCAGAAACAAACCTGCTCAATTGGGGTCAGAAGGCCAGCACCTCAACCGTCTCAGCCACTCAGTCCGGTGTAGGCAAATCAAAATTGCACAAAATGTTTAATTCGGTCTCGGTAAAGTGAACACTGGACATATTATTGATTAGGGAGGTTTAATTTGCTTTAATGGTTGTACATCTAGAAGGATCTTGTTTTCCTTTTAACTATTTTTCAAGCCCCTAACTTGTGATCAATAATGGCCTGTTTTTTTGAATAAAACTTTCTCCACCTTATTTAATGTGTGTGTTTGAAATGAACTCCATTCTAAGGGAGTCAGCTGTTGGGGATACCTGCATGTGAGCCCTATACAGTTTCTCATTCAACATGGCTTTTTTTCGATACAAAAACCTAACTTTATTCTTTAATCAGATTTAGCTAATGCTGTTTTGGGTTACTTTGTGTTGCTCAGATGGCAATTTTTTTTCTTTGGGAGGACTTTAGAAAATATGGAATGAGCTTGTGGGTCCTGCACTCTTTCAAGAAAACTATGCCTTTGTTAATTTTGGCAATTATGATCTTAAAGATTCAAGAAAGTATTAGGAATTTTTGCTTGGTTGGCTGTAGTATTACAAGAAATGAATTTCACCTTCGTCCATGGTGAAATTATTATATATGGCAAATTCTAAGTTGTAAGTTTGAGAAGTTCCACCTTTCCACCACTTTAAAACCTTACGATTTTTCTTAGATTAAAATAAGGAGTAGTTGCAAACTTCGGGCTCAAAAGACTACGGAGTATTTATTTATTTATTTATTTATTTATTTATTTATTTATTTATTTATGTATGTATGTATGTATATATTTATTTATTTATTTATGACACATGTCTGTAACAGAGTTGCACTCCAATTACAACAGACATTACAAAATATAGTACAAAAATATATGTTGCAAAACAGAAAACAATCACAAAAAATTAACAACGGATTTTGAAGTATGGAGATGAGATGCTTGACTATGTGGCATATTTTGAGCTGTCACTGGCGAGATGGCATGGAATAAAATTAGTAGACAAATAAACTTGAGCAGTGGTTTTAAAAATAGGAAAAATCATAATATGAAGATAAAGTTGGAATTCAAGAGAACAAATTGGGTCAAATATTCATTTATAGGACGATGAGTGGCTGGAATAAATTATCAAGGGAAATGTCTGTTAAATTTCCAAATTCTTTGAAAATGTTTTAAGAAAAAGCTAGCTAAACAAGTGATGGGGAATCTGTCACCTGGCGACAGCCCTAAATAAAGATCATTGATGACAGATTGACTGATTTGATTGAAGAATTCACTAAATCTGTTCCAGCAATCAATCTTAAAGACCAAGATGTGGAAGTTACTTCGATCTGAAGGAACTCTGTTTCTCATGGATCATTTCAGTTACTGAGTCAATAATTAAGATTTTTGAGCACCTACTGGATGCATGTTTCTGAGAAATTGAAATAATATAAAACCAATGCATGCCTCCAAATAGAAACATAGCGTATAGAAGTGTGCATTCTCCTATTTAGATATACAAGGAATTCATGGTCCTGCTGCTTAAGAGCATAATGACAAATGGGCTGGCTCAGCAATGGCTTGTAACAGAACATCTTGTCTTTGATTTTGTAATGAAGTGAGCAGTGTTGATTATGGTGGGATTGGAGTTCATGTCTTTCGAAGTGATTTCTCTTATTCATCCACTTCAGTTACTGAGACAATAATGAAGACTTTTGAACGCTTGCTGGATGCATGTCTCCAAGAAGTCATTGAAATAACATTGAATCAGTGCACACCTCCTAATGGAATCATAGCACATTGAAGAAGTGTGCTGATTCCTATTTAGATATACAAGGAGCTCGTAGTCCTGGCTACTTAAGATTGCGATGAATGAAACGGGCTGGCTCTGTGCTGGCTTGCAATAGAACATTGCTCTTCTTTGATCTTACAGTGAAGTGAGCAGTATTGATTTATGACAGAATTGCATTTTATGTCTTTTCAAGTAATTTCTAAGTATTCAATTAGTAATGTTTGCTGTAAGCATCTAAAAGCTTGGCATAAAATTACATACTGTAAATCTGAATGTGTAATACCAGAGCAGAGGAGAGGAGAGTGCACGTTAAACAACAATAAAAAAACTTACACAATCTAAACCTTGTGAAATTACTTCTGTGCTGAGTATTAAAATTGTTGCAGAAACACAAACACAAAAAAAGGAAGGTGGAAAGTGTAAGGGGAAGATAGGAATGTTCATTTTAAAGAACTGTTCTTAATTCAATACAGAATTGACATTCCAACGTGTTTTGTCCACGAATGCAAATCAGGGTATGGTGAAAAAGCTAATAACAGACACTTTTCTAGGACACCCAAGGAAAAAGAAAGGCAACTTTCAGATAAAAGTAAAGTTAGCTATTTACAGTGAAGAGTTTATTATAAAACAGATGCTTTTAAAGTGGAAGGTGAAAAGCTGGAAATATCCAGCAGGCTGTATTGGAAAGTGAAACCAAGAGCAGTTCCTCATATACTCTCTAACTTGTCAAAATATTTGTCAGTTCCAACAAAGTCTCACAAATGACCAATGGTGCAGCGTGACGTTCTAACAAAAACTACGGAAGACTGAAAATAAAACAAGTCAGATAATTCAGTAAAATACAACTCAAAAGTGAGTAAAATTACTTACATGTTAAACCCTGTTCCTCTCACACACAGAATTCAACTGAATTAGATCCTTTGAAACAAAACTTTATTCTAAAAAGATGAAATAAAATCTCCAGCAGGAAATTAGTTTGAACTGTAATTAATCTCAGCATGGCCAAAGCCAGGATTAATATGCTAAGAAAGAAACTTGAATCAACTCATTGCCAATGCACAAGTAATAAGTTAGTAAGAAGCAAGAAATAGTTGTTGATGCTGTGCTTAAGAAATGTCAGGTTAAAGATTCCCATGGCATGAGATAAAGTGATGATTTCATTTTAAACAATTTGCTGCTCAAAATAAAATCTCCCAAAGGATACAGACACTATCTCAAGCATGACTTCTTACCTCTTCCTTCTGGAAGTCATTTGAGGAACCTTCCTAATAGACTTAAAATGTTCATATGGAGTTAAATCCACATGCATTGAAGGTTATTTCTGAGTATTACAAAAGTGAAATTGACAAGAATATGAAATATGGCATTGTGATTTGTGATTAAATTAAATTGAGGGAAGGGCTTTTTTTTACAATAACACTACACAAGTTAGATGGGTGACCTGACTCCGCCCTACGAGGTAAATGATATAGTAAACCATGCTTTAGTATTTTTTGTTCCCTTCCTCCAAATTTGGATCCGAACAGTTGCTTGCATGCTAGCAGAAATGCAACACCTGCAAATAACTCCTTCACATCATTTCATAACTGGAAGAAGCTGGTGTTAAAGTCATCTGTTTCATGTGAGACAGAAATCAGCCAAACAATGAGGCATGAAGGTTCTTAAGAATAAGCAGAGAACAGAGTTTTATATTAAATCTAGCAGATGACAAAAAGGAAAATATGGTCATTTCCAGATTTTTTGCATATTTAAGTACATAAGGAATTACTTCCAGGATAAGGCAGAACTTCAATATGAAGGTGAAAATATAAATTTCACCTTCTATGGGAAGCTTTATAAAATTGATACTTGTGAATCTTCAGGACTTAAGAATCTGTCCCAAGCTAACAAAAACATATAAATCCTTAGTTATTCCAAAAAAATGAATGCAAAACTTGCTTTCCAATTCTTCAGTAAGATTGATTGATTGATGTTTGTTGTTTAAAGGGGCCTAACATCGAGGTCATCGGCCGCTAATGGTACAAAATGAGACAAAATGAAATTACAACTTAAAAAGTCCAAAATCCTCCACTGACCAGAATTCAAAGCGTGAGGATGAAGAATGAATGGATGGACGGATATGAATTTAAAACGATCAGCGGATCCGACCCACAGTGCCTCACATGCACAGAAGCTGGCACAAAACAATAGTATTACTGACCAAGGGACCGCTTCTATAGCACGATGCTGAATCGATTATGCTTATAGTCGAAACAGGTGCAAAATCCAGGTCATTGGCCCCTCATAATGGTATTTATCACTAGGAAAGTAGAACCATGCTATGTGTAATGTTGCGGTACTAATCAAAAGTAGTGTAGACTCGCGGTATTCCACACATTATGGTACTATTCACAGGTAGTGTAATGTGCACATGTAACGCAGACCTATGGTGTTTCGCACATAGCGGTGCTATTTACAGGCAACGCAAACCTGTAGTGTTCTTCACAAAAGTGGACTAACCACAGGGACTCGTACTATCCCATGGAATTCCTCACATAGTGGGAACTGAGCATAGGTAAGGCAGAACCATGGTGTCGCTCATACAGGGGTACGAATCACAGGTACTGTAGGACCCACCTCCTGATTCACACAGTGTCGCTACTAATCACAAACCTATTGCGTACCTAACACAGTGGTACAACGCGCAAGTAAATGCGACCCATGGTGTTCCCTGAGTGATGGTACTAATTACAAGTAGTCTCATGGTTCTGATTGGATCATCCCTTGGTCACCCCTTTTAGTCGCCTCTTATGACTGGCAGGGGATACCGTGGGTGTATTCTTCCTCTGCGTCCCCCACCCACAGGGGGGTCAGTAGGAATGTTGCTTATGCCATAAACAATTGAAGCATGCAGCTGAATAAAGGTCTATGTTACATTTTTACCCATATTGATTATTTGGTGGAGTAAGGTCTATGGACACAATTTCCACAAATTATGTTAGAGAATTAGCTTGTGCGCACTTGCCTACCGCGAGGCATACTGAAGCTCTCTGACCTTTTCAAGCTCATAATTAGAAACACGCCAGGTGTAACATAGATCCTTATTCTGCCGCATGAACTTCAATTTACTTGAAAAAGGACCCAAGGATTTTGAAGGATCTCAGCAAACAGAAAAATTCATGAGAGATTTAAGTGAAGTTTCTGACACATTAAATTCATGTATACTATCAAAAGCCCTGTATAAATATTCAGACTCCACAAAACTATTATTACTACCACTATACACTATGGTTCTATGAAAATAGGGATACAATCCACGTGGCATTTTTCTACCTTCGACTGAATACCACAAGAGATCATCCGATAAGTACATGAAATTTACATTCAATGGGTCCATTTTCTCTGCAAAAATATATCACCAGCTCTGTCCTCTGTGTCCTAAAAATGTCAGAAGCATTCAACATCCATTGTTGGAATTCATTAAATTTCAAATTTGTCCCCTTTCCTACTCATTCTCTGCCTTGACACCAACACCACAGACTGCAGACACCGTACCCATGGATGCTGATCTTCGCTGAGGACGTCTTGGTAGCCTATGAATCTTGTCAGAACCTACTACGGCTCGTTCAGAGTTGGAAAATTAGATTGCATAAAAATGGACTGCGACTTAACATGAACAAGAGTGAGTACCTTGAGTGTAGAAAGCCAACTGATGATTCAGTTACAATAGACGGCACTAAACTAAAAAAAAATACCTAGTTGGGATCAGTCGTCTCATATTTGACATAGCACTGTGTGAAACTCAAGCTATGATGGTACAGTTTTTGACGGCAATTTGATTTCAAGAAAATCTCTCACTCTAAACACTGTAGGTTGCCGAATAAGGACGACCAAAGAAGTGCTTTCTTGACATACTAGGCAATGACATGGCCATTGCGGGGGTTTTTCCTTTCCTCCATGAAAAGCATTACATTAATTTCTAGAATTTCAATATAGAGAGATATTCTGAATTCTGAAACAATCTGATATGTATGTTATACTCTTGCCTAATGAGACTGTATGGTTTAGATCTAATCATATGTGAATTCCATTCTATTACTCTTTTTCTATCTAATATCACTAAATATTTGGCATGCTCTGTAACAAACAATAAGTATGGTTTCATTCTTAATCAAAATCAGATACTATAGTGTCTGTACAATTATAAAACTCAACATCTGTCAGATGGTTTTCGCTGTTGTCTAGAGGATCTCTAGAGGAAGATTTTTGTGTATTAAACTGTGAAAAAAGAAAGTCAAGCAATAATGATATCCGTGAAAAAATGGAAAGACAATGACGCCACATGAATACTTTCTCAGCTTATACTGCCTAAATCATTAAAGATAGCCATGAACTATATGCATAAGAATTGTAGAATGTAAAAAATTCTACACAAAATACATTTTTTATTAATTTGTTACCAGTAGAAACCCTGTATTAGGTACAGGAAGAACATTCCTTACGCTTGGTTTAACATTGCCTGAACTGTTGAAGATCAAACACTTTCTCGGCTTATGCTGCCTAAACCGTCCAAGAGATGCACAAACTATGTGTGAAAGAATTGCAGAGCATAAAATATCTGCAGAACCACCTTTCTAACTTTAAAAGGTCACTCAAGAAAACATCATCATTATCGACTGTTCTGCCTTTCCGCTGTTATGTTTACGCAGTGGATTGGTGTGAGTCACTAGTGTACTACTATACACGAACCTTTTCTTGAGCCCTGAGCTCCCTAGTGCTGAATCGGTAGACCTCGGTTATCTTCGACATCCATATTAGCAACCTTTGAAACACGAACTATGCATCGCTCTGCGACATCTGGCGTACACTTCACGAACTAGTACTGATGTTGTTTACACAGCAAAGCCAAACCATATAATTCATGCTAGGAACAAGATTCGCATCGAGAAATGTTATATAATGTTAAATAATGTATGTGTGATAGAGTTGTTGGCGTAAGATAATAAATGTTTAGAAAATTCATATCGATCGATCATATTATCGTTTCAATTCAGATTTTATTTCCATCCAGTTGGCAGTATAACCGGAACTGTCAGCATTCTCTCTTTACCCCTCACCCCGTAGAAATCAGGCTCAAGAAAAAGTTCGCGTATGGTAATTCGTAACGATTTCATAAATAATGAGTTTTACATGTAGCCAACTGCGAACAATCCAACAATACAAGGCTTCGCCCATGTAAACCAATCTAGTTTGTGAATCTGTTTTAATTTATAATTGTTACGTTTCTCAGTCTGTTGAAAATTAATTCCAAAAAAATTTTTTACAAAATACCTGGAAAAGAAACACTAAATAATAGATCATGCCTGAAAAAGATACCATTAATTAAAAACAGGAAAAAATCTCTGTTTTAAAACAATGATGGAGCAGAATCATTATATCCTTGCAAGTGGAGATGAGGACAAAAGGTAATATTAATAAACTGCAAATAACACCATTCCAACTTCTCTATTTTCAGAAGTATAATAATTTATCACTGAGAAACAAACTCAAACAAAAACAAGCTCGGTAGCTGTAGTCACTTAAGTGCAACCAGTGTCCAGTATACGGGAGATAGCAGGTTCAAACCCCACTGTCGGCATCCCTGAAGATGGTTTTCTGTGGTTTCCCATTTTCACACCAGGCAAATGCTGGGGCTGTACCTTAATTAAGGCCATGGCTGCTTGGTTCCCACTCATAGCCCTTCCCTGTCCAATCATCACCATAAGACTTATCTGTGTCGGTGCGACATTAAGTAGCTTGTAAAAAAACTCAAAAACAGCTGCGTAATTTTAATGTTAGTCAGCATTGGAAGTATTACCTCACAGAATTTTTCACATAACCTCTGACATTCAAGGTTTATCCAAGGTTTATGAAAATCCATTTTACTGCAAAACAGGTACACCACTGTATTAGTGAATTTTTACAAAACTCATAGCCCACAATCGCCTGGATTCATAAAACCTGATCGACCAGGCATAGCCATGGGTAAACGCTAGTTCTAGTACAATATAAATTAATAAGAACACATTCTCTCTTTGATAAAATAATCTGACAAGGAAATGATCAATGAGCTTGTATTGAAACCTACCTTGAATTTATTCTAAAATCATCTGTGTCATATAGGAAGCACAGTTACAAAAAACTAGTTGCATGTTTTAACTGGGAGGTTCCAAAATTGAACCTAAAAAATATTGCATGAGAGCAATGAGTTAGCAGCAGCTCGACATTCCTGAACAGTTCCAGATACTCGAGCAGGTAATGGGGTGAGTGCTTGACTGTGTGCTTGTGCTCCACCAGTTATCCGGGCTGCACAAACGTAACTAACATCCCAAGCAGTTATTCAACAATGTTTCTCAGGATTCCAATTTTGACTTCAGAACCTTCCATTTAAAATTTGTAGCTATTTTTTGGTAAGTGAGGTTCCTATAAGACGTGGATGATTAATTTAACAAAATTTCAAGGTAGGTTTCGATATGACCTCACTGTTGGTTCTGTTGTGAGAAGAAAAGAATATCTCCAGAAACAATACAAAATAATTATACCATTACCAGTATCTTGCTTCTGCATCATAGTAACCTTATATGAATTTACCACACAGATGTTATAAATATAAAATCAAACACCAATCACATTGTAATGATGCAAGTACTGAAACAGTGTAGAAACAATTCAACTGTTAGTTGCTCTGATGACAATCTTTACACAACTGAAGCTCTCACAACAAAAAGACTATGAGCAACATTTGGTTGTGCAAACAATAATCTCCTTATCTACCCTTATCATGTAACATCACAAATCATAAGAGAACTTTATCTTGATTAACCCATATGGCTTATAAACACATTGTTTCCTGCTTTCCTTGTTCAATGTTGACCAAAGAACTCTAATGAGGTAACAGTTATAATAGACTATATAAGAAACTGAGAATGAATTATAGACAGAGGGAGCAAAGGGATAACATGAGATTCATGAGTTAGAATATAACATATTTCGCAAAAGAACACTATTAATACGCAGCTCAAGATAGAACATTATGATCTGTCTTATTATCGTTCCCTCAATCCTGGAGATCATGATCTCTGAGAACATTTCTTAGTGTAAGTTCCCATCATTTGCAGGCCCATATGAATTTTGTGAGGAATCTAATGGTTCAATATTTTGTGCAGTCTATCCAACATAAACGTAAATTACATAACTGAAAATCGAAGGAAAAGTAACCAACCCATTCGAAAAGCTCATTGGACCATCCCAAAATAATAATAATAATAATAATAATAATAATAATAATAATAATTATTATTATTATTATTATTATTATTATTATTAATACCATAAACTGCAGTTACATGGTGACAGCTTTAGTGATTTCTTCAATATAATCAGAAAATATCATTATACATTAATGATTTTCCTATATTATTGTCCTCCTCTGCGAACCATGTGACCTTGCCGCGGTGGGGAGGCTTGCGTGTCCCAATGATGCAGATAGCCGAGCTGCAGGTGCAACCATATCGGATGGGTATCTGTTGAGAGACCAGACTAACGAATGGTTCATCAAAAGGGGGGTAGCAGCCTTTCGGTAGTTGCAAGGACGGCAGTCTAGATGATTGACTGATACGGCCTTGTAATAATACTCAACATGGCTTAGCTGTGTTGATACTACTACATGGCTGAAAGCAACGGGAAACTACAGCCGTAACTACCTCCCGAGGACATGCAGCTCTCTCTGTATGAATGATGTACTGATGATGGATTCCTTCCGGGTAAAATATTCCGGAGGTAAACTAGTCCCCCATTCGGATCTCTGGGTGGGGACTACACGAGAGGGGGCGATCATCAGAAAGATGGATACTGACATTCTGCGAGTCGGAGCGTGGAATGTTAGAAGTTTGAATCGTTGTGGTAGGTTAGAGAATCTGAAAAGGGAGATGGATAGGCTAAAGTTAGATATAGTTGGTGTAAGTGAAGTACGTTGGCAGGAAGAACAAGATTTTTGGTCAAGCGACTACCGAATTATCAACACAAAATCAAACAGGGGAAATGCAGGAGTTGGTTTAATAATGAATAAGAAAATAGGGCAGCGGGTAAGCTACTATGACCAGCATAGTGAAAGAATTATTGTCGTCGAGATAGACACCAAACCAATGCCCACCACAACAGTGCAGGTCTATGCCTACTAGTTCAGCGGATGATGATGAAATCGAAAGAATATATGAGGAGATAGAAGATTTAATACAATATGTAAAAGGTGATGAGAATCTAATTGTGGTGGGAGACTGGAATGCAGTGGTAGGCCAAGGAAGAGAAGGTAGTACAGTAGGAGAATTTGGATTGGGACAAAGGAACAAAAGAGGAAGTCGGCTGGTTGAATTCTGCACTGATCATAATTTAGTCCTTGCCAATACTTGGTTCAAACACCACAAATGACGAGACCTGGAGACACTGGACGGTATCAAATAGACTTCATTATGATTAGGCAGAGATTCAGAAACCAGGTGTTGGATTGCAAAACTTTCCCAGGAGCAGACGTGGACTCTGACCACAACTTGGTCATGAAATGTCATCTGAAGTTGAAGAAACTGAAGAAACTGAAGAAATGTTAGGAAGGAAAAAAAGATCAGCTAAGAATCAGTGGATAACTCAGGAGATACTAGACCTGATTGATGAACGATGAAAATACAAGAATGCTAGAAATGAAGAGGGCAGAAAAGAATACAGGCGATTAAAGAATCAAGTGGATAGAAAGTGCAAGGTAGCAAAGGAAGAATGGCTGAAGGAGAAGTGCAAGGATGTCGAAGGCTGTATGGTCCTGGGAAAGGTAGATGCTGCATAGAGGAAAATCAAGGAAACCTCTGGAGAAAGGAAATCTAGGTGTATGAATATTAAGAGCTCAGATGGAAAGCCACTTCTAGGGAAAGAAGAAAAAGAAGAAGATGGCATGAGCATATCCAACAGTTGTATCAAGGTAAAGATGCAGATAATTTGTTTCTGGAACATGAAGAGGCTGTTGATGCTGATGAAATGGAAGACCCAATTTTGAGGTCAGAGATTGACAGAGCTGTGAGTGACCTAAATAGGAACAAGGCGCCTGGAATTGATGACATTCCCTCTGAATTACTGACTGCCTTAGGAGAAACCAGCATGGCAAGGTTATTTAATTTAGTGTGCAAGATGTATGAGACAGGAGAAGTCCCATCTGATTTTCGGCAGAATGTTGTTATACCTATTCCCAAGAAAGCCGATGCTGACAGGTGTGAAAACTACCGCACCATTAGTTTAGTATCTCATGCCTGCAAAATTTTAACACGTATTATTTACAGAAGAATGGAAAAACAAGTGGAAGCTGAGTTGGGAGAAGATCAATTTGGCTTCAGAAGAAATGTAGGAACACGTGAAGCAATCCTGACTTTACGTCTGATCTTTGAGGATCGAATCAAGAAGGACAAGCCCATGTACATGGCATTCGTAGATCTAGAAAAGGCATTCAATAATGTTGATTGGACCAAGCTATTTATGATTCTGAAGATGATAGGGATCAGATACCGAGAACGAAGAATTATCTACAATCTGTATAAAAATCAGTCTGCAGTGATAAGAATCGAGGGCTTTGAAAACGAAGAAGCAATCCAGAAAGGAGTGAGGCAAGGCTGCAGTTTGTCCCCTCTCCTTTTCAATGTTTACATAGAACAGGCAGTAAAGGAAATCAAAGAGAAATTTGGAAAGGGAATCACAGTCCAAGCAGAGGAAATTAAAACCTTGAGATTTGCCGATGATATTGTTATTTTATCTGAGACTGCAGAAGATCTCGAGAAGTTGCTGAATGGTATGGATGAAGTCTTGGGTAAGGAGTACAAGATGAAAATAAATAAGTCCAAAACAAAAGTAATGGAGTGCAGTCGAACAAAGGCGGGTGATATAGGAAATATTAGAAGGAAATGAAGTCTTAAAGGTAGTAGATGAATATTGTTACTTGGGTAGTAAAATAATTAACGATGGCAGAAGTAAGGAGGACATAAAATGCAGACTAGCACAAGCAAGGAAGAGCTTTAAGAAAAGAAATTTGCTCACTTCAAACATTGATATCGGAATTAGAAAGATGTTTTTGAAGACTTTCGTGTGGAGCGTGGCATTGTATGGAAGTGAAACATGGACGATAACTTGCTCAGAAAGAAAGAGAATAGAAGCTTTTGAAATGTAGTGTTACAGAAGAATGCTGAAGGTGAGATGGATAGATCGAATCACGAATGAAGAGATACTGAATCGAATTGGTGAGAGGAGATCGATTTGGCTAAATTTGACGAGAAGAAGAGATAGAATGATAGTGTCCCCGTTAAAATTGGCGATATTATGAATATTGTCAACAAGTGGAAAGTGAAAATTTTATTGTCTGCTTGGAACCACAGCATATCATTTGGGGAGTAGTGGCGAGCTAAGAACGAGTTTTTTTCGTCGTTCAGAGGGGTGACACACCGGCCAAGACTGTGCCAAGGTCAGAGCAAGCCACGTGACCACCGCACGCGCGCAACTCAGTCTGTTTCTGGAATAGTCTGCGCCAATTAAATGAGACCATCAGCCAATTACCGTTCTCGTTGAAGATCACACCTCCCAGGCTGATAATATAAAAAGGCCTTGTTTCGAGTAAATCGCTCTCTTGAAACTCTTACTCTGAAGTTCTGAAGCTCTTACTCTGAATATCATTCGTCGTGCTGTGCTGCACCACGGTATCGGACCACGTGGAGAAGTAATTTCAGTTCAAGTCGACGCCGTTCTGCTAGAATTTAGAGAAACCATTAGTGTATTCCTATGGAATAAAAACGCTTTAAACACCAAGTTAAGTGTGACTGTGTAGACGAGCTAACTATATTCGACGTGCGCTTGTGGAATATACTTAATTTTGTCATCTCAGTTACAGCTTGTGACCGGCGTTCTACCGAAGTCGTCTTGGAAGTTGAACACCTCAAGATGGATAATTCCGCAACCACCGACATCATAATTTCATCGAGGGACACCTGCTACGGAGCCTCCATGGAGCTGTAAAAATGTGAGGCGTGTCTGGTAATTGGAAGGAGACTGACCGGAGGAAAATGCTGAAATAATTGACTGTCGACAGGAATCGAACTCCATCAAAACTTGAGTACCTTTTTAATTTAATTTATCTGTCTTACCTTTTGTACAACTAGAGGTCTTTCTTCTTTAAGTCGTAGATCTATTAGTTTGTTGTAGTTAGAAATATTTCATTTTTCCACTTCTTAAGGTGTCGTGGTAGACTAGGTACGTGTGAATGAAATTTTTGAATCTATTAGAGTAGACATGTAGGTTGTCTTTGAATGATTTCCCATGCTTAGGAGCTTTATACTTAATAATCACTGACCACGCGATAAATCTACTTTCCTTGTAATGTTGGAAGTTACTGGACTGAAATTTGCGTGTACATTTTGAGTGAATAGGGTCGAACCTAGTGTCTTTTAAGATCACTTGTTGTATTTATGATGAAGTCATCTAATTTTACGATATTCCACGAGGATCAGTAGATGTAATAATCACTTAAATAATAATAATATTGACTAAGGATCGGGTAAAGCAGAATTAAACGCTCGTGAGCCATAAAATTACTGTAGAGTCCTTATATGTGAGATTGAATGTGCTCTGTTCACGAAGAGTCTGGAATATGACCAATCCTGAGGGATACTTGTTGTATAATTGTGCAATTGATGATTTAATGGTGATATTTGACTTATTCTTGTGTATTGGGAACGCAAGATAGATTATAATTATTGGAGCACGTGTTGCGAGTGTATTTCACAAGTAGGGAATAAAAATAATACGATTAAGGCTCACGCTCGCGATAGTTTCAACCTGTAGCCCAAACGATGGTAGTGCTTATGGATTTTACTAGAATCTTCCATTAAAATTTCATGAGTTAGATGAACTTACGTTGATATGTGAAATGTGTTTCTACCAAGTGATACCCATGACTTCGATCACTACCCACTATAAATGAAGGATAATTTCAGTACACAGATTATTTTTACTAGATATTACGCGACCTGACCAACTCTAAAAATCATGAATAAACTTGCCAAAACAGGATTCGATGTAAATAATGTACATAAAAGACGTGTTTCCTAGTGTGAATGTGTGTGTGTATGCAAATATGTATATTTCTCTTGTATCATGTTGGTCCCATTTAATTTGATCTGGTCGTGCAGCTGCTGCGACGCAGATTACACTCATCGTTGTGTGTTGCCTTAAGAAGTAATTTTCATGCCCTTAAGGGAAAGTTTGGTTAACTTAAGTCGAGGAAGACTAGAAAAGGGATTTATTTTCTTCATTATCGAGATTTAAAAGGAAAGATCATCTCGTTATTTTATGAAGGCACTCGATTTGTAAATACAATTTATTTAACTAGCTCACACGTTGGTAATGTAAATTTCTGACTCATTTATAGTTGAACTTTGAGATATTTTAAGATTAATTTGAATAGAAATGAAATACAAAGATCAGAAGTGTAGTTCGTTAGCCGCATGATTACTTGGAGTTATGGTGAAACCAAGTCATTAATAATTAATTGAAAATAATTATTCTGAAATGCTAATGACAATCATTAGGTAAATGATGCAGTGGAAATTTAATGAGAACACGATCGTGTGACAATGAAACATAGGTTAATTAAATGATGAGAAATTAATAATAATAATAATAATAATAATAATAATAATAATAATCAGAATAATAATTAATTAATTTTGAAAATTTTGAAATCAATTTTCATTTTCTACTAAAGTTCATGTTGGTGTCATTGACTAATGTTAAATGTTGTAAATGATAAATTCAGTTGAGTACATCTTAAAACCACGTGTTGAGACTACTTTGAGTTGGTAAAGCTTTGAACACATTTATTGTAAAACACTCGTTAGCAAGACAGCTGTTTATGATTTTATGAACTTCTATGTTAACTTATTTAATTCTTTCAATCAAATATTTTGATTCGGAAAGGCAAGAGGCCTAATTTTTCTTTGGTTTTCATTACAGCACAGTAAGGCTGGAGATTAAGAGCACGTGTTACCATAAATGAAGAAATGCAATATTATGGAAGTTCTATTTTACAAAACATATCAGCAAGAGTATTTTATTTGTTGTTTGCTTATGTGAATAAATGTCAGAGTGTTGTTTTAACATTTCTTTTTATCCTGCTTGGTCATCAATCCTTAACATCCCTTAAATGCCTCTAGAAAGTGATAGCCAACGATCGAACGGTCCACCTTGGGATCTCTCGCTCGATGGCTGGGCTTAGCTCGGGAAAAATGGGGGCAATAGGACACATCTTAAGACACCCAGGACTAGTTCAGTTGGTTTTTGAAGGAAGTGTAGGTGGTAAGAACAATAGGGGTAGAAAAAGGTATGAATATGACAAGCAGATTAGAGCAGATGTAGGATGCAATAGTTACATAGAAATGAAAAGGTTAGCACAGGATAGGGTGGCATGGAGAGCTTCATCAAACCAGTCTATGGACTGATGACTCAAACAACAACAACAACAACAACATATTATTGTATGCGTCCACTTTTTGGTTATGCTTTGAAACAATTTTTAGACGTATATTTGCATTTAATCACTCAATATTTCAAGAAAAATTTGTCACAATGTTACCCCATTACTTTGTGACACCATCATTTTACCATTGCGTTTCAACGTTTGGTCAAGAAGTCATAAAGTTACCCCCATTAAGTGGTTGCTGAAGACTTCGGCTAAATATAAAAAGAGAATTTCTTTCACAACCATGATAATACAACACACAGTGTGTTTTTTAAACCCTCAGATATAAATAGTTGAAACCCTTTCTTGTCTATACAACAGTTGAAATATTTGCATCATTCAAAAGAGAATAATTTACAAACTGCTTACTTTGTGCTGTGATTTGCTAGTTCTGGAAAGTCATAGATTTCAAGTTTTCCACTTTGTGTGGTTGGATTAATTTGATGCCATATTTTGTCATCTGCGTACTAGATTTCCTCCTTCATATCCAGCCATTTCTCAATGCTCTCCATTGCACTGACAACTGCACGCCACTTGTATACTATTTTTACGATTCTGGATAGTACTTGCCTTCGAATACTATGATTACATGTGTTCCAACAGTCTTATCTTCAGATTGGAGGTATGATTTTCACGACTAGAAAGTTCTTCAGAGTCAGTATTAGATTCTTCTTCATGCACTGAATTGTCTTTTGATTCAGTACAGATATCATCGTCATTTTTATGTGAAACCTCAGTTCAGGTGTCTTTACGGTTCTTTGAGCATCAATTCTTGTTGGTGCCAATATATAGCTAGGAATTCCATCTGCAATGTCGACATCTGAAGCTGCCATACCTCTTCCAGGTGGCACATCTATACGTCTCTCCTTTCTTCGACCTTTAGTTGTTACCTCACCTATTTTGTGATTCAGGTGCACAGTGAAGCTTACTTACAGCTTATTTCACAGCATCACCTTCTAGATCCATTCCCCTATAACACAGGTGCTTCAGCACTTCTTCCCGGTTCAGAGGGCAAAATACCATATTTCCTGAATCCATAATGTACATTATTCGGACGAATTTTATCTATTTCTCAATTAGATCTTAACAAGGAATGGACATTCTTGTTTCAATATAGTGAAACATTATTTTCTGACTGCAGATTATTTAAATACAGGGAATTTTACAACACGGGGGTTACTTTATGTGAGAGCTATTGTTGTCATGAAGTTATCCCTCGTTCTCGTTTTGATATTATTTTAACATAAATAACAGAAAGAAGGCTCAAAGTGACATGAGAATTATGCATGTTTATCAGGAAGCAGGAAATTAAGATTTCCACTAAACTTGACGTGTGTACCTCGTTAACGTTTCATGCCGTCAACAAAAGTTTCCCGCTATCCACATAACAACGCTCGCAGTACAATACAGCAAAACGCTCTCTTTCACCAACAATTCAACACTTAAGAAGTTGTAATTGTATGCACAGGCAGCAGCGTTATTGAGGAGTGAAAACATGTGCCGTTCATTGTTAGACTATCGCTGCACACCTGTTACAAAGTAACCTATTCAGTCACAAAGTAATCCCAGTTTACGGTAATAATAATAATAATAATAATAATAATAATAATAATAATAATAATAATTGTACCGGGCGGTACACCTCCACGCCGCTTATTTAAAATTTGCGCCAGTTGAAACTCCTCTGCTGGAGGAAGTCTGAACTTTATCTACAGTATTAATTTTCTACTTTCTCAGAAGATGTCACTACCTGGAAATTTTGGAGTTTTTGAACTGTGTCATTTTCGACGTATTTTTGTTTTGCTTGTAGTAAGAAGTGTGAACTTTCTCTTCTAGAGGACACTACTGAAGATCAACAATAGTGCACCCTAGTGCGGAGTGAAAGAACTGTTTTTTGTTGGAGAAAATTTAATTTCAAAAGTTTGTTCTTTGCTAAATTTCTTTCAGTCATTGTTTAAGTTGGCAATATTAACCCTTTCTTTCCCCTTGTTTTGAATTTAGCCAATCCCGAATTTCTTAAATTAATTTTCCACCAATGATGTGTTTCTTCTTCATCTTGTGTAGGGGTTTTCTTTAACCACCAATAAAAGATTGTGGGCGGGTGTTTTCCTTCCTAAAACGCCTCGAACTTTCCGCGAGAGTATATAAACTGCTGATTTTAGGGTCTCTGCGCCACTTCTGTTCCATCTTTTCGTGTGTAAAGTACATAGCAGGGGGCAGGAAGCGCCTCTTTCTTCGGCGGCAGTCAACAACCAGGTAATGGCCGATTAATTACTTCTTTTCTTGCTTGCTCAGCAGTTTAACTCTCGGGGCGGGTCCGAAGTTTTTCCATTATGTAACCTTCCTTAAAATGTAAAGAAACTTGTATCTATTCTATCTTTTAAACTACTTATTGGGATAGAGAGTGCTTAACCCTCTCGAGCTCCCACTCATATTGTTTTGAGGTGAACTTATTTTCTCAACCTATTCTTCCTTAACATTATGTAAATTTGTTTCTTTCTAAAGTCACCTCTTTAGTATGGGATTAGCCCTTGCATTTGTGGCCTAGAGCCAGATTAGGTTTTAAAAGCAAATGTATTAGGAGTGCAGTTCGCCTCCTCTCAACTTGGTATTTTAGAGGTCATGTAATTATCCTTTTTTAGCTTAATAGACCTCAGTAGGTTGGGTATTTTACCCCTATGCTTACGTCCTTAGAGGACAGCTTGAAAGTAGAGTTAGGTGTGGCCTTGTGATAGGCTCAAAACTTTGAGAGCGGATCGCTCTTTTGCAATTTGTTTCTGCGTGTCTCTAGGAGGTATTACTGTGTAATTCGGAGCAAGTGCTCCTGGGCATGATTGGGGTTTTCTGCCCTTTTGCTAAACATTATCTACATGTAAATTCGGGCTAACTGCTCGAGAATTGGAAGTTCGGGGCCCGAAGCCGAAAACTTGTAAATACTATTGTTGCTCTTTGTTGCCTTGCTACTCTGTACCTGCCATTCTTGTTATTTCTGAGTTTGAAAAGAAAATATAACCTTATTAAATTTTAAATTAATTTTACTTTCGTAGCTTGAGACCTGTTCACCACCCCGCACCTTCTTTCACCTCTAACTATCACAAAAATACGGTAACAAGTGGTAGCAGAGCGTGGTTGAATGGGTCTCAATTTAGCCCCTTTTGACGGCTAAACATTGTTTTGTTCCGAACTCTAACCATTTTCTCAGTTGCTGGAATTTTTTGAGTTTTTCAAAATTGTTCCGTCATCATGCCCGGCCCTCGCGATGTTCTCCATCTTAACTATTTGCGCAAAGAGGAGTTGATCTATGAGTTAACTATCAGAAATGTGCAATCTGGAGGCAAGGTTGCAGTAGACACAAATAAGCTTAGAGAGTCCCTTGATTTGCCCATTTCCATCCCCACCTTGGGAGAGAAAGAAATTGACGACTCTCTTTCCACGATCGTCGAGAATATTACTGGGCTAGCATCTGTAGTTAGTTTTTTTGATGAAAATGATCCTTCTCCTAATCAAATTAAGCGTGTGCAAGCCAGGCTGTTTCATTTTTCAAATAGAGTTAACGATCTGTTGTCTCTAAAGTTGAATGACGTTCAGAAGAAGGAAGCTAGTACGCTGCTTGAAAATATTTCTGAATTATCTAGCAAGGTCACTCAATTGTTAACTGGGGAGGTTCCTCCCAAAAGCGATCTACCCACCACAGTGAATGTAGGTAGCGAGGAAGAGCCTCCTAAGGGAGAAGTAAATAGGAAAACCATCGCTGCTCAAACAACCTCTGCCCCATTGGACGAGTCTGAACGCCGTAACTCATTAAATAATGTACGTTCTGAATTAAGTTCCTTGCCACTGAAACCTTTACCTACTATGTCACCCGGGTTCAGCAGTTTGCCTCATCCATTGGCAATGTTGCTCAGAGGTATCTCTAAGTTTTCTGTTAATACCACCAGTGAAGTAATTTCCTTTTTAAGATTTTTAGTTGAATTTCAGGATCATGCCCTTGTGTTTTCTCTTTCTCCATGTCAAATTTTGCAAATTATCTATCCCTATGCAATTGGCATTCTCTCTGACAAAATAGTAAGAGCCATTGCCGAGCAATCATCTATTGAGGATTTCCACGCCCACTTGCTAGCTAACTTCATCCCGGCTAGGGCCAGGTCCTCCCTTATTCAGAAGTACTATTATCGTGTACAGCGTTTGGATGAAAACTTGGCAGACTTCATCCAAGATATTAAATTCTATACTAGGGTGTTTGCTCTTCATTTTCCTGAAGATCAGATTGTACAGGCTATTGTAGAAGGAATTTCACCATCCTATAGGTCATATTTGTGTTTCGCGGCGTGCCCGCAAACCTTCTCGGAACTTGAAGCATTGGCCGTTTCAGCGGAAGGGGTTAGATACGCCGATTCCTTGCGTGTCGCGAAAGAACCCCCTCCTTCTTTTGGTAATCCTCGGCCTCCACCTCGCCGATCAGTCACTCCTCATAAATGTTACGCTTGCGGGTCGCCTGACCATCTGCGGAACAAGTGTCCATTGATCAAATCTAGTAGGGCAAATAATGGAGCTGGTTCATCACAAGGCTGTTTTAAATGTGGGGCTTTCTCACATATCGCCAAGAATTGCCAGCACCCCCTCCTGCTCAACTTCTGGTGTAAATTCCACCAATGCCAATAATAAAAAATGACTAGTGGCTTCGGCTGAGTCGACTAATCCTTCTTCCCGAGGCTCAGCCCCTGGTAAACAGGTCGAAAATTCAGAGAACGATCAGTCTTCAAATTCATCTTTTGAATGCCCTAAAGAGTGTCTTAGGATTGCGGCGGATACCCACGCACCGGTCCCCTTTCTTAAAATTGAGGTAAATAACGAACCTATAACAGCTCTATTAGATTCAGGCAGTGTTTGTTCTATTATTTCGGCCGAATGGTATGCAAAATTGAAATCTGTTTGTAAACTACTTGACTATGACTCATCTCCTGTTCAATATGTTTCGGCTAATTCATCCCCATTAGAAATTCTAGGTTCTTTACAGGTCAAAATTCGTATTTTTAAATTTACATGGAAAATCAAATTGTTTGTGGCCAAGCACTTGTCTTGCCCCATTATATTGGGAGCTGACTTCATTTCCTACACTGGTCTTGTGCTCGATCTCCAGAGTAGGTCGTGCTCTTTCAAATTTGCGTTTAATTGTAAAATCCCATTATTGAAATGTAATTCTGTATCATGTTCATCTATTTCGCCTACCCAGGATGAGATGTTGTTAGACATTAGACATCTACCTGAGGAGCAGGCTGATAGTATTCGTAAGTTGTGTCAGTCATTTCCAGAGGTGTTCTCTGATACTCTTGGTGTTACTGACCTTATCGAATACAAAATTGAGGTCACGGATTCGATTCCTGTCCGTTTTCCACCTTATAGGCTATCTCCACCTAAAATGAAGGCTCTGAAAGAAATCATCGATCAGATGTTGAAGGATGGTATTATTAGGCCCTCTAAGTCGGCGTATTCGTCGCCTATTTTTCTAGTCCCGAAACCCCAGGGGGGCTTCAGGCCTGTCATTGATTATAGGGCTCTCAATCGGAAGGTGGTGTTACAATCTGTGCCCCTTCCCGACCTTCATTCTTGTTTTTCATGGTTCCGTAAGGCCAAGTTCTTCACCATCTTGGACTTGAATCAGGCCTACAATCAAATTCCCCTTGCCGAAGAGTCTAAACATCTTACAGCGTTTGCCACGGACTGGAATTTATACGAATACAACCGCGTGCCTTTCGGGCTCCCCACGGGAGCAGCTGTACTCACTAGGCTGCTAGATAGGGTCTTCTCCGACATCAAATTTGAGTACTTGTACCACTACTTGGATGATGTCGTCGTAATTTCAGAGACTTTTGAAGAACATCTAGATCATCTGCGAGAAGTTCTCGATCGCCTTCGTAAAGCTGGGCTAACTGTCAAGTTGTCCAAGGTTGCCTTTGCTAAGCCCTCTATGTCATTCCTAGGGCATATTGTGTCACCTGATGGTGTAGCAGTCGATCATTCGAGAACACAGGCCATCCGTGATTTTAAACCACCTAAGGACATCAAAGGTATCGCCAGGTTCATTGGAATGGTGAATTTCTTCAGGAAGTTCATTCCTAACTTTGCTAATAGAGCGGCGCCCTTGAACCTTCTTCGTAGGAAAGGCATCAAATTCGAGTGGGGACCTTCTCAACAAGCCGCTTTTGAAGATCTTAAATTAGCTCTCTGTAATGCCCCTGTCCTTGCTATGCCTGATTTCTCAAAGAAATTCATTGTCCAAACCGACGCGTCGTCGTCAGCAGTAGCTGCAGTCCTTCTTCAAGAGACTGAACTAGGGAGGCGACCCATCGCCTATGCATCTAGGACCTTGTCGGCTCAAGAAGCCAAGTATTCTATCTATGAGCTCGAAGGTTTGGCAGTCTTATTTGCCTTAGAAAAGTTCCGTCTCTATCTGGAACATGTCAAATTCGACCTGGAGACAGATAATCAAGCCTTAAGCTGGGTCTTAGGTAGGCCGCGTCGTACTGGCCGTATAGCCCGTTGGGGCATCCGTATTTCTGCCTTCCAATTCGATGTCAGGCATATCCGAGGCACCAAAAATGTTGTTGCTGATGGACTCAGCCGTATGTTTTCCAACGACGTCGAGACCCAAGAACCGGTCGACAGTTCATCACCTATAATACCAATATAATGGTCCGTTATCATCACCTTCCGAGTCCATACTATCTGATGTTAATGCCATCTTAACAGATGCTCCCATGCTCTTTAGGGATATCGAGAAATACCAACGTGAAGATCCGACGCTGGCTCCGATAATGGAAACCCTTTCTTCTGGGGAACATGTGGTCCCTTATGTTCTGAGGAATGGTGTTTTATGTTGCCCATCGAGGCATGATAAGATGATGAAGGTTGTCGTTCCAGCTGTTCTTGTGCCTATGATCTTCAAATACTACCATGAGACCCCATTAGGGGGGCATCTTGGAATCTTTAAAACTCGTGAAAAGATTCGTGAAAGGTTCATCTGGAAGGGTATGGACGGTGAAATCCGTGAACTTGTAAAAGCTTGTAAATCTTGTTTGCTCAGTAAACCCACCATGTCCACCAAGGTAGGCCTTTTGTCTTCACATCAAGCGTCGCGCCCCATGGAACGCCTGTATATTGATTATGTAGGACCCTTCCCCCAGTCTAAGGGAAATGCTAAGAAGTTTATCTTTGTATGCGTAGATGGCTTTACTAGATTTTCCTGGTTATTTCCGACTAAGCTGGCTACCGCTCAGTCCACCATTACTTGCCTAAATTCTATTTTTGCTTCTTTTGGTCCGTGCCAATATATTGTGTCTGATAATGCTAAGGCGTTCACATCAAATCTTTTTCGTAAATTCTGTTTTGACTTGTTCATCTCTCATGTAACTACTTCTGCTTATTACCCTCAACCATCTCTGGCTGAACGGGTTAATCGTAATCTCAGGTCCGCGCTTATTGCCTATCATCATGAAGATCATTCCAGGTGGGACACGTCCCTGCATTGGTTAGCTTTTGCTTTGAATTCGGCGGTTCATGAATCTCACAAGTTTACTCCAGCTTCTTTGATGTTCAAGTTCGTTCCCAACACGCCGCTCTCTAACCTCTGGTCTCTGAGTGACATTCTACCCGAGACAATAGATCCGGATAATATTAAAGATCTTTGGAAGAAGGCTAAAGCCAATCTTAAAGTCTCTCATGAAAAGGTTAGGGAAAGATATGATCGTGGACGGAGACCCACCCATTTGAAGGTAGGTGACCAGGTGATGGTCAAGAATTTTGTTCCCGCGGGCAAGCTTGCCCCCAGATTTCATGGGCCGTGTATCATTCTAGATTTCCTTACGCCGGTCACATTACTATTAAGCAATCCAGCCACCGAGAGGATATTTAGGGTTCACCTGTCACAGGTGAAACCGGTGTAATTTCTGGGTTAACTTGCTTCATATAATCGTGAAAGGAATATGAAGGTTATATTTTTTTTGAGTTTTCACTTTTAAGGCATTCTGCCCCTTCTATAATATTTTGTTCCATATGTAAGTTTTTGTAAACCTTCCCCGCACGGTTAAACTGCCATCCTATCCTTGCCACGGCCATTACCACGCTCCCGTCTCCTGCTCCACTACACACAGTGGCTCGCATCTGAAATGAATTTCTGCACGCCGCTGGCCCCTCAACCTCTCCACAAAGCCTGTGCCCTCAAAAAAATGATGATGGTCCAACAATTCTGCCGCCTAGCTTTAATGTTTCAGTGCCCCCGCAGCCGCGCGGCGCCGTGCTGCGACTGGGATAGAGGAAGGGCCCCCTCTTCCCCAGCGAGGACGACATGTGCACAGCGAGCCGGAGCCCTCCTCCCGGCCAAGGCTGATGTGCGGCGCACGACCTGCTACTGGCCCGCAGCCTGTATATGTTCACCGCGGGCGCGGCGTGCTTCAACACCTCTACTCCTCTCATAGTGCGGGCGAGCGGTATCTCAGGGTACTTGAGGGGTCCGAGCGGCCTCCTCTGGACACAAGGTGCAGCGGCCGGTCTGGCCATCCAATTTAATTAACTACATGGACAATTACTATCAGCAATTACTACACCTGAGAATTCAACAACAATATCTGGTGGACTTAGAAAATTTTTCCTCAACTTTAAAACTAAAGTTTTCCTTCTCAATTCAACCTTCTACAAACATTAAGACAGTACTTCCGCTGTGACTACAAGAATTTTTGAAACTGAATCAAACTAAATTTCAGCCATTTCGATAAATGCTTCTGCAATCAATCTTCATATCCACATCATAACTTGGACCTTGTTTTCAAACAAATTTCATGTGTCACCCCTGGAGGAACCTTTGGGGGGGGGAGGTCTGTACCGGGCGGTACACCTCCACGCCGCTTATTTAAAATTTGCGCCAGTTGAAACTCCTCTGCTGGAGGAAGTCTGAACTTTATCTACAGTATTAATTTTCTACTTTCTCAGAAGATGTCACTACCTGGAATTTTGGAGTTTTTGAACTGTGTCATTTTCGACGTATTTTTGTTTTGCTTGTAGTAAGAAGTGTGAACTTTCTCTTCTAGAGGACACTACTGAAGATCAACAATAGTGCACCCTAGTGCGGAGTGAAAGAACTGTTTTTTGTTGGAGAAAATTTAATTTCAAAAATTTGTTCTTTGCTAAATTTCTTTCAGTCATTGTTTAAGTTGGCAATATTAACCCTTTCTTTCCCCTTGTTTTGAATTTAGCCAATCCCGAATTTCTTAAATTAATTTTCCACCAATGATGTGTTTCTTCTTCATCTTGTGTAGGGGTTTTCTTTAACCACCAATAAAAGATTGTGGGCGGGTGTTTTCCTTCCTAAAACGCCTCGAACTTTCCGCGAGAGTATATAAACTGCTGATTTTAGGGTCTCTGCGCCACTTCTGTTCCATCTTTTCGTGTGTAAAGTACATAGCAGGGGGCGGGAAGCGCCTCTTTCTTCGGCGGCAGTCAACAACCAGGTAATGGCCGATTAATTACTTCTTTTCTTGCTTGCTCAGCAGTTTAACTCTCGGGGCGGGTCCAAAGTTTTTCCATTATGTAACCATCCTTAAAATGTAAAGAAACTTGTATCTATTCTATCTTTTAAACTACATATTGGGATAGAGAGTGCTTAACCCTCTCGAGCTCCCACTCATATTGTTTTGAGGTGAACTTATTTTCTCAACCTATTCTTCCTTAACATTATGTAAATTTGTTTCTTTCTAAAGTCACCTCTTTAGTATGGGATTAGCCCTTGCATTTGTGGCCTAGAGCCAGATTAGGTTTTAAAAGCAAATGTATTAGGAGTGCAGTTCGCCTCCTCTCAACTTGGTATTTTAGAGGTCATGTAATTATCCTTTTTTCGCTTAATAGACCTCAGTAGGTTGGGTATTTTACCCCTATGCTTACGTCCTTAGAGGACAGCTTGAAAGTAGAGTTAGGTGTGGCCTTGTGATAGGCTCAAAACTTTGAGAGCGGATCGCTCTTTTGCAATTTGTTTCTGCGTGCCTCTAGGAGGTATTACTGTGTAATTCGGAGCAAGTGCTCCTGGGCATGATTGGGGTTTTCTGCCCCTTTGCTAAACATTATCTACATGTAAATTCGGGCTAACTGCTCGAGAATTGGAAGTTCGGGGCCCGAAGCCGAAAACTTGTAAATACTATTGTTGCTCTTTGTTGCCTTGCTACTCTGTACCTGCCATTCTTGTTATTTCTGAGTTTGAAAAGAAAATATAACCTTATTAAATTTTAAATTAATTTTACTTTCGTAGCTTGAGACCTGTTCACCACCCCGCACCTTCTTTCACCTCTAACTACCACAAAAATACGGTAACAATAATAATAATAATAATAATGGTAATACTGAAGGAAGCACTAAAAATAGATATAAAACACAGTGTGTCATTGATGTACACAAGGAGAGGGGTGCAACGTGGTGAAAGTAGGTCAACAGACTGCAGCCATTTCGGATCCACGCCAATGACAGAGCAACGGTTTCCAAAAACCTTGCACTAAATGCTGGAGTAGTGACAAAGGAGGTCATCATTACGATAAGTTCCAGATTTCAAGTTCCTAAGTATTAAAACAGAAATAAAAAATATTCTAAATATTTGAGTGTGACTTGATAGAATACAATGATGTTCCTTCAGGAACGAGCTACTGTCACTCACATGGGACACAGGCCCAGTGCATCTGAGTCAATGACTAATTATGAAAGCTTCTATACTATTAATACTTGCTTTCCCTAAAACTGCAAGATAGGTGATATGATCCTTCCAAATGAAGTTCAAAACAGAGCGGTTTCTGTTGGTGAAAGCGCTCGTGCTTGTTTATGCCATGGGGGTAAAAGGTCCAGGCTTCACATCCATTAAGTAGTGTTGAAATTATTTAAGGTTGGTAGTAAGAGTCCTCCATCAAAACGGTAGTGAACTCTATGCCTGGGTTGTTTGCAGATGTTATTTTACAAAGCATGGGCATCAAGTAAAGAACAAAAAGTGTTGGGGGAAGTACACAACCCTGCTTCAAACCATGTGTGAACAGAAAATCTTCAGTAAAATTTACCCAGACATGTAATCATGAAGTGCTTGGACTAAACTGGCAAATCATTCTGGACAGCTAAAGCACAGAATCAAAGGCCTTTCTCCAGATACCATGAACAAGAGTTTTGTTGCTCCCTACATTTTTCTTGAAGTTGTCTAACACAGATCAAATCAAATGTGCCTCTAGAAGCTCATAAACTACACTGGGATCCCCAAGAGAATCCTCTCAGGAATAACATGGAGGTGGCTAAGCAGAATTCTTGCTAGGACTTTTCCTACTTATTGATAGCAAGGATATACTGCAATAGTTTCCACATGCACCACAGTCACCTTTCTGGAAAACAGTAATGGTAGTTGCATTTTTATATCACCAGGTACTTTTTGGGCTTCCCATATTAAGAGAGGAAGCGTCAAAAATCTTGTCTTTAGAGGTAAGCCTCCATTCTGGATCAGTTTCAAAGTGATGTCTGATCCATATACCTTACTGAGTTCTGGCTTATTTAGTACCTCATTGAATTCCGAGTCTGTTCTTGGCACTGCCATCCATGGCTGTTGGAATTGTTGTGGAATGACAATGACTATACTACTTCTAACAGGGAGGTTTTTTTTTTTCTAGTGGCTTTATGTCACACTGACACAGATAGGTCTTATGGCGATGATGGGATAGGAAGGAGTTAGAAAGTCCTTAACTGCAGAGGTTCAGTTCCAAATAGTGTAAACGTGTCCCTTCCAGCACTTCACGAAATCCTTGCTGTAAGCGAGGACTGTAGCATTGTCGGCAGATTTCAAGGTTCCTGTCAAAGAGAGAGAGTACATATAGTTTGTTTATTCCCGTGTAGAAGTTTTGCTGGCCTTGGCCATCAGACAACCTCTGAAGTTCATATATTTTTTCCTTTTTTTTTTTTCTTGCCACTAAAGTTCATTTCTCTTATGCACATGAGATACTACCATTTGAGGTCTTGAAAATGAGCCTTCTTCATGCTAAATGGTAGATTTTGAAGAAGGAACAGATGAGCTTCCCGTTGGCACTGATGAGGCTCAAAATTTCTTCATTCTTATCCTTAAAACTGTCTTGATTCTTCACTTTCTCAAAGCCAATAATTTCTTATGTTGACTCAGCGATGATCTTACGAAGCACTGATCATTCTTTTATGTTAGTTGAGTTATTTGCAAGCCTGTCAAAGATTCTGTTTTGAAAGTCTGCAGCAATACATTCACTGAAGAGAAACATTAAACTTTCATTCGGACAGATATAAGCAATACACAAGTGGCTTTCTGCACGATCTGCAATAAATCTGAAGTGTATGGAAACAGCACGTCAAGATTGCAGGTAGTAGAATTTGCTTTATGCCACACCAACACAGAGAGGTTTTATGGCAACGATGGGATAGGAAATGGCTAGGAGTGGGAACGAAGCGGCCCAGGCCTTAATTAAGGTACAGCCCCAGCATTTGCCTTGTTTGAAAATAGGGAACCATGGAAAACGGTCTTCCGGGCTGCCAACAGTGGGCTCACAGCTGCCTGCCCCTAGCTGCATGGCCAAACAAACTTGCAGGTGTAATGGAGGAAAACCACATTCAGAAAGTAGCCTGCCAACATGACTTGTCCTGTTGCCAGCCCAACTCCATTAACAAAAACACTACTTAGCTTATGAAGAATTGACAGCCATGTGATTCATATTCCCTGCTCACGTAAACCAACTCAGAAAAGGCAATCTTAATGAAATCTTACAAAGAGAGTGACAATGTTTGCAACTTCCAGCACACCCTGGGTCTTTGTCAGGCTTTAAAACATGTATATCAATACATCCTAGGCATGAATTGTTTGAAATAAGGTGTTTCAGCAACTGACTGTGTAGGAGATATTACCTTAATGACCACTAAGTTACTGCTTCAGAGACGTCACATAGCAAGTAAACCTCTAAAGAAGAAGTGGCAAATCCTAGAACCATACATGTCATCTCATATTTTTAATCTAGAAATACTGTACAGTGGACATTTCATTTCAAAAATCCCACATGCCTTGGCCAGCCTTGGTTAGAAACCAGTGACAATGCTATTCAGCAATTACGCATCACAGTATTTGTTCTTTTGATGCATAAAAGAATTAGGGGTGTACATCCCTACATCAATAACATGATTCACACTGCTGATATTGTCTGTTACCGACATACTGAAGCAAAACAGGAAGCACTATCTAGATCGTACACAAAGAAAGCATTAAGAGCCAGTTTCCAAGGGTCATCAAGCTTACCAGTTACTACGCAAGATGATAAAACAGCAAAGGAATTCAAAATATTGATTCTAGACTATACTACTTCTAACAGGGAGGTTTTTTTTTTTTTTCTAGTGGCTTTATGTCACACTGACACAGATAGGTCTTATGGCGATGATGGGATAGGAAGGAGTTAGAAGGAAGCGGCCGTGGCCTTATTAAGGTACAGTCCTAGTATTTGCCTGGTGTGAAAATGGGAAACCACGGAAAACCATCCTCAGGGCTGCCAACAGTGGGATTCGAACCCACTATTACCCGGATGCAAGCTCACAGCTGCAGGCCCCTAACTGCATGGCAAACTCGCCCGGTACTTCTAATAGAAATTCTCCATATTACAGGAACATATGTATTCCTGACATGCACAAGAGATTAGTCCACAACAGTCCATTAGGCCTATGCTTTCTTACTCCAATACATCACAATTTCTAAAACTAAAATTTAACTGACTTTAGCTAGATCACTTTAACAATACACACAAGTGTGATGACAGTGTCTTATAGGTTATTTTTGCCAAGAATCACCATAAGTAAAAGGCTGAAGTAGATTCCCAGTTACCTGGGTGAATGACTTCTCAAATACAGAACATACTCATAGCAAAACATCATATTGTTTTTATGTAAGTACATGTGATCTGCAATTCATCAGAATTTTTATACAGTAAGAGGATTTGAACCAAGAACCTGCATTGCCATGGCTTTTCCTATAGTCAATACAGCAGCCATTCTGTCAAATTCAATACACAGGAGGTGGATGAATGCAAGCTTGTTATAGAAACTGGGTGGTACCGAAAGGCATGTTTGTGAGTTGGGTGCTATTCTGTTTTGTGTATTAAAAGTAAATTATGGCTCGGTATACTGGACGTTTACTACAGTGTATGCTTATTTATGATTCATGTGTGTTAACTCAGTCAGCCTGTCTAGTCGAAACATGATTTCAGAAAAGATCTTCGGCTGTAAATGCTTCACCTCTCAATTCTCACAGAAAATAAATTTGTATATCTTAATGAAAGATGCCTACGGGCCTTTTTTTTTTCCTTGTTGGTAACTCATGTACAGTTTCTTAAAGAGCACCAAAAAAAATTAGTGAATAATGAAGGCGGACAGTTTCATCACCACCATCTTTCATATCATTGGTAAATAATAAACTTAAAATACCATTGTATGGAACCATCACCACTAGTGGACTCTGTGGACACAAGGCACTGAGCCACGCTCACTAATAAGAAAACCTCCGAAGACCGTAAAAGCAGTTAGTGGGACGTAAAACAAATAACATTATTAATAAGATAAACACAGCACAGCTAGTTCTTAGTCCAGATGCTCTCACTTAACTATAATTTTATTACAAGGATAATTGTTGTCAGGAGGCAAAAATTAAATTTTACTAAAAGAATTTACATTGCAGGAAATCAGGTGTCTTAAGTTTTCATGTCCTGAATTATCTTTCAGAAGATTAACTTGTCACACCAGATGCTATCAGTTCATCCTATTTAAGAAGTTATATTCAAGTAATTTCAAAGAGAGAACTTGTAGGTTCTACATGGTGTCTTCAGAATCACCAATGTTGTATACATTATTCACCAAATGAAGAACATCACAAATTTCTTGCTGTGGGGTATTACTTTCATTTGAATTTAGAGGCCTTGTAAATATGAATAGGACACAGTGTACCTATGTCCACCTTTAAAAAAACTATAAAAATATTCATTTACCCAGTTAAAGAAACGTCTTGGTCCCTTATTCAATATATGACACATGTTGCAATGCTGAAATTCACTTCAACATCTGTAACTATATTCAAAGGAGAAGAGAGAATTATATTCAGCTAATATGATTTCAGCATTAAATTGAATTCATTGTCTCTGTATATTGAGTAAGCAGCCGAAGATTGGTTTGATCCTCAACAGCTGCCACAGGGACATTCTAGGGAAATGACGAGTGAGGTAGTTTACCGTTTGTTTCCTATTTACCAGTACCATTCTTTTTGCTACTTGTTTAATGTTGCACTAACACATCAAAGGATTTTTTGCTTGCTATGAAAATAGGAAACCACAGAAAACAATCTTCAAGGTTGCCAACAGTGCAATTCGAACCCACTATCTCCCAAATGCAAGCTCACAGTTGCGCAACCCTAACCACACGGCCAACTCGCTTAGTTGCTGTTGCTTTCCTCACTGAGCCAGAAGATGCTATTACTACTCGCACTACTTTTACCGGTAGTGATACCTGGTGTTAGAGGGTTGAGGAGTAAGGAAGGAGCTCTCCCGGTTCCGGTAATACAACCAACTGAATGGAAATGAAATCTGAATTGAATCGATAATATGATTGATCTATATGAATTTTCTAAACATTTATTATCTTAAGCCAACAACTGTGTCACACACACATTATATAACATTTCTCGATCTTGTTCCTAGTATGAATTCTATAGTTTGGCTTTACTGTGTAAACAACAGTAGTAGTACGTAAAGTGTACGCCAGATGTATAAGCGATTCATAGTTTGTGTTCAAAGGTTGCCAATAAGAACCTCAAAGATAACTGAGGTCTACCGATTCAGCACTAGGGAGCCCAGCTATCACTAAAAGTTGCATGAATAATACATACCAGTCTGCCAAGCCCACTGAAATACACACAACAATCGACCCTATGAGTGACATTCTCACGCCATTTGTAGCGGCATCGGTAATACCTCAGACACTTTCATATTGTCACAGCCAAGAATGAGAGTGAGATAAGATCAATGAAAATAACAAATTTGATCTAGCCCATACCAGAAGACATAGTGCACCATAAACATTAAGGGCCTTATACACAACTGTTTTCTGTTGTCATTGTCGACCACAAAAAGTGATCCATGTGTGGTCGGTTGTCGCCGCTTTGCCATTACTATATAATGCAATGGGAAGAATGCTCCCCCTTTTCAGGCGAACATTTTTTCGACCACACGTGAACTACTGTTGCCAGCTGTAGTCGATCCTGTCCACTGACCACAGCCTAACTGCAGCACTTTCCTTTCAACACATATGTATGAAAGGCTACAGACTGCTCATTGTAAAGTGATTATGAAGTAGTAATAGGTTAAGTACCATGACTGCACCCAATATCCTATAAAATTAAATATAAACTAACTGCACTTAATACAAGTTCATCAGGCTGAGTGACTCAGACTAAGACGCTGACTTTCTGAGCAAGTTGGCAAGTTCTATTCTGGTACTGTCCGATGATATTTCTGCATCATTGCATGAGCAAAAGAAGTACAGCCTCCTCTTCAGAAGGTTGGACCACATTTTGATGCTGGCTTTAGCCACAAAATCTGGTCATACTGAACTACAGAAGTGGTCGGGCCGGCGACAAAGTAACGTATTTTTTAGGTTGACAACAATGACAGAAAAACACTTGTGTGTAAGGGCCTTTAGGTCTCGTCAGCAAAGATAATAATTCTTTTTAGGAGTCACCCCATGTATACAATGACAAAGTCTTAATGGTTTTAATGGCCAGCTCCTTGATTGAATGAGCAGTGTAATGGCCTTCAGTTTAGGATTTACAGTCAGGTCAGGAACTTTAATTTTCACTGATTAATTGGCTTGGAGACTGGGTGTTTGTGCTGTCCCCAACAGCCCTTCAACTTATACATTACTCACAACACTACCCTCCACCACAATAACATGTAGTTTCCAACAGAAGACAAATGTTGTCCATCCTCATCAGAAAGTATGGCTTATAAGGGTTACAACAAGCTAGCAATAGATAGACAAAATTACTATAATGATTGTAATAGATTTTACTTAACAAGTAACACAGTGTAGTGCAGGTCCAGTATTCAATACCTACAGACCAGTAGGTATTCCGTAGATTACCATCTCATACAATTTATATGCATAACAAAATTAATTTCTCACTTACACTGGAGACTGATGCATATACAGTATATAAATGGACCATCAAAATTTTCAGCCAATCAATCAATCAATCACTACTGATCTGCATTTAGGATAGTCGCCCAGGTGGCAGATTCTCTATCTGTTATTTTCCTAGCCTTTTCTCAAATCATTGCAAAGAAATTGGAAATTTATTGAACATCTCCCTTGGTAAGTAATTCCAATCCATAACTCCCCTTTTGCCCCAATTTGTCCTCTTGAATTCCAACTTTATCTTCATATTGTGATCTTCCCTACTTTTAAAGACACCACTCAAACTCATTCGTCTACTGATGTCATTCCACGCCATCTCTCCACTGACAGCTTGGAACATACCAATTATGATAAAGATGTTGATTCCCATAGGGAAGTTGAAATATTTGTTCCGAATGAGTAAATTTATAATGTCCAATAATGGACCAACTATATTGGTATTACATACCACTTAGTCGAGCAGTTCATCTCCTTTTTCCCAAGTCTTCCCAGCCCAAACTTTGCAACATTTTTGTAACGCTACTCTTTTGTCAGAAATCACAGAGAACAAATCGAGCTGCTTTTCTTCAATTTTTTCCAGTTCTTGAATCAAGTAATCCTGGTGAGGGTCCCATACACTTGAACCATACACTAGTTGGGGTCTTACCAGAGACTTATATGCCCTCTCCTTTACATCCTTACTACAACCCCTAAATACCCTCATAACCATGTGCAGAGATCTGTACCCTTTATTTACAATCATATTCATGTGATTACCCCAATAAAGATATTTCCTTATATTAACACCTACATACTTACAATGATCCCTAAAGTGAACTTTCACCCCATCAATGCAGTAATTAAAACTGAGCAGACTTTTCCTATTTGTGAAACTCACAACTTGATTTTTAACCCCATTTATCATCATACCATTGCCTACTGTCCACCTCACAACATTATCGAGGTCATTTTGCAGTTGCTCACAATCTTGTAACTTATCTATTACCCTGTACAGAATAACATCATCTGCAGAAAGCCTTATCTCTGACTCCACTTCTTTACACATATCATTGATATGTAGGCTATAAGAAAACAAAGGTCCAATAATACTGCCTTGAGGAATTCCCCTCTTAAATAATATAGGGACAGATAAAGCTCCGCCTACTCTAATTCTCTGAGTTCTATTTTCTAGAAACTTTTTCTTGCTATTTGCTTTACGTCGAACCGACACAGATAGGTCTTACGGCGAAGATGGGACAGGAAAGGGCTAGGAGTGGGAAGGAAGCGGCCATGGCCTTAATTAAGGTACAGCCCCAGCATTTGCCTGGTGTGAAAATGGGAAACCGCAGAAAACCATTTTCAGGGCTGCCGACAGTGGGGTTCGAACCTACTATCTCCCGAATACTGGATATTGGCCGCACTTAAGCGACTGCAGCTATCGAGCTCGGTCATGTTATCCTTAGCTGAATTCTTTGCTAGATTCAATTTCCTAGTAAGTTCCTTCAATTTCTCCTTACTTTCACAGCCATTTCTAACTCTATTTCTTTCCAACCTGCACCTCCTTCTTAGTCTCTTTACTTCTCTGTTATTATATAGTGGATCTTTACCATTTTTTACCACCTTTGTAGGTACAAACCTATTTTCGCATTCCCCAACAATTGCTTTAAACCCATCCCAGAGTCTGTTTACATTTTTATTTACCGTTTTCCACTGATCGTAGTTACTTTTTAAAAACTCCCTCATGCCTGCTTTATCAGCCATGTGGTACTGCCTAATAATCCTAATTTTAAAATCTTCTTTTCTTTCACATTTATTTCTAACTACCACAAAAACAGCTTTGTTATCACTAATACCATCTATGACTTCGGTTTCTCTATAGAGCTCATCTGGTTTTACCAGTCAGACTCGTTGGCTGAATGGTCAGCGTACTGGCGTTCGGTTCAGAGAGTCCCGGGTTCGATTCCCGGCCGGGTCGGGGATTTTAACCTTCATTGGTTAATTCCAATGGCTCAGGGGCTGGGTGTTTGTGCTGTCCCCAACATCCCTGCAACTAACACACCACATATAACACTATCCTCCACCACAATAACACGCAGTTGCCTACACACGGCAGATGCCGCCCACCCTCATCGGAGGGTCTGCCTTACAAGGGCTGCACCCGGCTAGAAATAGCCACGAAATTATTATTATCTGGTTTCACCAGCACTACATCCAGAATACTCTTCCCTCTAGTTAGTTCCATCACTTCCATCATATCATTATATGGACAATTCTTAATTTATAGGTTACAAATACAAACTGTGATTGAGATATTATGTTTGATCACTTTGAGTTTAATTATTGTTGTTTACCATGAGGATTACTGCATGCTAAGGATTAGATATTGGCTAAACAATATGTATATCAGCGACATGTTAGGATGTGTTAGACAAAGCAGTTACTTTTGTGATGAATTATGAAACTTCCATGCATGAGAGACCAAAGAGACTAACCAAATGCCCTTCACAGAAATTACTAATTGCTGTGTGTTGTTGCTTGTTGTTTAAAAAGGCCTAACATCGAAGGTCATCAGCTCAATTACTATTTGCAATGAAAAGAAGTGAATAATGAGAAGAGTCTAAAATAAGTTAGAAGACTGCATAGCCACATGATTCACTAACGGTTAAACACCTATGAAGCTGTTGTAGTTAACCTCTCACTGCTAAAATCATACATATTTAACTAAACAGCTCAAATGGTAAGAAATTATGATACATCTAATTACCAGCACGAGACTGCTTGCTAGGTAACAGTGTAGCTATATGTGAAGGGTCACGTTGCAGGGCTTCTAGATCAACATCTGCTGGATAACTCTCTTGATAAAATTCAGCACCAGCTTCTTCCCAGCCTTGACCTCGTGAAGTACGCTTTTTACGCTCCCCTCCTGACATCCCGCTCCTGCAAAAAAAAAAAAGTTTCTTTCAGTTCCACTACATTATTTTAACATTTAAAGAAATTATGTATGTACTACGACATTTATGAATAATTTTAACCTAGTATAGTGATTAATCTTGTTGGATCTATGAACAATGAGGACTATTAGAATAAGAAGTAGAAATAAAACTATGCATGATTGCCCCTCATCTTATACACCAAGAAATCGTAACATTTTGAACAGGTATATGTTTTAGACTTAAAAACTGTGAGACTTGTCTTTCGATCAGATGAATGATAGTAAATTATCTACAATAAAGTACCTAACACACATGTATGAAAGGTTACGGATTGCTCGTTGTAAAGTGATTATGAAGTACTAAAAGGTTAAGTACCATGACTGTACCTAATATCCTGTGAAATTAATGATTAACTAACTGCACTTAATACATAATTAAAAGTCAAGCTCTGGAATAACTATAATGGATACACAAAAATCGCCCACATCTATTATTCAAGTCTAACGAAGTGCCTGCAGCTAAAACTACATTATTTCCGTCTGTATATGTATCACTCTATTATTACGTCCATGTTATCAAACATACCCCACACGGATTAATGTTGTTACCTTTTTTAGTGAAATATAAATAAAATTCGGATCATAGCAACATAAGTTTTCTAATCCTCATACGCTTGAAAACAAGAACACATGTTTCCTGTCATATTCCCTGGACATTATCGTTTGAAACTAATCACTCTGAAAACTTAAAAATGTATCTAAAGGTTATAATACCGGGACGTGACAGTAAAACCAAAACATTATTTCTCATCTGTCAAAAGATACTGGGCGTATACCTTCAAAGAAAGTATAAATCTAAGAACGTCTAGTAAAGATATAAAACTACCCTCGAAACCAATGGCATTTCAGAAACAAACATGGAATATATTCGATAAGCAACTGCTCCGGTCTTGTAAACACGGCCTGCCTGATACTCACAGAACACCAGATACTTTCAGTTTAGCTATGTAGTACGGTAGTATTTATAAAATGCCTCCCCGGGCGACTGCTAATAACTGTACGACGTATTAGGACAGATAGTAATTTCTGTTCGTCCTGACATATTTAAGTCTAGGGTCTCTCATGATACAATACATTAAAAATCTCCGATTTCAACCCCACTAAACCATTACCTTTCCCACGAATAGTATGGATGGTAGGGTTATTTCCAGTGTGACTCCCGGATAATAATAATAATAATAATAATAATAATAATAAAAGCGAAGTCATCTCTGTGCACGCCATGAAGGCCCTAGGAGGGATGGAAGATGGAAACTTCGACTATCCGTAACATCGGTACTTAGTGGGGAAGAAAAGTTAGCTCTACGCTCGGTCGCCTTTGCACCCAGGAATTAATCTGGTAATCATTTTTGGTGTAGGCTGAGTGTACCTCCGGAAGTGAAACTCCCGTTTCTTTAATTTTTCGACTCCTGGCGGGGAGTCGGACTCACGTCGTTCCGGATGAACTAAACACGCCTTTACCACCTACGCCAGGCAGCCCCTGATAATAATAATAATAATAATAATAATAATAATAATAATAATAATAATAATAGGAAAACTGTCGTGCGTTATTCTAGTCGATTAATATTATTATTATAAGAAAAGCGCACGAATGTGCGTTCAATAGATTATTGGCCATATTAGTCTTTGCTATAATCACATAGAGATGTGTCGTTGTTTTTACATCTTGTGATGTGATATATGTCACAGAACCGATCGCACAACGAGCACTCACAGTTTTCATTTGAATTGTGATAAGACATATTTTTACATATTTTATGGTGGTACCCGTGCACTGCTAATTTCGATCCGTTGGATCTCCGCTAGGTGAGCTTCTACATTCTTTGTGGATGGTAGTGGTAGGTTTATCCTTAGTTCTTCAATAAGGAAGGGTTCTCGTGCTAGTTCGTATGTTAGGCGGGAACGCGTGTATTTTGAGAATCCCATTATGGTTTTTAGGAATTTTGCTTTAACTCCTTCAGTGGTGGCCAAGTCTTTCTTTGTTAGTCTTTCCCATATCAAATGGATTCCATAGGTGAGTATTGGTAAGATCTGTGTGTCGAATCGGCGCATAATTGTTTTTGAGGATAACTGCTGTAAATTGTTGATGTCGTACATGGCTTTCATGGCTGCAACTGCTTTGTCTTACCTATATGTGTAGTCTGAACGTCGCAGTAGTCTGTAAGGTTATTCCCAGGTATTTGAATGAATTTACTATTTCCACTATTCCGTCTTCGTATTCTACACTGTCGTCTGCTGCATTTCGTTCACTTTTCCGAAAAACCATCTGTTGAGTTTTTGTCCAGTTTATTTTCAGGCTGTTATTTCCTGCCCATTCAGCCAACGCTGAGAAGGCGTGTTGGAACTCTTCCTTCTTTGTTGACCTTGGATCATGTCATCTGCATATATGGAGATCACTGCATGCTTCGCTCTTTCTCTGATTGCTGTTGTTACATCCGCGGTGGCAATATTGAATAATATTTTGCAGGTCGCATCGTCTATGGTGATCCGGTTGTATGCCAAAATATTTCGTATTATAACTGTAAGGGGGTTTTGATTTCCAATCATAATTTGAAGTTTTGACATTAGTTTTTTCCTGTCTGATATGTCAAAGGCTTTTGTATAGTCTGTGAGGACTGCAAAGAATTTTCTTTTGTGAAGCTGCTGAGCTTCTTCTATGTCATTGAGTAGGTTTTGAATTGCATGCAAGGTTCCTCTTCTAAATCCAAATTGTTCCTCTGGCATTTTGGAGTCTAGTCGATTAATATTGTATTCTGCCAAGAACAGTGACGTCATTGTGATGACCTATGTCGAGTTCCTTTTAATATTTGTCTGCAACTGTTACAGCATCACGAAAAAATGGATGAATGGATTTTAATAAAACTTGGTATTTCAATTTAGAATAAGGTCGAGTAGGATTTTAGCTATAAGTTATCCAGAAAACAGGGGGTGCTTCAGAAGGAGCGTAAGGCATAAAATTCGTTGGCTTTACACGAATATAACTCATGGAGAATGTCTGTTTATGCCTTTTTCTGATACAGTGAATAATAAGGCAAATATCAGTGGCAGGCATGTGAAAGTTTAAGTCAAAGAACCGATAACTAGCCCTATAGACTGCAAAGAGTGGTGCTTTCGAGATCGTTCCAGCAACGTTTGAAAAGCTTTATATACCTGTCAGTTTTTTTTATATTAACCCGATATTTGGCTTCCTTTTATACCGGAAGGAGAAGATCAAGTCAAGATCAGCAATAATGAAAAAGAAAAGAAGAAAGAAACTGTAAAGGGCCACAGAGAGCAAGGAAGTGAGTACATCACGACAAGCCACTACCAGGGGAGACACGCCCACTTCAGTTTCTCAGAATCTGAGGGGTAGACAAAAATGTTATCATACACATGCTGATTGTCCAGTCAACAACGGATACTACAGCTACAGTAGTTACCGTATACTGTTCGAGAGAAATACTTTTTGTTGTTAGGGGTCACTTTTAACCTGCTACATAAAGAGATAAATAGCAGTTTAAAAAATGAAGTGTGATTATCTCCATCATTATAGCTCGAACGGTAAAATTAGGGTATCCACAAAGACGCACACAAAATGCTGTCACTTGCGTATACTAATTTATTTACAACTTATTTTTACAGTAACCACACATCAATAAACAACCATATTGAACGGTTCGCCAATGTAAGATGAGTCCACCAATATCTCTTTTTACGATTATCTTCATTATTCAAAATATCATTTAATAAAAGTAAACCTGCAACGCAACCGATTTGCACTGTATCCATTTCAACTCACTCACTAGATAGGGGTTGACTTCTCTCTAGGCGGGTCTGTTGCTGATCACAGGCCGCGTTTTGTCAGTCACGTGTAGATTGAAACATTTTGGCGCGGTCGGAGGCTGGCGAAACGCGGCGTTTTACCCGCTCATATAGAATAACCCTTATATCGATAGCCCGCGACATAGAAACCCCGTTGCCAAATTTCTTGTTTATATTCACCACGTGGTTAAGCTACCTCGCTGAACAAGTGTGCCTTGATGCAACGTTTGGTTCTGGAACATGAAGAGGCTGTTGATGCTGATGAAATGGGAGACCCAATTTTGAGGTCAGAGTTTGACAGAGCTGTGAGTGACCTCAATAGGAACAAGGCGCCTGGAATTGATGACATTCCCTCTGAATTACTGACTGCCTTAGGAGAAACCAGCATGGCAAGGTTATTTCATTTAGTGTGCAAGATGTATGAGACAGGAGAAGTTCCATCCGATTTTCGGCAGAATGTTGTTATCAGTGGCGAAGCTAGGGGGGAATCTAAGAGTCTCAGATTTCCCAGACGAAATACGAATAGTAAATTATTGATATAAGGCACGAAAATTATGTCTAATAAACTTAATAGACTTGACGGCTCTCCGATCTGCCGCGCTACTCGCAGAGCACTGAGCCTAGCCGTTGAGTCTGGCTTCAGCCAGACTCTTACCTTTCTGCTAGCGGGCGGGGCTTGTGCTGGTTGCTATGACAACGTATGACGTCATGCAGCGGTAAGTGCTCGCTTTGAAACCTAGCTGGGAGTCTAGTCTCCAAGTCTCGAGTTACGAGTTAATGTTTACGCTCTGATCTGTTGATCTGTGAAGTTTACAACTTATTAGGAGTGGTCTGTGTTTTGTGAAGAGTTGCCAGTATTTTTTAAATCCGTGTATAATGAATGAAAGTAATGATCTTATTACATACTTGCTTCGAACTCCATTTTCTTCTTTGTCTTTCGAAGAAAAATGTGCCCTGAAAGACAAGCGGCCACAGTCATTATTGAAAATTGTGCAAAAGGATGGAAACCAAATAAGAACTTTCCAGTCCCAATGGTATAAGGATTATACATGGCTTACAGCAAGTGTGACAGATTGTAAGTTTTAGTGTTACATTTGCATATTATTTGGAAGTGATAGTGAATGGAATGAGGGTGGCATCAGTACCCTAAAACATTTTCATAGAAGAGCACGTAAACACCAGATTTCAAAAAGACATATTCAGAACAGTGAGCGTTTTCTTCTTCTCGGCAGGAGTAGAATAGATCATGCGATATCAGAAGCGGCTTGTCTTGCAGCTCTAAAGCATAATGAGTTAGTAAATCATAATAGACGGGTTCTTGGCAGGTTAGTTCAAGTGGTGTGTTTTCTCGAAGAACAAGAACTTCCATTCCGTGGGCATGACGAGAGTAGTGACTCCGTAAATAAAGGTAATTACCTCGAGACCTTGGAATTGCTAGCACAAGAAGAACAATTCATTAGAAAGCATCTGGGAGCAACTTCAGGATTTAAAGGAACTTCTAGTGACATTCAGAATGAACTTATTGACTGTGTAACTCAAGTGATGAATGAAGAGATTCAGAAAGAAATTTCTATTTGTGAATTTGTATCAGTTCAGGCGGATGAAACATTAGATATATCTTGTCAGAATCAGATGAACATTATATTTCGGTATTGTGTTGGTTATAACGTTCAAGAGAGGTTTGTGGGGTTCTACGACGTCTCAAAAGATAAAAGTGCCACTGGACTGTCAGCCGTAATATTGGATGTCTTACGAAACCGGGGTGTAGAAAAGAAGTTAATATGTCAGACTTACGACGGGGCTTCCGTAATGGCGGGTTCTACAGGGGGTGTTCAAACTATCGTAAAGCAAGTTTGCCCACATGCAATGTTTATACATTGCTATGCACATAAGCTTAATTTGGTACTCTTGTATGGGGCAAAATCTATAAAGAAAGTGCGTCTCTTTACTTATGATTTGACTGCCTTCCATACATATTTCAGCAAGTCATCAAAGAGAACTCAAGTCCTAAGAGATAAAGGCTTTAAACTTCCCCCGGCATGTACGACACGTTGGAACTTCCACTCCAGAGCAACACTAACAATAGCATCCCATTTCAAGGACTTGAAAGAAGCTCTTACACACATTGTTGATAAAGATGAAGAATGGGATGGCGAATCTGTTAATGGTGCTATGGGACTGGTTAAGAGATTAGATGACCCTAATTTCCTCTTCCTGTTGTGCGTCTTCAACAAGATATTTTGCTACACGGATCATTTATTCAAGGTGCTGCAAGCAAAATGCACATCTAATGTAAATATCTGCAACCATGAGATAAAGCAAACCATAAATAACTTAAAAAATCTGAGAAATGAAGAAACAGTGAATGAATGCATAGACACCAGCAAAGCTCTCAATACCGCAATGGCAACAGAATCATTTGTAGTGCATTAGCATATAAAATAATTGATACCACCGTGGTACAGATGGAAATACGGTTCTGTGACTTTGAAAACTTCCATTTTGCAGAATTATTGGATGAGAATCAATTTAAGGCTTACAACACAAGTTTTCCCTCAATGAAAATGAAACAACTCCTGAAGATGTACCCTTTTTTCGAAAGTGAACAACTGACAAATGAACTTGTGAATGTGTACTCTGATGAAGTTAAACATCTACCAAATACTGCTAAAATATATGTTGGATAATGGTCTGGACAAGGTTTACGAACAAACAACACGTTTGGTTCGTTTAGTTCTCACATTTCCAGTGACAACATGTTCGAGTGAAAGAAGTATGAGTGCGCTAAAACGCATAAAAACCATCCTGAGGAATTCAATGACAAACAGTAGACTATGTAATTTAAGTACACTTGCGATAGAGAAATCTCTATTCCATGAACTGTCAAATAATCAGAGCTTCAGGGACCGTGTCATTGATGCATTTGCAGAGAGAAAGGAGCGCCGCATACACTTGCTGTATAAAAGAATTTAAGGTAAGCTTGAACAATATTCTTAGACTCCCCAAGTAATATAGCTAGCTTCGCCACTGGTTATACCTATTCCCAAGAAAGCCGGTGCTGACAGGTGTGAAAACTACCGCAAGTATCTCATGCCTGCAAAATTTTAACACGTATTATTTACAGAAGAATGGAAAAACAAGTTGAAGCTGAGTTGGGAGAAGATCAATTTGGCTTCAGAAGAAATGTAGGAACACGTGAAGCAATCCTGACTTTACGTCTGATCTTAGATGATCGAATCAAGAAGGACAAGCCCACGTACATTGCATTCGTAGATCTAGAAAAGGCATTCGATAATGTTGATTGGACCAAGCTATTTATGATTCTGAAGATGATAGGGATCAGATACCGAGAACGAAGAATTATCTACAATCTGTATAAAAATCAGTCTGCAGTGATAAGAATTGAGGGCTTTGAAAAAGAAGCAGCAATCCAGAAAGGAGTGAGGCAAGGCTGCAGTTTTCCCCTCTCCTTTTCAATGTTTACATAGAACAGGCAGTGAAGGAAATCAAAGAGAAATTTGGAAAGGGAATCACAGTCAAAGGAGAAGAAATCAAAACCTTGAGATTTGCCGATGATATTGTTATTTTATCTGAGACTGCAGACGATCTCGAGAAGTTGCTGAATGGTATGGATGAAGTCTTGGGTAAGGAGTACAAGATGAAAATAAATAAGTCCAAAACAAAAGTAATGGAGTGCAGTCGAAAGAAGGCAGGTGATATAGGAAATATTAGATTAGGAAATGAAGTCTTAAAGGTAGTAGATGAATATTGTTACTTGGGTAGTAAAATAACTAACGATGGCAGAAGTAAGGAGGACATAAAATGCAGACTAGCACAAGCAATGAAGAGCTTTCTTAAGAAAAGAAATTTGCTCACTTCAAACATTGATATCGGAATTAGAAAAATGTTTTTGAAGACTTTCGTGTGGAACGTGGCATTGTATGGAAGTGAAACATGGACGATAACTTGCTCAGAAAGAAAGAGAATAGAAGCTTTTGAAATGTGGTGTTACAGAAGAATGCTGAAGGTGAGATGGATAGATCGAATCACGAATGAAGAGATACTGAATCGAATTGGTGAGAGGAGATCAATTTGGCTAAATTTGACGAGAAGAGTTAGAATGATAGGACACATCTTAAGACACCCAGGACTTGTTCAGTTGGTTTTTGAAGGAAGTGTAGGGGGTAAGAACGGTAGGGGTGGACCAAGGTATGAATATGAAAAGCAGATTAGAGCAGATGTAGGATGCAATAGTTACGTAGAAATGAAAAGGTTAGCACAGGGTAGGGTGGCATGGAGAGCTGCATCAAACCAGTCTATGGACTGATGACTTAAACAACATCATCCGATGTGAAATGGGAGAAAACTTCTGTAACCACTTTTTAATTAAAGACGATTAGGAACACTGACATTTTCCGCATGTTTCATAGTGTATAGTGTACTAACTACACTCAGTTTCAAGGTCGTCCCGCTAGGTGCGCTAGCAATCAATGTCTTGCGATATCTCGCAAAGTGACGCAGTGTATTTGCTTAAAGTTATACACGTAACAAAATATTTAAATCTACAAAAAGTTCATAAACTATCAGTCAATGTCTCAATAAGGAAATCTACAAAAATTCACTTCAAACAGGTAATACAAACCCTAAAAGTAAACATTAAAAGAAGTTCCGGAGCAGAGCCGGGCGCTACAGCTAGTCAACATTATAACTTCTAAATAGAGGTTTTGAAGCTGTTAAATGCTTATGGATGGAACCACTCTGGGATTCATGTCGATTTATATCGATAGGCCGCGACCTCGAAACCCCATTGCCAACTTTCTTGTTTATATTCACCATGTGGTTGAGTTACCTCGCCGAGCGAGTGTGACTTGAAACGTGCCTCAGTTTCAGTTTCAGGACGAACCATTACCCTGCAAAAGAGATGGACAGACTACTATCTGGAAGGTACAGTGTCAGTGCCCGTTGGGATAATAATTGTTGTGCTACATGCCGGTACTTCAAATGGATTTCTCATGTAGCGATACTAACCATGAGTAATGTACGAACTGTCTGTAATATGCGTTCAGGTCCGAAAGAATTGAGAATTGCCATTAGAAGGTGAATAGTGTTACATTTGCCTGAGAACTGTGTAATAATAATGACCCCAGCAGTCCCGATTTACGGTAAGGCTCCAACAATAAGTAGCAAAATAATGCTGGTGTTGAGTGCAATACTCCTGAGACGTGAGGAAGAGAAGCGAATGTTCCGTGGAGAACTGCGTGGACAAATTAGTCATCTCATTAGAAGCTGACGTTCGTGACAGTGATATTAGTGGAGTATGGTATGGTATGTTCCTTCTGTAAACTTTAACCTTCGTCAGCCATAGGCGTCATTCTTTTTATTCTTAATAATATCTTCTCCTTTTATGTCATTTGTTGTTAATACACACAATGTTTCAGTTTATGTGTATTTAAATGCAACATGTATTCGCAACTCATTTGTTTTTCCCGATGTTACATGTCATAAGCAATATGTTGCACGAATATATCTTGCATCAGCTGTTAACATAGCGGCAGAGTAGAGGCCACACAGATTGAGTGTTGGTCACCTGGTTTGGGAACTGTCAATTTTGAATCTAAGTCGTTCGAAGCATTACTGACTGACTGTTGTTCCCAACGTGTTGGAAGTAGTCGGGTGGCTGTCGCCTGTTGGTGAACCAACAGGGGTATTGCATTCTTGTTTATTAGAAGTCCTCGAAATGTCCACCGTACGCCAGGATACACTCCTGAACACCCCACAGCATTGATTGTTGGACAATTTGCTTAACACCTTGAGTGCCACGTGAGACCAACGTTGACTCACAGAGATTAATGCCATTCGGGCCGCGTGAGTCCGCTGTGGACTCATGCGCACTCTCAAAGTCTTAGGCCTCGTGGTGCCATACTGTCATCACATTTGACATGGAAACGTATGTTAAATGAAAGTAGGTGGCCGGTACGTCATGAATCTATTCTTGGCCTGTCCATTTGCGAGTCTGATGTGGCACCACGTAGCCTGTACGTCACTGTAATATATCAACCACAATAAATAAATTATGGCATTATTTATTGTTTTCTGATCGTGTCATGTGTACAAATAACAAAATATTGTACGTTATAGTGTACTCATTGTTCATTGTCTCATATCAGGGTATATAGACAAATTGAAAACATAGGACAAAAAAAATTACATGAACTTTCTAGAAAAAATATTTGTAACCTTGTTTCATTCGCAATCACACCACACAATTGGTACACTTTTTGCATATGAATTTAAAGTATAACAAATGAGACTTTCTGAAGAAATATGATTCAAACTGTGTTTTACAATCACAATCACACTATAAATCTGTGCACTTTGAAGAAACAGTCCAAACAGAAGAAATTTTCACAGGCTGGTCATTTGAACTTAGACTGTAAAGTCTTCCTCATGGCATATATCCTTCTTGATTCCTGATGGATCTCTTCATAACAATTACTGCATCTCCATCTTCCCTGCCGGCCTACATCCTCCAGTCGGTGGGGTAATACCTGTTTCTTTGGTACTTGTGAGGGAATGTGAAAATTTTTGATACCGGTACCTGTTAACTGTTCAACAATGTCCTCTTTGAACTGGGTAACAGACATACTCTCATTCCCAAGTTGATTGGAAATATAGATGGCATTTACTATACTTGTGCCGATCAATATCTCTATAGCTATTTTTTGTACCATTTTACTCCGTCTCAGGGAAGTACTCTAGCTCTTCTTATAATCTGATAAATCAATGTACGGTTTGTATTTGTTATACTCTATAACACTCCGTGGTTTTTGCTCTTCACCATCCCTCCTCTGAATAGTGACCATCTCATCAGTGTGTTTAGTTGTCAAAATTAAGACGTCTCTTTCAGCTTGCCATTTCTGAACAACCACATCAGTGTTACTTTCCCGGGCTCTTGTCTTTCCTCTTGCTAACTTCTTTTAGTAACATCGGTTGGATTATACTTCCGATTAGATTTCATTGTTCCAAAGATAGAGTTTTATTCTTTAGTAGTTCATGAGCTAATGAGACAGACGTATACCAGTGTGTCAGGAAGGTGATAACTGTGCTAGGATACATGGTGACACATTGGTCTCACGCGGCCTATACAGCTGGAAGGTAGTGTCAGTGGCCGCGTGAGACCAATGTGTCACCACAATTTCAACACAATGTTATGACTACAATTTTGGCCCAAGGTGACTAAAAAGTACATTTCTGTAATAAGGTGCATCATTTTATACTCTATAGTAAAAAAGAAAGAATGGCCTGGATGGAATTTTTTTTACTGCATACGTGGCACTTAAGGTGTTAAACAATAACAATATTTCTAAATCTACAGGCATTATGTCAACTATGTTCCACGCGCTCGCGAAGTACCTACCGTACTACGATGCCCGTAACAATCCGCTTGACTCTAGACTTACTGGAATCCTGGATACGAACAACCCCCACCCCCACCCTATTATAGGCCCTGGTCATCCGTATGGGCCACCTATCTCCTCGAGATAGGTGGTATGTGAGCTACCGATACCGGTGCGCTTAAGCGCTCCTCTGTCGGTCATTATTTATTACTTGTATGTATGCGGTTTTAAGTAAGTAAGTGTTTAGTTAATTTATGGTCTGAATTGAAAGTTAAGATGGGGGGGAGGGAGAGTAAATTTCGGAATGTTCGTAACAGATTTGTTAAATTTAACCGGGGGCTTGAATGTTTCTTTCATGACGGGACTGACACAGTGGTTTAGTACGGGAATACGTCATATGGCTAGATTCAGCCTTGCCCAGTATTGCTTTTGTGATTACAAAAGGCTATGCCGTATATTTGGCGCTAATTTATCAGTGATAAATTTGATAGCAGGTGTTAGTTTGGTGTATGCAGCATTTATGGTGCTCCCGCCTCGGTTTCCGTTTTCCAGTGCTTTTAGGTTGAGATGTGATAGTTTGAGGCCAAGGTGTTGTGTTAAGGAGCGAGGTGTTAAATTTTAGGAAGTGAGAACTTTTCATGTCTTTTACTGGGCGGGAAGTAGAGATGGGGGAGGGGGGGCGTGGCGGGTCCGGTTAGGGCTTGTTTTAGAACGAAGTGATGGTTGGGGCTTGGTTTTGTCTGTTTTGGTTCGTGAGTAGGTTTAGGAGTAGGAATTGGAGTAGGTTATATGTACTTGGGTTTGTCTGGTATGGAGGGGCTGGAGAGGGTACTGGGTTCGATGGTGGAATGATATTGTGGGTGAGTAGGGATGGGGGTGGGTGTAAGTGTTTTTGAGGTGTCGTTGAAGTCTGTAGTGCTTCTTTACTGCCTATTTAAAATATGGGCAGCCAGGATACGAAGCTGCGTGACTGCCTTCGCAGTTCGCGCACTTCGGTTGGTCCCGTGGTACCGTGCATTCAGAATGATGGTGTGAGCCACCGCATCTGTTACAGCGGGCAGATTCTGTGCAGTTAGCAGCAGAATTATATAACTTCAGGCAGTTGAAGCATTGTGTAACTAGGTTAGGATAAGTAGGTGTGCGGGTTCGAGTTCGTGTGGTAGTATTTTGTGTTGTCGTTAGTGGTCGTTAGAGCTGTCAGCGGAGAGATGGCGTGGAATGACATTAGTAGACGAATAAGTTTGAGTGGCGTTTATAAAAGTAGGAAAGATCACAGTATGAAGATAAAGTTGGAATTCAAGAGGACAAACTGGGGCAAATATTCATTTATAGGAAGGGGAGTTAGGGAATGGAATAACTTACCAAGGGAGATGTTCAATAAATTTCCAATTTCTTTGAAATCATTTAGGAAAAGGCTAGGAAAGGAACAGATAGGGAATCTGCCACCTGGGCGACTGCCCTAAATGCAGATCAGTATTGATTGATTGATTTATTTATTGATTGATTGATTGATTGATTGATTGATTGATTGATTGGTGACCTAGGAAAAGGGTTGGCTCGCCTTTTCCTGGTCTGTGTACCTGAGTTACGTGTGGTCAGATTCTTAGCTGTTTCTGTGGGTAGTTCAGCTGTAATCCGGACTTCTGTTTGCGTTTGTGCTGGGGTTGGGGGTGGGGGGAATGGAGATGATAGTCGGAGTGTTGATGAGTAGGGAAGGGGGGTTGATTTGAGTTTGTGCTGTGATTAGGGGTCGTGCCGGGTTGGGGGGAATGGAGATGGCTGGGTGTGCTGATGAGTAGTGTAGAGGGGCCAGTTTGGTCAGCGGAGTCTGCGGTGGGAGGATGGATAGTGGGGGAATCATGTTGATTAGTTGTGTTTGATACCGGATTGACCAGGATAGGTGTAGGGATATCTATGTGTTGTAGTGAATTTAGAATGATAGGTATGGATTTATTCGGAGAGGAGTTACAATTGGCGGCTGATGATTGGTTGGATGGCTGTAATTACTGCTTGGCGAGTGACAGAGACGGGTTCTGGGTTCGTAAGGGGTACTATAAGGAAATTGCATTTTTGGGCTATTGGGAAAGGTGTGTTTTTCTTGGTGTAGTGGGAGGGATGTTCGTCTTCTTCCGGTTCTTCAGTTTCTCGGTGTAGTTTTCTTCTTCTTCTTCCACTGCTATCGATACTGAAGTTGGTGGGGTGGGTGAGTTGCTGTATTTTATGGCGAATTTTGCTAGCGGTTAGGTATTGAGAGATTGAGTGGGTATCGTCGGGATTGTTAAGGATGATGTGAACATGACTGTTATTTTCTAGGGTGCTATGAATTAAGTCAGTAGCTGGTGAAAGGGCTAGGGTAAGGAATGTTCTGGATTGCAGTAGAGTTTCTGAAGTTGGGTCTTTTATACCAGCAGTGATGTAAACAGAATAATCAGGGGGGAGGGCAGGTTTGGTTGAAGGTGATGTTAAGGGGTAGTGTGAAATCAGAATATGGGCCCCACCTCCTCAATCCACCGGGGGTGTCCATTTCTGGTGGGTGGGTGGGTGGGGGGATTTGGTGTATATGGTAGTTTGAATCTGGGTGGGGTGGGATAAAAAGCCCTGGAAGTGGTCAAACTCTTAGGAGAACCAGGTTCGTTGTTGGCGCTACTTGGTGGGCAATCGTAGTTTACGGATCACGCCGTAACAAGACCCCAGCAAACACTTCACCAAGAGCTTGACAAATTGCTTTCTTCTTTCTGATACGAGCAGCGTAACTGCCTTGATTCTTGGTGGCAGTTGGTAATTGTTGTGTTTGAATAGGCTGTGTTGCAGGTGGCCTATTCCCGGTGAGTAGGACCTCGCTGGTAGCTGGGTTCTGGAGCTTGGCTGGTAGTATTCGACCCAACCGAAGTCTCGCAGATGACGGCAGTGTAGCAGGTCTGCTCGATACGAGCGCTTGGCTGCGAATCATGTTCGGGTTCTGTTGTGTTCCCACCCTATCATAGCTACTAACTAAAACAGACGTAGCTCGTAAACGATCGACCATAGAGTGGTGGTGGTTATTAAGAGAAAGTACAACTATAATGCTCTCAGTCGCTTTTGTGATATAATTCGGGGTGAAAATGTGGAGCCTGGAACAGGTGGAAGCAACGCCAGGACTGAGGTAAAGGGCCCCGTGGTCGCCAACCCATTCTCCCAAGTTAAGAGCTCCTGGGGCCTCTTATAGTCGCCTCTTACGATAAGCAGGGGTTACTATGGGTGTTATTCTACCACTCCCCCCCACAGGGGCAAATCGACCGTAGGGAATATGTTCGTAGGGACCATTTGAAATAATCCACTGCCCGATTATTTCCCACATGTTTGGGAACATCCTGTATTAAACAGTTGAATTTTATGCTCTGTCTCTACTGCCATTCACCTCCGCTAGATGACAGTACTGCTGCCATTGTAGAAACTAACTCGTCGACGACGGGCACAAGCAGCTAATTTACAATATAACAGAAATAAAATCGAGATATTTCTGGGGACGGCGGCGTCTCTCTGTGTCCATCCTCATCTGACTGTTTCTTGAAAGTAGATCTGTTCACATCAAAAGAGAGCTGGATCGTATAGGTTTGCACGTGTAACAATTAGCTATGCTGGATACTGCATAAATCTTTCTTCGACTGTGGTGAAGTCATTATAGTGAACGAATGGGGATTGAGTCAACGTAAACAAAAGTTTGTTCGTTTATTTTGATGGTCGTGGGGCGGCGCCAAAATCCGTTGAGGCAACTTGAAGAGAGTGACCGAAAATATCCTGAGAGCAGTTACGAGGTGTACGTCAGTGTGTGCGTGTGTGATCGTTAGTTTGTGTGATCCTAGCATGCCACGGGACTTATCCTTCTACTTCAATAAGTTCGTGGCGGATCCAGAAGGTTCGATCCGGGACCTGCGACACAAAGCAGAGTGAGTACAGAGACCATGTGAATTAATTCGTTCGTGCCATTCATAGTTCTACTTTTATTCATAAACATACTTCTCTCACGTCGGCTGAAACAGTAAAAGTATATATAGAATTTAATACAATGCTAACACTACTCCTACTCCTAATAATAATAATAATAATAATAATAATAATAATAATAATAATAATAATAGAATGTATTTATTTAGTTATCATCTACAGGATAACCCAATTACAGATGATGCAATAGAAAACTAAATAACTAACTGCAATAAGAGAAAATGTACAGATAAATACAAATTTACGCTTACGTACAAATATATACTTTTACAGATTGTCTACGTACAGTATATAATACATACTACAGACTATTCACATAATAATTCACACATAATTTATACAATTACCATGTTACACCCCTGAGAAGGGCTTTCCGTATTGCAGTGGAGGGTGATGAAAAATGTCGCGTGACCCTTCTAGCTGATTTACGGTCCTAAGGGCTTGCATGAACCAAGATTTTCGTGTGTAACTGTCCTATATTTGAGCAGGCAGAATGTACATCTCTGCCTTATTCACCTGCTTGGAACATGAAGCGGAATCAACACCACTATAGCCGGACAGTCCATTTTACTGTTCAAACATATAGTTTGCTAACATAACGTTTGCACATTTTCGGGCCGATGCCAATGTATTCATTTCAAATAATAATAATAATAATAATAATAATAATAATAATAATAGACTAAATTGATCTCGGTTGGAAAGAAAGTTCAGAAAACTGAATGTCAGGTCGGATATACAAGGCTGGAACAAAGAAGACATTTCAAGCACTGCACCTTGGAACATATATTCTCCCAGAATGGTAGAATGTTTTACCGAGCGAGTTGGACGTGCGGTTAGGGGCGCGCAGCTTTGAGCTTGCATCCGGGAGATGGTGGGTTCGAACCCCACTGTCGGCAGCCCTGAATATGGCCTTCCGTGGTTCCCCATTTTCACACCAGGCAAATGCTGCGGCTACACCTTAAGGCCACGGCCACTTCCTTCCCATTCCTAGCCCTTTCTTATCCCATCGTCGTCATAAGGCATATCTGTGTCGGTGCGACGAAAGCAAATTGAAAAAGAAAGTAGAATTTTGTTATACTTCATCGCCTTTTCCCATTGTATTGAAGTTAGCACTTCTGCAGGTGGATTTGGCCTAGCTATCGGGTCGGAAGGTCTTCCTGACGCCAACCCAGCAATGAGGGATGTATTAACTACTGCATGTTTCTGTGGTGGTTGGTAGTGTGGTGTATTGTATGTAGACGAAGAGATGTGTATAAAATCGAACACTATCACTGAGTCCTCGAGTCAGAGGAATTAACCACACGCAGTTAAGAGCATTGGCCCGACCAGGACTTAAACCCTGGACCTTCAGAACCGTTGACCACCAAGCTGATCATTCAGTCAAGAAGCTGGAAATGGTAATGGTAATATACTAGGTGAAAAGGTGTAACAAAGCTAAGAAAGTGAGCTGGCAGTTGTCATTGGCGGCATTCAGTTAAGAAAGAGGTCAGCTCCCAGACGAAACTATCTATACATCAGACCGACTTTTCTGTACGAGAGCGAATGCAGGGTGGACACAAAAACATTTTTATTATTATCTGATTGCGTCGCACCGACACAGGTCTTATGGCGACGATGGGAGAGGAAAGGGCTAGAAGTGGGAAGGAAGCGACCATGGCTTTAATTAAAGTACAACCCCAGCATTTTCCTGGTGTGAAAATGGGAAATCAACGAAAGCCATTTTCAGGGCTGCTGACAGTGGGGTTTGAACCCACTATCTCCCGAATGCAAGCTGACAGCTACAGGACCTAAACCGCACAGTCACTTGCTCGGTACTCAAGTACGCAAGGTATCTTACTCGTAAATTTGAAGTAACAGGCACTGAAGTAGCGAGAAGAAAATGATCGGTGGTGCAAACAGGTGGGCTCAATACTCGAAATGAGGAGACAAAGTCTAAGTTAGGAATGAATTCGATGGAAGCTATACGTATAAACTGACTTCGGTGATTTGATGTGAGGTAAATGGAGAGGATAAGTTGTCTACGATAATAATAGACTCGGACATGGATGATAAGAGAACTGACGACGATGAATTGAGTCAGTTTTTAATTATGATTAAAACATAATGGCTTCAGTTCAACAATATTTATTCATAGATAGGAAAGGTAACAACTAAACCCCACGAACCTGCTACGCAGGCGTAGCAGGGGGAGAGGTGATACTCCCACGCGGCGCGTCCCAGGTGGCGGATAGGGGGGTCCTAACCGGCTTGCCGGCGGACTTGAGGGAAATAAAATACCTCTCGCGGAACAAACACACTACCCCCTGTGGGTGGGGGAGGCAGACGAATAATACACCCACGGTATCCCCTGCCTGTCGTGAGAGGCGAATAAAAGGGGCGACCAAGGGATGATTATATTAGAACTATGAAACTACTTGTGATCAGTACCACCACGCGGAGAACATCATGGGTCGCTTTTACTTGCGCGTAGTACCACTATATTAGGTACGAAATAGGTTTGCGATTAGTAGCACACAGGAGCACCGTGCGGTCGGCTTTTTCAGTACCTGTGATTAGTACCACCATATGAGCAGGACCATGGGATGATAGCTACCATGGTTCTGCCTTGCCTATGATTAGTACCCACTATATGAGGAACACCACGGGATAGCGGAAGGTCCCTGTGGTTAGTACTCTTATGTGATGAACACCATAGGGTTGCGTTGCCTGAAAATGGCGCCGCAATGTGAGAAAAACCATAGTCTGTATTATATGTCGAATTTCATAACTTGTGAGTAGTACCATAACGTGTGGAATACCGCGAGTCTCTGCTACTTTTGATTAGTACCGCAACATGACAAATACCGTGGTTCTACTTTCCTAGCGATAAGTACCGTTATGAGGGGCCGATAACTTGGATTTTGGACCCCCTTTAGACTGCAAGCATCCTCGATTCAGTATTATGCTCTAGCAGCAGTCCCTTGGTCAGTAATCCTATTGTTTTTCCGTCCGTTTCCATGAATGTAAGGTACTGCGGGTGGCATCCACTGATTGTTTTAAATTCATCTCCATCCATTCATTATTCGTCCTCATGTTTTGAATTCTGGTCAGTGGAGAATTTTGGGCTTTTAATTTGTCATTCCATTTCGTCTCATTTCGTACCATTAGGGGCCGATGCCCTCGATGTTAGGCCCCTTTAAACAACAAGCATCATCATCAACATCAATAACTAAACCATTTTATATTAAGTGTAAGGAACATGAGTAACAGGAATGAATTCGACAATAACGAGCTATTAACACAAGCTCTTCTCGCAGTCAGAATTTGATAGAAATAAACTCAACAGACATCGTTCGAACGCTTTTCGCTAAACACTAATCTGAATGTGTTTGAAGCAGCTTACATGTTCACTGGAATATTTTTTTAGAAGTGTTTTAACGTCGCACAGACTCAATTAGGTATTTCGGCAACGATGGGGTAGGAAAGGGCTAGGACCGAAAAGGAAGTGGCCGTGGCCTTAATTAAGGTACAGTCCCAGGATTTGCTTGGTGATAAAATGGGGAAACCCTGGGAATCCATCTTTAGGACTGCCAACGATGAGCTTCGAACCCACCATCTTCCGAGTGCAAATTCGCAGTTAAGTGACCCAAACCGCGTAGCCAACTCCCTCGGTAACACTGAAATACCGTATCAAATGTTTGACTTTATTAACCTAAGAGAAGAGATGAACCACTAACTATAAGAGTCTGTGCCTAATGATATGCATCAACATTTAATGCCCTGAATAGGAGACTCATTTCGCCAACATTATCCACAATATCTCAATATGTATAGGTACACTCAAACGCGCCAAAATTGGCCGTCGCAAGATGACTTTCTTTCAAAATCCTCCTATTTGAAATAAGATGTACATATTGTGCTGGCGGTAGAATTACGAGTGTCATCTCTTCGGACACGGCCTGTCCACAGTTTACGAGTATCCTCGCATTTCGATAGTGTATAAAATGCAATATTTCTTTACCGGCCAAATTTTGTGTGGTTGACTGAACCTATATGTTTCATATATATGTTAAAAATCATAAATACACTTGCCTTTTAATGAAAATTACTATTTTTGCCCGAGCCTAATTTCTAATCATACTGGGGAAGACTTCCTGGAGGAGGTCAAGTTTTTCAGTACGTAGTATGAGAAAGGCTATTAGACAAGTGGTCGGAGTGTCATTTTCCTATAAGTTACAAGTAGGAAGAGTCGGCTATATTCGCAGTATTAAAACAAAATTGCAAGTATGGCGCATTTGGAGACGATTGTCAAAATTACACTAGAACAACTAGTACCGGTACTTATGTTGTATTTATTTAGTACTTATCATCATAAAAATGAAATCCATTTCGTAACAGTGCTCAAGGTTTGATACAATTTATTGAATTATAATACAGTCTGTATCAGCGCACTTGTAAAATGAATGAATCCAGAACCGGCTTTTGGAACCTCTATTCTATCTTCAGTGGACCTATTACAATTTAAATGTTTAAAAATATACTAAAATTCACATAAGTGTCGTCATGATTTTTTCGTGTAACTGCTAATGCAGCATATTCGGTCATTCCTGTCACAAGTACAACTGTACTCAACACTTTAAAACACACGTATTATTATTATTATTATTATTATTAGAAAAAGAAAGGAAGATTATACATAAGTGAATAAAAGGGCACAAGATGAGAGATATGGAGGTCAAAGCCATGATTGGACCTGCCGGATGGCAGAACAACGTATTATTATTATTATTATTATTATTATTATTATTATTATTATTATTATTATTATTATTTACAGCGTTATGCCCATCTGTGGAGCGCGATAGAACTTATTTCACTTTCCTCCGTTCTTCAGTCCGTGATTTATTGGTCCTGGTATTCATTTTCTCAGCAAAATGATGGTTGTTGACTGCTTTTTTGAACTGGAGTCGATCTTGAACAATTTCCTGTGGGATGCCAGTTTCCTGAAGGTCTTTTTCTATTTCACTAAGCCAGTTGTTCTTGACTTTCATTGAAAAAGCTAGGTTGAGGATCCTTTTGGTGAGCCTGTCATTGTTCATTCTGAGAATGTGACCATAGAACTTTAATCACCTTTTCCGGATAGTGTTGGTGATCTTTTCAGAATGCTGATAAAGCTCCCAAGACTTTCGTTTCATCCAGATTCCCTTTGAGTAGAGTGGACCAAAGATTCTCCTCAATATTTTCCTCTTCTGTTTCTCTATGTCTTTAATAAGTGATCTGCCTCTAACGGTCAAGGTTTCCGAGGCGTATAGTGCTTCAGGTTTGATAACTGAGTTGTAATGTCGTAATTTTGCGTTCCTGGATATTGATTTTTGTTATAAGTGTTCCAGGTGAGTTAAATAGGCCTTCTGTAATTTTGAAATCCTCTCCTTATTTGCTTCACGATTCAAGCCTGATGGCTGAATTAATTTGATTAATTTTTTCGAAATTAGTCTTTAGAGGTTTCCCATCTACATAACGAGCGGACACCGAGCTCGATAGCTGCAGTCGCTTAAGTGCGGCCAGTATTCAGTATCCGGAAGATAGTGGGTTCGAACCCCACTGTCGGCAGCCCTGAAGATGGTTTTCCGTGGTGTCCCATTTTCACACCAGGCAAATGCTTGGACTGTACCTTAATTAAAGCCACGGCCGCTCCTTTCCCACTCCTAGCCCTTTCCTGCCCCATCGTCGCCATAAGACCTATCTGTGTCGGTGCGACGTAAAGCAACGTTTAAATAAATAAAAACATAATGAGCGGATCCTTCCATGTACTGAGTTTATTTTTCATGCGATATTTGGAATCCAGTCTTGGCTGCAATTTCATGAAGTTTTACAAAGACCTCAACTGCTTCTTGTCTGTTGCTAGAGATAATAGCTAGAGCATGTGCGAAGGCCAAAGACTGCAAATGCATTTTATTTTTGAGTAGTCGACCAATAGTGTCATTATCCCATGTCCTGATAACTTTTACAAGAACAAATTGAACAATAACGGGAATAAGCCATCTCCTTGTCGAAGTACTGTGGTATTATCAAAAGGGTGTCCGACTCGTTGGCTGAACGGTCAGCGTACTGGCCTTCGGTTCAGAGGGTCCCGGGTTCGATTCCCGGCTGGGTCGGGGATTTTAACCTTAATTGGTAAATTCCTACGGCACGGGGGCTGGGTGTACGTGTTGTCATCATCATTTCATCCTCATAACGACGCGCAGGTCGCCTACGGGGGTCAAATAGAAAGACCTGCACCTGGCGAGCCGAACACGTCCTGGGATATCCCGGCACTAAAAGCCATACGACATTTCATTTTTTCATCAAAAGGGTCAGAAAGTTATTATTATTATTTTGCTATTTGTTTTACTTCGCACCGACACAGATAGGTCTTATGGCGACGATGGGATAGGAAAGGCCTAGGAATGGGAAGGAAGCGGCCGTGGCCTTAATTAAGGTGTGAAAATAGGGAACCACGAAAAACCACCTTTAGGGCTGCCGACAGTGGGGTTCGAATCCACTATCTCCCGCATGGAAGCTCACAGCTGCGCGCCCATAACCGCACGGCCAACTCGCCCAGTATATTATTATTGTTGTTTTCACCACCAGCCAAACTGTCACCGGCCTACACTGGGCATAGCCACAGTACAGTTACATTTCAGTACTGCGGATTTAGCCGAGCTTCCTCTGTGCTGTACATCGAAGCTAACGGTTTCGTGCTGTAATAAAACAGCTCACTTCTCTGCTCCCAAGTCTGTCAGAGTATTCCGAGTGTTAAGGATAATTGAGGAGAAAAAAGGAAAAGAGGTGGGGGAGAAGGTTGGGGTGATTCTTCTTCTTCTTCTTCTTCCGGTGCCTTCGCCTCACAGAAGGTTGGCGGCCATCATACAGCAATAATGCCTATGTTTTGTTTCACATGTTCGTACTGCTTTAGTAATAATAGTATTTGCTTTACGTCCCACTAAATACTTTTACGATTTTCGGAGACGTCGAGGTGCCAGAATGTTGTCCCGCAGGAGTTCTTTTACGTGCCAGTAAATCTACCGACACAAGGCTGACGTATTTGAGCACCTTCAAATACCACCGGACTGAGCCAGGATCGAACCTACCAAGTTGGGATCAGAAGGCCAGCACCTCAACCGTCTGAGCCACTCAGCCCGGTAACCTGCATTATTGTGGATGTCGAACTAATGTCGAAGGTTCTGCGCCCAGGATAATCATCTGTATCCGTATCAACGTTCCCCTTCGATCTGGCCTTCCATGTTCAGATGTACAAAGGGCACTAGGAAAGTTTTGCAATACACAGAAACGGTTGGCTGGACACCCCTGTTATGGTGAGGGATGAAAAGAGGGGTGAAAACCGGTCTAGAAGACAGCAAGGCGCGACCTTTACACCAGTTGTTACCAAGCAGTGGGATTGAAAGCAAGTTGTCAGTGTGGTCTAAAGGTGAATATCGTGCAATTATCCGCTACAATTTTGCTCGTGGATTAACTGTTGACCAGTGCCTGGAGGAATGACTCCTGTGCTGGGGAAAGACTGTTCACATCGGACAACAATTTTCCCCTGGTACAAAGAGTTCCAGAGGAGAAATTTTGGGGTTGAAGACGATCCTCGTTCTGGGCGTCCGTCTGAATCAGTGACTGAGGAAAACATTGAAGCTCTGAGAAAAATGTTGCAGCAAGAGAGGCGGTTGACATATCGGCAGGTAGAAGAGACCCTCCACAACCTTGCACCAGCTATCCATTCAATTCTACACGACCATCTCCATGTTTGAAAGGTTTGTTCCCTTTGGGTGCTCCATTCACTTTCAGAGGAACAAAGGGCACATCGAGTGAAATGGTGCCGAAAAATGGTAATAAAACAGTTTGAAGATGGGACTTCGCGTAACGTCAATAGCATCGTTACAGGTGACGAAACTTGGCTTTATTATTACGATGTCCCAACAAAATCCCAAAACATGGTGTGGCTGTTTGAAGATGAGAGTACTCCTGTGACTGTGCGAAAGTCAAGGTCAGTGAAGAAAAGGATGATTGCAGTATTCTTCACTAAACAGGGCATCCTGACTCACGTTGTGCTAGAAACACAAAGGACAGTTCCTGCGAAGTGGTACAGTGAGACTTGTCTGCCTCAGGTCATCCAGACTCTCAAGCAGCTCCGTCCAAGGTCGCTTGGCTTTTGCATCACGACAATGCTCCAGCACATCGTGCTAATGTAACAATGGATGTTCTTGCCAGATCAGGGTTGACTGTGCTTGATCACCCTCCATACAGTCCTGATCTTGGTCCTTGTGAAATGGCACTCTTCCCAGAAGTGAAGATGAAGCTGAAAGGGCGGCGTTTTGCATCCGACGAGGAGCTTCTGGCATCATGGGATCAAGAGTGTGAAAATGTAACCGAAGAAAAGTGGCAGAGTTGGTTCAGTGACTGGTTTCGACGTATGGAGAAGTGTATTTAGTGTGGTGGAAATTATTTTGAAAAAGTCTAAAGCGTTCACTCACATTGCAAAACTTTCCTAGTGCCCTTTGTATCAGGTTGTATCTGTCATTTCAGAAGGTGTGACCGAAATAGGCTGTTCTGCGTATTGCGAGGGTTACAACTTCATTTCATTACATTTCAAAAGCCTTCAGTCGGTTCATTGACGAAGCCTCTAGTGCCCAGCCTTCGAGCAGCACCAATATCACGTAACACTTCACAACACGCCAGCGAGATACCAGTGCCTAAAATACATGGAAAGTCCATCAATTTATGTGCAAAAATCAATTATAGTTGTGAAACGCAACAGAATGTTACGGGAGATCAATCTGTTTGTATTGGTGTTAAAATAATAACTGTTATCAGTATGTCTGTATGTCTCCATAGCTCCATAGCTCTGAACACGATCAGAGTGACGCATCATAGACTATTCGGAACAGTACGGACCGTTCTGAGTGTGTGGTCTTAATGTGAAAGTGTTCGTCGTGCGTTCCACTATTCTGAATCGAAGATCCATTTCAATGATATAATGCGACTTGAGGCTGGCCAAAGTATCATTATTATTATTATTATTATTATTATTATTATTATTATTATTATTATTATTATTATTATTATTATTGTTATTATTCGTTGGGGCCATATAGAACCACCTTAAGTCTTGTTATGTTTGGCAGTTTGGCTTCGCTTTCTTTTGAGCCCAGAATTCCCTCATTCTCTGTGAATGGGCCAGTTTGCGTTCCTCTGTTCAGGGGGTACCTTCTCTTCTTTTCGGTTGCTTGTCTCGGTTTAGCCTATTCGTCAGTATGTTTTTGCGGAAGATATCTCTATTGAAGGAGTCTTCGGAAATTTATATGCAGCATTTGGAGGCCTTATTTGGTGTTCATAAACCAGGGCATTGTGGTTTTGGATTTGGAGTCAAAATTATTATTATTATTATTATTATTATTATTATTATTATTATTATTATTATTATTATTATTATTATTATTTTACAGTTTGCTTTTTGTCGCACCGACACAGATAGGTCTTATGGAGACGATGGGGTAGGAAAGGGTTCGGCGTGGGAAAGAAGAGGCCATGGCCTTAATTAAGACACAGTCAGCTTTTTCCTGGCGTGAAAATGGGAAACCACGAAAAACCATCTTCAGGGCTGTCAACGGTGGTGTTCGAACCCACTATCTCCCGAATGTAAGCTTGTATCATTTCCAGGATCTCGCAGAAAATCTTAATAAGAGAACTTGCCATCGTGTTCCCACCGATTCGATTTTCAATATACGCGCAGGTCATGGCGAGATTTTTGCCGGTTCAAATAGTAAGGTACAATTCGCAACCAATTCCGAGAAAATGGAATTTAAATTTTTCAAAAGTGCTTCACAAGATCAACATACTACACAATCCTGTAACGCTATAACGAACGCGTACCACAACGAACAAGCGTTCCTCTTTACAAACTCGTGATACACGGTTCGAAATTTCACCACCATAGTGTTTTTATTTGTTGCGATGAAAGGATTAAAAGCTACTTGTGGATGTGGAGACGTGCCCTTTGTTCGGTGTGCCATATGAATGACCATTTATATTGTTTTAATGACCAGTGCCATCCTGATTCATTTAGCAACCTGTAATCGCAATAAAGCTTTTACAACGGCCCATACCCTATTATAAATGGGCAATAACTCTATCGACGACGTGTTAAAAAGATTTTGGCGGCCAGTATCCAGTATTCTGGAGATAGTAGGTTCGAACCCCACTATCGGCAGCCCTGAAGATGGTTTTCCGTGGTTCCCATTTTCACACCAGGCAAATGCTGGGGCTGTACCTTAATTAAGGCCACGGCCACTTCCTTCCCACTCCTAGCCCTTTCCTGTCCCATCGTCGCCATAAGACATATCTGTGTCGGTGCGACGTAAAGCAAGTAGCAAAAAAAAAAAAAAAATTGTAAATGCATTGGTCATAATCCCTCACCCAAACATAAAACCAAAACGACTCACATGCTGGATATTCCATTGTGATATTAAACTCGGATTTCTTGAAACAATGGTTTCAGTATAAGGTACTCGTAATTTAAATGCATAACATCCAATTTCCCAGAGACAATCAAAAGATAATACGAAAATTAGTCGACCAAGATTGACAAATACGGTGCATATTATTTAATGTGCATGTAAGGTAAATAGCATTGCAAGTTATAAATTTCATTTCTTGTACGTATTGAAGATCTACTTATGATACAAAATTATTATCATTTTATTATAGACCACCTATTCATTACATAATAAGCTAATGTGGAATTACATTCTTAATAGATTGTTAACATGGTACATGTTTCGCTCCTTTTAGGGAGCATCATCAGCCAGTTAACATTTACTCAAGATTTAATAAGATCACGAACATATTCTGTTGAGTTAAAATACGCTTCACAAGCATGAGTGACAATTTCAAAAGTAAATAACGTACAAACCGAACGTTAAAACAAATCCACGAAAATACAACGGAGGCGAGATTCGACTCATGAATAACAAGCTCTTGAAGCTGAGTGAGAGCTTGCTTGTTGCGCAGCGTATTCATTTTGGAAATATGTCCCGTACATGTTTTGTGAAGCACTCTCGAAATATTCAAGTTTCATTTTCTCGGAACTGGGTGGGAGTTGCGGCTTGCAATTTGAACCAGTGAAAGTTCTTGCCTTGGTCTCAATGTATGCAGAAAATAGGTCAAATTGATGGAAACACGTTGGTTAAATCTCCTTGTGGGAAAAATGCCAGACGATCCTTCAACAGTGCACATCGAAGAACCAAAAACGGCAAGAGTTGGCTCTGTCAGACGACGCAGTCGGAGGACAGTAGATTACCTTGATGGAGACCCCAGAAAGCCATATATTTGATATTTCGGAGATGCTGAGATACTGGAATTTTGTCCTGCACGAGTTTTTTATGTTGCTTGGAATAAGTCACAAAAGTCACCGCGGTGCCAGTCTAACCAATTAAACTTAATTCTCTGGTCCTCTCGTAATCCGTCCCTTAGATGTGTGATTCTCGCGGTGGCGGGGGAGGGAAAGGGAGAGGTCTGAATAACTCAGTGGCTTAGCTCCTGCCCTTCCACCCGGAAGTCTGAGCTTCGGATCCCTGTCGATCCTCGGTTGATATTTTCATGTCAAAAGTCGCGTGGCATCAGGAAGGGCATCAGACCTTAAAACCCCCAGCCAAAACCAAAATGATCCCAGCGACCCCTGAAATACGTGGGATAAACTGAATTTTTTTTTGCTAGGGGCTTTACGTCGCACCGACACAGATAGGTCTTATGGCGACGATGGGATAGGAAAGGCCTAGGAGTTTTGAAGGAAGCGGCCGTGGCCTTAATTAAGGTACAGCCCCAGCATTTGCCTGGTGTGAAAATGGGAAACCACGGAAAACCATCTTCAGGGCTGCCGATAGTGGGATTCGAACCTACTATCTCCCGGATGCAAGCTCACAGCCGCGCGCCTCTACGCGCACGGCCAACTCGCCCGGTAAGAAAGTTTTTAGCATGTATGGTTCTAAAGTCAGACATCTCCACATATCAGTTCACTGAAGCAATTTCCAGTTTTACCATAAGACTGTGCCAAGTACGATTGGATGGCCAAAAACCTAGCTGCAAGCTTGCAGGTTTTTGTAACTGTTCATATCGTGATCGTAGCCAAGGAAGCTCCATTTATTTATTTATTTATTTATTTATTTATTTATTTATTTATTTATTTATTTATTTATTTACCTTTTTGCAGAATACGGACCACAGTTCGTTTTTAAAATCCTACATGCATTCATTGGGAGTCGAACAACGGCCATCGAATTCCATTTTGTTCTCCAAGTTGTTTTCAAAGAGTCCCTCGCCTGTCAAATTGTAATCGGACTCCTCTGTTTCCATAGGTCCGAGGCTTGCTTCAAATATTCTGAGCTTGGTAAGATCTGTAAGGGAGGATGCTAGCCTACTTACACATTGTCCCAGTGAGACTCTCTCCTCTAACGGCTTTGGAACCACTGGTGGATTGTAGTCCTAGCCACCTGAACACAAGTAGGGCCATGACTCAGAATATGTCCGGGATGCATTTTTCTATTGTATAGCAACTGGTATCCCGACTCTCACGACCATTTACTAGGCTACTCAGCCGTTGCTCATGCTTTACGAACTAGGACGTGACTACACCACGAGCCATCTATTCCCTCAAACAGTTTTTATTCTGTCATATTATTATCAGTTATAACTACGACAGTTAATAAGCAAAGCAATCTCCGACCAGATCATGAAAGCCCCTGAAGTAGTGGAAGACAAAGGCTTCTACTTGCCTTAACTTCGGCACTAACAAAGGAAAGGCGCGTACCGGGGAATCGCCGATCTTACGTAAATTTTGCACACACGTTAAATGAGCCAAGAATAACACAATTGCTAAAATCTTTTTTCGGAAAATTAATTCGTGCGACCTTCAGAAAGCGTTAAAATTCGTATGTTTGAATTGGCTCGCTCTGGCTACGCAGTACTGCATCGCGTGCTGGGTTCACTGGTCGACAGGCCACTACTTCATACCCTACCCGCGACTCGCACTGTCCAACAGCTGATTTGAGGCCACGCTGACATAGGCTTAAAAAGGAAGGCTGTTCAATATTGGAGAAGAGGTAAGCGGAACAAAATTCCATCGTGTCAAAGAAAATATATATATATTTGTGCGAAAAGCAAGTAAAGAACAGCGCTGCGACAAACTGAGGGAAATAGCCCGTACTGTCAGATATAAATCGATTTTGCCCATCGAAATAATGAAATAATTCATGATTTGATCATCCAGCAGTGGGCTAGATGAAGAACAATGCACGGGGTTTAAAGCATGTTACACGTGGGTAGGTAAGTTCAAGAAAAAGCAGACCAACAAAGAAGTAGAAAACTTGGCAGCAACAGAAATATTCCTATAAGTTGAACGTGTGAACCAGTGATCACAGTTGGTTCAGCCTAGAGATGTGTACGGGAAGGATATTGACTTTAAAAGGGGGAAAAATCAATTACCGCCGCAGTTCAATCTCTGGTGTCACCACCCACAGTTATACCATAACGCCAAGAGTTACCGCAAGTGGTGAACTCATAGGGTCTTTTTGCATCACTTTAAGAGTCAAAAGGTCTGTTTCGTAAGACGGTGAAAAAGAACATGTTTTCGCAGGAAAATATTCATGTCGGTTGCACTGAATCCGCAAAAATGTGATTTATACAAGTGAACGGAATGGTTTAATGACATATTCAAGCAAAATATACCGTCCGGTAAAGTTGCGCACATTCTGGATTCCTTTTCTGGACATAGGTAAGGTAAGGGGTTGTTCTGCCCGAAGGCAGGTCCGAACCTCCGCAGAGGTATTCCTGAGCCGGAGTTTACTTGCGGTAGGTTGGCCAGTTCCTTTCCGCTCCTCCATTCCCTTACCCCCCCCCCCCCCCACACACACACACACCAACAGCGCGTGGCAACCCATCCAACTCCTGACAACGCCCAATGTTGCTTAACTTCGGAGATCTCACGGGATCCGGTGTTTCAACACGGCTACGGCCGTTGGCTTTTCTGGACATAAATCTACACAAAATGAAGATACCGTACAGTTGATGACGATCCCTCCTGGTGCCACAGCCTACTGTCAACCACTAGATGTATTAGATTATCTGACACTGTTCGATTATTTAATTTGGATGTAGATTAGTTGACACTGTTCGATTATTTAATTTGGATATTGTTTTGGCGCAGAGGAACACCATCTTAACAATCTGACATACCACCAACTATCGTCTCCTTGTTTTCGTCCCATGTGGCAATACGCCTGGTACCGAAGTCAGAATTGTCCGGAAACCCGGCAGCCTTTGAGCATCCTGTGTAATACTGCTTTGACAGCGGTGACTTGCCCAGATCCTCGCTTCCTTAGGTGAGGTTGGTGTAGAACCGCTTTGTGCTCTCAACATTACTATCACGAGTATTACTGTTGCAGAAACAATAAGGAGTAACTTGCTTTCGTGTGTAACGCCCCTTGTTATACCGATTAACCTTTATTTTCACCCTAACAATCTTATTCTATTACCTTTATTGACCCACAATCAATGCAGGAATGAAATGAATTATCTTAATGCCGCTGCATCATCTTCGCGACGTTCTACGCAATTATTAACGGAATAAGAAAGAAGACCAGTGGCGCGGTCCAATGACGAGTGAAACCAGCAAGCACCGCAGTCCTGCGTACCCAAGCGCGCCAATTCAAACATGAGAACTTGACGCTTTCTGTAGGTCGCATAACCCTTTCAGACCTGAAAGAAAACTGGCGGTGTGAATTTTTGTTTGTACGTCAAAAACTGACTAAAATGCTCTTAAATACATATATTTTTAGTTTATTCTACAAAATAAAAATTAACATCTGAAAAAAAGCACCCACACAATTGTGCGTGTCAGGACTTAACTTCACTACTTACAAAAAAGAAAAATTACCTCAATGTATGTGAATATACATATGTACATGATCAAATGTTCTATTTTACAGTGGGGAATAATTTAAAACAATTAAATCTTCGTTCAAACACAAGTAAACGTTACATTTTCTACATTGAGGAGGAGTTTTGACATTACTGCCCTTTTGGCAGCAGCAGCAGCTTGTCGTCAGACCTGAATGAAATTTGGAGGTGTCAAAACGTCAAAAACTTACTCAAATGCTCTCAAATACATGTTTTTACAGTTTATTTTACAAAATAAGAACTATCGGCTTAAAAACAGAACCCACACAATTGTGCGTGTCAGGACTCATTCACTACTTGCAAAAAACAAAAAATTAAAAAAAAATCATCTCAGTACATGTGAATATGCAGATGTACATGATCAAATGTTCTATTTTACAGTGTGGAACGATTTTAAACAGTTAAAATCTTATACATTACATTTCTCATGTGGATTACGAGTTTTTCTTTCTCGGTCCTTTTTGCGACAGTACCCAGCACTCCTGCATGCATTGGCTGTAAGGAAACCTAGCCCGCACATATGTGCGTATCAACATTCAAAACCTCATGGTATTACGTACGATGTTGAAAGTTCACAATTTACGTTCGCTACACAATCTACACACTTCATAGATTACATTCTGATATTCAGTAAAGCTTCTAGATTAATATGAATGCAATAAATAAATACTTACTTTAGGCATTACTGCTTCCCGCCATATTGCTAATGAACTGTATTTTTAAACTCTTCTTCCTTCCCCCTGGTGGTCAAGTACTAAATAAAAACAGCTGAAGTACATGCTAAGTGTCCCGCACAAGCACTGCAGTCCGGTCTAGCGTCAAGAAAACGTCAAATAAGCTCAGATATAAATAAAATACGAACCCGCACAATTGTGCGTACACGGTCTGAAAGGGATAAATTAATTTCCGGAAGAAATGTTTTGGCCGTTGTGTTATTCTTGGCTCATGTAACGTGTGTACAAAATGTACGTGATTCCTCGATACGCGCCCTTCCCGTGTAACTGGGATAGAGCGTTTATCTCTACGGTCAGCTGCCTTTGACCCCAGGATTTAACTTGGTACTCATGTTTGGTGCAGGCTGAGCGAATCCTAGGGCTATGCGCCTCTCCAGAAGTGGATGTCTCTTCTCTAAATCTTCTGACTTCCTGACGGGGAATTGAATCCACGCTCTTCTGGGCAGCCCCAACGACTATGTCGGTATTGTATCTCAAATACAGTACTTGTTTGAGAGACATTTCTGGAAGACAATATACCTTAATCCCTGCTTAGATTTAGTTTCACAGAAACGCATGTCTGTATTGTTCCAGGGAATGGTTAGGCGGTGGTAGAGGAGGTGATGGTGGTCCAGTTCACCCGCTTGCTCGTCACACGTTTGGTGGGTTCCACACGTATGGTACCTATCGTCTGCTGAGCCGCATCTTCCAGGGAGGACGGACAGGTACGGGTGATGTCTTCAATCCAGCCCGCGCCGTTTTCAATGTAAGTAAAACGAAATGCACACAAACCATACAGAATACAGAGATAGGGAATATGTCAATATGGTTCTATATAAACTTATGGAGTGCCACGAACCGAGTTACTGGAAGTGTAGAGAAGCCTTTTCGCTCAGTGATGAAGTTATTGGATAGAGATTTTACAGAATTTTAGATCTCAGGTACGCAGATAGTCTAACTCTTTCCAGCCCAAATTATTTCGAGTGCTGGAAAAAAATACTTTTTCATGAAGCACTACTAAAGTTTTCATCTCTGAACATGGCGCGACCATTATTAAATAATTTCAGACTTCCTTTCGTTTAAATATTACTTACGTCATGTGTCATCATATGTCCTTACGAAAGCTCTTCAATTCTGTGAAACGGAAATATAAATTAAAATCCTATAATCGAAATGTCCAACTGATAAAATATATTCTTGGTTATAGATCACAAAAGGAGGCTAAGGAAACTGCTACAATGGAGAAATGTAGAATAAAATAGAATGCAAAACCATACGGGACAAATGTTTGATCTTACTAAATCAGGGGAAAGATTTTTTCTTTTTGCTAGTGGTTCTACGTAGCATCGAAACAGATAGGTCTTATGGCATGGCGACGATGGGATAGGAAAGGCCTAGGAGTTGGAAAGAAGCGACCGTGGCCTTAATTAAGGTACAGCCCCAGCATTTACCTGGTGTGAAAATGGGAAACCAAGGAAAACCATCTTCAGGGCTGCCGACAGTGGGATACGAACCTGGGGAAAGAATCCGGACACCGAAAAGATAAGCAGAATTTGCCACTTGGGTACTTCACATGAGTGCCATTAAATAATTATTGGCGTTAGTTCAACTAATAATAACTAAACAATATGTACACAGAATCTTTTCTCTCCATTTAAGAACATTTCAAAATAAATTCAATGCAATTTACATCAATATAGTAGATAAATCATGAGGTTTTAACAGTAGCATCTCCTCTATAACCTGCTAGTCTTGAAAACGCTACTGTAAAAGAATATACATTGCTTACTTTCTGAGCTGCTCCAGTTTTACCAGCTAGCTCCTAACACCATAAGCTAAATTATCATGATGTCACATGGCTTCTTAGTGAATTAATAAGAGCCTCTCATTTTCGTGAGTGGATTTTTCAAGAATTCTTATCAGTTGTAAGGTGGATGCTATATGAGTGTTTTCTAATGTCTATTCCATGACTTACGAGAGCTTTACAGTCGCAACATATAGCGAATTTTATTCATTTTATCATTTATTAAGGAATTTTAATGTAATTTACTATCTTTTTGCGAATTTTTGCATAATTCACCATTGATTTTGCAATTTTGAACAAATTTCGCAAAGGAAACAGCGATATATCGCATAACATCATTCACATATCGGTCGGGTGGAAATATTTCGATATCGATATGTATATTATTATCTTGAAGTTTGAGACGTCCGGGATGTTCCGTCTTCTCTACATTGGTCTATGAATTTGAGACCTGGACTCTAAAGAAAAGGTAAATGGACACATTAAATGCACTTGTGATGTGGACTTGCAGAAGGATGTTGCGGTTCAGTTAGACAGATAGGGTAACAAATGATGAAATAATGAAAAGAATGGGCAAGAGAAAGGAAATATTAAATACTGTCAAAACCAGAAAGCTGTATGTGATGCGCGGAGAAAAAAATCATCTACTGTAGCTAGTCATTCGCGGGAAGATGCAAGGTAAAATAAGACGAGGAAAAAGACGCATTTCTTGGATTGATAATCTGAAAACTTGGCTCAACTCTTCCACTATTGAGCTGTTTCATGCTGCAACATCTGAAGCAAGAATCTCTGTGATGATAGCCGACCTGAGAGGACGTTTCACTTGAAGAAGTTCGAGTTATCGAAACTGATTTCTGAGCTATCTAGCGTTTTTACTACGTGTACGGACGTTGTGCTTGGAACTGTACTGAATGTTTAGTCTTGATCTGAATATTGTTAAACATGTATTCATTTTTGCGCGCGCGCGCGCGCGCGCGCGTGTGTGTAATTTGGGTACCATATAACTTAGAATATATCAAATGATGTCCAGACGTGCGTTTGAATCTTTTCAATAAGTTTCTTCCTTATATGTTTTGATTGGAACAGTTAACCGTTTTGCATATTATATTTCTCTATTCTCTATGCTGAAAGGGTTCATTTCTGAGCAGAATTTATGTTAAAGTACCATAGTGAGTTTTCTAGTATTCTTGGAAACCCACACCCATTGCCATTGTTAGTATTGTTATTACTACCTCAGTTCTTATCTTGCCCAGAACGCCTCATTTTGGTGCCGTGGACGGTTTTTGCAGTTTACGTCTAATTATCTCAGCTTATTTAACGACTTTATTTACAGCTTTACACAGTCTTCTATTTTTTTAAAATCACCTTTTAAGTTTCTTTACACTGATAATGAAGCATTTTACTCACCACTTTCTAGGATCTCTATGAATGAATTATAAATGGTCTAAAACATTCAGAAATTTCATGATGCCATATAGCACCACTGGGCTGGAAATACTTAAGCTTTCTGATCTGAGGCACATTCTTGCTTTAAGCACGCCATGTCTAGCTGAAGGAATACTATTTAACTACGACTACTTAGTAAACGAAAGAAAAGAAGGGAAGTTCATCTACGGCTTGGGAGAATCGCACCAAAATGCATCTTCTATCAGTAGCGGTGACTAAGGGGGACGAGGGGGGTGGTCGCCCCCCCCCCACTTTGTAGAGAAAACATTACATTTTTATTCCATTTTAGCCGGCTGAAACTAGGAATTATAAAAAAACAATTTGTGCACATTTTTAATTATTAACAAAATTATTATCGAAAATACGCACAAAATGTCGTTCGTCGCGGCTAAGCGATTTGTATAGCGCCACAGCAAGTAATGGAGACTTCGCAAATGCTGTGAGGAAGGGTAACAGGGGTATATTTTTTGCCAAGGTCGTGGACACTGAGATATGATTCACCTGCTTGCCACGTGCAGTCGTCAGTCTGGCAGTCTCTTTAATATTGTCTGTTAGTTTCTTAGAGTGTAGTCAAATACTAATTGATTTTTCAATTTTATAATTACGCCGTACTTCTATTTAATTGTAATACCTGTGTAATATTGTTTCTTTGGTGAAAGTTTTATTGCATGTTATTGAATAAAAATCTCAAAAAACTAATGTTGCCGCACTTAAGTTAGTAAACCGTCAACCTTTACCTCTCTGTCGAAATTCGCTCAAAAAGCATCAATAACTTGCTATTTTGTAGCTTTTTGTTCGGTTTTGATGTGTATAACCCCCTCCCCCACTTGTACTTCTCAATCGCCGCTACTGTCTTCTATTATTAATAGCAGAAAAACTAACATTAAATCATAGCGAGTAGAAAGTAGAGTGTGATCTCTCCCCTAGTTCATCGGTTCCTCCGCTAGGCCGCTCTTCCAGCAGTAAGTGAGCTTGAGCTTACAAGTCAGCATACGAATAGAAGACAATTATTGCATGCAAAATATTATGCTTTTGCTTACCATTCCAGAAGTCAGTTGTCAGATAGTTTAGATGGCCTCCGGGTAGACTTTGTGGCCTTAGAAGATTTCAGTTCCTTTCTCATCTGTCTTGTTACAAAATGAAATCGGCAATTCATATAATGTAACACAAGTTTAGAGATAATGTCTGCAACATGGTCATCGCAGCATCCTAATTCTTTCGAATTCATAGTGATACTGTGCAAACTGTCCAAGCACTCTAAAATATATCGCCCCATAGGCTATGTTCACAGAAGAGTTTTTATTCCACTACACTTTCAACTTGCACGAACACATTATAAACTGCTTTTGAAGGATGGGTGAGGAAAGTGCTGTCAATACTGTATTTCTTGCTATAGTCCCTAATAAATGTGAGGGCTGCGGCAAGTACTTCTGTAGGTTTTCCGTGAAGCAGGATGACACATTTATGACATTTTGTAACCTTGGATATATTGCGTATTATATATCTTCCTAGATAATAAATCAAACACTCCTTTGCAAGACTGCGGCTATCACTGTTAATTAGACCTAAATTGTTCTCCCAGTCCGGTAAGAGGTCATCCATGTTCTCAGTGAAGTCTAGTGCCTGCCTTATTTTATTTTGTGCATTTTATGCTACAGCCTTATTTGTCTCTTCTGTCTTCTTAGCCAGTGTTCTCATTTGATTGACGAATGAAGTCAATATCAGTTCAAATTTGGGATCACAATTCCTATCCGACGACAGTGCAAGTTTGGTTGGGATATAAATAGACTGCAACACGTGTAAATTCAGAAAATCTATTGTTGAAGGGTGGTCATCACAACGTAATGAGCGTAGAATATCCAAGTGCCGTTCTGGTGGATCTTGATCAAATTTGGCTGTGAGCACATATCGGAATCCATTATTCAATAAATACTCGGACACCTGTATGGTGCTCTCCATTGTTTCTCTTAGGGATACAAGAGTTCTTTCTGAAGCAAAAGTATTATTCTTCCCACTGAGGTTATCTCTCCATTCTGTTAAGGCATGATGCCCTATTTAATCTTTAAAAAGAGCCCCTGCCATTGTAGAAGTATTTAATACTATTAGGATATTTAATTCAATAGGGAACGTTTCTATCGGTTCATGTCTTCAAATCCTTCTGAGTTTATTTGTTTTTGTTTGTTTAATTGTTTCGTGAGATATTGTGGCAAATTGAGAAATATAAAGGGACAGCGCCAGTTTTCAGTTTCCGTCTATCTCTAGGAATTTCTTATCTGCTCGCCTTGTATTACAAATTTAATATGATTCAACAATTTTTTCATCAGAAAAATGTGAATCGCACACATAACACTTATGAGAAAGCTTTTTGTCCTTTCTGGAAATCGCCTTTTCCCATTTTGAAAATCCTGCTTCATTTTTAGGTGGTTTGAAGAAGTGTTTAACTTTCGTAGTTATATAGCCAGACTTACAACCTGGAACGAAGTAAGCAGGCATTTTCTCCAGTGGCGGCTCGTGAAAAAAACGTCCTACGTGCTACAAAAAACAAGCTAAATACGCTGTTTTAAATCTGCATATTGCCATGATGAACAACGCATACTTCAAACTTGGTAGCACTACTACTACTACTACTACTACTACTACTACTACTACTACTACTACTACTACTACTACTACTACTACTACTACTACTACTACTACTACTACTACTACTACTACTACTACTACTACTACTACTACTACTACTACTACTACTACTACTACTACTACTACTACTACTACTACTACTACTACTACTACTACTACTACTACTACTACTACTACTACTACTACTACTACTACTACTACTACTACTACTACTACTACTACTACTACTACTACTACTACTACTACTACTACTACTACTACTACTACTACTACTACTACTACTACTACTTTTCTCACAATTTATAACTCAGAACAAACAAAAACAACATTAATTTGGAAGCAGATGAATTCTTCGACAACTGTCTACGAGATAAATAATTCATTGGAGAAATATTGTTTTTACTAACCTAATGGCGCAACTTACATCAGTGCAAATAGAACCGTGGGAATATAGATCCCCACTAAGAACACTAATTTAATTTCACTTTATATACACTGCAGTGGATAAATAATTTGATAAATCTTCGTATAAACTTTAGCACTAACACAATGACAGAAAAAACACGCACCAGTAATATAACCGCGAGATTAAAAATCGCACAAAGCAACTGAAAGAGCTGCCAACTGATTCATTGAGACCTCCCCTATTACCAGAGTAAAAGTCCGGCTCCATGGCTAAATGGTTAGCGCGCTGGCCTTGGGTCACAGGGATCCCGGGTTCGATTCCCGGCAGGGTCTGGAATTTTAACCATCATTGGGTGTACATGTTGTCGTCATCATCATTTCATCCTCATCACGACTCGCAGGTCGCCTACGTGCGTCAAATCAAAAGATCTGCATCTGGCGAGTCGAACATGTCCTCGGATACTTCCGGCACTAAAAGCCATACCCTATTTCATTTCACCAGAGTAAATTACATTGTAATGCGGGATAACATTTAGGGTCAGTCAAAGATTCTTTGACTCACCTACGAATTCCTTATTTTTGACACAAGAGGAAGATAGATATTTTAATAAGCATGTGTGAGATAGATTGCCTCCACTTACGCTTTACTTTCGAACTCAGACGATGCTACTCTCTAGTGGCAGATTCGCTTACCACGTTCAACATAAGCACGGCCGACTGGATCCCTCGCTGCGCTCCGGGTAGCAGGAGATATCGAGTAATTCTACCCCCTTGCGGGAGAGGAAGTAACTATAAACGGGATCAGTGAAAGTTGATCCCGGTTTACGGTATACTCCGCCGGCTAGGGGGAGTGTTGCAAGCTTGGCTGCGCCTGCGTATTGCTTCCTTCAGGCTACAGGCAAGGGCTCACTTCACATGAGCACGAGCCTTGTTCCCCGGGAGAACGGCGCTAGGTGTTCGACAGATCTCGTCCTGATTTTCACAAAACACAAATTCATATCGTACTCAAAACAACGAAAAGGCACCAGGATAATTGTACTGTACATAAATAATATTCCTTACAGTTCCAAGCTACGTGCTGGAGCCCGGTAGCACGTACTGACCGGCCGCCACTGATTTTCTCCCCTCCTCTGTACGTTGTTTCATAAACTCAGCACTATATTTACACTAAATAAATGAATACCATCACCAAATCACACGCTCTTCACTTTTACTTAACAATAATACAAGACACTTAACTTTTTGCCTTCACAGAACAACACCACTAGAGATGTGTCGTTCCTGACTGAACTGCTCCTCGGGATGAGTAAGTCTTCAAGGAAGGACTAGCTACGGAGTTGTAGTTCTTTAAGTCCCAACCGACCAATGAGACGCTTGCATGCGATATGAGCGGGACATGATAGACCTAAGAGTACGAGTACACGGCCGACTTGATGCATCGCTCTAGCTAGCTCAGCGCAGCGAGGGATCCAGTCGGCCGTGAGGAGTAACACTAACCTGAACAGAAGCTTGGCCAATGAATAGTGAAATGTAAATTTTATTTCTGTAGATTATTTGTATTATGTGATATCAGTTGCGAAACAATAAAACTTGGAGTTTATTTATGTTAGTGTCGACATAGGCCTAATCTTTTATATTTTCGTGTCGGGAGGACAGCTACAGAGCTGTAGTTCTTTTAGTCCCAACCGACCAATGAGAGGCGGGAAGACTAATTCTCCAAGGAAGGACCAGCTAACGGAGTTGTAGTTCTTTAAGTCCCAACCGACCAATGAGAGGCTTGTATGCGAATTAAGCGGGACGTGACGGGACTAGGAATAAGAGTTGGAATAAGACTATCCAGCAGGTTGGCCCGTGACTGCCCCTAGCGGACGATTCATCCCAGTCCCTATACTAGCCGACAGGGAAGAACTTAAGGGCACCCGGAAGGGGCTATGTCTGCCATGTTAAAATTGGCGTTTTTAAGGAACATTTTCTCATAAAGTTATGAACCAAGGAAATTCTTTTTTTGTATATATATTTATTAGACCCTCGCACGTAGATAGACGACATCATTTTTTAATATCTTCTGTTTTTTGAAAATATCCATTTTAAGTGAACATCAAAATTTTATATTTTAAAAGGAGACATTTTGTTCCATAATTCAGAAATTGTACCTTTGATTTTAAAAATCTCGTGTTAAAATACGTAGAATGATTAGTTACATACCACCTACAAGTTTGGTTAATGTACGTTCAATGGTATCCGAATAAATGTTCCTTAGATACACAAAAAACTACTTTTCAGGAAACGAGCCTCAAAGTTCCATATGCATTCCACATTCGTACAGAGGATCATCTGGGTTCTCTTCCATCTCAACTTGTAATCTTCTATTTACACTTCCTTTCTTCTGTCTTCCAAGCTTCACCAGATCCCTTTCTGCTGCATCTGCTTTCCTTTTTCTTTCCTTATCTATAATTGACATTCGTTTCAGTGTTGTGCCCTAGAGGTACCGTTATACGAAGTCTTTGTAGAACTTCGCTCTTCGAGATATTGCCCCCATTGTATATTGCCACGGCATCATAAACACCAAAGTGGAGTGTTTTCATACTCACAAATACTCTCTTGGGTATCCGAGTCCAGATCAAATGATTTAAGCATTCGTTAGGGTTTTTGGGTTTTACCGAGAAGGCATTGCCAGAGGAGATTTTCATAGGATAAGTCTCTGAAGACCGGCCTTATGGTTTCCGCGACTACATATGGGAGATTGTGCTTGTGGTCGTGGTCGCAGTTTCCTTCATTTTATGGTATTAGCACCACGTGTCCTCCCCTTTTGGAAACAAACCGTGCTGTGGTTGTTCATTCTGCATCTTTTTTGTAGTCAATTGGGGAACACACATTTGCACACTCACTTGTAACGTTCGGAATAACAACAGTGATTTTCCTCTTTCCCACATTCTTGCGCATCTTGAAAATCCTATTACTATGTCTACGCATCTTGTTCAATGTATAAAACTAAACGAAAAAAACCCCCAGCTGAATACTGTTGTAAAAAAGCCGCCAAAACAAACAATAAACACATGCAGTTATGTTCTCAATCATTCTGCCGTCCAGGTTGGCCAACAATTGAAAGTTGCACTTTCCTGCAGCAGAGATATCCTCTGGTAGAAAATGACCATGTTCTGAAACATAAACACCTTCAACAAAGTCTTTGTCACCGCTTACAAATGGAAAGTAATGTTATGTCACATCAGTTCGAGGACATGTCATGCCCGACATCTGCAGCACTCCACGTAATTTAAAAATTAACACCCTTTCAAACGTCACAGAGGTCTGAAACAAAAAGTATTCGAAGGAAGAAAGTCACAGGTATATAAAACTGCAAAAAAATAAATAATTTTTTTTTTTTTTTTTTTCGATTTCACCCCTTCCGGGTGCCCTTAAGAGCTCACACTTTCTCTTCCACTCTTTATGGTTAAATATTGGTTTACTAACTGAACTACAAAGACATACGATGTTATGCTTTGCACAATTAAAATTTAAGCAGATAATAGTGTTCATTTTTTACAGGATGTATCCCCAAATCGTCTGCATTCTTCCCGTTCAGCGAGTGGTGTAAACGAGAACTCTAGCCCACACTCGCTGAGCACGCGCCTGTACAAAAACCAATTGTTTCAAATAAATTAATCAACTAGACAAAGTCGATTTATAAAACTTCCATAATTCAGAAGATGCTGGAAATGCTCTCCGTGCGAGAGAAAGATTTCCTAATATCTATTATTGTCAATTGCGAAATCTCGATAGTGTGCGGTGAAGTTTGTTATTTAACAATGGCCCGGTTCATTCAATCTCAGTTTAAAGAACACTAACACACTGTTTGTTAACATAGCGTTAACAATTTAGCACCAAGTTAAGATTCTTGCGTTTATCCAAACCATCGCCCTCTACTATGACTACGCTAAAACGCCTTCCCAATACAGCAATATGAGCGATATGGGCCTAGTTCCCATTTTTACCAGCGAGCGCTGCTTCGCTGGCATTGAAACACGATTGTTCATTACAGCACACGTTAAGTTTTTTGTATATTTCTGTTTAAATATATAGTCAATCACTCAATAAACATATTTGAATCATACCTTACACCTTAATAAAGAACAGTGAAGAACATACCCCTCTGCAGCGGAAAAACCGTACAAAATAATGTTAACGGTAGGTAGTAAATACTGTAGAAAATAAATAATTTCACATACTTTTCTGTTTAAGTGTTTTGCGTTCTCGCTTTCAAATCTTTCGAAGATCTATGTTATTTATGTGGCTATGTTATTTAAGAATATAGGAATAGCACACTCGCAAATAACTTCACTCTATAACTATGAATGTCCGATTTCAGGACAACTGAAGTGAGGAAAATCACGCATCACAGGCACTAAATAGTCACTCATACATACAACAGGATTTTTATGCACAAATGGTTGTGCTTTCAATACAAAATCATAACTTTCAAAATCCACAGTGGCAAATCGGATTGCTACTGTAGCCTGCTGTTTTAATATCTTTTATAAATCAAGTCCATTAGCACTGATGAACACCTTGGTCTTGTCAAAAGAATCAAGCATCTTGTCCGGCTGCAATGTTCCTACATTTGTGCTACTGACATGTAGTCTATGTCGAATCAACTTTTTATCGATAACAGATATTTGACAGTGGTACCTGCATTAAAAAAATCGTGCATATCTGTATACTAATGGTCTTTTAAATATTCTAGGGCTGTTATTATTTCAGTCGCAAAAAATATCTTTCTCGCGCCACACAGCCATTTTTCTTAAACTTAGATGGCTCGATGTTTTTGCATGTATGAAAAATGAACCGGTTTTACAGTTTCATTTGATTGCATCTGATACAGTTTCTTGATAAAATCACCATTTATATCCTGGGAACTATCATAGATTTTTTTTTAGTAAAGAATGTCTTACTTTTCAGAATGTGCCATTTGTCGAAAGCAAGAAGAGGCATTTCACTATCAACAGGATGACAGATCTTCGGTTTAATGTTTTTTGAAGAAGACATTCTTCTTATCCTGCTGACATTAGTCTTATGATTATCACTCACAGTGTGCAACACGAAAACACCACAAGCTTCGACTTCCTTTATTGTTTTGAGTGTTAACGTATGTAGCTCTGTACCTAAACGTCTCTTAAAGAAGAAAAATGCTGCTGTAAACTTCATTTTGTAGTCACAGCGGAAATTATAGAGAGCCTCCGTGGCTCAGACGGCAGCGCGTCGGCCTCTCACCGCTGGATACCGTGGTTCAAATCCCGGTGACTCCATGTGAGATTTGTGCTGGACAAAGCGGAGGCGGGACAGGTTTTTCTTCGGGTACTCCGGTTTTCCCTGTCATCTTTAATTCCAGCAACACTCTCCATTATCATTTCATACCATTTATCACTCATTAATAAATCACCTTGGGAGTGGCGACTCCATTGTAATAACAGCCTATATAAGTATCATTCATTAAATCCCTGACCCGGTTAATGACTGGAAAACAGGTTGTAGTTTTTCATTTTCAGCGGAAATTATAAAACAGAAAAGGTTATTGACTAGGGACATTCGATTTCTACTTTCGCTTGCATGACAGTAATCTTGAGTAGTTTTTATTCGCTCAACATGGAATGAAGCATCTCTCTGTCGAAATGAGGTGTTGAGTTTCTTGTGATATAATATCTGCCGTTCGATGGACTACCAACAATCACAATCTTTGCTTCATTTAGGCAGGGACTTTCTGCTAAGAGGCGCTCCTTTACTAAGGCCCGGTTTCATCAACACATGTTAAATATATACTAACAAGTAGTTAGTTAATACGGAGTTAAAATTTTAACATCTTGTTAGGTTTCTTGCGTTTCATCAAACTTTTCTTGTGAAATGTTAACTAATCGACTGTTAACTCACCCAATATTGCGAACTGGTGCGAATCAAGGAGGCAGTGGTACGAACATGCTGTTTTACAGCGCGCTCCGATGCGCTTTTGTTTGCGTACAGCTGTAAAATATGGCGCGAGAAGTGAAACGGAATCGTAGTTCTAATTTTTCCTCCTTCGAAAAAGAGTTGTTAATTGAATTAGTTAGTAAATGTATGTAAGTTAATGAGTGCAAGCGCACGGATGGCTTGACGATAAAACAAAAGGATGAGGCGTGGGAAAAAGTCCGCGATGGTTTCAATGGGGTTAACAGATACTTTTTTAGCGGGTATCTACTGTCACCTAACAAAATCACTTTAATTGTCCAACATCAAACTTTGCTCCGATATGAGAGTTATTAAATACTGTATTGTCGTGTGCAGAACCAGACCACCTAGCAAGTATATCCCTGATTTGGAGGTTAGGCTCATTAATCACCTGAACATTAACAGAGAAATATCCCTTCCGATTACGATATATTTCGGCCCAATTGCCTCCAGGTGATTGGATTCTTTCATATGTGTAATCTATTGCACCTAGAACAAACACTAGGGAAACGGCTTATTTCATAGAAGTCGCGGATAATTTGCTGACGCTCTTCTACTGAAGGGAATGTAATGTTATATGCCTCCTCCTCTTGGATGCTATTGCTGCAGACACTCGTCAAACAACTCTATTAACAGTGGCTTTAGAAATTCCAGCATTGTCTCCGACCATTATGTGAAAATAACCAGTAGCAAAACATCGTAATATTATCAGTACCTGCAACATTGGAGAAAGAGGTTAAGTTTCTCTTCGTAGGATATTCTAACCTCACTCGAATTTCGTCAACAACCTTAGCAACGACTATTTTCGATAACCTGTATCTATGAAGAAATTCCGCATCCGTCAAATTTTCAAAAGTCATTACGTCACTGAACTCTTCTTCGATCAGGATTGTTTTGTAAAAGATCTAAATAGAGCAATTCCGCATCGAAAGCGAGATTCACAGCGGCCATTTTGGAACAGGTTGCTAAATGCTAATGTTAGCCATTTAACATTGGAAATGGCTGATGTTAACTTTAATACGCAGTTTAACATTTGTTAATGTTAACAGTTGTTGATGAAACGCAAATTTTCTTAAATCGTATGTTAAAATGATTTAACACCTTGTTAAGTACTAACATGTGTTGATGAAACCGGGCCTAAGAGTGTTATTCCAGTCTCGCAGTTTATATCTCCTACGTAGCATGAAAGTGTGAATTTATTCGGTGTGGCAAACATATCGTTTCGTTGATCTAGAATTGAAATTCGGCGAGAAATCCTTTCTTGAAATAACATTTAGCCATTTATGACGTTGTTGTTCGTTGAGAGGAAATTCGTGAAACGAAATCCCACTTCCCGATCTGCTTTTCGTCTTACATGAAGGCACACAACAGTAAACAATATTATGTACATACACATTAAGACAGTTCACGACCAATGAAACCCTCCAAATAAGGTAAACACAGGCTAAAATTACACCAGCACTCTTAGCAATGTTCACCGAGCGTGTCTCGTCGAGCAGACTAATGCCAGCTTCTCAGCGCTCCAAGCGCCTGAATTGGTAACTACGCCGTGTTCGCTCGTTTATGTGTGTGACTGGGCGAATGAGAAGGCATATTACATTTCCTTGGAACTGTTAGATAACACGGTGCTAACTCTCACAAGAGTCACGATCAGGTGAGAATCTAGTAGGTCGTGGCAGAACTATGCAGTTTGTGAGCTCACTTCGATGCGCCTTTGTTTTAATACAGCTGTGTAAGTCAAGATTTATCCGATTTTTTTTACTTGATCATGAATTATCTGTTACTCTATAGACCAATATGCTAAAAAAACAAAACAAAAAAAACAAGCCGAGAATAGAATGCCTGGTTCAAATATCTCTTCTTTTGGAAATTATTTCCAAGTATATTCCCAGTGTTCACCCTGGGAGCTTTTTAATATGCACAACCGCTCTGCCGTTTCTATAGACCGCCCTGGTAATATAACCTAGATATGGCCTATGTTATTCATAACTTCAATACATATTTGAGTCATTGGATGTTCCAAATTAAAATGCGAATACTGTAAAACTGTTTATTTAAATGATAAATCTTCATTTTTGTCAGCATAATTGTATCAGTTACATCCGAGTTCAAATGTTCATCTTTATCACGTCGTATCGTGCGCGAGCAGTGTCTGGATTAGCATGGAACCGCATGCGAGCATTAGATTCCGCATGGCACTCCACAGCAAATGAGCGGTAAGTTCCGGTGTTAGGCTACATGATGATGAACGAGCAGCAGAACACAAGAAGTTCAAAATACTCTTATGTCTGGTTCGTGACAATAACACTAAAATAGTTCAATTTTGCAGGTAATGTTTACCTGTCTGATATTATTGTTAATGCACTGGGTCGATGAAACAGAACGAATAGTCATATTCAGAGTTAAAACTGTATAACTCGGGATTAAGGTTTAACCCACATTGATGACACCGGCCCTGAGAGGAATAAACTGAAATTTGATCATTTGTAACGCTGTATTTCCCGCCCGGCTGGCGAAAATGTCTGGGGAGAACACTGTATACCTATTATAGAAAGTAAGCAAACTAATGGATCCGTGCTCAAAGCTAAAATTGACGCTTGGCAAAAAAAAAAAGTGTAGTGAATTCACTGTACATACTGACGTTAGCCAACGTACGATCAAGCAACTGAAACTACTAAAAATTTATGTTTCTAACTTATATGCTTCTAACTTTTTCTGGTAAAGGCCTATCATTTTGCAAATATTCAAGATAAAGAAGTTGTGCATCTAATGCACCTGCCATATTTTTAGCCAACAGAGAATTTAACTACTTTACCTGGGCAGTTAACTGAATGTTTAACAGATTGTTAATCTTATCTAATGTCACTGCCTGCGTGATGTACAGGCCGTACTGTTTCCTCCGTCCGACCCGTGTAATGCAAGGACATGATGCGTATTAATATTACAGGTGCGATCACTAAAACCTGTAATCGCATCATAAATTGTAAGTCAGGTCTATGTAATTTTAGGAGAAGTAGGTTTGAAGAGCGATTTACGCGGTCAAAGCTTTAGTGTTTTACTCGTCAATGTACCCAACAAATAATTATTATGCATTAATACGAATATGGAGAAAACAAACGTGCAATAATAAACTTCACTTCCATACCTCTAGATGGCCATAAATACAGTAGCTTTATTGGTTTTTTGGTTGTTGATGACACTTCTAGCACTATCCTTCGAAGACTTTCTTAAGACCCTTTCTTCTATACAAACATTTGTATCATTTTTTGTTTGGGAATAGGCCATGTTTTCCCAAATATCAATGCACTGATCAGCCAGATCTATTAGTTACTTCCCACATTCACGGAAACTGCCGAGGAATGGTTTTTACTCGCATTAATTTTGGGGAGAAAAGGCAGCGTGTACTCAACATTACGAACCCAAGATATAACCATATGTGCGTTCCATTGGTCACTGTCCACTTTTATACTTGTTCTGTATCAAGAATAAAACGCTCTGCTTTAAATCTGTGTAACAAGAAAGTCAAAAGCAGAACTCATCATCAGCTCTGGAAAATGAGTGAAACATACAACTTTATTCTTCGTAACAGGTAATTTTTCGGTTTGGATTTTCGTTTTTCATAAAGGTAACCTGCCCCCATACGAAGAAAATGGAAATATTAATGTCTATTTACTTGTATAGTTGTATTTTCGCCGTGGTACGCACAAGTTCTTAGCATTGTGGCAAATGCAAACTTTCACACACCGTATTTAAATTTGTAGCACATTATATTTCCACAAAAACGTGTTATACGATAAGAATTAAATTAATAAATTACACGAGAAGTATTACGTCCCATGAATTTACATTACTCACCACGTGAAGATCATGCCTAACCTAAACTATCAGGTCTCATTATCTTAAAAACAGCTGTTTACACAAATCCTGATGTGATAAATTTGAAGAAAAAAACATGCAGTATACTTAAACATAAATTTTTGTCCCTCAACGGTCACAATTATCCTAAGAATGCTCCCAATCCTTATGGATTACATTCACAGGTACAATTTGTAACATTCGCTTAGCTCGCCTCAATTGATCAGCTGATTGGCTTGGCGCGCTTTCTCCAGTACAGCCTGTATATTACGAAAGCAATGCTAATGTTGATTAAATGGTAATTTGGTTAAGTTCACTGTTAAATTATTTTAACAGGCAGTTAAATGTTAACTGAGGTTGAATAAACCGGGCAAATGTGTTTTACATTTTACAATTTGAGTTTTAAACCACAGAAGGTGAGTAACATAAGCAGAGGACGCTGCATAAACAAGCTACGGAGAAAGATTTTAGTGTTTGTATGCGTTTAAAGCGTGAAGCAGAAACGAGCACGCCGTTTCGCGATGTTGTCAAAACACAGGGAGCGAAATGCTGAAACATATGTTGCTCACCCTTAATACTGTCCAGGGGATAATTTAGGAAAGTAAAGATATGTGGGACGTACTAGTTAAATCATCAAGTATCACATACAGCACAGCAAACGTTGACGAACTTATATTTTAATAAACACGTCCTTAAACTTAAAATATCTGATATGTATTCATACGGCGAATTTTCTTCTGTAAAAAAAAAAAAAAAAAAAAAAAAAAAAAAAAAAAGATGGGTAGCAAGAAAAGCAATAATCAATGGTCTTTTAGCGATTGCTACACATTTCAAAGAATAATGGTTCCAAATAACATAAAGGCTTGAGATGGAAGAAAGCCTCTAATGGAACGTTAGGATATCGTCGCTGCCGGGACAAAACCTCCTATGTGAAATATTTCAGCCTAGAACTTTGGCCGGTAAGGTTCTGTCATATAAGGTGCAACATTGTGTGAACATCGTCAAGGCATTCTCGCTCTTCATATTGTATGTGCTGCGGGTCAGTATATCTCCAAAAATATTATCACATAGGAGGTTTTGTCCCGGCAACGACGATATGTTTTATTTAACATTAGTCCGACTCGTCGGATGAATGGTCAGCGTACTGGCCTTCGGTTCAGAGGGTCCCGGGTTCGATTCCCGGCCGGGTCGTGGATTTTAACCTTAATTGGTTAATTCCAATGGCCCGGGGGCTGGGTGTTTGTGCTGTCCTCAACATCCCTGCAACTCACACACCACATATAACACTATCCTCCATCACAATAACACGCAGTTACCTACAAATGGCAGATGCCGCCCACCCTCATCGGAGGGTCTGCCTTATAAGGGCTGCACTCGGCTAGAAATAGCCATACGAAATTATTATTATTTAACATTAGATTTTATAAGAGATGTGAAAAACATATTAGTAAATTATGCATTTTAAGTAGCGCATGTGTAAAATATGCAACGCAGCAACGTTGTATCTGTTTCCACGTTATATCTGTCTCTGCGTCAAACCTCTTTGTCCGTGCCACCGACTGTTCAGTAGTAGAAGAGCCTTCAGAGAAACTGTCACCTGGCTGTCATTTCGGGTTGTTAATAACCTCCTCGTGCAACTTGGGAGTAAAATTTTGCATACAGCATTTGTAACGTTTGTGCCTTTACATTCCACTTGTGACTGTTATTGTGCATTTCTATTTTGTATAGTAGCTTAACGTCCGCCTCTGTGGTGTAGTGGTTAGTGTGATTAGCTGCCACCCCCGGAGGCCCGCGTTCGATTCCCGGCTCTGCCACGAAATTTGAAAAGTGGTACGAGGGCTGGAACGGGGTCCGCTCAGCCTCGGGAGGTCAAGTGAGGAGAGGTGGGTTCAATTCCCACCTCAGCCATCCTGGAAGTGGTTTTTCTTGGTTTCCCATTTCTCCTCCAAGCAAATGCCGGGATGGTACCTAACTTAAGGCCACGTCCGCTTCCTTCCCTCTTCCTTGTCTTTCCCTTCCAATCTTCCCATCGCCCGCAAGGTCCCTGTTCAGCATAGCAGGTGAGGCCGTCTGGGCGAGGTACTGGTCATCCTCCCAGTTGTATCCCGCGACCCAGATGCGGTAGATGTGGGATCCCTCGCTGAGTCCGAGGGAAAAGCCAACCCTGGAGGGTAAGCAGATTGAAAGAAAGAAAGAAAGAAAGAAAGAAAGAAAGAAAGAAAGAAAGAAAGCTTAACTTTCAAATGGTGAGGTGGGGTCGTTAATGACACCAGCCACATTGTACACCTCTACCACGTCCCTCGCATTGCTCCCTGACTGTTGCGTTTCCTTGTACCTTACCGTCAGCTGGAGACTAATTCCTGCCTGAAGTGGCTGTTCGCTAGTATTGAAATATTACGGGGACCATTATTGGCCCCACTTCACTGTTTGCGTGTCCGGCTCCACAGCTAAATGGTCAGGGTCCCGGGTTCGATTCCCGGCAGGGTCGGGAGTTTTAACCTAAATTGGTTAATTTCGCTGGCACGGTGGCTGAATGTTTGTGCTATCCCCAACATCCCTGCAACTCACACACCACACGACACTACCCTCCACCACAATAACACGCAGTTACCTACACATGGCAGATGCCGCCCACCCTCATCGGAGGGTCTGCCTTACAAGGGCTTCACCCGGCTAGAAATAGCCACACGAAATTATAATTATCGACAGTATAATCATCAGGTTAGTACTATTAGACACAAAGTATATCCAGGGTAAGTACACCGAATTGTTGACCACAATGACTCAAGCCTCTAAGAGACAACAAATACCGCGAGTTGAAAACAAGCTTTACACATTTTTAAAGCAGAAATATTCATAAAATTCTGGAAGATTACTTACTGATGATACTGGTAGCACCTGAACTCGGAATATTCTGTCGAGAACGGAATGTCTAAACAATACACATTCTTCAAGTTTACAGGAGAGTGTATTTTCCCCCCAGCATTTTGAAGAAGCATGTGATAGAAGTTACCGCCATTACGTGTTGATGACGAACCTCCTTCAGTTCTTATACATTGCACGGTGGAGGGATAAAAATAGCATCTAAGGAGGAACACGTGACGTCTTGGAGACACTTCTTACACATGTGGAGTCCTTCCAAGGGGGCTTTGTACCCACAGGAAATATAGGGCAAGGTGGGGCGGGGTGGGATGGACCGTGACGTCATACAGACTCATCACCGTGTTGCTAGGCGACGGGGTTACCCGACGAGACAATGATTTAATGACTGAAATAAAAACACAGCATAAGTTACGACTTTGTTTTTACTGTAAAAACAGTAATCGAGAGTTCAGAGGCACATTCTTTTCATGGTAAGCCACAGGGAATTTTATTTTTACAACCAATGGCATCTCTTGTATTCAGCTCCTTGGCTGAATTGTCAGCGTAGTGATTCATGATTCAGACGGCCTTTGATTCGATATCCGGCCGAGTCAGGTATTAATCGCGTCTGGTTAATACCTTTAGCTCGGAGGCTGGTTGTTTGAGTTCATCTTAACACACATCACATCAAACTATACATCTTCACAGAAACACGCAACGGTGAATGCATTCCTATAAATGGGTGAGGGTGGTAGAATAACACCCACGGTAATCCCTGCCTCTCATAATAGGTGACAAAAAGGGTCCCCAGAGTCTCTGAACTTGGGAACGTAGTTTGACTACAACGGGGCGCTTAGCTGAGCCCTGGCATTGTTTTTACTTGCTTGTGCCAGGCTTCTCACTTTCATCTATCATATCCGACCTCTCTTTGTCAACTCTTGTTCTTTTCCGATCCCGACGTTATTAGAGCATTCGAGGCCTAGGGGTCTTTCATTTTCACGCCCTTCGTTGCCCTCGTCTTTCTTTGGTAGATACCTTCATTTTTCGAAGTGTCGGATCCCTTCCATTTTTTTTTCTCTCTGATTAGTGTTATATAGAAGATTAATGCCTTGTTGAAGTTCCTCATAAAACAATAATCACTACCACTATCACTCTCTAAATGGGGTTGGCATCAGATAAGGCAACCGGCTGTAACACTAGGCTAAATCCATTCAACGTGCCTATCCTAGGCAATCCTGATTAGGAAAAGGCCAGAAAAGAGAAGAATAATTGGCAACTCCAAAAGGCATTTGGACGTATTTAATTACGGGATACATACACTTGCACATTCAGTATTTCTTTTTTAACTTTCTTTCTCCGCCACTTTGCTCACACCCTGGTGGGTTTGCGGATGTGACCTACTTCACACAAGTCAGGTCGACCCAGTTTTACGACCGGATGCCCTTCCTGACCCTGACCCCATGTGAAGGGATGCATTCACTACTACGCAGTTTATTTAGCGATTGACAGAATGTAGTTACAGTATTTAACACCTAGTTGCTGAGCGAGAGGAATGTGTAAGATGCGGCTCTAAAATCCTCAGTCCGGAAGGGACTCAAACTTGTAACCCTTTGAACCGAATGAGGCATTGGTGATCATTCAGTCATTTAATCGAAGAATTAGAAATTAGAATTAGAAACAAACGTACTTTCATTTAGAAAACTGATTCAAAATACACGTTTGTATGGTAACCAAATGCTTGTAAGAAGTTAGTCGTTTTATTTAATACCGAGCGAGATGGCCGCGCGGTTAGGGTTGCGTAGCTGTGAGCTCGCATTCGGAAAGATGGTGGGTTCGAATCCCACTGTCGGCAGCCCTAAGATGGTTTTTCTGTGGTTTCCCATTTTCACTTCAGGAAAATGCTGGGGCTGTACCTTAATAAAGGCCATGGCCGCTTCCTTCCCGCTCCTAACTCTTTCCTATCCCATCGTCGCCATAAGACTTATCTGTGTTGGTGCGACGTAAAGGAAATTATATTTAAAAAAGAAAAAGCAGAAAAACATTCCATTGTCGGCAGCCCTAAAGATGGTTTTCCGTGGTTTCCCATCTTCATGCCAGGTAAATGCTGGGGCTATGCCTAAATTAAGGCCACGGGCTTCGATGTGTCAGTGCGACGTTAAACCACTAAAAGAAAATGAAGAGTTTTAAATAGCCGTTTGTCTTCAATTTTGAAAACAGAATTACAAGTGACAAGGTGAACATAATTAAATATCACAGAAATAGAAATAGAATCAAACGGAGATTTTGTCGCATGAAATTTTCAGTGTAGGCTAATAGCCTATATACTGTACGTGCCTTTGCTTGCGAGACCTAGTATTTACATTGTACTGCAGTATGTCGTCTGGTATGTTACTTTCATTGATCTGCCTCAGTCTCATCCTTGGCTTCGACAACATGAAGGTGACCGAGGTGTGAGAGATGCTAGTAATGCCATTCCTTACGCCTGTCCCTGTTATGAATGGTGTGATAATGTCGCGTACATTTCAGTGGGCTTTGCAACTGATACGTAAGAACAACTTCTAGCTTGGTGCGGAAAACAATGGGAAACATCCTCACTCCTCATTTCCCTAGTATGTCTCTTCAGTCACGCCTAGGCAATCAATGACAGCTAATGGCAGAGCTGTTGAAGATCAACCCAGCCTTCAAGCTCAGTACACAACAGAGCCTATATGCAGTGATTGTTATTTTCTTGCGGGAAATTTTAATGCACAAACATTTGTTTTCGTCACCGAATTACCTGTTTCCATTTCAATTTATTGCCTATAGCAATAAGCCTGAGCTTTGCCACCGTTCCTGATGAAGTTCCAGTTTTGAAATATACCGTATCTAGAATCGCACCTGAAAGAAATGTATTGATCATCAACATACACGCAGAGGGTGGCATGCTAAGAAAAGAAAACTCACATGGATGGGGTAATATGAATGCATTTATATTATCCAGTAGCATGAAGGGCTTTAGACTTGTAGGACTTGAATGGTATGCAATCAAGGGATATTACATTTTGTAAAGCTCACAGTAGTATATGAAGGTAGATTCGGCTGTTTTCAAATGAAAGCCAATGGTGGGCCTGTTTATCGTGAAACTACACAAGCAGCTGAAAATATGAGCTTTAAAGTGACTGGAGAAGAAAGTAACTAGCCGAACAACAAAATAATGTGAATCGCTGTCTCGATCCAACAAAATGATATGACTGTTTGAAACAATGTGTGAAAAATTGCCTTCTACTGGCAGAAACCAAAGATCCAGAATGGACAAATGAAAGTGTTGTATCCAGAATGTTGGCCAGACGGCACTTAAGGGAATTTTACATTCGGGGAGACCAAAGTGGAGTGTTTCTTTAAGAGACCAAGAATTCCAGAACGATAGTTTGTTAGTGGTTTTCATGAATTTTTGGCAGAGAAGGAAATTTATCCAGCCCTACTGTAGTTAATAAACACCAGAAACTGACATTCCCATTTCTACTGCAGAGCTTTCCCCAGGTGAACCTGATTACCACACCAGCAATACCTTCTTAACATTTGAAGGCCCTGAGTACACGGGTGTTCACCAAGGTGGTTGGGCCTCCTCTGAGTGTATTTCAACCAATACTATACCGTACGTCAATTCACTTTGATCCAGGAAGGATCGACTTTTCGTCGTGTTGCTGTGGATCTTATCGTCTCCCCGTCAGTTATTCAACGTTTGTGGAATCGCTGCAGTGAGACAGGCCAGTTCACAAGGAGGGTTCGACAAGGTCGTGGACGCATGACAACCCCACAGGATGACTGATATCTGACCATTTGTGCGTTGCGGCGTCGTTCAGCATCTGCCAGAGAACTGCAACAAGACCTCAGGAGGGTCACTGGATTCGCGGTGTCTGATGAGACAGTATGGAAGAGGTTAAGAGAAGTGTCGTTACGACCCAGACGTCCTGTTCGAGAGCCCCGTTTAACGCAGCAACATCGCGCAGCTCGCCTTCTGGCAACTTCGCCAATGGAGACCTGTGTTGTTCACAGACGAGTCCAGATTTCCCCTGACACAGCGTGATGGACGTCAACGTGTATGGGGACGCCGTGATGAGCAGTACATGCCAAATGAAGGCGACCGATTCGGACAAGGTTCTGTGACGGTGTGGGGTGGTATCAGCATTGGTGGCCGTACGGATCTTGTCGTCGTCCGTGGAAATCTTACCGCTGCGGGGTACATCAATCAGATACTGCTACAGCATTTGTTGGTTGCTGCATACGGCATTGGCCCTGAATTCGTACTCATGCACGACAATGCCAGGGCTCATGTAGCGCGCATCACCAGAGCTGTCTAGCGAGAACTGGACATTCAAAAGATGGAATGGCCAGCAAAGAATTCCGACCTTAATCTCAACGAGAATGTGTGGGATAGGCTTGGCAGAAGTGTTCGTGGGCGTTCTGTTCCATCACAAAGTCTCCAAGACCTCGAACAGGCTCCCATTGAAGAATGGGACCCGATGCCGCAACGTGACTTCCGTCGACTTATACGGAGCATGACACGTAGGTGCCAAGCTGTGATAAATGCTCGTGGAGGACATACACCATACTGAAGCTCTCCAACTGTGATAAAAATCCACCCTGGAGGAATGTTATCACTTAGTTTTCACCCCTATTTGGACATTTCCGTTTGTGTTCTGAAAATGATCGCGAATCCATCGATGTTCTTTTGTATACTTCAACGGCAAAGAATAAAGGTTTAGTTGGTAATATGCCTGGGTGTGAGTATGTTTTGTTGAGCATGGTATCCGTTCAAAAACATATTCCCCTAAATTTTTCGAACTGTGTACATACATACATACATACATACATACATACATACATACATACATACATCTTCATTGTAGACTGTTATGCCTTTCAGCGTTCAGTCTGCAAGCCTCTGCGAATTTAATAAACCGCCGCCACAATCCTCCATTTGTGACTAGTTCTGTGGCCTCGTTTAGTTTTACATATATCTCTTATCTTTAAATGGTTATAATCTGAGTTTAACCATCGTCGTCTTGGTGTTCTTCTACTTCTCTTACCCTCCATAACAGAGTCCATTATTGCCTAGATAACCTATCCTCCTCCATTCGCCTCGCATGACCCCACCATCGAAGCAGGTTTATGCGTACACCTTCATCCATCGAGTTCATTCCTAACTTAGCCTTTATCTCCTCATTCTGCATACCCTCCTGTCATTATTCGCACCGGTTTGTACCAGCAATCATTCTCGCTGCTTTTATGCCTGTTACTTCTAACTTATGAACAAGATATCCTAAGTCAACCCAGCTTTTACTCCCGTAAATCAAAGTTTGTCTGAAAACAGGCCGGTTTAAAGCTACACAGTAATCGCAACTGCGAGCTCAGTACATTAGCTTTGTTGCACCTTGACTCAATCTCACTTAGTAAAAAATTGAATAACATCGAGGGCAAAAGGGAAAAGAAACCCTAATAATAAGTAGAAGAGGCAATATACACTGATGGGTTTAAGTATAATTTAGTGTAGCGATAGATACAAATATTGCAACAAGGAAAATTCAAATGCATCTACAAAAAGTGGATTGCAATAAACGAATACTCTCGCAGCAGTTTCAGTGATCCGGAACTAGGGTCTGGAAGTATTCTACTAATTGGATCATCCTCGATTGAATTAGTTCAATGAAACAGTCAATGTTTATTCGTAACATCATATTTTTTAAAATCCTTGAGTATTCCAGCCGAAGGGCATGGGATTGATAAACTCCCAGGTCTCACAAACTTACAACCGTTGACGTAGGAAAAGAACAAGGTTTGACTTAGGATGGGATGAGAAAGAAGACATGAGCGGGTGCCGGACTGGGTGGCTTTGACAGTGGAAGCATTGGATTTCTGGTGCGTTCTATCCCCGCTCAGTTCGATGGTATATGAAGGTGCTGAAATGGGCCAGCTTCGTGACAGAAATTTAGCGGCACGTATAAGAATTCCTGAGGGACAACATTCCGACTCCTCGTAGTCTCCGAAAACCACCAAAGTAGCTTGTGAGCCGTAGAACAAAACCAATGCCATTCTTTGTTAAAGAAATGAGAGATAATCCTCGAAATATAAAATGATACCATATCCCAGTGTTTCTCGGGATAAGAATGTTGAAGGTTTGAAGGAATACCAACTTCAGAAACATAAGATGGCTTCTGCCACCTGCGCTCGAACTCAACACAAGGATCACCGGAAAGCCATGTTATTTACACACCCAAGATTGTTTCCATAAAGATGACCTTGTATAATATTGAAATATTTATATAATATTTATGTTAGAACGTTGCTTCTACATTATAACGACAATCAGTCGATAGGAAAACAAAACCTGAAAAAATTATCAAACATAACTTGCTTAATGAAGAGGTAGGTGCAACAGTTTACGCTGATTATGATTACATATTTATGTACAGTATGGGTTGAAGGCTACTAATCGGAGCTGGATAAAACTCATTCTTGGAAGAATGTCGAAATCGTTACAGCTTTTCCCGTTTACACAGTCGCACACGTCATAAGCCACTTTAATATTGTTCGCGTTATTACTGCTATTAAGATAACGCTTTCCTTTGTCATCGAGAGTGGCTTGCACAAGACTAAACTACTTTCATTAGAATATCATCATCTCATGTCTGACTCGACTGGGAATCCAAACGTTATGGTCAATGTCAACGTTATTCCCCTCTTCTGTTGCTTTCTTTGTTTCATTCCAGCCAGAACTTCAGTTTCGGCTGCAGCAACACGTTTTTGGTCGATAGTTCTGAGGATGCGGCATGTGCAGACTCCAGTCATGAAGCCCATATTTAGAATAGTATTAATTCTTTCTTCAGTTCCATCATTGTAGACAAGAACAGCATCATTTGTGGTAATTTTGACAGTGGTAAAGGAGCAAAAGGTGATTTTAGGACATATCCATATCATTGAGTTCAGGAATTCATTAGGATTTTGTGCTTTTTCATGGAGACATCGGTGGTGTGGTGATTATTGTTTCAAGAGGAAGTACAATTGGGCAACCATCCTGTATATAACACTTCTCTCTTTCCTATCGTTTATCCCAAATTATGGGGTCGGCTGCTTTGCTACATCTCCTCCATTTCGTCCTATTGCTGACATCTTCAGGTTTTAAACCAACGTCGTGCATGTCGGCCCTGATATTGTCAGTCCACCGCTTTAAAGGCCTTCCACGTGGTCGTGTTCCTCCCGGATCAACTTGGAGAACTGTTTTAGCAACTGAGCCATCCGGCCTTCTCATAACGTGACCGTACCAGCGGAGACGCGCTTCCCTCACTTTCTCCACAATTGGAGCGACGCCAAGCCTTTGTCGAACAATCCTCTATAAAACACTAACCAGAGAGAAAAAATGGAAGGGGTCCGACACTTCGAAAAATGAAGGTATCGGCCAAAGGAAGACAAGGGCCCCGAAGGGCGTGAAAATGAATGACTCTCTAGCCTTCGGAAACCTAATAGCGTTGGGGTCGGAAAAGAACAACAGTTGGCCAAGAGAGGTCGGATATGACAGATGAAAGTGAAGAGCCTGGCACAAGTAAGTGGAAGTAATACCAGGAATCAGCTAAGGGCCCCGTGGTCGCCAACCCAAGCTCCAAAGTTCAGAGCTCCTGGGGCCGGAGACATCGGCGGAGAAGATCGGGACTTCAAAAGGGCTCGGTAGACCGGCTTTATTGCTAATCAAACTGGTTCAGGTAGACTTGTGACCGGATATCAATTTTGTTTTTGTTTGCTAGCCTATTTGCTTTACGTCGCACCGACACAGATAGGTCTTATGGCGACGATGGGATGGGAAATGCCTAGGAAGTGGAAGGATGCGGCCGTGGCCTTAATTAAGGTACAGCCCCGGCATTTGCTTGGTGTGAAAATGGGAAACCACGGAAAACCATCTTCAGGGCTGCCGACAGTGGGGCTCGAACCCACGATCTCCCGATTACTGGATACTGGCCGCACTTAAGCGACTGCAGCTATCGAGCTTGGTGGATATCAATGAACCTAAATCCACTATCTTCCTCCAGTTCATCGCTGTAATAATTTGTCGTTTTCCAAGCATTTCCTCAGCTTAGATTTAGACGCACATGAAGGTGTGGAGATTCTAGCCGCAACGTCATTTATGTCACTTTTGCCAGGTTCACATTTCGTCCTCCGAACATTATTGATCAGGGATTTCTTGTGTTCCCTAAAGATTCTGTTACTTCTAGGCATATTAGCTGTTACCATGAAAACCGTTCAGAAAAACAGTAAAAAATACATAGCAAGTCACATGGCAACCACAGAGATGTCAACTAAAGCAATACTCGCGCCAATTTCACAGCCTTCTAAATCATAAACCCAATCGTTGTGAACTTTGTCGGTCTCGTTGGAGTTATATTATGCCTTTCAGTACAGAATTCTGCTAATACGCAAGGATGAATAGCAATAAATACAAGGCTTGAACTGGTACGATGTTGTGAAAAGTGGGCGTGGCCTATGTGCATTATCAACTGGTTTAAGTTATTTAATAGACTTAGATATTTAATTAACATCCCAAAATTTGGGAATATAATCTCTAAAATCTAAGCAACGAAGTGCGAGAATAAAAAGATAATCGATATGGTGGTGTACTTCTTTTAATTTACAGGCTAGTCGGTAAAGGTTTGCCATCCCTGAAGTAGAAAAATCCAATCATCCCAGTGAAGATTTTCATTATTAGTGATTTTTATTCATTTCTTTCTTTTGTAATGTTTTGTGATATGCATTTGTTCTTTATAATATTAGGGCATAATAATAATAATAATAATAATAATAATAATAATAATAATAATAATAATAATAATAATAATAATAATAATAATAATAATAATAATAATCTGCGCACTGTTCTGAGTATTCATCAAATCTCAGCCATAGACGCCCAAGAGAGTTTCGGTTTACTCGGTCTGCCATCTAGTGGGGGCCTAGAGTAAAACGGAACGTCGAAATTGACGAGCAAACAGCCAGATGGCGTCAAATTGAAATATCTGCACACGGTAGCTGAGGCCATACGATTATTATTATTATTATTATTATTATTATTATTATTATTATTATTATTATTATTATTATTATTATTACTTTTGAACTTTTCTCAACGGCCAGACAAATCAAATAGGTATTTGATTAGGTTATGTCATGATCTGGCTGTAATCTATTCAGAGAATGAAACTTTCTTGCGGAAATATACGGCTTTATTTTTCGATTTAAAATCTTTGGGCCACAGCCACAGGCTTCATCAGAAGAGCAGAGTTACGTCCTCTTGACTGCGCGCTGTGTGGTCAAATGTATTATTGAAGACAATTGATGTTCAGACCAATGAAGCTATAGTCTCATTGTGCTGTTCTGAGGAATTTACATAAAACATCTGCACGCAGGTGCGATAAAATTAAGGTGATAGAAAGGAAAACGATAAAATAGTGACCGTAGGCAGCTGTGATTGTTTCAATGTCCTGATATACTTATCTAGACTGCTCACTGATTCATGAGCAAAATAGTCCTTTCAACTAGTTTTTAGAGCAAAGGATTTTTGTGGTTTTAATTTAGAAAGAAGAACAATATTTTAATTAGAATCACTATTTTAGAATTGGAGTACCAATCGAATGAAGGTGTTTTACAGGACTATAGTTTCTCCTCTTCACACCAGCAACATACAATGAAGATTGATTGGGTTCAATATATAAATAACGGAAAATAGATACACAAGTTGTGAAGAGGGCTCGAACCAGCAACCACTAGCTCAATTGTTCATCAAACGCTGCACAAAGTAGATCGAATCTTAACTATACTTATATTTAAAATATATAAGTCTAGTGTACGGTAGATGTATTAAATCTAAGGAGTAGGAGAATGAGTACCACAGTGGCTGAGTAGTTAGCCTTCTGTACTCAAGATAGAGGATTACATCCTGATGCAGTCAGTTGGTTTTCAATAGGCCTAATGCCCAAATGTGTGAGACCCGTGTCAATCGATTTATTCGCACTTTTTTTTCGTAACAGAGGCCCGTCATAGTATCTCCAGGTGCATTGCAGCCTATAGGCTTATTGCACTACGTATTACATTATAGATGCATTTCAGGGCGAAATTTCGGCACTTCAGTATCTTAGGAAGTTGATAGTAGGTTAAATGACGTTAAACTTGTAGAATAGTATTGAAGTAGGCTTACTATGGAAGGCGGTAACATCACTTCTGGAAGCTTACAACCTTCAAGGAAAATCTGAGCCAGTATTTCGCGAGACACGCTAATAAATCTTTCTAGAGAAGACCGCTTACGCGAGGTGACTACTTCATAAATCTATTTCACTCTAAAATAATAGTGTACTAAAGAATATTTGAGATTTTCCCTGGCTACGCGGTCTGGGTCACGTAGCTGTCAGCTTACATTCGGGAGATAGTGGGTTCGAACTCAACTGTCGGCAGCCCTGAAGATAGTTTTCCGTGGTTTCCCATAGTCATACCAGGGGGTGCTGGGGTTATACCTTAATTAAGGTCGCGGCCGTTCCCCTCCCAATCCTAACCCTTTCCAATCCCATCGTCGCCATAAGAAAAATCCCTGGATAGATTCTTCCGTATCCAGTGGCCAACATCGTGGTATAGGCCCTGGGTTCGATTCCCGGACTAAATGAGGGGCTATCTGATATCAGAAGCATCGGCCAAAGTTCTGAGCAAAGCAATGTGGTTTAGGATATTGTTACGCTGACCACGTCACGTTCCAGTGTCTGCATACCTCTGGCCGAGGAAATATTCGTTTTGTATATTATTACCCAAAATGGATATACAGTGCACTGCGGTTAATTCGACATTGTATAATTCGAAAATCGGATAATTCGAATAAAATTTTATCTCCCTTGAAATTCATATTCTAATCAATGCAAGGAAATCGTATTTAATTCGAATTTTTGAAGCTTAAATTTAGATAATTCGAAGTCAGGATTTTATGGCACTTTTATTTTGTAATGTTTCCTCGAACTGAAGCCTTTAAATAATTCCCAAGAATTCTCTATTTTTGCTGTAGCTTCCTAGTTATGGTCAGGTAGTCGATATTGTTAACAGACTTAATTTTTATCTCTGCAACTGTCAATGAATGCATGGTTACATATGCTACATTGTGTGTAAATACTGTAAATGCTGTTGTTTTATCAGTGTATATACAGTATGTTTTTGTGTGAAAACTTTAATCTACAGTACAGGACAACATGGCCGCTGTTAAGGGGCGGTAGAATGTACAATGAATTTATTTTCGTCAAAATAGTCATTTTTGGTTAATTCGACTTTTGGACAATTCGATTTTTTCTGATTTTCCTTGGAGTTCGATTTAAAAAGAATCCACTGTATATGCCACAGTTAGCTCACGTTACTTATCTACAGCACATGCTTTGAATTTCCTTCAGATTTCCTTTGCCACTGCCTTAGTCTAAGGTTTAGCGCTGAAGTTCATCGCACTTTTGGTCCGGTTTCAATTTCCACCGCGGTGATGAAGCTGAAAACGACGTACTCTCAAATTTGTTAAGACATCTGAGAAAAGAAATACGATGGAATTACGGAATAAGGTGGTACACGTTAAGCTTCCATTCGGAAGAAGGTACTGTATGTTCCAATCCCACTATCACCAGTCTTGAAGGCTTCCCATTTCCATACCAGGAAAATGCTAGACTGTACCATTTTCCTGTATAGGAAAAGGATGGGTTCGAATTCCACTTTTGATATGTCTGGAAGTGGGTTTCCATTATTTCCCACTACAAATTCAGGATTGTAAGTAGTATATAGGCAAGGACTGTTTCTTATTCCCAGTTAATTTCTAAAACACATACCTTTGTGTATACCACTGACACAGGGGTAATCGTATATAATTCACGAGTACGATGTATAAGGGGCTATTGCCTACGACATACCAAGCCCCTAAAATTAAACAGAAGAAGAATAAGTTTTTTGTGAATATGCTGTTACAGTACTTGTATTAATAGAAGGCATAAAATAATTTTACGGTTTTCGGAGATAAATAAAAAGTAAACACTTTTTTAAAATCATAGAAATACAGTACTTGCTGTGGCCTCATGGAGGAATGCATAGAACATCCAAAAAATATTCCATTCGTACTGGAAGTGAAGAAGGATCTGGAAAAAGCGCAGATGAACTCAAATGAGACCGCGGACAGAAACCTTTACAGGAAAAAAATTAACGGATGGAAAGTGCAACCAGAGAACGAAGTGAAAAAGAAGACTGGAGCAAAGTGGACAGAAGAACGAAAAAGGATCCACGCAGAAAGGATGAGAGCTGTTTGGCAACTCAGAAAACAGAATCGTTAGAGCTTTGCGTGATCCATTGGCTCCATACGCTCATAATAATAATAATAATAATAATAATAATAATAATAATAATAATAATAATAATAATAATAATAATAATAATGGTAGCGCGTCCAATTAACTATTTCTACGGTTTTCGGAGAAGCCGAGGTGTCAGAATTTGGTCTCGAAGTTCTTCCTTTAAATGCCTGTAAATCAATCAACGCGAGGCTAGTGTATTTCGGTACTTTCAAATTCCATCGTGCTGAGCTGGAAAGAACACTTAACCAGCAGGCTCAAATTCAGAATTGTAAGTAACATATAGACCACGGCTGTTTCTTTCCCAACCTTAGTCCTGTTAACTCCGTGTAGGCCAGGGCTGTTTCTTTCCCAAACTTAGCCCTGTTAACTCCATGTATGCCAGGGCTGTTTCTTTCCCAAGCTTAGCCCTGTTAACTAAATACAAGCCAGGATTTTTTCTTTCTTTTTCTTTCCCAACCTTAGTCTACAAACAGAAGGCCAGCGATCTACCGTCTGATTCACACAGCCCAGTTTGGGGGATTGTAATTTAAATAGAAAGTTTAATAATAATGTTACTGTGGTTTACGTCCCGCTAACTACAGTATGTTTTAGCCGGGCTGAGTGGCTCAGACGGTTGAGGCGCTGGCCTTCTGATCCCCTCTTAGCAGGTTCGATCCTGGCTCAGTCTGGTAGTATTTGAAGGTGCTCAAATACGTCAACCTCGTGTCGGTAGATTTACTGGCATGTAAAAGAACTCCTGCGGGACTAAATTCTGGCACCTCAGCGTCTCCGAAAACCGTAAAAGTAGTTAGTGGAACGTAAAGCAAATAACATTATTATTAACTATGTTTTACGGTTTTCGGAGATAAATAAAAAGTGAACAATCTGTTTAAAAAATCATAGAAATACAGTACTTGCTGTGGCCTCATGGAGGAATGCAGCATACGTCCTGTTGGTGTGAAAGTCTCTCCAATAACTGTCCTGTCCGGAACGAACCACTGCCCGTCCAGCCGTGCTAGATCAGATCAGTGAACTGTGAGGCTTTGCTATTTGCCAAACCTACCTTAACGTAACGAATGACTGAGCAATAAAAAGAACACAGGCAACGAGCAGACTGTACACTGACTTATCTACAGTGTCCTTAAATGCTGCCCGTGGTTGTCAACTTTCATGGATGTGGTAGGTTGGAAAGTCCTTATTTCACACTTGCCCATTCTCGTAATGCTATTCCCCATTGCAGTTCAAGACAAACATTGGGGTAGGATATTATACAGCAGGTACCTGAATGTGTTCAATGACCCCAGTTCCTATTATGAATGATGACCTTCCTTACGCCCTATCACGTGTTTAGAATCGGTAGAACCCAATGGTTGGTGACGGGAAGTGTAATGTGAAATGATGTTGCCCGCAACATACAAGAGAGAAACTGAATTACAGGAGATAGAGTGTACAGTGCACTTCAGCATGTAGTGAGGCAGTGCAAACCTCAAAGATTTTTTCCTTTTAGTTGTTTCACGTCGCACCTACACATCGAAAGTTTTACCCAATCCAAGGATAGGAAAGGCTAGGATTGGGAAGATAAGGGCCGTGGCCTTAGGTACAGGCTCGACATTAGGATGGTGTGAAAATGGTAAACCACAGAAAACTATCTTAGATATGAGGCTTCCACGGTCCGTTAAATTACTATTTAGTTCATTTTTCTTGCATTCAGGAGATTGTAGGTTCGAATCCCACCATCAGCAGGTTTGAAGATGAAGGCACCTCGGCATCTCCGAAAACCATCAAAAGTAGTTAGTGGGACGTAAAAACAATAACACTGTTATTAAATGTTTATTTGGCTTTAGATCATTGACGGAACAAACACCCACCTGGATATTACAAAATGCCTTTGTTGTACTTTGCAATTCAATACAATTCGTTGAAACAGGGTGGAATATATAACAAATTTTACATATTAAGTATCGTGCAAAGTTTTCACCGTTAATTACTTAAGGATCCATATCAAAACATTCAAATTTCTATATAAGTTTCTTTAAAATAGTTCTGAATAACATAATAGGCCTACACTTAGTTTTCTTCAGACGCCAGTAGTGTGATTATGCTTCATGGTAACTGTTGTTTGACGTGGATAAGAGATTTAATCAACACATTTTGCTGTTTGTGTTAATGAGAACATTCAAAAAACGGATGATTTAGGCCCTGAATTGACTGGCCATCACATGTACAATATGGTGTGTCCACCGCATTGATACGATAAAGGGAGCCTTCTATTTCGGTCTTGAAAACAGGGCTTAACTACGCTGTAGCACCCAACAGGATACCGGTGGAATTGCAATTCGACACCTTCTTATCGAAACTACACAAGAGAGCATTATAAGATACTAGCAAATGTACCCGTGCTTCGCTACGGTATTCTACATTGTATACGGATATCGACGTAAATACTGTGCGTGCAGCAAATGAGATTGTTTTAAAATTGCATGTCTCTTAGCTTTATCCGAGAAATAGCATGGGGAGGTCCACATACGTTGTTTCCAATGTAAAGTGAGGGTTGCGGAGTTGTGATGATAACGGCAGGCTCACTTGCCTACTGCCATTCACAATCGAGTTGGCAAGTTTACATTATAATTGCAGGCCCCAATGCCTACTGCGCGGTCACAATCGATTTGGGGAGTTTTAGTTACAATGGCAGACCCATTTCCTACTTTCAGACAGGTTACAGTTGAGGAGTTTTTATTATAATACCAGGCAGCTTCCCTACCACCAATCAAAATTGAGTTGTGCAGTTATCATTATAATGACAGTCCCCTTTTACTGCTGCTAGCCAGCTTACTGCCAGTCACACAGAATTAGTGAGTTTCCATGAAAATAGCAGGCCACTATGCCTAATGCTAGTCAAATTTTAGATTGGAACATTTGTTTATAATGGCGGGCACCCTGGCCTAGAGCCAAACACAATGGAGTAGGGGACTTTCGAACAAAACTGCATGATCCCTTGCCTTCTGCAAGACAAATCGAAAAGTGAATTATTCATTAAAATGGTAGGCCCTCCTTACTAATGCCAGTTACACAGGAGTTGGAGAAGGACCCCATTCCTACTGCCAGCAGTCAAAGTCGGTGTAGGGAGTACTGATTACAATAGCAGACACATCCTTTCTCGATCGCTACAAATCGACATCAATGAATATATACAGATGGACATACGAAAGTATATGAATGTTTACAATATTGCAGACCTTCATTTACAGATTAACTGCTGCTAAACGGTACGTCATATCGACAAAGGATTGAACCGTAAGGCGCAGTATTTAGCGATCTAAATGGCTGGTCCTATGATATTTTCTCGCATCTAATCTATTCATGGGTCAGATTGAATCAGAAACGTTGAATAGGTTGAAATTTGTGTAAGAATATCTTACATTGCATTACTTTTCGGATAATTATGTGACATAGCATTTGGCTCACATATGGGTACTGGGTGGGCCAATGTTCGTGTAGAGTTTGATCATACTATCTTTCCTGTAAGTGATTGAAATGATGCACATGAGAAGAAAAGGTTTAGAAATTAATTTCTATTAAGGCAGGTAGATTTCCATTAAGTTTGGTTGTGTGTATTTTGAGGGAGTGCAAAATCACGGTTTCGGTTTCGTATAAACCCCCAATTAGTTCAGGGATTTAGAAACAATATTTGCCCTAAAACCTCCCCAAACGACAGGTGGATTCTAAATATGAAGTTTGGTGGAAATATATCCAGTAGTTTCAAGTTAGAGAAAGACAAACAGAACAACAAACAAACAAACTAACTAACTAACTAACTAACAGACACCAAGGAAACCTACCCTCGGACAGATGGATGCTATATATAAAGTTTGGTTCATACATCTTGTTAGTTTTCAAGTTGTAAGAAGTACGCTTTACACGCACCCGCTCTTGCGTTAAGTCAGCTGGGATTTGTACCGAAAAGGGGTCGTTAATGATATCTCCCTTACTAAATCCTGTTATCGAAATGATGCACATGAGAAAAAAAGGTTTAGAAATTAATTTTCATTAAGGCAGGTTAATTTCCATTAAGTCCGGTTGTGCATACATTGAGGGAGTGCAAAATAACGATTTCGGTTTCGTAAAAATTCCCACTCAGTTCAGGGATTTAGAAACGATATTTGCGCTAAAACCTACCCAAGGACAGAAGGATTGTAAATATGAAGTTTCGTGGAAAAATATATTTAGTAGTTTTCAAGTTATAGAAGGGCAGACAAACAGACGAACAGACACCTAAGCTAAAAATGATGCAGATGGTCATTATTGCACCTGAAACGGAAAACTGTACGGAAATTTCGCCAAAATAATCAATGTACAGACACACGGTCGTTACGATTTTATTTTTTGCACTAAAACCTACCCAAGGACAGGTGGATTCTAAATATGAATTTTGGTGGAAATATATCCAGTAGTTTTCAAGTTATAGAAAGACAGACAAACAGACTAACAGAGAAACAAACAAACAAACAGATACCAAAGCTAAAAATGATGCAGATGGTCCTTATTACATCTGAAACGGATAACTGTACAAATTTCGCCAAAATAATCAATGTACAGACACACGGTCGTTACGATTTTATTTATATACATGAGGGATAAGCATGAGCACGTTGAAAAGTGCAGACTTCCACTTCGAGATTCATATCTCCTAAACGGTTTATGATATTAAGAAACGGTTTGCGCCATCAGACGCCTCATTTATCGCTCTACATGATTGTTTCTAAACCATATCCTCGTATCTCCCATATGAAGGGAGTAAATTGAGTTCAAATTTTGAATAGGGTGAAATTTGGGTGCATTTTTAACATTTTACATTACGTTTTGCCTACTTATGTATAAGCTAGAATCATGAAATTTGGTACACATATGTCCGTTAATCGTGCCAATGTGCGCACCTAACGCGATGATCCTATCATTCTTATAAGTGTGTCAAACAATGAAATATACTTGTAAAAATCACCAAATTTACGAACAATCCAGAAATACGACCACATTTAACGTATAAGGGAGAGAGATACGACAAAATGTCACAGGACCAAAGATGTAGATCACTCCGAATTGAAGCGACATTGTGCCATCCGTTTTGTGATACGACTTACCGTTTAGCCAAAAAATAGCTCAAAAGGAATGTCTGCACAGTCATTAAAATTGCATTCATATTTCGATATCTTTGGGGGTAAAAAGTGAAAAATTTGAACATCTTGGAATTTTCCCGTCGGTTGGGGACCAAAAGCTATAATTTCACCAAATTTCAATTGTCTACCTCGTCTGGCAGGTTGTGCCGCCATCTTGATTTGGGGGGATAGGGGATAAAAATGAGGAAATTCACGAAAATTTTTAAGCCCACGAAACCTATAGGTTATCGTTTTGGATATACTATACGACTGTGTTCATATGCTGAGCCCAAAATTTGAGCCCCCCCAGCGTGCCCCCTTCAGGGAATTTTGAGAATTTCCGATTTTTCTAGGGATCCTGGGGTCATCAGTTTTCCTCGTACCAAGTTTCAAATTTCTGAGATTTCTGGAAGTGCCTCATTAATTCACGTCTTTTTTCATTTTTAAATATTTATATATACATCGCTCCAGCCCGACTTGCTTTTATATATATAGATGACGGATAAGCATGAGCACGTTGAAAAGTGCAGACTTCCACTTCGAGATTCATATCTCCTAAACGGTTTATGATATTACGAAACGGTTTGCGCCATCAGACGCCTCATTTATCGCTCTACATGTTTGTTTCTAAACCATATCCTCGTATCTCCCATATTAAGGGGGTAAATTGAGTTCAAATTTTGAATAGGGTGAAATTTGGGTGCATTTTTAACATTTTACATTACGTTTTGCCTACTTATGTATAAGCTAGAATCATGAAATTTGGTACACATATGTCCCTTAATCGTGCCAATGTGCGCACCTAACGCGATGATCCTATCATTCTTATAAGTGGGTCAAACAATGAAATATACTTGTAAAAATCACCAAATTTACGAACAATCCAGAAATACGACCACATTTAACGTATAAGGGAGAGAGATACGACAAAATGTCACAGGACCAAAGTTGTAGATCACTCCGAATTGAAGGGACATTGTGCCATCCGTTTTGTGATACGACTTACCGTTTAGCCAAAAAATAGCTCAAAAGGAATGTCTGCACAGTCATTAAAATTGCCTTCATATTTCGATATCTTTGGGGGTAAAAAGTGAAAAATTTGAACATCTTGGAATTTTCCCGTCGGTTAGGGACCAAAACCTATAATTTCACCAAATTTCAATTGTCTACCTCGTCTGGCAGGTTGTGCCGCCATGTTGATTTGGGGGGATAGGGGATAAAAATGAGGAAATTCCCGAAAATTTTTAAGCCCACGAAACCTATAGGTTATCGTTTTGGATATACTATACGACTGTGTTCTTATGTTGAGCCCAAAATTTGAATCCCCCAGCGTGCCCCCTTCAGAGAATTTTGAGAATTTCCGATTTTTCTAGGGATCCTGGGGTCATCAGTTTTCCTCGTACCAAGTTTCAAATTTCTGAGATTTCTGGAAGTGCCTCATTAATTCACGTCTTTTTTCATTTTTAAATATTTATATATACATCGCTCCAGCCCGACTTGCTTTTATATATATAGATAGATGACGGATAAGCATGAGCACGTTGAAAAGTGCAGACTTCCACTTCGAGATTCATATCTACTAAACGGTTTATGATATTACGAAACGGTTTGCGCCATCAGACGCCTCATTTATCGCTCTACATGTTTGTTTCTAAACCATATCCTCGTATCTCCCATATTAAGGGGGTAAATTGAGTTCAAATTTTGAATAGGGTGAAATTTGGGTGCATTTTTAACATTTTACATTACGTTTTGCCTACTTATGTATAAGCTAGAATCATGAAATTTGGTACACATATGTCCCTTAATCGTGCCAATGTGCGCACCTAACGCGATGATCCTATCATTCTTATAAGTGTGTCAAACAATGAAATATACTTGTAAAAATCACCAAATTTACGAACAATCCAGAAATACGACCACATTTAACGTATAAGGGAGAGAGATACGACAAAATGTCACAGGACCAAAGTTGTAGATCACTCCGAATTGAAGTGACATTGTGCCATCCGTTTTGTGATACGACTTACCGTTTAGCCAAAAAATAGCTCAAAAGGAATGTCTGCACAGTCATTAAAATTGCATTCATATTTCGATATCTTTGGGGGTAAAAAGTGAAAAATTTGAACATCTTGGAATTTTCCCGTCGGTTGGGGACCAAAAGCTATAATTTCACCAAATTTCAATTGTCTACCTCGTCTGGCAGGTTGTGCCGCCATCTTGATTTGGGGGGATAGGGGATAAAAATGAGGAAATTCCAGAAAATTTTTAAGCCCACGAAACCTATAGGTTATCGTTTTGGATATACTATACGACTGTGTTCTTATGCTGAGCCCAAAATTTGATCCCCCCCAGCGTGCCCCCTTCAGGGAATTTTGAGAATTTCCGATTTTTCTAGGGATCCTGGGGTCATCAGTTTTCCTCGTACCAAGTTTCAAATTTCTGAGATTTCTGGAAGTGCCTCATTAATTCACGTCTTTTTTCATTTTTAAATATTTATATATACATCGCTCCAGCCCGACTTGCTTTTATATATATAGATGACGGATAAGCATGAGCACGTTGAAAAGTGCAGACTTCCACTTCGAGATTCATATCTCCTAAACGGTTTATGATATTACGAAACGGTTTGCGCCATCGGACGCCTCATTTATCGCTCTACATGTTAGTTTCTAAACCATATCCTCGTATCTCCCATATTAAGGGGGTAAATTGAGTTCAAATTTTGAATAGGGTGAAATTTGATTGCATTTTTAACATTTTACATTACGTTTTGCCTACTTATGTATAAGCTAGAATGATGAAATTTGGTACACATATGTCCCTTAATCGTGCCAATGTGCGCACCTAACGCGATGATCCTATCATTCTTATAAGTGTGTCAAACAATGAAATATACTTGTAAAAATCACCAAATTTACGAACAATCCAGAAATACGACCACATTTAACGTATAAGGGAGAGAGATACGACAAAATGTCACAGGACCAAAGTTCTAGATCACTCCGAATTGAAGTGACATTGTGCCATCCGTTTTGTGATACGACTTACCGTTTAGCCAAAAAATAGCTCAAAAGGAATGTCTGCACAGTCATTAAAATTGCCTTCATATTTCGATATCTTTGGGGGTAAAAAGTGAAAAATTTGAACATCTTGGAATTTTCCCGTCGGTTAGGGACCAAAACCTATAATTTCACCAAATTTCAATTGTCTACCTCGTCTGGCAGGTTGTGCCGCCATCTTGATTTGGGGGGATGGGGGATAAAAATGAGGAAATTCCCGAAAATTTTTAAGCCCACGAAACCTATAGGTTATCGTTTTGGATATACTATACGACTGTGTTCTTATGCTGAGCCCAAAATTTGAGCCCCCCCAGCGTGCCCCCTTCAGGGAATTTTGAGAATTTCCGATTTTTCTAGGGATCCTGGGGTCATCAGTTTCCCTCGTACCAAGTTTCAAATTTCTGAGATTTCTGGAAGTGCCTCATTAATTCACGTCTTTTTTCATTTTTAAATATTTATATATACATCGCTCCAGCCCGACTTGCTTTTATATATATAGATAGATGACGGATAAGCATGAGCACGTTGAAAAGTGCAGACTTCCACTTCGAGATTCATATCTCCTAAACGGTTTATGATATTACGAAACGGTTTGCGCCATCAGACGCCTCATTTATCGCTCTACATGTTTGTTTCTAAACCATATCCTCGTATCTCCCATATTAAGGGGGTAAATTGAGTTCAAATTTTGAATAGGGTGAAATTTGGGTGCATTTTTAACATTTTACATTACGTTTTGCCTACTTATGTATAAGCTAGAATCATGAAATTTGGTACACATATGTCCTTTAATCGTGCCAATGTGCGCACCTAACGCGATGATCCTATCATTGTTATAAGTGTGTCAAACAATGAAATATACTTGTAAAAATCACCAAATTTACGAACAATCCAGAAATACGACCACATTTAACGTATAAGGGAGAGAGATACGACAAAATGTCACAGGACCAAAGTTCTAGATCACTCCGAATTGAAGTGACATTGTGCCATCCGTTTTGTGATACGACTTACCGTTTAGCCAAAAAATAGCTCAAAAGGAATGTCTGCACAGTCATTAAAATTGCCTTCATATTTCGATATCTTTGGGGGTAAAAAGTGAAAAATTTGAACATCTTGGAATTTTCCCGTCGGTTAGGGACCAAAACCTATAATTTCACCAAATTTCAATTGTCTACCTCGTCTGGCAGGTTGTGCCGCCATCTTGATTTGGGGGGATAGGGGATAAAAATGAGGAAATTCCCGAAAATTTTTAAGCCCACGAAACCTATAGGTTATCGTTTTGGATATACTATACGACTGTGTTCTTATGTTGAGCCCAAAATTTGAATCCCCCAGCGTGCCCCCTTCAGAGAATTTTGAGAATTTCCGATTTTTCTAGGGATCCTGGGGTCATCAGTTTTCCTCGTACCAAGTTTCAAATTTCTGAGATTTCTGGAAGTGCCTCATTAATTCACGTCTTTTTTCATTTTTAAATATTTATATATACATCGCTCCAGCCCGACTTGCTTTTATATATATAGATAGATGACGGATAAGCATGAGCACGTTGAAAAGTGCAGACTTCCACTTCGAGATTCATATCTCCTAAACGGTTTATGATATTACGAAACGGTTTGCGCCATCAGACGCCTCATTTATCGCTCTACATGTTTGTTTCTAAACCATATCCTCGTATCTCCCATATTAAGGGGGTAAATTGAGTTCAAATTTTGAATAGGGTGAAATTTGGGTGCATTTTTAACATTTTACATTACGTTTTGCCTACTTATGTATAAGCTAGAATCATGAAATTTGGTACACATATGTCCCTTAATCGTGCCAATGTGCGCACCTAACGCGATGATCCTATCATTCTTATAAGTGTGTCAAACAATGAAATATACTTGTAAAAATCACCAAATTTACGAACAATCCAGAAATACGACCACATTTAACGTATAAGGGAGAGAGATACGACAAAATGTCACAGGACCAAAGTTGTAGATCACTCCGAATTGAAGTGACATTGTGTCAGCCGTTTTGTGATACGACTTACCGTTTAGCCAAAAAATAGCTCAAAAGGAATGTCTGCACAGTCATTAAAATTGCATTCATATTTCGATATCTTTGGGGGTAAAAAGTGAAAAATTTGAACATCTTGGAATTTTCCCGTCGGTTGGGGACCAAAAGCTATAATTTCACCAAATTTCAATTGTCTACCTCGTCTGGCAGGTTGTGCCGCCATCTTGATTTGGGGGGATAGGGGATAAAAATGAGGAAATTCCAGAAAATTTTTAAGCCCACGAAACCTATAGGTTATCGTTTTGGATATACTATACGACTGTGTTCTTATGCTGAGCCCAAAATTTGATCCCCCCCAGCGTGCCCCCTTCAGGGAATTTTGAGAATTTCCGATTTTTCTAGGGATCCTGGGGTCATCAGTTTTCCTCGTACCAAGTTTCAAATTTCTGAGATTTCTGGAAGTGCCTCATTAATTCACGTCTTTTTTCATTTTTAAATATTTATATATACATCGCTCCAGCCCGACTTGCTTTTATATATATAGATATAAAATCAACTAAGGATCGCAAAGCTGCCACCGTCTAACATGGCCAAGGAAGAAATTCACGCCCTGAGACACTACCCCAGGATACAGAAACTATAATACTATCTGCAGACAAAGGCATCGCTACAGTAATAATGACTCGCGCCGACTACAATTTATTACTCGCCGACCCTACGTACAGGGGGAAAAATCCTACCAACAGTATCAAGAAAATCTCCAGTATTCCATCCGAAGTACAGAAAACTCATTACCTCAGACTCGTCTCCTAAACTATATGGCCTACCGAAGATCCATACAGAAGGCATACCGGTGTGACCTACTGTGATCGCTATAGGGTCTACAACACAAGGAATTGCCCATTATTTAGCTGGAATACAGGAATACTTCAGCCGCATATAGGACACACTAACACCCACGTTAAGGACTCCAGATATTTCATCCAGCTCCTCAAGGATCAATCTGTCGAAAGCATGGACTGTTAAGTAAGCTTTGATGGCATGCCACTTTTCACAAAAGTATCACTAACAGAAGAATTTCCAATACTGGACTAGAAACTGCCAGACCTGTCAACACTTCAAGCCAAAGAAAATCTTAACGCAACATGTTCTATTTCAGCGGGAAATTATACGAACAAATAGAAGTGACCACGATGGGATCACTGCTCTCTCCAGTAATTACAAATATGAATATCGAACAATTCGAACAAAAAAGCTTTTGCCAAATCAACCTTGAAACCGAAATGCTTTCTTCTCTACGTAGACAGCACATTTGTAGTATGGCCTCACGGCAATAATAACCTTCAGTTACTTTTGAACCATCTTAACTCCATTCATGGGAACATTCAGTTCAGCATGGAAATCGAAGCAGATGTTTCAGGACGTCTTCGTCAAACGGAACCGCAATGGGACTCTTAGCAATGCAGAATATAGAAAACCAACACACACAACATTGCACGCCTCTTTCTACCACCACCTATCACAAAAGCAATCTGCTCTAAAATCACTAATTAACAGGGCCATGGCGATATCGAACGCTGAATACTTTGAAGAAGAGAAAAAATCCCTACGGAACCCTCAGAAGAAATTTATATTTGTTACATAACATTCAACAAGTCTTTAGGAACTGTCGTGATCGAAGAGTGCGATGATTCCATACATCAGAAACACGACAGACATTGGGAAGATTCTAAACAAATGCGACGATCAAGACCATTTAAAAGTCACACAGGAATTTAGTTACCTACAACCAGTCAACGAAACCATAAATTTACAGGTCCCTCTATCACAGGTGCCACATTGAATGTATCTAAGTAGGCGAAACGAAATGACTCACTTCTACTCGAATTGGTGAACGTATCCGTTACACCAAGCACCTAGAAATGGAAATGTTAGCTATAGCTAAACATTCTTTCGAAAGAAAACACGGAATTTCATTTAACAGAACCAAGATATTTTTAGCTATTACCCGAAATATATGCATACATATATACATACATCATTATAGACCGTTATACCTTTCAGCGTTCACTCTGTAAGCCTCTGTGAATTTACTATACGTCGCCACAATCCTCTGTTTACAACTAGCGTTGTGGCAACATTTAGTTCTATACCTCTTATCTTTAAATCATTAGAAACTGAGTGTACCGGGCGAGTTGGCCGTGCGCGTAGAGGCGCGCGGCTGTGAGCTTGCATCCGGGAGATAGTAGGTTCGAATCCCACTATCGGCAGCCCTGAAGATGGTTTTCCGTGGTTTTCCATTTTCACACCAGGCAAATGCTGGGGCTGTACCTTAATTAAGGCCACGGCCGATTCCTTCCAACTCCTAGGCCTTTCCTATCCCATCGTCGCCATAAGACCTATCTGTGTCGGTGCGACGTAAAGCCGCTAGAAAAAAAAAAAAAAAAAAAAAAAAGAACTGAGTGTAACCATCGTCGTCTTGAAGTTGCAAGATATCACGCTGCAGGCTTTCGGAACAATCTGCCGTTAAGACCAAGTCGTCAGCACAGGCCAGACTGCTTACTACATTTCCACCTAACTGAATCCCTCCTTGCCACGTTATAGGCTAACTTTCAGCAGATGATCCATTTAAACTACGAAAACAAAGGTGAAAGATTTCAGCCTTGTCTAACCCCTGTAAGTACCCTGAACCAACTTCCTCTCGACCACTGATCGCACACTCCCTTCTAAGATGCCAGTGAATACTTTGCCTGGTATGAGATACCTCGATAGTTATTGCAATCCTTCCTATTCCCTTGGTTGTAGATAAACGCAATTACTGCCTTTGTCCAATCTGAAGGTATCTTACCAACACTCCATGCTAATATTATTCTGTGAAGCCATTCCATCCCTCCCTTCCCACTATACTTCACCATTTCAAGTCTAATTTCGCCCGGAATCTCGAAGGAAAATCCGAGAGGCTATGGAAACTGAAAAACACTCAAACAATATGAATGTAGAGGAAGGTTACGAAATCGGGAATTCTTGGATACCTACACTGAAGAAAATGGAAATTGCAACACCCAGAAGGAGTGGTACTAAATTGCTGCAATTGAACACGCAGGACGAGTGTTCGGTTGTGCTTCGATGATTACACTTCCAGGTCCCTCTGACCGCAAGTTTGGACAACAACAGGATGTGCCCACCACGAGCTGCAATGCATTGATGAATTCGTCGAGGCATGGAGTCAATAAGGCCCTGGATCGCTTCATGAGGAATCGTGGCCCATGCTTGTTGCACTGCACGGGTCAGTTGTTCCAGAGTTGTGGGTAGCTGAGGACGGTTGGCCAGTTGTCGACCCATCATGTCCCACACATGCTCAATAGGACTGAGGTCCGGGGATCAGGCGGGCCATTCTAAGGTTGTGATGTCGTGGAGAGCTTCTCTGGAGATGCGTGTAGTGTGAACCCGGGCATTGTCCTGCTGAAATATCCCATTAGCAATGTTCGCCGTCATAGGGACAACCACTGGATTGAGTACCCTACGAACGTACTGTCGAGTAGCCATTGTGCCCTCAACAAGCACTAATTGTGATTTCACATTAAAGCCAATAGCTTCCCAGGCCATAATGCTTGGTGTTGGCCCTGTGTGCCTTTCGACAATAAGATCTGGGCGGTCCCTCTCCCCGGTACGTCGGCGCACACGAATCCGGCGATCACTGCGGGCAAGACAGAAGCGAGATTCATCACTAAAGACGACCCTATGCCATTCGTCGACCCACGTCGATCTTTCTCGACACCAGGCCAGCCTTACACGTCGCTGTTGTGGTGTCAATGGAACACCTTCTGCAGGGACACCGGCTCGTAAGCCAGCTGCACGCAGGCGATTACCAACTGTTTGTTGTGTAACGTGGGGTGCCACAGCTGCTCGAATTTGCGCCGCTGTTGCATGGGATTCCATCCGGGCCGTCCGAATGATGCGGCGATCCTCTCTCACAGTTGTCTGTCGCGCTGGGCCTGTGCCAGGTCTACGAGTGTGGGTACCTTCATTTGACCACTGCTGCCATACACGTTGTACCGTAGAACCCTGTCGGCCAACTCGTGCAGCGACAGTCCTTAGCGATAATCCATCCTCACACAGCCCAATTATCCGAGCCCTCTCAAACGGCGACAGTTGTTGATAGCGTGCTCTTCTCTGTCGTCGAGGCATGTTTGACGGGGAACACTTCACTGCACAGACTGCAAGTCAACTGCGCTACACCAGAGTCCGTATACTGGAGTTGATTCCTCCACGACCGATCACGTGGGGAGACCTGTAGCAACAATTCAATGGGTCTGAAACTTTGATCGTTTACATACCTACATGGCATCGTTCCATATCTTGAAAATCAACACAAACGACCAATGCCTTCATGGTGTTGCAATTTCCATTTTCTTAGGTGTATTATGGGAAGATTACCAATATGCAGGTCAGACTATGAAAATACAGGACGAGTCCTCAGTTTACGTAACAGCGCCAGTAACAACCAGGTGACTGTTCAGCGAGAGGTGCGTTCCAGACATTTCAAGATGCCCTTAACCGCGGGGATTACGATAACGGTACTACAAGTTGCTTTAGGTTGCACCGACACAGATAGGTCTGATGGCGATGATAGGATAGGACAGGGAAGGAAGCGACCGTGGCCTTAATTAAGGTACAGCCCCAGCATTTACCTGGTGTGAAAATGGAAAACACGGAAAATCATCTTCAGGGCTGCCAACAGTGGTGTTCGAACCCACTGTATCTCAAATATAAGCTCATAGCTGCGCACCCCTAACCTCACAGCCAACTCGCAAGGTAGAAGAAGAGGAAGAAGGCATGGGACTATGCACCATTATACCCAAAGTCAATGAAATGTTATGTTAACAAGAATATTGCCATGTCTCGTCCACTCTAGTACGCACCTAAAGCAACTGGAAAGCTAACTGATAACTCTGTCTCAAGGCTCCATCATAAGGCATGCCACGGGCACTTCAAACCTGCCTGCCTTCGCCATGACAGCAAACAGCTATTTGCAGGGCTATAAATGTCAGTCCTTAAAGCTTACTACTTACGACTTATAGCGGTCCATACTGGACAACATTCCAAAACTGAAAAATTCTCTCTTCTCATAGTAGGCTACAGAAAATTGAGCGAGTTTGAAATGGACTGAGCAGGTCTTGCCTGATAAATTTCATCTCTCTATTATTATTATTATTATTATTATTATTATTATTATTATTATTATTATTATTATTATTATTATTATTATTAAAAGGAATCTTAAGAAGGGAGGGAAAAGGAAAATCACAGTGTTTTGGATCATTCAGATGAACTCATAATAGATCACTGGACAGGTGGAGGGAATATTTTGAAAATCTTCTCAATGTAAAAGGAAATCTTCCTGGTGGTGTCGCGAACAACCAAGCTCATCGGGAGAAGGAAAATGATGTTGGTGAAATTACGCTTGAGGAAGTGGAAAGGATGGCAGGGATGAAATGGCTTCATAGAGTAGTAAGATTAACATGGAGTGTTGGTAAGGTACCTTCAGATTGGACAAAAGCAGTAATTGCACCTATCTATAAGCAAGGGAACAGGGAGGATTGCAACAAGTATCGAGGTATCTCATTGATTAGTATACCAGGCAAAGTATTCACTGGCACCTTGGAAGGGAGGGTGCGATCAGTGGTTGACAGGAAGTTGGATGAAAACCAGTGTAGTTTCAGTCCACAGAGGGGAGGTCAGAATTAGATATTCAGTATGCGCCAGATAATTGAAAAATGTTACGAGAGGAATAGGCAGTTATGTTTATGTTTCATAGATCCAGAGAAAGCATATGACAGGGCACCGAAGGAAAAGGTGTTCCCCACATTGGGGGACTATGGAATTAAGAGTAGATTATTAAAATGAATCATAGGAATTTATGTTGACAGTTGGGCTGCAGTGAGAATTACAGTAATGGTAGAATGAGTTCTTGGTTCAGGGTACATACAGGGGTTCGACAAGGCTGTAATCCTTCACCTTTGCTGTTTGTAGTTTACATGGATCATCTGCTGAAAGGTATAAAGTGGCTGGGAGGGATTCAGTTAGGTGGAAATGTAGTAAGCAGTCTGGCCTATGCTGACAACCTGGTCTTAATGGCAGATTGTGCCGAAAGCCTGCAGTCTAATATCTTGGAACTGGAAAATAGGCGCAATGATTATGGTATGAAAATTAGCCTTTCGAAGACTAAATTGATGTCAGTAGGTAAGAAATTCAACAGAACTGAATGTCAAATTGTGATACAAAGCTAGAACAGGTGGATAATTTTATGTATTTAGGTTGTGTGTTCACACAGGCTTGCAGACTGAACGCTGAAAGGCTTAACGGTCTATACTGATAATGTATGCTGCTATTATTATTATTATTATTATTATTATTATTATTATTATTATTATTATTATTATTATTGTTGTTATTATTATGGAATGAATGTGTAGCAAAGCTAACGCACTGAGCTCTCAGTTGCGATCAACAGTGTTCTGTAAGAAGGAAGTCACCTCCCGGACGAAACTGCCTTTACATCGGTCTATTTTCAGACCAACTTTGCTTTACGGGAGCGAATGATGGGTGGACTCAGGGTATCTTATAAATAAATTAGAAGTAACAGACATGAAAGTAGCGAGAATGATCGCAGGTACAAACAGGTGGGAACAATGGCAGGGGGTACTCGGAATGAGGAGATAAAGGCTAAGTTAGGAATGAACTAGATGGATGAAACTGTACGCATAAACCCATCAATTTAGTCTTCGAAAGGCTAATTTTAATACCATAATCATTGCGCCTATTTTCAAGTTCCAAGATATTAGATTTTGATACAATCTGCCATTGGTGGGGTCATGTGAGGCGAATGGAGGAGGATAGGTTACCTAGGAGAATAATGGACCGTGTTATGGAGGGTAAGAGAAGTAGAGGGAGACCAAGACGACGATGGTTAGACTCAGTTTCTAACGATTTAAAGATAAGATGTATAGAACTAAATGAGGCTACAGCACTAGTTGCAAATAGGGAATTGTGGCGACGTTTAGTAAATTCACACAGGCTTGCAGACTGAACGCTGAAAGGCATAACGGTCTATAATGATAATGTAAGTATGTACGTTATTATTATGATTATCATTTATTATTATTTAATCCATTTGCCCTCCAGGGTTTATTTTTCCTCCGGACTTAGCGAGGAATCCCACCCCTACCACCTCAAAGGCAGTGTCTTGGAGCGTGAGACATGTGGTCGGGGGTTACAACTGAGGAGGACAACATTTACCTCACCCAGGTGGCCTCACCTGCTAAGCTGAACAGGGGCTTTGTGGGGGATGGGAAGAATGGAAGGGATGGGCAAGGAACGGGGAACGAAGCGACCGTGGCCTCAAGTTAGGTACCATCGTGGCATTTGCCCGGAGGAGAAGTGGGAAACCACGGAAAACCACTTCGGGGATGGCTGAGGCCTGAATCGAAACCCCTCTGCTCAGTTGACTCCCAAGGCTGTGTGGATCTCGTTCTAGCCCTCGTACTACTTTCCAAATTTCGTCGCAGAGCTGTGAATCGAACCCGGCCTCCAGGAGTGGCAGCTAATCACACTAACCACTACACCACAATGGTGGACTTCTCTGGACTTTTAACCACTTTTTTGTTAGGATCGACACTTCGTGTGGATTTGGCCTCTTGTCACGGCTGGATGCCCTTCCTGACGCCAATCCTATTAGAGGTATAAGTTCACTATTGCATGCTCCTGTAGTAGTTTGTGGTGTGCTGTGTTGTAATGAGATGAAGATAATTGTATTAACAAAAATACTCAGCCCCTGAGCGAGGGAAATTAATCATGCGCAGTTAAAATCCCAATCCAGTCGGGAACCGAACCCAGGGTCCTCTGAACTGTAGGCCAATACCCTGATCATTCAGACAAGGAGCCGGACAATGGCATACTAAACTATTGCCCGAAATTATTAGCATACTGTAATATTCTATACCAAACATTTGGGTTATGAATCCGTAACCAAGAATACTGAAATAAATCTGGCTTTTTTTTTTTTTTTTTTACCATTTCCAAGCAGCTAAACATAAAACAATGAAATTAGCTAATATGTTAGGAACTGTCTACGAATAACTCGTCATAACCCGTTTTGTTATAATTGTAGCAGGAAAAATATGGAAAATTTTCCTCGAAATCAGAAATAGAAGAAATTAAATCACCAATGTTGACATAAAAAGCTGGGTGATATAATACTGAAATTAATTGAAAAAGATAATAGGTCTAACATAAGTCTAACTTAGAATATTGGCTATTGTGAGGTAGGCTACCAGGTGTTGATTCTTCATGCCATTCATTTACTGCAAGACTAGTATAACTTTCTCGAAAAGTACTTGTTTCCCTTGATTGAAACAAAGAATTGTCCAGCTCCCTGGTTGTATGGTCAGCGTAGTCACCTTCAGTTCAGAGGACCCCGAGTTCGATTTCCAGCCGAATCGGAGATTTTAACCTTAAATGGTTAATTCCCCTGGCTCGGGGACTGGGTATTTGTACTGTCCTCAACATCCTTCCAAATCAAAAACCACACACAACAATATTCTCTACTAAAATATACGCAGTTTCCAATACCTGGCAGGTGCCGCCCACCCTCCTCGGAGGGTCTGCATTACAAGGGCCATTATTATTATTATTATTATTATTATTATTATTATTATTATTATTATTATTATTATTATTATTATGCGTGAATGGTCCCTTTCGGAACACACGAAGGTTTATTTAGGATTTCGTTTGCGGAAGATTCAGGATGCTTTCATCTGTTGACTAAAGATCCTCATCCTTTCTTCCACCCACTTGGTACCTGCTCTTTTTGGTACTTCATTCTTTGGTAACTTCCCACTTATTATTATTATTATTATTATTATTATTATTATTATTATTATTATTATTAGTATTAGTATTAGTATTAGTATTAGTATTAGACCCTATTATTATTACATATTATTATTATTCGCTAATCTGCCGACTAGAGACCACGGTAAGTTTTATTACACATTCTGGCGTTTATTCAATTTTCGTTTGGTTCAGTAGGTTTTCATTAGCTTGCTGCGTCAAGCACGGCGTTCAACCGAATACTTTGCATCAGATGTCCATTTTTCATCTCGGGAAGTTCCGAAAGTCACGATGCTTGTTCTGAAAAGATTTGTGCGCGTCTTCTTTTCATATCTTCGAGATATTCCTTGACGTTAATGTAGCTCTGGGCGAACTGTTGATTTTTGTTTTGACTCAAAATAATTAAAAATGCGTTTTGGCCGTCGCGAGTCGTCCATCCGTCCTAGGTGACCGTAGAAGTGAGCTCTGCATTTGCATTTTGAGTTGATAATCTTCTCTGCCTTAGAATGGATGTCTGGATTTTCTTACTGTTACTACTCAATGTTTTCATTACTCCCCTGAAGTGGGAAGCGGGCCTTTTATGCGGTGACGCCGTCTCTCGGGCCAGGAAATTTATATCGGAGAAGGTGCGAGGGTTGGCGGCCGTGGCCTATACTTGGAACTGTTCCGGCATTCGCCTTAGTACAGTAGAATGGAAAACCACGGAAAACCATTCTCAGGACAGCCGATGGTGGGGACCATCACCTGTCCGTCTCCCGAATACAGCGGCGTAGAGCCACGGTAGAACCGGGGCCACCCATCCTCTGCTCGGTTCGCCGGTCGGAGTGCAGAATCGTCGGACCACTTGTGGGCCGAGACCCACTCTGCTTCCACCGACCGGATTTTCTTATGTAGATCCGGTTTTTGTAGTTTGGGCCAAGTACGGGGTGGAGAATCTTTCTCTCGTTTTGCTCAAGCTTAGCGAGTGCATATTTCTGAGAGAGGAAGAGGCATTCTGACGCATATAACTTAATACCGCCATGACGACGGTGGCTCATCCCCAGTCGTCTCCCACAGCTCCTGCGATATACAGTATCTTTCAGACATGGCAACCACTCACAGCGTTCTTCTCCACTTTTATAAACAGTAATTAACAAACAGTACTAGTGTATTGAGCCATTTATCTTGGTTTACTATCCTGCTTATCATCGCCTTAGTCACCTCCCTCCATTTAACCATAGAGGAGAGACTACTCACCCTATACTACTGCATGTCGAAAAAACAAATGGAACTGAAATGTTATTAATTGCATTGGTACAACATGCGTACCATCACGTACCACACATTGATAATAACGTTTCTGAAGATTATTGAACATGTTCATAAACAAAGGTTGCTGTAAGGATATCAGCGGATTTATGTCGCCACCCATTCAACCACTCAGTTGTGTAGTCCAGTTGTCCTAATTTGTGTCAGTAATCTCCCATGATCTACCCTATCATAAGCCTTTGATAGGTCAATAGCGATACAGGCCATTTGATCTCCTGAATCTAAAATATTTTCTATCCTCAACCAACCTCCAAGTTGTTTTCTGCGGTTTCCCACTTCTCCTTTAGGCAAATGCCGGGATGGGACCTATTGTAGCTTAAGGCCACGGCCGCTTGCTTCCCTATTCCTTTACCCCTTCCGATCTTCACATTCCCCACAAGGTCCCTGTTCAGCATAGCATGTGAGGCTACCTGGGCGAGGTACTGGCCCTTCTCCCCAGTTCACCCCCGACCAAACGTCTCACGTTCCAGGACACTGCCCTTGAGGCGGTAGAGGTGGGATCCTTTACTGAGTCCGAGGGAAAAGCCAACCCTGGACGGTAACCTCATTAAGAAAGAAAGAAAGAAAGATAATTCGGTAATATTTGTAGGTGGGTCATCTGTTTTGAAAACTTATTCTTTCAATATGTCCCATATGTAGGCATCTGGTGCCATGAGATCAAGGAAGCAGAAAGCAGGAATGGAATTCCACGAGAAATTGGGCGATCTACAAAGTGTCGTTGTAGAAGTGTAAGCGACTTCCCTGCGCTGTGAGCTGTAGCTATATCCTGCTACATCTATTATCGTTGGAGGAGTAAGTTTCTGGAGCAACAAAAAACGGTGCAAATCCCATACGAATGGGGTAATAATGAGTTTTTTGCGGACTACCTTTAAACATCCGACGAACAGATCTATCGCTCAAGCCGAGTTTTAGCAATGTTCGTCGTAGACGACGTTTTGGGGACAGTAACACTTGTCAGAGAAGTTATCCACGATTGTCGTTTGTGGTGACGGTCCTCGGGCGCCCTGTTCTCCGTTGTTCTTGTCATAGGGCTGATCCCGTATGGCGGAATTTGTCAACGATTAACATTATTCATTTGTTTGGTGCTTTCTTATTAAATCGCTCCTCATACTGTTCTTTAAAGTGAAGCAAACTCGGCCCATTCTGACGCCCCACTCGCTATGACCGAAAATACATTTCCACGGTAAACACCTTCTCCTCTCTTGCAACAACCAAAATTGCAGAAATAACGAAACACTGAATTCACAATAAGCTGACCCCCCGGTGTAGCGGTAGCATGTCTGCCTCTTACACGGAGGCCGCGGGGTCGATTCCCGGCCAGGACAGAGATTTTTCCCTGGATCGGAGGGCTGGTTCGAGGTCCACTCAGCCTACGTGATTACAATTACCGTCAGACTGAGGAGCTATCTGACGGTGAGATGGCGCTACCGGTCTAGAAATCCAATAATAACGGCCGAGGAGACCCGTCGTGCTGACCACAGTACACCTCATAATCTGCAGGCCTTCGGGCTGAGCAGCTGGCACTTGGTAAGCTATGACCCTTCGGGGTTGTTCCGCCATGGAGTTTGGTTTGAATTCACAATATATCAAACTAATTTATATACAATAAATAAGTTATTGCTTTAGAAACATGAACAGCAGATGAGCAATAATTTCAGTCTTGTTCAATAATCTTCAGAAACGTTATAAACAATGTGATGGGACACATGTAGTTTCTAAATCAGATTACGAGGGACCAAGACTGTTGAATACGCGGTACGGTCGTGTAGCTGAAAACTTGCATTTGGGGTACAGCGGGTTCGAACTCGTTCGTCAGCAGGCCTGAAGATGAGTTTAGTGATCTCCATTTTCACACCAAGCTAATGCTAGAACTCTGCCGTCGTCGCCTTCCCAGCCCTAGCCCTTTCCCACCCCAGCGTTACGAAGAACCTGTATATTAAGTCAAAAAAAGACAAAGTCACCTCCGTATAGGCCATGAAGGCCCTTGGAGGAGTGGAAGGTAAAGGCTTCCACCATTGTTAACCGCGGCACGTGATGGGGTAGAGTGGTTAGCTCTACGCCCGGCCGCCTTTGCCCCCCAGGAATTAACCTGGTACTCATTTTTGATGTAGGCTGAGTGAACCTCAGGGCCATATGCACCTCCGGAAGTGGAAATCTCGTTTCTTAAATTTTACGACTTCCTGACTGGGATTCGAACCCATGTCCTTCCGGGCGAACCGAGCACGCCTTTACCGCCTCGGTCAGGCACCCCGTGTATATTAAGTCAATGCAGCATTAAACCGCTTGTGAAAACGCTTCGAAGAATAGCATAAATGCCGTTGATACTGATGTGACGATCAGTTTATAACAGCCCTGGGTTCAGCAGTTCTCTAGAAGAGGAAGACTCTTAATTCTGATTTCTCCGTTGCCTATTTCCAAGAAAGTGTAACGTGAATGCCTCCCATTCATGTGCATACGAAAGTGATAAATGCGCCTACGAATGCTCGTTTGCAAGTAAATGTAATCTTCAATCACCCTTGAAGTTTACAAGGTTACAGAATTTAGTATACGCCTAATAAATTGCTCAGGTATCAGACGACGTTTCTCCACAGTCTAAGGATAGAGTCTAAGGTTTTTTTTTTAACTAATCAAGGAAATCTGAGTCCAAAGAAAAAAAATACAAGTTTGAGTTAGAGCTCGATAAAGAAGTTGAAGTTCTTTTTGTCAGGAAAAGGATTCATACTAAAGACTTATTATCAACAGTCGACATAATTTTTTCAAATTGTAACATTCCATTTGTAGATATAGTATTAAAAATTCCGTTATATCTGCGAAGCAAAAAGTTACACGGTTGGTACGGTCATATTGTATGAAATGTATCCAGTGCGGAATCGTTTCCATACATTACTAAAATTTTGATAGGATAGAATAGAATAGAATGTACTCAGTCATTAGTTACGTTACAAACAATATGCATTGGCAAGGAAAATAAAACGATAAATTTACCTACACAGAATAATATGCCATTTCAAACTCGGTAATTTCAAAGTATGCCTATGCCTGATTTGAGTAAAACTGATGCATGATTAACCACTTTTAAGCTTACATCGGAACATATTGACGTGTGTACTTTCAGATATGATGGTAGTTTATTAAACATTTTTAATTGAAGGATGAAATGGCCTAAGCATATCTTAGTGGCCTTCAGTGGACAGTTACAGCAAAGCCATCACAATACAGGCCATTTTGATACAATTCGTAATGCCTTTTTCTGAAGAAGAAGAAGAAGAAGAGGAAGAAGAAGAAGAAGAAGAAGAAGAAGAAGAAGGAAGGAGAAGAAGAAGAAGAACTTCAGTAATTCGGCTGCAGTTTCTCCGTAACAGAATTCCACATTGAAGAATAGTATGAAAGAATGCCAAGTGGCCATTTGAAAGAACTAGGAGCTTTACCTGTGATGTTAATCTCAAGAGGTACAGTTCTCTTAATTGTATGCTTGAAATAAAATTTATGTGAGCGTTCCAGTTCAGGTTTAGATCTAATAATTTCACCAGTTCATTATCATTATTTAATTGATTTTTGCTTTAATTAATGTCTTTTTTTAAAAAAATCATTTACTAAGAGCTTATTTGCAGAGAACCATTTAGCTACCAGAATCAATGTTACCCTACTTTCTACACTGAGTTCATGACTGTGTTTCTCATTAGTTTTGCGTAGCTGTGAGCTTGTTTTCGGGAGATAATAATAATAATAATGGCGTATGGCCTCCGAAGAAGCCTGCTGCAGGTCTTTTTCTAGTAGACGGCCTATTAGGCGACCTGCATGTCTGTGAAGATGAAGGCCCTACCTAGGATGATTTCTAATGTTGAATACGCCACACACACCCAGCCCCCGGGCCATTGGAATTAACCAATTAAGGTTAAAATCCTCGACCCGGCCGGGAATCGAACCCGGGACCCTCTGAACCGAAGGCCAGTACGCTAACCATTCAGCCAACAAGTCGGACATTCGGGAGATGGTGGGTTCGAATACGCCGCCGACAGCCCTGAAGATGGTTGTCCGTGGTTTCCCATTTTCACACTAGGCAAATTCTGGGGCTGTACCTTCATTAATACACGGCCGCTTCCTTTCCAATCCTAGCCCTTTCCCATCACTGTGTCTCCGGAAACCTTCATGTCTTAGCGCGACGTTAAACCACTAACAAAAAAAAAAAAGTTTAATTAACTTCTAGAGAGATAGTCTTCATTTTCGAAGTTTTAGAAGCCTCTTAACAACAGCATGGCGATGAAGTGGTTAACCCCTGTTTTTGGTTGAAGCTGGCTAAAGGCGTGCTTGACTCACTCGGAATGCTGCAAATTCAATTCTCCGGTAGTAAATAGAAACATTTAGGAACTAGACTTCCCCTTTTAGAGAGGTCCTGAAGTTCAGCCAGCTTCCAGCAGAAATCAGTACACCGAACAATCGGTTGCGCTGTTTGGGTCACGTAGCTATCAATTTGCATTCGGGAGATCGTGGGTTCGAACTCGACTGCCGGCAGCCCTGAAGATGGTTTTCCGTGGTTTCTCGTTTTCACACGAGGCAAATGCTGGGGTTGTACCTTAATTAAGGCCACGGTCGCTTTCTTCCCACTCATAGACCTTCCTATCCCATCGTCGCTATTAAACCTATCTGTGTCGGTGCGACGTAAAGCAAATTTAAAGATAAGAAAATAAAATAAATAAATACCAGGCTAATTTCTGAGGGTGAACACTTACTTCATTACTTCACGTGCAGATGGAAACGTGCACTGGTTTATTTGTGTTATTGTGTTGCTCTTGGAACTCACGAGGAAGTCATATTATTTATGTTCATTCATTCTGTTCTAATCTTGGCAGGAACGTCTGTGCTGTGAGTCATATGTTTAGAACACTTCTTCACCTGAACTTCCTTCCACTGTGACTCATTACGTTCAGAGGTTTAGTTTTAATATTAGCTGGTTTATATACAGCCGCTACCTTTACAATCTTATATTCTCACACCCAGGAAGGAAGACCTCTCAGGCCCGGTTTCATCAACACATGTTAGTACTTAACAAGGTGTTAAATCATTTTAACATACGATTTAAGAAAATTTGCGTTTCATCAACAACTGTTAACATTAACAAATGTTAAACTGCGTGTTAAAGTTAACATCAGCCATTTCCAATGTTAAATGGCTAACATTAGCATTTAGCAACCTGTTCCAAAATGGCTGCTGTGAATCTCGCTTTCGATGCGGAATTGCTCTATTTAGATCTTTTACAAAACAATCCTGATCGAAGAAGAGTTCAGCGACGTAATGACTTGAAAATTTGACGGATGCGGAATTTCTTCATTGATACAGGTTATCGAAAATAGTCGTTGCTAAGGTTGTTGACGAAATTCGAGTGAGGTTAGAATATCCTACGAAGAGAAACTGAACCTCTTTCTCCAATGTTGCAGGTACTGATAATATTACGATTTTTTGCTACTGGTTATTTTCACATAATGGTCAGAGACAATGCTGAAATTTCTAAAGCCACTGTTAGTAGAGTTGTTTGACGAGTGTCTGCAGCAATAGCATCCATGAGGAGGAGGCATATAACATTACATTCCCTTCAGTAGAAGAGCGTCAGCAAATTATCCGCGACTTCTACGAAATAAGCCGTTTTCCTAGTGTTTGTTCTAGGTGCAATAGATTACACAAATGTAAGAATCCACTCACCTGGAGGCAATTGGACCGAAATATATCGTAATCGGAAGGGATATTTCTCTGTTAATGTTCAGGTGATTAATGAGCCTAACCTCCAAATCAGGGATATACTTGCTAGGTGGTCTGGTTCTGCACACGACAATACAATATTTAATAACTCCCATGTCGGAGCACAGTTTCAAGTTGGACAATTAACGAAGTGATTTTGTTAGGTGACTGGATACCCGCTAAAAAAAAGTATCTGTTAACCCCATTGAAACCATCGCGGACTTTCTCCCACGCCTCGTCCTTTTGTTTTATCGTCAAGCCATCCGGGCGCTTGCACTCAATAACTTATATACATTCACTAACTAATTCAATTAACAATTCTTTTTCGAAGGAGGAAAAATTAGAACTACGATTCCGTTTCACTTCTCGCGCCATATTTTACAGCTGTACGCAAACAAAAGCGCATCGGAGCGCGCTGTAAAACAGCATGTTCGTACCACTGCCTCCTTGATTCGCACCAGTTCGCAATATTGGGAGAGTTAACAGTCGATTAGTTAACATTTCACAAGAAAAGTTTGATGAAACGCAAGAAACCTAGCATGATGATAAAATTTTAACTCCGTATTAACTAACTACTTGTTAGTATATATTTAACATGTGTTGATGAAACCGGGCCTCAGTGGCGGTTGGCTCTCAAGAGCACATTAGCACGTGAACACCCGCTTCACATGCATATTCACGCATTCAGGGATAATTAAACATTGTTTCCTTTGTTTCGACCTGATTTTATCAATCAATCGAGCCTTTGGGTGTGGCGAGCCCATCGTAACAATAGTCCATATGGATAAAGCAGATATGGTACCTCCGGAAAGGTTAGGGCGTCCCCTGATAAAAGCGACGCACAGCTACTCGGGTACTGGGGAAACTGTGAGAAGTGGGCAACCAACATTAAACTACATCAAGATTGCGACAGTAAATGTCCTGACACTGACGGGAAAGACAGAAGAACTGGTTGACTTCATGAAAGAAACAGATATAGTCATACTTGGACTGTGTGAGACCAAGAAGAGGGGTACGGGAGAGATTCCTCTGAAAGAAGGTTACAGGCTGTATTACTGTGAAGGACCTGAGGCAAAAAATGGAGTGGCCATCATACTTAGAAAATAAATCCAAGAATATGTGGAATATGCATGCGTCAGCGATAGGATGTTGGTGATGAGACTCCAGTTTGAAATTGGCATGAAAGATCTATATCAGTTGTATGTCCCGCAAACGGGTTGTATAGATGAACATCTAGAGGACTTTTTAGAGAAAGTGCTATTGATGGGAGATCTAAATGCACAAGTTGGGATGGAAAGCCAAGGAAGAAAGATGCTGTAGGGCCCTTCAGATATGGAAATGTAAATCCAGAAGGCGAGTTGTTGGTGGATTTTTGCATGAGGAACCAAATGATTGTTGGAAACATCTGGTTTAGGAAGAAGAACAGTCAGAAGATTACAAGGTATGGTTGGGAAGACAGACGAACAAAGACCATGATTGATTATATAATCATAGAGAATGAACACCGGAAGAACCTTATAGATGTTACAGACATGCCTGAAGAAGCCTTTGGTGGAGATCATAGAGTTATGATAGGAAAATTGGAAGTGGGAAAGATTGAAAAAATAACATTAAGAAGAGAGAAAAGAATTAAAGTATGGAAGTTGAAGGAGAAAATCATACAAGAAGAATTTCAAAGGGAAATAATACCCTTGGTACCCAGGATGGAGATGGGAAATGTTGAAGATGAATGGAAAAGATTTAAGGAAGCACTGGTTGGATGTGCAGAAAAGGTATGTGGTAGAACATCAGGAAATGTGAAAGACAAAGAGACACACTGATGGAATGATTGGGTAAAGATTAAAGTGAAGGAAGTCCGACTCGTTGGCTGAACGGTCGGCGTACTGGCCTTCGGTTCAGAGGGTCCCGGGTTCGATTCCCGGCCGGGTCGGGGATTTTAACCTTAATTGGTTAATTCCAATGGCACGGGGGCTGGGTGTATGTGTTGTCTTCATCATCATTTCATCCTCATCACGACGCGTAGGTCGCCTACGGGAGTCAAATAGAAAGACCTGCACCTGGCGAGCCGAACCGGGATATCCCGGCACTAAAAGCCATTTCACATTTCAAAGTGAAGGAAAAGAAAATGGCATGGAAAGCATGGAAAACATCTAAGACTGAAGAAAGTAGAAGATAATATGTGGAGGCAAAGAATTCGACCAAGAAAGTAGTGGAGGAAGAAAAGAGGAAAAGCTGGGCCTTATTCACACAGAAATTGAGAGATGATATGCAGGGCAGAAAGATATTACTTATGGTATTTTAAGAAACAAAAAGAGAAAGCAAGTAAACACCAGATTTGAGAAAGACGAAGGCGGCATAATATTAACAAAGCGAGAAGAAATAAGAAATGGATGGAGAGAGTATTTTCAGAAGTTGCTGAATATGAGAACTAATGACAGTCATGCAATGTACGACCAGGAATAGTAATTAGTTGATGAAGAAATGGATAATGAAATTACAATGAACGAAATTGAAATGGCAATAAGAAAGATGAAGAATGGAAAAACTGCCGGAATAGATGAAATTTCAGTGGAGATCATGAAGGCAGCTGGAGCTGTAGGCCTGCAGTGGACATATCGAGTTCTCAAGATTGCCTGGGAGAATAAGTAGGTCCCTGAGGATTGGCAAAAAGGAATAATCATCCCAATTTTTCAGAAAGATGATAAGAAAGTATTGAAGAACTACAGGGGAATTACTCTGATATCCCACGTTGCCAAGATAACGGAGAGGATACTGGAAAGTAGAATAAGGTTGAGGGTTGAAATCAGATACAGGAAAATCATTTTGGTTTCAGAAGTGGAAGATCAACAATAGAGCCCATTTTCATTATGAGACAACAGCTAATGGAAAAACAATGGGAGTATGGGAATGATTTGGTGATGACATTCATTGACATTGAAAAGGCATATGACAGTGTCCCCAGGACTAAAGTTTGGGACAGTCTGGTGCAAAAAGGGATTAATAAAAATGATCATGGCAATGTACTTAAGGAATGTTGTAGTTGCGTGCAAACACAAGACCAATCAATACTGATCTGCATTTAGGGCAGTCGCCCAGGTGGCAGATTCCCTATCTGTTGCTTTCCTAGCCTTTTCCGAAATGATTTCAAAGAAATTGGAAATTTATTGAACATCTCCCTTGGTAAGTTATTCCAATCCCTAACTCCCCTTCCTATAAATGAATATTTGCCCCAGTTTGTCCTCTTGAATTCCAACTTTATCTTCATATTGTGATCTTTCCTACTTTTATACACGCCATTCAAACCTATTCGTCTACTAATGTCATTCCATGCCATCTCTCCGCTTACAGCTCGGAACATACCACTTAGTCGAGCAGCTCTTCTTCTTTCTCTCAATTCTTCCCAACCCAAACATTGCAACATTTTTGTAACGCTACTCTTTTGTCGGAAATCACCCAGAACAAATCGAGCTGCTTTTCTTTGGATTTTTTCCAGTTCTTGAATCAGGTAATCCTGGTAAGGGTCCCATACTCTGGAACCATACTCTAGTTGGGGTCTTACCAGAGACTTATATGCACTCTCCTTTACATCCTTACTACAACCCCTAAACACCCTCATAACCATGTGCAGAGATCGGTACCCTTTATTTACAATCCCATTTATGTGATTACACCAGTGAAGATCTTTCCTTATATTAACACCTAGATACTTACAATGATCCCCAAAAGGAACTTTCACCCCATCAACGCAGTAATTAAAACTGAGAGGACTTTTCCTATTTGTGAAACTCACAACCTGACTTTTAGCCCCGTTTATCAACATACCATTGCCTGCTGTACATCTCACAGTATTTTCGAGGTCACGTTGCAGTTGCTCACAATCTTGTAACTTATTTATCACTCTATAGAGAATAACATCATCCGCAAAAAGCCTTACCTCCGATTCCACTCCTTTACTCATATCATTTATATATATAAGAAAACATAAAGGTCCGATAACACTGCCCTGAGGAACTCCCCTCTCAACTATTACAGGGTCAGATAAAGCTTCACCTACTCTAACTCTCTGAGATCTATTTTCTAGAAATATAGCAACCCATTCAGTCACTCTTTTGTCTAGTCCAATTGCACTCATTTTCGCCAGTAGTCTCCCATGATCCACCCTATCAAATGCTTTAGACATGTCAATCGCGATACAGTCCATTTGACCTCCAGAATCCAAGATATCTGCTATATCTTGCTGGAATCCTACAAGTTGAGCTTCAGTGGAATAACCTTTCCTAAAACCGAATTGCCTTCTATCGAACCAGTTATTAATTTCACAAACATGTCTAATATAATCAGAAAGAATGCTTTCCCAAAGCTTACATACAATGCATGTCAAACTTACTGGCCTGTAATTTTCAGCTTTATGTCTATCACCCTTTCCTTTATACACAGGGGCTACTATAGCAACTCTCCATTCATCTGGTATAGCTCCTTCGGCCAAACAATAATCAAATAAGTACTTCAGATATGGTACTATATCCCAACCCATTGTCTTTAGTATATCCCCAGAAATCTGATCAATTCCAGCCGCTTTTCTAGTTTTCAACTTTTGTATCTTATTGTAAATATCATTGTTATCATATGTAAATTTTATTACTTCTTTGGCCTTAGTCTCTTCCTCTATCTCGACATTATCCTTGTAACCAACAATCTTTACATACTGCTGACTGAATACGTCTGCCTTTTGAAGATCCTCACATACACACTCCCCTTGTTCATTAATTATTCCTGGAATGCCCTTCTTGGAACCTGTTTCTGCCTTAAAATACCTATACATACCCTTCCATTTTTCACTAAAATTTGTATGACTGCCAATTATGCTTGCCATCATGTTATCCTTAGCTGCCTTCTTTGCTAGATTCAATTTTCTAGTAAGTTCCTTCAATTTCTCCTTACTTCTACAGCCATTTCTAGCTCTATTTCTTTCCAGTCTGCACCTCCTTAGTCTCTTTATTTCTCTATTATAATAAGGTGGGTCTTTACCATTCCTTACCACCCTTAAAGGTACAAACCTGTTTTCGCATTCCTCAACAATTTCTTTAAACCCATCCCAGAGTCTGTTTACATTTTTATTTACCGTTTTCCACCGATCATAGTTACTTTTTAGAAACTGCCTCATACCTGCTTTATCAGCCATATGGTACTGCCTAACAGTCCTACTTTTAAGACCTTCCTTTCTATCACATTTATTTTTAAATACCACAAAAACAGCTTCATGATCACTAATACCATCTATTACTTCAGTTTCCCTATAGAGCTCATCTGGTTTTATCAGCACCACATCCAAAATATTTTTCCCTCTGGTCGGTTCCATCACTTTCTGAATCAGCTGTCCTTCCCATATTGACTTATTTGCCATTTGTTGGTCATGCTTCCTGTCGTTCGCATTTCCTTCCCAATTGACATCTGGCAAAGTCAGATCTCCCGCTACAATCACATTTCTTTCCATGTCGTTTCCCACATAGCTGACTATCCTATCAAATAATTCCGAATCCGCATCAGTGCTACCCTTTCCCGATCTGTACACTCCAAATATATCAAGTTGCCTATTATCTTTAGAAATGAGCCTTACACCTAGAATTTCATGTGTCTCATCTTTAACTTTTTCGTATCTTACAAATTCTTCTTTCACCAGAATGAAAACTCCCCCTCCCACCTTTCCTATCCTATCTCTACGATACACACTCCAGTGCCGTGAGAAAATTTCTGCATCCATTATATCATTTCTCAGCCATGATTCAACTCCTATTACAATATCTGGTAAATATATATCTATTAAATTACTTAATTCTATTCCTTTCTTTACAATACTTCTACAGTTCAACACTAACAATTTTATGTCATCCCTACTTGATTTCCAGTTCCCTGTTCCCTGTTGGCATAAGAAGTTGGTTCAGACAGGGAAATGTTAAATCACCAATCCTGTTTAAAATAGTAATGGATGACATCATGAGAACAGCAAAAGCAACATACGGAGGAAGAGAAATGAACATTACGTGTATTTGCAGATGATATTGTGATTTGCGGAGAAGAGGACATGAAGGTTCAAGAACAGTTGGATGTGGTGAATGGGAAGATCGAAGAATGTGGATTGAAAATAAGTGTAGAAAAAAGTAAAACTCTTGTTATGACTAGAGGGAAGAAAGAAGGGAAAGGTCAGATTAGACTTGCAGACAAGCCCCTAGAAGTAGTGGAGACGTTCAAATACCTGGGGAGTGATTTAATGGAGAATGCTCGACTAGATGCTGAGATTAGTAAGAGGATTCAAGCTGGAAGCTGTTTCTATGATAGTGTAAGAAACATGTTATGGGACAAAGATGTGCCAATGGAAGCAAAGAATACAAGATGTATTACGTATCCATAACAACTTACGGAGCAGAAACTTAGACAATGACGAAGAAGGATGAGAGTCGAATACAGGCAGCCTAAATGAAGTCCTTGAGGAGTATGATACAGAAGAGTAGAAGAGACAAAATAAGGAATGAGAAAATCTGGGAAGAAATTGGAGTGGAAAAAATGAATGATAGAATAGAGAAGAGCCGACTAAGATGGTTTGGACACATAAAAGCCAATGAGTGATGAAAGGATGCCAAAAAGTTGTTGGAAATGAAAATACAAGGAAGGAGAGGCCGTGGACGACCACGATTGAGATGGAAGGACACAATCCAACGCAGTATTATAGAAAGAAACCTGGACTGGGACACAGTGTTGGAGGAGGAGTGGTTTTTAATTTTTAATTTCGTGTGGCTATTTCTAGCCGAGTGCAACCCTTGTAAGGTAGACTCTCCGACGAGGGTGGGCGGCATCTGCCATGTGTAGGTAACGCGTGTTATTGTGGTGGAGGATAGTGTTGTGTGGTGTGTGAGTTTCAGGAATGTTGGGGACAGCACAAACACCCAGCCTCTGGGGAATTAACCAATGAAGGTTAAAATTCCCGACCCGGCCGGTAATCGAACCCGGGACCCTCTGAACTGAAGGCCAGTACGCTGACCATTCAGCCAACGAGTCGGACAGGAGGAGTGGTGAAAAGACCGAAGAAAGTGGAGAGGAACCATATTTGCCCCTACGCGGCTACAGCTGGATAAAGGAACATGATGATGATGATGATGATTTATCAATCAATCGAAAACATTCGACTTATATCGAAGCTTCGGTACCCTGACAGCTGTTAGTTTTCACTGACAATGCAGGGAGCACACTGGATTTGGTGCTACGATCCTGAAGACTATGCGCACGCGCAAGCATATGACGTCATGGTCTACAGTATGCACAGATATCCTCATAAGTAAGGAGCAGGTCAGATATGCGCCTTTCCGCCTACAACCACCCTCTAGCCAAAGACAGTATTACAGTTGACCACAAGGGTCCGCTACCTCCTCTACTGCAGTTAGCCGCATCCTCCCAGAAGTTACTAAGTTTGTTCAGAGAACGAATCCGTGATAGTTCGATTTATCGTCCATATGCGCATGTGCGGTTGGCAACTGGTTTGTGACGAGACGAGCTAATTTCCACTACGAACAGAATTGGTTGGAAACGTCTGCTGTTTTGAACCAATGTGTTTTGTATTCTGTGAGCTTCAAAAATTAATTAGGATTTTATTCGTAACTTCAAGTTTTAAAATGGATGAACACGGTAACACGTGAATGACATATATATACTTAGACATAAATACAGAAGTGGGGTTATATTTTTATATTTGGTAAATTTTACTTATTTTGTAGGTTACTTCAGCAACTAATCAAGGCCGTGAAGTAATTATCAGGTCAGCTATGAAACGAACATAGATGGATGGCAGTGGGTATGCGCACGCATATTCTGACGCGCTAATTGAAAGAGTTTTCGACAGCATCAGAAACTGTTCCAACGGTTTGCTGATGGTTTCCAACAGTCTGAAACCTTGTACGAGCAACACATTAGTAGTCAGCAACTCTGATGATCGCAATTAAGAACCCGAATTTGATTGTGCGCATGCGTCTGATAGTTGGCAACAATTTCTGACTGTACTACGAACAAAGCTACTATTACATTAGCATGCCGGAAGATTTCGCTAGTAATTCTGGACATGTGTTAGTAATCGCGGGAAGAAGTTTGCTTTACGTTGCGGGTGATTAATCATTTCAAGTTAAGTTAATTTAAGTACCGGTAAATGTGTATACACATAAATTGTATGCTTGTCACACCTAGGTGAACCTCGCGCTACGTAAAAACCAAGAATAGCGCTCGCATTCACTGCAGTACGGCATTGTAGCAAAATTTCTGTGAATTTTATTTCCACCACCACGGTACGGAATGAAAACCATCAGAGTAGTAGTAGTAAGTTTAGTTGTGTTGTACACTCACAAAATAGTCTCAAATAAAATGGATCGTCGGTTATAGGGGTTCTACCATATTATGAGGGAAGAAGCAATCGCACAAGAACTTTTAGTGAAATGATTTAATATGTTATTTGTTTACTGATTTGCGTTATACTGTACTTTGGCACATTTGAGACGTGAACGAAAATATTGTGAACCTCCTGAAAAATTTGTTTCGAGCTGCCACTGAGACCTTCACCACTAAAATAAAATATGAAAAGAAGATACACTACTGCAGGGCCTCTCAAACGCCTAAAATCTCACGCGGTGCAAACTGAGGCGCAGAGGTCCCATTCGGCTCGGCTCGGACCAGCGCGTCGTCTCGGGGCGACTCGGCTAAGCTTGGCTCAACTCGGCTCGGGTGTAGAGCGCTACGGAGCAAGTGAGGAAGAGGGAGACAGGCGGAGCGAGCGATACAGGCGCGGGGAAAGAGAGAGACAGCGCTATAGCTCCAAATCGAGGAGTGGGGATCTGCACTCTGGCCAACCAAGCGAAATCGTGTTTTGCACCATGCACCGCGCAATGCACTGGTGCATGCACCCTGAGAAGCCCTGCACTACTGTTTCAGTATACTGGAGTATACTTGGCGGAACATAACATAACAAGTACCGTTGGCGTTCACTTGGAACTGAAAAGCTGAAAAAGCTTTGGGTGTTCACAGTGTACCTTGAATGGACTATGTATTGCCGTCCACACTAATCCGGCGCGGGGAAGAACGCCATGTACTGTACTAGCGAGTTTATGAATTCCTTTCTTTCAACGCTGTCTGTACGTTGATTCACACCCCATGATAAAGATGGGAAGTTGTAAAGTTCAGGCATATGAAATTTAAATCCTTGCGTTGACAGGGGTTGTTGTAAGTATGGCTTTGTACCTAGAGATTTATATGCTCAGTCTAGAAAAATACTGATGAGGAAATTGCACCTAATCCAAACCTAGCCCAAGTAATTTTTAAATTCTCGCTGTCATTGACCCTATCATGGCACAAGAATGAATTCACACCCACTTAAAGGTAATGCAGATTGCCAAAAGAATTTTACGTACAAGGTTACTCAAGGCCGATAACTGAAGGCATATGAAGCTTTAATGTGAATCAAGAACTCTTGTTAATGTGTTGATAAGTCTATGACAGAGACCAGCTCCAATTAAAATAGAAGTAGCGAATTGTATTTTAACACAAAGTTTCCTGACTCAATGTAACAAATTCAAACAAAAGTGACAGAAAACAAAGTAAACAAATGGACATACAATAATTACATTTATTAATAAATTAATGCCAAAATGTCATAAAAACATTTCAGTTAAATTATCAGACTGAATAACTGAACATTCAACAGCCTGAAAGTAATTTTATATACATACATAATTGATTAATCAATAGAAACTTTCCGAAACAAGTAATACATATGTGCTACTTATAATTATAAATAAAACTAATATGAGACCGAGCGAGTCAGCTACGGGGTAGGAGCTGTGCAGCTGTTCGAGTGATGGTGGGTTTGAACCCCATAGTCGGCAGTCCTGAATATGTTTTTCCTTTCCTTTTTGTGGTTCCTTATTTTCAGACAGGCAATGCTGAGGCTGTACGTTAATTAAGGCCACGGCTTCTTACTTTCCAGTCCTAGCCCTTTCCTATCGCTTCCAGAAACAAATCTGAGTTAGTGCGGCGTTAAGCCGCTATAAATAAATAAATAAATAAATAAATAAATAAATAAATAAATAAATAAATAAATAAATAAATAAATAAATACTATTAATGCTAAAACTGAACTGGTACTCTTGCTATTTCATACGGTTTTATACTTTTTCTGGTAAATCAATAACCTGAAGTCAAAAGCACCATGTCTCAAACAGTCATTTGTTATAGGTGTCGCATATTATAACCAATAGTGATTTCTGATAAAAACAGCGACTTTGAATGTAGACAAAGAAATAGGCTAATCGTCGACCGGCAAGGTTTGCAAGGTGATCACCTCATCTGCTCTCACGGTTACGAGATCGAATCCTGACATAGTGATAAAAAACAATATTGAGATTACTGAATGGTCTGCAAGAGAGTTATGGGATAGTGCCCTGAAATATGTATTAAATACACCACAATTTGTGTCCAGCATCTTACTAAAAATCAGCACAGATTGCACCTTTCAAGAAACTCGAAAGGAAGAGTTATTGTAGATGTACCGGGCGGTACACCTCCACGCCGCTAATTCAAATTTTGCGCCAGTTGAAACTCCCCTACGGGAGGAAGTCTGAACTCTATTTAAGGTGTTAATGTTCAAGTTTCTCAGAAGATGTCACTACTTGGAAAATTGGAAGTTTCTGAACTGTGTTGTTTTCGACGTATTTTTGTTTTGCTTGTAGTAAGAAGTGTGAACATTCGCTTCTAGAGGACACTACTGAAGAACTACAACGGTGCACCCTAGTGCGAAGTGAAAGAACTGTTTTGGAGAAAATTTAATTTCAAAAGTTTGTTCTTTGCTAAATTTCTTTCCGTCATTGTTTAAGTTGGCAATATTAACCCTTTCTTTCCCCTTGTTTTGAATTTAGCCAATCCCGAATTTCTTTAATTAATTTTCAACCAATAATGTGTTTCTTCTTCATCTTGTGTAGGGGTTTTCTTTATCCACCAATAAAAAGATTGTGGGCGGGTGTTTTCCTTCCTTAAACGCCTCGAACTTTCCGCGAGAGTATTTAAGCTGCTGATTTTAGGGTCTCTGCGCCACTTCTGTACCATCTTTCAGTGTGTAAAGTACATAGCAGGGGGCGGGAAGCGCCTCTTTCTTCGGGGAGCAGTTCAACGTCAAGGTAATGGCCTTTTAATAACTTCTTTTCTTGCTAGCTCAGCAGTTTAACTCTCGGGGCGGGTCCGAGGCGTTTCTACCATGTAACTTTCCCTAAAATGTAAAGACTCTTTGCATCTATTCTCCTTTAAAGCTACATATTGGGATAGAGAGTGCTTAACCCTCTCGAACTCCCACTCATATTGTTTTGAGGTGAACTTATTTCTCACAACTGATTCTTCCTTAATGTAATGTAAATTATTCTTTTCTAAAGTCACCTCCGTAGTATGGGATTAGCCCTTGCATTAGCGGCCTAGAGCCAGATTAGGTTTTAAACAAAATGTATTAGGAGTGCAGATCGCCTCCTCTCAAATTGTTATTTTAGAGGTCATGTACTTAACCTTTTCTCACTTAATAGACCTCAGTAGGTTGGGTATGTTACCCCTGTGTATATGTCCTTAGAGGACAACTTGAAGGTGGAGTTTGGTGTGGCCTTTGATAGGCTTAAAGTTGAGAGCGAGTGGCTCTTTTTCGAAAATTGAGTGTTGTATGCCTCGAGGAGGCTTTACTGTGTAATTTGGAGCAAGTGCTCCTGGGCTTGATTGGGGTCTTCTGCCCCTTTGTTGAATTCTGTATATCGTAAAGTTGGGCTAATTGCTCAAGAATTGGGTGTCTGGCTCTCGGAGCCCAAATCCTGTTATTGTACATTCTCGATTAGTGGTTTTGCTACTCTGTACCTGCCATTATTGTTATTTCTTGTTTTTTGCTAAGAAAATATAACCTTGTTAAATTTTAAATTCACTTTAATTTCGTAGCCTGAGACCTATTCACCCCCCGCACCTTCTTTCCCCTCTAACTACCACGGAAAAACTCCGTAACAGTAGATATCCTGGAATAAAAAAACGTAAAGGATATGCAAAGGTGCCTAAGAAATATTGGCGCAGACAAGCAGTGGTACGTTAATTTCGTCCACTAATCACAATCTTAACACAAACGTATCTCTCTTGGAAATGCCTTGTGTAAGTCTCTTGCTAGCTGAAGCACAACAAGGTCCATTGAGCAACTGGCTGTCGAAATAATTCATAGGAAATACCCAGCTTGTATCAGAGAAAACCACATCATTCATGATTCATTATATACAGCGTTTTGTTCAGCTATAGAAACTGATGAACTTTTGACAATATGAGACTGCATCAAATACATATGAATGAAGGACAATTGTACAGGATATGCACAACAGCCACACAATGAGTGTGGAACTAAGTACAGTACAATAGTTGCAGAACACTGGAATCCAGGGGATGCATACGACGCCATGACAATGTCACCAAAATTATACACAAAGAGGTTTTTTAGTGAAATATACCGCAATATATTCTCGTAAGTATGAACTCGGGGCAGTTCAGGATAATGATACAAACGCTGCTGGTAAGTTATTACGATAGTGCAGTAAGATCGGGGTACCTTGTTACAGAAGATAGAATAAACACCTGTTTCTGTAGATTAGACAAGACCAAGCGAGTTCGGTTCGGGTCATGTAGCTGCGAGCTTGTATTCGGGAGATGGTGGGTTCGAAACCCAATGTCGGCAGTCCTGAAGATGGTTTCCCGTACTTTCCCATATTCACACCAGACAAATGCTGGGGTTGTACTTAAATTAAGGCTACAGCTGCTTCCTTCTCAATCCTTGCCCTTTCCTATCCCTGTCTGTCTGTTAGGTCATCAGCCCAGAGGCTGGTTGGATCCTCAAATAGCACCACCAAAGGCTATGCAGTTATAGGGAAACTGCAAAAACCAATGGCAGAGCCCAAATGAGGCGTACTAGGCAAGATGAGGAGTGAGGTAGTTTGCCATTGCTTTCCTCACTGGACCAGACGGTGCCACTGCAGCACGACTGATCCTATGAGCAACACCTTTCATAACACTCAGACACTAGTTGTGCTCCAAATGTCATTACTCAGCACCACCCATACCCCAGCAGCTTCCATACTGTCACAGCCATGAATGAGACTGGGACTTCGGTGGAAGTTACACTTTGCTCTGGCCTGTGGCAAGAGACGGATACAAAAATACTGCATCCATCAAGAAATGGCAACAGGCGGTTTCCTATCCCTATGTCGCTAAATACAGTCTATATGTCAGTGCGACGTGAAACCACTAGCCAAAAGAAGAAAGCTCGAGAGATTGCTTCGAAAATCTAGTAACGATTTGATATGACAACTGCTGTTCCGCAGCACAATCGCCATAGGAATATGGAGACTGGCACTGATTAATAAATATTCACTCAAAAAACACCGCGTAAAAATGAAAGAGAAATTTAGAATTCGGTGAGTTATTAGGTTTTCCAATGGAATATACATTACAACGAATACATAAAATCATGCATATGCGGTATGATTTCATCAGGTTTAAAAAAAGGAGATATAGTGAGTGACAAACTAGTTGAATCGTAGGCCAGTGCCCTTGCTTCTGGTTATAAAGAAGGTGCTGTTACGGAATTCTAATTTTCAAAGTGAAATGATATCATTATTGTTATTGACCAAGGGAAAATTACTCAAAAAGACCTTGGAACTCGAAGTGGAATCTCTTTCTCCAAATGGGTGTGCTAACCGTTTTCGCTGGGACGTCCTACAAACGATGGAGTCACGTTCAGTTCTTTTGAAGTATAAGTAACTGATTGTGCGGACATCTGTTCGACACGTAAATGAGGTCTATTAGACTAGATAAAAGAGTGATTAAGTGGGTGTGGATATATTTCGAGAAGAAGATCATAGAATTAAAGTAGGTGATCCTGTAATTATGAAGAGGGGGCTTGCAGAAGGCAGTATTATCGGATATTTGTTTCCTTATTTATATATTAATGAAGTGAGTAATCGCAGATGATGCGGATAATGTTACACTGTATATAAAGTTGTAAATAACTTACAAGATTGTGAGCGACTGAGGAAAGACCTCGACAAATTTGTGAGATGGACAATAGACAATGGTTTGATGATGATCGGGGTGAAAAGTCAGGCTGTAAGTTTTATCAAAAGGAAAATTCCTCTCAGTTTAATGGAGGTACCACATCCGGATCACTGTAAGTACTTACAGTAGGTGTTAATGTAAGGAAAGATCTTCTTTGAGGTATTTTCAGTTAAACGTGATTGTACATAAAGGTTACAGATCTCTTCATATGGTTATGAGTAGGGCCCGGGTGTTGATGATATGCTGTCTTTTTATTGAGTGGTCAGTTGCAATGCTCCAGTTTATACAAAGTCTGTTCATGGACCCCGATTACAAATATATACTTTTTATTTTGCATTATTTGCGTATTTTTGCATTTTTAAATATTTTAAGAGCATTCTCTTTGATTTTAGAAAAGTTTTCGGTCATATTTCAGAGATTTTTGCCTCTTTAGGTCTTTTTTCCCCCTTTTGTTATGTTACCATTATATTTTATGAAATTACGTCTGAAAGCCTTAACTAGCAGTTATATAAATATCGAAATAAAACATTTCAATATAATATTAAGTAGTTTTATTCTTGTTATTTCGAGTCTTTTTTCTGAATCATATTTATATTTCAAATTTTGTAGAAATTAATTTCACAGGTTGTTTCTTATAATTTTTAAAATTATTTTGTAGGTTTCAGTTTCACAAATCGTCTGTTATCATTTCGAGTTCTTTTCAAACTGTTCCTTTTTCAGCCTATATTCATTGTAGTGTGTATTCTTTATCTTCGAGCAGCCTCCAGATAAAAGGCCTATATTATGTTCTTGAGAATAATGGACTCTGTTATGGAAGGTAAGAGAAGTAGAGGTAGACCAAGACGACGATGGTTAGACTCAGTTTCTAACGATTTAAAGATAAGAGGTATAGAACTAAATAAAGCCACAGCACTATTTGCAAATCGAGGATTGTGGCGACGTATAGTAAATTCACAGAGATTTGCAGACTGAACGCTGAAAGGCATAAGTCTATAATGATAATGTATGTATGTATGTATGTATGTATGTATGTATGTATGTATGTATGTATGTATGTATGTATGAATATGTTTTATGTATGTATGTATTATGTTCTTTGTAATTTTGTGTCTAACCTATTATTTTCCGAAGGGTTTTTAACATTAATGTTTTAATATCATTTTTTACATTTTATAATACATTTTATTAATTTTTAGGTCATTTAGTAAAGTCATTTTTAACATTTTAAGTGTATTTTTAAAATATTATTCACGTCATCAACATCCGGGCCTTGGTTATGAGGGTGTTTAGGGGCTGGAGTAAGCATGTAAAGGAGAGAAAGTATAAGTCACTGATGGGACTTTTTAAGAGTATGGTTCCAATGTCTGGGACACTCATCAAAGGAAAGCTGCACGGTTTGTTCTTGGTGATATCCGACAAAAAACCAGTGTTACGAAAATTTTGCAAAGTTTGCGCTGGGTATGTTCCAAATGAAGAGATGGCATGGACGTCGAATAAGCCGAATGGAGCTTTTAAAAGTTGGAAAGATCATATTATGGAGTTGGAATTAAAGAGGACAAATTATGGCACATACTGATGTATAGGAAGAGGAATTAGGGATTGGAATAATTTACCAAGCGAGATGTTCGATAAATGTCCAAGTTCTTTGAAATCAACTAAGAAAATACTAAGTAAAGAACGTATAGGGAAACTGACACCTAGGCGACAGTCGTAAATAGATATCAGTGATTGATTGATTGATTGATTGATTGATTGATTGATTGATTGATTGATTGATTGATTGATTGATTGATTGATTGATTGATTGATTGATTGATTGATTGATTGATTGATTGAATCGCTTACCAGCCCTCCTGCCATTCTTAAATCTCTGGCAGCACCAGGAATCGAACCCAGTATGTAGGTAAAGTAGTATATGCAGCTCCCCTCCATTTGGGGTGTGCCTGAAAAGAGCTGCATCACCTCAGGGTGAGGACACGAGCTTACTTTATTTAGCCTATGTGAGATATAGTAATGAATTACTAGATTTGAGGCTACGTTGAACCTTAGTACATCCTTGTTTTTAACCTATTTTGTTTCTATGTTCTCTCTTAAGCCCGCCCGGGTTTCTTGGCTTAATGGTCGGCGTAGCGGCTTTCGGTTTGGAGGGCCCCATGTTCGATTCTCGTGTTCAACATTCGAGTATTTTCATGGCGTTCCACATACAGCTACCTCGCAGAATGGATGGTACCTTCTATTTATTTATTTTTTCTATTTTGCTTTACGTCGCACCCCACACAGATAGGTCTTATGGCGACAATGGGACAGGAAAGACCTAGGAATGGGAAGGAAGCGGCCGTGGCCTTAATTAAGGTACATCCCCAGCATTTGCCTGTTGTGAAAATGGGAAACCACGGAAAACCATCTTCAGGGCTGCCGACAGTTGGGTTCGAACTCACAATCTCCCGGATGCGAGCTCACAGCTGCGCGCTCCTAAACGCACGGCCAACTCGTCCGGTGATGGTACCCTCTGAAAGCCTCCCTTCAGGTCACGAGGAAAGTTGGTGAACGTGGAACGCACAACACACTACACACTGGGGTTGGCAGATCGAAGACCAACATGAGAAAGTGGAGATTCGCCTGCGACTCCACACTATGCGAATGCGGTGAAGAGTAGACCATGAACCATCTCCTTGTCTGCAAGTTGTGCCCAACTAACTACATGCGCTCCTCAAAATCTGATTGATGCCACCGAGGAAGTGTGCGAATTGGCTAGATACTGGTCACCCCTTATTTGTTGGCCCATGTGATGTGATATTACCTGGTATCTAGAACTGATAATAAGCTTATAATATCAATTTTTGGTTGTAGCCTATTTTATTTTAATATATTTGATGTCATATGTTATGTTTCTGACACGATTAAATACAAATTTACATACAAAACATAATATTACAAACCATCACCTCCATAGAGGAAGAGCATCCAACCGTAAAACTCGGCTACACCCACACAAAGTGCCAACCACAGGTAATCAGTAAAAGACCAGGAGGAGGATGAGAATAATAATAATAATAATAATAATTAGAAGAAGAAGAAGAAGAAGAAGAAGAAGAAGAAGAATTTCTGGAGTCAGCAAACGTTCATCAGAATACGAAATGTTATTGTCGCATCACGCAAGCGTCATTGGTATACATAGAGAGTCGTCCTGAACGAAGGTCATCTTTAGCTAATTGCTGACCATCAGGCAGAGAAATTGATGGCCATTCCAACAGGCTCGACTCATTGATTTACAATTGACCCTGCCATTAAAACTGACGCTTATGAAACCCAGCTAGGCGGTGTTGAAAAAAAAAAATGAAATGAAATGGCGTATGGCTTTTAGTGCCATGAGATCCCAGGACGGGTTCGACTCGCCAGGTGCAGGTCTTTTGATTTGACTCCCGTAGGCGACCTGCGCGTCGTGTGAGGATGAAATGATGATGTAGACAACACATACACCCAGCCCCCGTGCCAGGGAAATTAACCACTGATGGTGAAAATTCCCGACCCTGCCGGGAATCTAACTCGGGACCCCTGTGACCAAAGGCCAGCACGCTAACCATTTAGCCATAGAGTCGGACTAGACGGTGTTCATAAAGAAAGATGCAATGCCTACGAACCCATAATTCCACACTCTAAAGAAAAGTATAAGTTGACAACTATAGAACTATAGAACATATGTATGTATGTTCAGTCCGTCAACGATGCCGCTGGTGGGATCCTCAACAGCTCTGCCATCAGCTGTCATAGATGGCCTAGGCATCACTGAAGAGGCGTACTAGGGAAATGAGGAGTGAGGTAGTTTCCCGTGGCTTTCCTCGCCGAGCCAGAGTTGCTATTACATATCAGTGTGCCAAGCCCACTGAAATGCATACACCAATAAGCAACATTTTCACACCATTCATAACAGGGACTGGCTGCATAAGGATTGGCATTACTAGCATCGCTCATACCTCAGTCACTTTCATATTGTCAAAGCCAAGGATAAGACAGAGACAGATCTATGAAAGTAACAAAATTGCTCTAGCCTATACCAGAAGACATAGTGCACTGTAAACACTAGGTCCTGCCAGCAAAGGCGGATAGAAGTAGTAGGTCTTATAATTGGAAGTAGAGGCACAATTATAGACAACCTTGCGCACTTATGTAAGCTGGGCAGACTGGATAATAAGTTTATGAACACGGTGACCTTTGTGGCTACGCGGAGTTCAACTGCACTTTTGAGGAGCCATTCTTACGGTAGTTATGAGTAGCTTGAAGGACCTCTGGCCTTTCTATTCTAGAAATCTCTCACCATCTCCGTTAAAAGACACGTGTGTTTGGAATGTTTTGTCTACTGGAGAGCCTGTTGTTCGAGGAAACTGAATGACATTTGCTGTTGAAAGCAATGTGCTATTCACCAATGTTTCTAACACCATCTGATGCTTCTCATTAAAGGTTTGCTAAATTCTAAAGCAATGAAATGCCGTATGGCTTTTATTCCACATTAACACGATCCTCGTGAAAATTAGTCATTTCAAACTTTAGCTTACCGGGCGAGTTAGCCGTGCGCGCAGAGGCGCGCGGCTGTGAGCTTGCATCCGGGAGATAGTAGGTTCGAATCCCACTATCGGCAGCCCTAAAGATGGTTTTCCGTGGTTTCCCATTTTCACACCAGGCAAATGCTGGGGCTGTGCCTTAATTAAGGCCACGGCCGCTTCCTTCCAACTCCTAGGCCTTTCCTATCCCATTGTCGCCATAAGACCTATCTGTGTCGGTGCGACGTAAAGCCCCTAGCACAAAAAAAAAAAAAAAAAAAAAAAAAAACAACTTTAGCTTAAACATCGCAAAACGTACAGCAGTGTAGTACTCAAGACAATGAACGATAACGGTCGATCAGATGGTTGATGAGACCACAGAACACCAATATGTAACAGGAAGACTAAGTTGCTGCGTATTACAAAACAATACAGAAACCAGTACCAGTGTAAAATTTGTGAGTGGCGGCTGGTGGTATCTGATGCTGGGTGTTGCACCAACATTTTCAGTGTCACATTTTTATATGAAAAGCTACAGAAATAACAAACTCTATTATCGTTAAGTAATGAACCACATTTCTGTTACAACTGGAACATACCCGTCAATTAAAACACAGGAAATAAGAGGCTAATTATACAGTATATGTACAGGTATTCATAACTCACTTGAATTGAAAATTGTCCCTCCTGTTTATTATTGATGCAAAATGTTGGTAATATTGTGGGTGGTCCAGGGATGGTCTGATATGGCGTCAAAATGTTGGTAATATTGTGGGTGGTCCAGGGATGGTCTGATATGGCGTACTCTAGTGGCATGGAAAAGGAATTACCATTGCGAGAGGAGAGAACGCAGGAATGAATCATCTCCGCAAAGTGGTGCAATCTAACGGGTACATTTGGAATTGTTTCTCGACAGGGGCTTGTTGGTCTCGTGCAACACCCAAGGGCCGATAACGGCAAGCGTGCTATAAATCTCCTTACTCCTAACTTCCCTGTCCAAAGTGTGTAACAATTTCGTAACTCTTCTCTTTCCTCGGGAATCACCAAGAACAAATCGTGCTGTTTCCCTTTGGATCCTTTCCATTTCTCGCATCAAGTAGTTCTGGTGCGGGTCGCATTCACTGGAACCATACTCTAGGTGGGGTCTTACCAGAGACCTTTACGCCCTCTCCTTTACATCCTCACTACAACCTCTAAATACTCTCATAACCATGTGAAGAGATCTGTATCCTTTCTCTACATCCTCGTTAATGTGATTACCCCAATGAAGATCTTTCCTTATATTAACACCTAGGTACCTTCAGTAATCTTCATGAGGTACTCTCACCCCCATCAACACAGTAATTATAAATAAAGGATTTTTCCTCTTGGTCAAACTTACAATCTGACTTTTTCATCCCGTCTCATCATACCATTGTCTGCTGTCCATCTCACAACAGTGTCTAGGTCTTGTTGCAATCGTTCACAATCCTGTAACTTACGTACTACTCTATAGAGTATAGCATCGTCCACAAAAAGCTTTTTTCTCTGATTCCACTTCTTTACCCATACCATTTTCATTATATAAGAAAACAAAGGTCCAATAATACTGCCCTGTGGGACCCCTTCTTAATCATTACAGGATCAGATAACATTCCACCTACTCTAATTTTCTGAGTTCTATTTCTAGAATGCAACTTCTTTCGCTGTTTCTGTTGCAAAACAACACCCTTTAGTTAAGGCTAGAGCCATGCAGGCTTCCCAAACCCCTTCTTGCTACAACACTTGGATTGAATGCAATTAAGAAGGTTCCTTGACTTCGTCAGTGCCAGCCTACAACACGGCCGACACGCCATATAACTTGTATGGTAACGCGCTGATACGGTATCTCTCTATAAGAGTGTGTCTTTGTAATTAATTAATGGAGGCTAGTATTAGGAAGGAGGCGGCCATGCCATACGATCATTCGTCAGGAGTTGAAGTAAGGACGGCTAAGAATGGTATTTTTATCTTCTTAATTGCCGGTCTTGTGGCGTTGGGACAGCGCGCCTGCCGTTCATCCTCAGTCCCCGGGGTCGATTCCCTACCAGTCCAAAGATTTTAATTCTGGACTGAAGGCTTGAACGGAATTCAATTAGCCTCGCGACACCGGCTGTGGAGTCAGAGGACCCAATCATGAAAGCCAAACAATGCGACTGAGGATGTCACGTTGACCAAGCCAACTTTAAAATGTCTAGTCATCTGGGTGGGCAGCAGTAGTCTTGGCAAATCAAGACCACGGGCTTATTTATCTTCTGGATGACAGTATGTCATTCTGAGACTGATTATTCCCCTTCTAGCCCTTCCGATGACTTCTACTTTTACGAGAGAGCCAGGAATCGAACCCATGCAGTTGGGCAGCAGGAGCTATAGTGCTAACCCCTCGAGCATGGTGAGGGACAATACTATTTGTAGATACGCGATCAGTTGGCGTTGGAATTTAGAACACCGGGCGAGTTGGCCGTGTGGTTAGGGGCGCGCGGATGTGAGCCTGCATCCGGGAGATAGTGGGTTCGAGCCCCACTGTCGACAGCCTTGAAGATGGTTTTCCGAGGTTTACCATTTTCACATCAGGCAAATGCTGGGGCTGTACCTTAACTAAAGCCACGGCCGATTCCTTTCCATTCCTAGGCCTTTCCGATTCCATCGTCGCCTTAAGACCTATCTGTGTCGGTGCGACGTAAAGCCAATTCTAAAAATGAATTTAAAAAATAGAAAGAAAGGAATTGAGAAGGAAGCGGTTGGAGCAAATATGTCAGGTACTACGTCGGCATTTGATCTAATATGATGAGGGAAAACTACAAAAAGCCACATCTGGGATGGACAAAGATATGGACATCAACTGTAAATTTCTTATAAACGCTCTAACCAACTAAAGTTCGTGTCAGAAATGGGAATCGAAGACGGGCCAACTGGATCAGAAACACATCTCTTACCTCTGAAAAAAAAACCTGATCTCTACTGGAGTTATTTCTGAAGAAAATTTACGATCATTACAGGGACACCAATAGTGGTGTGTTCATATGGCAAATTGTTATTACATCATTTTATGAATAGAAAATGTGTGTTTCCTGCATTATTGTGGAATTTACGGTATTGTGTGAGTATTTTGAGATAGGCGAACCACATGTCAGAATCAGAAGTCGAACCTCGGATGTATTATGAACGCTGTAAATTCGTATTTCTAAAAGCAGACTTAATGAGAGCTAGTAAAAAGAAACAAGCTTTTAAATGTTCCAAGTTCTGTCATTCTGTTGTCACAATTTTTGTTTACGCTTAACGAGAAATTATTATTATTATTATTATTATTATTATTATTATTATTATTATTATTATTATTATTATTTTCAATGAGACCTGCTAGGGACCTCGAGTCAATTTCAGTTCATCCTTCCTGGTTATTCCCTCTTCCGTTCTTTCCAGTATTCCTTCATGATTTCAGCATGCTTTATTCTTCTCTCCTCAGACTACCTTCGACCGGCTTTCCTTTTCATTCTTCTTTGCAATCCTTACATTCTTAACATTTTATTTTTTAAATCTCTCTTTCTATAATTTCCTCTTTTCCTATTTTATTTCTTTCTAAATCTTTCTTGACTACTTGTATCCGGCTCGTTGTTGACTTTTTCTCCCAAAGACACTTGAATATTATTATTGTTTGAGTCATCAGTCCATAGACTGGTTTGATGCAGCCCTCCATGCCACCCTAGCCTGTGCTAACCTTTTCATTTCTACGTAACTACAGCATCCTACATCTGCTCTAATCTGCTTGTCATATTCATATCTTGGTCTACCCCTACCGTTCTTACCACCTACACTTCCTTCAAAAACCAACTGAACAAGTCCTGGGTGTCTGAAGATGTGTCCTATCATTCTCTCTTCTTCCCGTCAAATTTAGCCAAATCGATATCATTTCGCCAATTCTATTCAGTATCTCTTCATTTGTGATTCGATCTATCCATCTCACCTTCAGCATTCTTCTGTAACACGACATTTCAAAAGCTTCTATTCTCTTTCTTTCTTTCTTTCTTTCTTTCTTTCTTTCTTTCTTTCTGAGCTAGTTATCATCCATGTTTCACTTCCATACAACGCCACGCTCCAGATGAAAGTCTTCAGGAACATCTTTCTAATTCCCATATCAATGTTTGAAATGATCAAATTGTTTTTCTTAAGAAAGCTCTTCCTTGCTTGTGCTAATCTGCATTTTATGTCCTCCTTACTTCTGCCATCGTTAGTTATTTAATAATAATAATGTTATTTGTTTTACGTCCCACTAACTACTTTTTAAGGTCTTCGGAGACGCCCGTTCGTTATTTTACTACCCAAGTAACAATATTCATCTACTTCTTTTAATACTTCATTTCCTAATTAAATATTTCCTGCACCACCTGCCTTCGTTCGACTGCATTCCATTACTTTTGTTGTCAATTTCTTTCTATAGATATGTCCAAAAAATACCATACCTTTTTTAAAATTACTGTTCCTCTTATATTTTCTATGTTCTGGTACATTTACTTATTACTTATTTTCCGTTGTTATGTTGTTTTCATTGGTCCTAGGATTTTTCTCGTGATTCTTCTTTCTAATACTCCAGTTTATTTAAGCTATAATTCAAAACTGGGCATTCTCTTGCGTAAAGACATTCTTATTTCACCACTGTATTGTAGCGCCTTCTTTTAATATTGTTAGATAAGCACTTCTTGATGTAAACTTTTATTATTATTATTATTATTATTATTATTATTATTATTATTATTATTATTATTATTATTATTATTATTATTTGGGGGATGCGTTGTAAACGTCTGCTCGGTTCACTCGGAAGGACATGAGTTATATTCATCGCCAGAAAGTCAAAAAAATTAAAAAAAAGATACTTGCACTTCCAGTATGACAAGTGGCCCTGTGGTACACTCAGCTTACTCTAGAAATGAGTACCAGGTTAATTCTTGGGGGCGAAGTTGGTCAAGCACCCCAGTTAGTGCCACGGTTACGGATAGGGGCACCCTTTACCTTCCATTCCTCCAAGGGGCATCATAGCCTGTACGAAGATGGCTTTACTTTTTATATTTTAGCGTATGGTTTTTAGTTCGTGAGGGGAGTTTCCGAGGACAAGTTCGACTCGCCAGTTCTGTAGCTGCTTTTCTCGATACACCGAGTGGCGGTGAGCTGCATGAATGCTGTGTGAGAGTATCATCTGGGTGTAAGATGTACGGTAATTGTATGGGCTAGGAAGCAGCCTTGGCCTTGAGAAAGATGCAACCCCTGCATTTGGCTGCAGTTGAAATGGAAAACCACAGGAAATCATTTTGTAGACAACCAAGCAAGTGGCTGCACGGTTTGGGTCACGTAGCTATTGGCTTGCATTCGGGAGATAGTGAATTCGAACCCCACTGTCGGCAGCCCTGGAGATGGTTTTCTGTGGTTTCCCATTTCACACCAGGCAAATTCTGGGGCTGTACCTTAATTAAGGTAATGGTCGCTTTCTTCCCACTCCTAACCCTTTCATATCCCATCGTCGCCATAAGACATATCTTGTCAATACGACGTAAAGCAAATTGTAAAAAGATAAAAAAATTTAAAAAATCGAAGATGGGGGGATTCGAATCCGTCTGTCTCCCGAGTACAGAGCTAGCAACCATAACTGGCCGTGCCGTAACGCCCTGAGTTAATCTGCTCGGTACTTTTTATTATTATTATTATTATTATTATTATTATTATTATTATTATTATTACCGTCCGGCTCCATAGCTAAATGGTTAGGGCGCTGGCCTTCGGTCCAGAGGGTCCCGGGTTCGATTCCCGGCCGGGTAGGGGATTTTAACCTTCAATGGTTAATTCCAATGACTCGGGGGCTGAGTGTGTGTGTGCCGTCTTCAGCATTAGAATTCATCACAGGTAGGGCCCCATTCTCATAGACACGCAGGTCGCCTATGCGGCGTCAAGTCGAAAGACCTGCACTCGGCCTCTTCAGAGGCCACACGCCATTATTATTATTATTATTATTATTATTATTATTATTATTATTATTATTATTATTATTATTATCGTCTAACACTGGCAAAACGCAGAAAAATATGTTTTGTCCTATTTCAATGTCCGTCCATTTAAGTTCTCAGTCATGTGGCGAAGGAAAGACTGAATTTTACTGGCATATGTTTTGAATCAATCACTCCATTCTGGAGTTTCCGTTAATTACTGCAGGACGAGACAGAACTTGGGAGGATATTCGAATGACGATACACATGCACTGGATTGGCTGCTCTAAGTTTGTATTTCCTGTTATTCATTGCCGCAATCACTACAAACAGCAGTTAAGCGTGACGTGTGGGGAAAATAGTCCAGCGCAATTTAAGAGGGAAACACGAGTTACATTCCTGTTAATGGTGAAATTATATATCTCCCCAACCGATGAAAGAAAACTAAATCGAAATCGGTATTTTGACTCGTATATTTAGTTAAAGGGGAGAAACCTGGAGTGAATTTGTTAAGGAACAAAATTATTTAACAGAAGTACAGTATAATCGCTGATTCAGATTCACAAGTCATGATTTTATAGTATGTTAGATGAATTGGGGTGCATCAGACACGCAGCATGAAAAGAAACCTCTCCCATAATGATCAGGGAAAAGTGATTGGTTGAATTCTTAAGCGGAATCTTTGATTGAAATATTGCGATTTTTTTTTACAATTTTTGAAACTCTCAATGCCGGGTTGAGTGGCTCAGACGGTTGAGGCGCTGGCCTTCTTACCCCAACTTGGCAGGTTCGATCCTGGTTCAGTCTGGTGGTATTTGAAGGTGCTCAGATACATCAGCCTCGTGTTGGTAGATTTACTGGCACGTAAAAGAACTACTGCGGAACAAAATTCCCCCACCTTCGCGTCTCCGAAAACCGAAAAGTAGTTAGTGGGACGTAAAGCAAATAATATTATTATTTAAAACTCTAAATACCAGATTTAAAGGGTAGCGGTTCGGCGTATTTAGAATAATCCCATGCCCCTTTCTTACACGCTGTCAGCCAAAATTAGCTCCAAAGTTCTTTCGGACTACCATTTCAATAACACCGCAGGAATGGTCCAGCATCATTTAAGAGGGAAACTTGTAGTAGGCTTACGCCGTGCTTAAAAGGAAAAAGACATCTGAGGGAGTAATTTACAGACCAGGGTAGTTTTAAAGCAAGTATGTTTCTTAAAACTTTCAATTGCTTTTATCTACCTTAACACTTTATCAGCTCTTTGCCATTCATAAAATGCTCCTTGCGACAGAATTCTTATAGGATTCATCCGAAATTTTCAGAGCATGTTTGAATATGTACAGGAATTAAAAGTCGTTTTGCATTTGATTATCATTTGGATATTTATGCTTTTGCTCCTGAAATAGCACGAAACTAGATTTTTGCCTATGAAAACAAATTATATCTCCAATAGTTTATACCTGACTGCAAAACCCGCAGTTGTACTTAAATATATGAGTATTTTTGATAAGTCTGCCAAATTATGTCCCCAAAAAATGAAAACTTTGCCGCAAGGAGCATTTTCCATGCAACATATAAAAATATAAATTATTTTTCAATAACTTTGCAACCAATTGACTAATAAACTCCAAATTTTGTGTGGGGCTATATATTCTTAATATGTGCATGTATTTTAAATTTGGTTTTAGATAAGTGGTTAATTGTAGAAGTTCAAAATTTCAGTCATGACTAACCTTAAGTCTAATTTGTAAATATCATCTGTACTGTTTATGAAATGAAAAGGCATTCATTTACGTCTTAATGCGCTACAGCTATGAACTCATGCTGAGCATTCGAGAAACGCGTGGGTTCGAACCCCAGCGTCGCGGCTGTCCTGAGAATGGTTTTCTGTGGTTTCACATTTTCACCTCCAGCGTAATGCCGAGAAGATTCCTATTCATACGCCATAACTGATTCCTTCTACCTTCTTAACCAATTTCATTCACCATCATTCATTTTCATCTTCATTAGCTCCTTTACTGAGTTTGACGCCAAGAACGGCATCCAGCCGTAAAAACAAGCCTTACAAATTTATCTCACCACATCCCCGACTCCGTATAAAGAAAAGGTATTAAGGGTACTATACCTATATTGAGTGTTAACGGATATGAAGTTCGATGGTAAAAGAGACATCAACTCATTTTAGCAGTAAATGAATCACTTGAAGATAAGCAGGAATAGAGAGGGGAGGACGGTTTTCTGGTATTAGAGTTGCGAGACTAATGAGGGCGAAATCTGGTCTAAATTGTTGGAAGTCCGAGTTATATAAATGTTTTCTAAATTAGTTCTCTGCAGCTATAATCAGAGATATGATACTGCATTACAGTGCGTATATAGAGTATGTAATGGTTAAATAAAAATTACATAATATTATCTGAAATACTATTCAACGCAAAACAGTGTATTTAATATAAAAGCAACTCATGTTACCACAGTACAGCAGAATTAAACAAATTACAATGTTCAACGGTACATTAAACAGGCTATATGTAAAAAAACAAAAAAAATGTTAATGAGGACCTTGCAATGAAGAGTAGATGCACTAAATTAGAAAGAGCCTATCATCTTTGTAAGAACATATACAAGTCTAAATCCCTCTCCTTGAATCTTAAACTTAGACACTACAACACCGTAGTAAGACCATCTGTACTGTACGCCTCAGAATGCCTAAACATGGCCCGGAAAGGACAACTCAGAAAACTGGAACTGAAAGAGCGAAAGATCCTCAGAAGGATTATGGGTCCCATTAAAGAAGCAGATGGCTACAGAATCAGGCACAACAAGGAACTGTACAGTAAAATAGCATTACAACAGCTATGAGGAAGAGAAGACTAATGTTCTATGGTCACGTAGTCAGGATGGACAGCCAGAGACTCACTTCAAGGATCTTCAACACTGTATCTAGAGGTAAAGCAACAAATGCCAAATGGACGAATTTAGTGCGGAAAGACCTACAATACCTAAACATTGATCACATTGACATTTACAACCGTGATAAGTTCAGAAAGTTAGTGAAGACACCTGACTCTCTCCAGTCACTAACAACTCACTGCGTCCAGGAGTAGGAGTGAAATGGACTCAAGAAAGAAAAGACATCCATAGCGCTAGAATGAAGGAATAATGGGCTAAGAGGTAGAAAAGAGCTCACCAGAGTTAAGAACCACGTGGTCCATCGTAGGCCTAAACGAAGAAGAAGAAGAAGAAGAAGAAGAATAAGAATAAGAAGAAGAAGAAGAAGAAGAAGAAGAACTATATAGACTACACTTAGAATGGTACTTAACCAGTTATTTACTGCTATCATCTGAATCTGTTATGGTCCAAACCAGCCAAAGACGTCCCACTGCCTGGTGCTGTAGCCATGACAATGCGCTGTTGTTTTATCACTTGTTGAAAAATGAAATGAAATGGCGTATGGCTTTTAGTGCCGGGAGTATCCGAGGACATGTTCGGCTCGCCAGGTGCAGGTCTTTCGATTTGAAGATGACATGATGAAGACGACACCTACACCCAGCCCCCTTGCCGAAGAAATTAACCAATGATGGTTAAAATTCCCGACCCTGTCGGGAATCGAACCCGGGACCCCTGTGACCAAATGTGACCAAAGGCCAGCACGCTAACCATTTAACCATGGAACCGGACTATCACTTGTTGACGCATCTCTCTCATTGTAAGGTATTTTGGTAGTCCGGATTAGTGCCAATAACACAGACAAGAGTGTATACATATTTCTTTACGTTTGGCTGAACTTCGTTCTATTACTTTCATTCTTATCAGTGACTTCCTCCTCTTTGCTGGAAATACCTTGTGCTTGGTCCATTATTTCGTCCTCAATCAGGATTTGGTAACCAAAATCTTCATCTGTATCCAAGCAATAACGAACATCCTCTGTAATTGTAGCTGCAATTGCTCCCTAGCAATCTGAATATCCTATTCCTTGTATTCCTATATGTACCGGGCGGTACACCTCCATGCCGCTCATTCATATATTGCGCCAATTTAAACTCCTCTACAGGAGAAGTTTGGAACCTTGAAAACTGAACTAATTCTACAATTTCTTAAAAGATGTCACTACTGTAAATTCGGTAGTCTTGTAGTGTTCTGAACTGTGTCTCTTTTGATTTGCGTTTGTTTATTCCGTATCAAGAAGTGTGGACATTCTCTTCTAGATGTCTCTACAGAGAAAAAACGTGGATTACGCACTCTGTTGCAAAGGAATGAACCTTCTTGAAGAAGTTTTGTGTTCATAAGTTTTTGACCTTACTAAATTTTGTTCTGTGGTTTGTGGGTTGGCAACATTAATCATTTCTACCCGCTTGTTTTGAATTTAGCCAATCCCGAATTTCTCTAATTATTTTTTGACCAATAACGTATGTCTTCTCCGATATGGATATGTTGCTTTAAGCTATCCAATAAAGTTGAGAGGGGTGTGTGTACTCATTCTTGAAAGGTCTCGAATGTTCCACGAGGGTATATAAACTGCTGATTTTCTTGTCTCCGGGACACTTCATCGACATCTTGCTTAGTGTGTGATTATGTAGCAGGGGGCGGGAATCGCCTCTTTCTTCGGGCAGCAATTCATCCACAAGGTAATGGCCGTTTAATAACTTTATTTCTTGCTAGCTCAGCAGTTTAACCCTCGGGGCAGGTTCGAAACTTTTCTCATGTAACCTATCTTTAAAATGTAATAGACATTTGGTAAAATTCAGTCTCTTTAACTACAAATTGGGATAGAGAGTGCCTAACCCTCTCGAGCTCCCACTCATATTGTTTTGAGGTGACTACGTTTTCATAACCGTTTTTCTTCTCTTCGTAATGTCATAAAGTTTTCTTATCGTGTCACCTCCTTAGTATGGGATTAGCCCTTGCGTAAGCGGCCTAGTGCCAAGTAGGTTTCAAAAAGTGTATTAAGAGTGCAAGCTTCGCCTCCATTCTATTTTGTATTATGGGCCAGTAACTTAACCTGATGTTTTATTTTCCTCATGTAAAGGCCCTGTAGGTTGGGTATCAAATACCCCTGTTTCTTGGTGCGCTTTAAGGGCAGTGTTGTAGCCTTTGATAGGCTTGTCAAATTGAGAGCGGGTCTGCTCTTTACATCTTAACATTGTAATTAGGAGCAAGTGCTCCTCGTACTTAGGGGTTTTCTGCCCTTTAGCTATTGTGGTGGTGAGCTGAGAGCTCAGAAATTTATCTTGGGACTCGAAGCCCAAATCTTGTAACAATAGTAATTTCTTAAAGTGTTTTCCTGCTACTTGGTACCTGTTACTCTGTTGTTGTTATCTGTTGATTTTGAAAAGAAAATATAACCTTTGTTAAAGTTTTAAATTAACTTTAATTTCGTAAGTTGAGACCTATTCCAGCCAGCACCTTCTTTCACCTCTAACTACCACGGATAACTCCGTAACACTATATAATACAATATATGGCCTTAGGGTGGACACGAAACCCGTCACAGTATTGCGACGATCTACTTCGCGATGAAAATCAGTCCGAATTATTACGAATTCCGGATTAGTGAAGTTCGAAATTGTGAGAGTTTTTTTTTTACTGTTCTTGCATAATTAGAAAGTTACACAGTCACGCCGTTTTCAGACCAAGGTTGCGTTGTTGATCAACTTATTTTGTTGTGAAGTATTTATAACACCTTCAAGTTAAGTTCGTACTTTTACAAGGCGCACTCATGTTGTATGGCGGAAGTGTTGTCTACTTACAGGAGAGAGAGAGAGTGCAATTTCTCGTAAAGTAACAAAACAGACTGAAGCGCTGAGGAACATCAAATAATACTCCCTGCGCAGGTAAGAGCACGATGGTCTCCACATTTTCTGATCTTCATTTGACTTTGTTACCGTCTTGTTTTTCGTTGTTGTGAGTGATTCGAAATAACAAAGAATTTATTTTATTCCTATATTTTTTGCTTGTTCCTTGGCTGAATGGTCAGCGTAGCGACCTTCGGCTCAGAGGGCCCCGGGTTCGATTCCCAGCAGAACCTAGGATTTTAACCGCATCTACTTAGTTCCTTTATTTGGGGTTTGGGTTGATGTGATCGTATTAATGCATACCTTTTCATTCACTCTACTAACCACCACAGACACAAGCAAGTGAGTACATCCCTCTACACAGTGTTGGCATCAGAAAGACCATCCGGCTGTAAAACTGGGCTTATTCCACGTTAGCACTGACCCTAGAAATTAGGGGAAAATTCCGGGAAGAAGAAGAAGAATGACTTCAACTATACTGCTCAGGTATTTTGATTTGACGCAAATTAGTCCGCATGCACGTGAATCTCGACGTTCATTTTTACTCTACCAGATGGTAGAAAAACCAGAGCTCTACGGGGTAAGGCCCGTATTCACCCAGGCGAGTAAAAGCTTTTATCTTAAGCTAAGAAAACCGAGATAACAATTACATTTGCATTCATCAACAACGTTACCTCGGTTTAAAAGGTTGGTCGGTAAAACAGGAAATCTGAGGTAATAAATAGCCTTTCAAGATGACAGTTCATAGACGGCTGGAATATTTAAAGGAAAGAGAAAATGACAGTGATCAGGGATACGACCTAGATTATGCAATACAACGTCCTAGGTGGATAAAAAGAACGCTCTGCATACTTTGAAGACTACTATGACACTGATTTTGAAGCACATTTCAGGTTATCTAAAGTTTCGACACTGTCCGTGTTATCCATGATCGAACATAACCCGGAATTCCCAACTCATAGGTAGGCCTAAGATGAATTCTCATTCATTAATTATATCTTGTACGGTACATAAGTGGATGATTTTTTTAAATGAAGAACTAAGGAATAGGCTATGCCTGCTTTTAGTGAAATATACAATGGGTAAGCTATCATTTCTTTTCTTATTTTCTATGATGCTTTCTGCCACCAAATTCAATAATTACTTCTCTCGGAAGTGTGTTTAAGCTTCTTTCTTCGTTTCTGGTCAATAGCGGACATAATTTAGCAGAAATTATGTGCGAACACCGAACTTAATTAAAACCGGTTTACAATTCGATAAGGGCGTCAGCATGTGGTCATTTATTTTCCGTGCGTCATATGAAAAATTTAAGGTTAAAATTCAGATTGAAATGAAAACATAGTTCTGGTAAACCGAGATAATAAATTCTGTGGTGAATACACAAGTGAGCGTTATCCGAGATAATGACATTATCCGAGTTTTGGAAATATATATATATTAAACTAACAGTTACCCGCGGCTTCGTTCCCGTGGATTTCATAATTTGATAAAAGTAATCGTTCCTCGGTACAGTACTAAGACATTATCTGAAAATCCCTAAAGTATATAAACTCACCGAAAAATTGACTGCCATTCACCCCAGAAACTCTTTGTAAACCACATTTGTGGTATTTCCTTTTGGGGTTAAGATGGCCATGTGACATAGAACTGTTCATGTGAGAAACAGTCTTCTCTCAAGTCTAAAAATAAAATAAAACATGTCTGTTTAAGGCGATTCCAAATACCGATTTTCATGTCTGTGTAACATCTTTAGTTTTAAGTATCCTCATACAAAGAATTCAACTAATTTTTCAATTCATTCACCCTCCCCCTATGGTACTACAGCCCTTGAAGGGCCTTGGTCTACCAAGCGGCCGCTGCTCAGCCCGAAGTCCTGGCAGATTACGAGGTTCGTGTGGTCAGCACGACGATTCCTCTTGGACGTTATTCCCGGCTTTCTAGATCGGGTTATCCTAATAAAAATAATTCAACTCCTTTTACACCCCATTCATTCCCCACCCCCAGAACGCGTTTCTTCATTTTTAAAGGAGATTAAAATTACTCATTCTCACGTCTGCAATATCTTTAGTTTTTGAGACGTAAGTAACACCATATAAAGAATTCAACTAATATTTCAATTCTTTCACCCCCCCCCCCTTCCCTGCCCCAAGTGGTTTCTCCGAAAACAAAAAGAATCGTATTTCTTTTATTTTAAACGGAGACTCCAGATCCCTATTTTAACGTCTGTAACATCTTCAGTTTTTGTTTGAAATTTCAGTAGTTTATTTTCACATTCTATGTTACTGTTTCTTTTCCAATGTCGCCGGAAAATAAGCACAAGATAATCATCCGCTGACGTCATTCAGATAGGAATGAGCGATGAACTGTTCTCATTGTTTACCCAATCGTTTTTAACGAAGGATAAGTGAAGGCTTATCGCCTCGGATGTTATCAGTCTACCAGTTGTAGGCAGACGCGCTGGATTTGGGAGCTGAGACAATGTGACCGTCTAAGCTCGATTCGCAGTCTTCGTGAAGGTCTTATGCTCTCGTTTTCTCTATCTTACTGTAATCATATTTTACTATCGCCTACTTTAGATGTATTATCCTATACCGACAATAAGGGTTGTGTAACTTCCTGGAATAGAATTTACTCTCTTCTTTATATCTGAAATGTCCTGAAGTGACAGCCTTCTGTTTTTATTATTATTATTATTATTATTATTATTATTATTATTATTATTATTATTATTATTTCCACATGAATATGTATAAAACGGTAGCCAAGCAATTTATTACTATAGTAGATGGTTTCAGAGACCCATGGAAAGCAAATACTGCATTCATTACCTTCACCAAACAAAGAGGTTGTCGCTTCAGAGTAATTCATCGTCAGTCATTTCCCAGTGAAAGACATACAGAAGTGATTTTCAAATTTGTCGTTGAAGTTGAAATCTTTCTAAATATGTTGATAAATAACTGAAATAAATTAAATTAATAAGAATAATTAATCGAAATGTCCGTAGTATGGACGCCAGAGTTCACCAGAATGGATCCCTCAAATGTTAATAAAGCATGATGATTTTCTCCCTTGGGGCGTGTACATAAAGCTGCATACAGGTACATCTGCTTCAGGCCTTACCTAACCTTCCGTAAACGACTATATAGGTAGGAACTGCACCCAGGTACCTCAATAGCTCCACTGATTCTAAAATAACTAACTATATTCTGAATAATATCCGTGCATGAGCACCTCATCAACACACCAAAATATACTTAAAACACACTCACAAATACTGCTGTGAAGTTACACTTCACACTTTGTAGGTCAGTTCCCACATCACATTCCACAAAATTTCACGTCAACAACGTTCCGTAAAAGTTGCATCTCTCAAAGTTTTTAAGTCAAGTTCCCGTTCCACAAAAGTTACATCTCCTCTATACCATCAACAACAAGAACAGTGGGAAACCAAAAGCGAGGACCAAGCTACCATTTGCAGTCAGTCCGTTGAACATTAATGACAAAGATAAGGGAACCGGGTAGTGTAAACGCGGGTCACCGATATATCCGTAATATCATCTAAACAACTCGAACAATATATGTGAGAATTTGAAGTATTGTTACAATTACTTGTGGGTTTATATCAGTTAAAATTAGTTAGGATTGATTGATCCAGTGAGCAGTGAAGGAAGTTTACAATATTTTTAAACGAAAAAACCCACTGCTTTTTAGTGTACCCTTTCTTGTGATTCAGATGACACGGAGTTATGAATATTGGTGCATACATATAAATATACGTGCTTAATACTTTGTAGCAGATGTATAGTAATTGTGAAGTGATTCCAGGAATTTGTTCAGACTTTTTAAGACAATTTTCGGTTACTATTTAATTCTTTTCTCTACAGCTAAATACACATAATGACCTCAAAATGCTCTTAATAACTATGTGTTACATATTTCCGTAATCGGGAAGGAGAGGAGAATATTTTGAGCCTAAAAACAAGAATAGTAATTTCTGCTCATTTCACACCACCCGGTTCCCTGTGGATAAATACCCTTCACTGTCTCTGTGTATCAACACAACTTGCATATTCTCATAATTGGCACCTTTTACATAACACAGATACTGTACCTTTATAATTCTGTGTTCCCTAATACTAATCACTTGGTTTAAAGATAGATTCATTCACTCGAGCAACAAACGCTTGTTGTTCCAGAACATAAATTATAGAAATTCTGAAATACAGTACCCCATAACTCTCACCAACATATAAGAAACCAAGCCGCCACAAGTGATAAGATACCAAGTGCTTAAGCACTTCACAGTTTGTAGGTCAGTACCACACATCACATGCCACAAAATTTCACGTCAACAACGTTCCACAAAAGTTACATCTCTCAAAGTTTTAAGTCAAGTCCCCGTTCCACAAAAGTTACATCTCCTCTATATCACCAACGTTTAAAGCAAGCGTGTTTCAAAAAAGTTACATCTTCTCTCACGTTCCACCAACGATTTTAAGACAAGCATGTTTCACAAATGTAACATCTCCTCTCACGTTCCACCAACGATTTTAAGACAAGCATGTTTCACAAATGTAACATCTCCTCTCACGTTCCACCAACGATTTTAAGACAAGCATGTTTCACAAATGTAACATCTCCTCTCACGTTCCACAAAAGTTTCAAGTCAACCTCGATTCCACCAATGTTACATCTCCTCTTCCTACCAAAGTTTTCAGTCATCTCCGCCGTTTTCTCACTTGACTAAATAGACCTCAGCTTCCCCTTACTCTCACATGATATGTTGAGTTTGATCCTGGTCATCCAATCATGAGTGGAAGATTCTCTTGCCATACCAAGACCACGCCCCGAACCTCTTGCGTGTCCCAAGACAATAATAACAAGGCCACCTCGCAGAAAGTTTCCGAGTTGAAAATAGCCCTGTTTTCCCATCCGCTTGTACAAAACAAATTACTCATATCACAAATGTAGACCTTCCAGCTTAAAATATTAAAAATAAAGATGTAAATGTAATAATAATAATAATAATAATAATAATAATAATAATAATAATAATAATAATAATAATAATAATAATACGAATAATGAGATTATATTATTTCTGAATATAGTGCGAGGGTGTGATACATGTACTATCACAAAGTACTCGGAATGTGATTATTTATTTCATTATAGTATAAGTTTATGTATTCTGATGAGGATAAATAAATAAATAAATAAATTTAATTAATTGCCGGGCGTATTGGCTCAAACGGTACAGTGCTGGTCTTCTGAGTCCAACTTGGCAGGTTCGATCCTGGTTCAGTCCCGTGATATTTGAAGGTGCTCAAATACGTCAGCCTCGTGTCGGTAGATTTACTGGCTCGTAAAGGAACTCCTGCGGGACAAAACTTAGGTACCTCGTCGTTTCCGAAACCATTAAATTATAGTTAATGGGACTTAAAACAAAAACAATTACATTATGAATAAATAAATAGAAAAGCAACGGCATTTCCGTGCAAGTCAAGAGGGACAAGAGGAGGCGTGGAAGACAATGTCTTCCACTATTCGCCACCTCGGCAATAAGTGGGACAGAGTGGTTAGCTATAGCTTATATGGTGAGTGAACAACATCTCTGGGTAGTGCTAGAATGCATCCACAGCATATCCTGTCCGTGGTAAGGGACAACTAAAAGGGGTGATTCCTCAGACCGTCAACATGGGAGTGCTGGGAGGTGACTATCGGGCCTCAAGTAGAGCCTAGTAAAAATTCATTTTACTGGAGTTGGGCTCTGCTTTTTATCTTTCCTGTCCAGTCTCCTTTTTTTTCAACTCCTCTTCTCCTCCGAACCCGTCGTTCTTAGGATAGTGAGGTCTATAGAATCTTCCATTCTCACGCATTTAATGGCCCTTCCTTTTCTACTATACCTATATATCCAAACGTCGAATCTACCTTGCAGCTCAATACAGACAGGTTCGAACACACGTCTATTGACTATCACAATATACGACTGCTGTTCACTTGGCTCGACTCCAGACAAGACCAATAACTTGCACGAACAACTCACGTAACTGCTCCACATACTGAACTACTCAGAACATACAACTCGGCAAAACAACTATACAACGCAGCTCAACACTACTCTAACACTCCACCACGACGATACTCTCAACAGTCACTTCTCTCTTGTTCGCGGCGAGCCTATTTTTATATACTTGCTAATGGAGTTCTAGTATCTTCGGGCTGCACAGAATAGGAAAATTCCAGTTTCACCTTCCAGAAAATACACAGAGACACCAGAAAGAAAGCACAATGGAGGGAGTGGCCGCCACATGTTCTCAGGGTGGTGAGAGCTTCTCGGTCTGACTCACTCATCCATTCTATGAAATAGGGAAATGGGCTTCCAGAAGGCTAGCATTCGCATGAGCACGTAACAGTAATAGCAGTTACCTCGTTAGCCCCCAAACTTGATGGGTCCTCAAATAGCACCACAGAAGGTTATGTTGTTATAGGGTAACCGCGAAACCAATGGCGATGCTAGACTGAGGCATACTACAAGACAAGAAATGAGGTAGTTTACCATCGCTTTCACAACTCGCAATGAGTCAGAGAGTGATCTCGCAGTACCAATGAGACTGTCAGTAACACCTTTCATAACAGCCAGGCGCGCTTAATCGTGCTCGGAAAGTTATTTTATTTAGCACCAACCATACCTCACAGACATAAATAAGATATATGTATAATAATAATAATAATAATAATAATAATAATAATAATAGAAGAACCGACATCATAAAAGCAAGGTACATAAGCAGCTGCTGTCTTTATCACGTTCGTCAAATTGCAATCAGTGCTCCAGTTGAAATGTCACGTACTTGATCATCTCTTCCTTGTAGATACACAGTAAATTAGCTGCCATACACGTGTTCACGTTTTAAGAAGAGACGTTTGTTATGTAAGTGTGAAATGTTGAGATTGTCATAGCTTTTGCAGTATCTGAGATAGATCAACGAAATTTTGCACATACATTCACAATATGTTAAATATTGTGGGTACTGCTTTTTGACTGTTCTAGTAGACAATGTAGGGGCTGCCTGGCCGAGGCGGTAAAGGCGTGCTCGGCTTGCCCGGAAGGACGTGGGTTCGAATCCCCGTCGGGAAGTCGTAAAATTTAAGAACCGAGATTTCCACTTCCGGAGGTGCAAATGGCCCTGAGGTTCACTCAGCCCACAGCAAAAATGAGTGCCAGGTTAATTCCTGGGGGCAAAGGCGGCCGGGCGTAGAGCTAACCACTCTACCCCATCACGTGTCGCGGTTAACAATGGTGGAAGCCTTTACTTTCCACTCCTCCAAGGGCCTCCATGGCCTGTACGGAGGTGACTTTGTCTTTTTTGACTTAATATACAGGTTCTTCGTAACGCTGGGGTGGGAAAGGGCTAGGGCTGGGAAGGCGACGACGGCAGAGTTCTAGCATTAGCTTGGTGTGAAAATGGAGATCACTAAACTCATCTTCAGGCCTGCTGACGAACGGGTTCGAACCCGCTGTACCCCAAATGCAAGTTTTCAGCTACACGACCGTACCGCGTATTCGACCGTCTTGGTCCCTCGTAATCTGATTTAGAAACTACATGTGTCCCACCACGTGCCACACATTGTTTATAACGTTTCTGAAGATTATTGAACGAGCTAACCACTCTACCCCATCACGTGCCGCGGTTAACAATGGTGGAAGCCTTTACCTTCCACTCCTCCAAGGGCCTTCCTGGCCTGTACGGAGGTGTCTAAAAAAAGTAGACAATGTAACCCTTCAGTCAAATGTCGATTTTTTACTTCTCACACCACTGAGGTACATTATTTTTCAAAATTCCAGAAAATTTGCTGATAATTACGTCTAAAATTATTTTAGGCGTAATTGTTAATCTTTTGTCATAAAAATGCCACTTCATGAGACTACAATAAAGAAATATTCCCCTGAAATTTGCCTTGCCTAATGCAGAAAGCAGGTGCCCAGTTTAAAAAAAAAATCTTGTGAATACTTCTCGAAAAATGTACATATACGGTGAAAATGGTAAAGCTCATAAAAAGAAGAAGGAAAAACGTAACCAACAAGAGAAGTGCAGAGAATCAAGAAGGAGAAAAATAATAAGAAAAAGAAGAACACAGTTACGGGAGAGATTCAAACTTCACTCCCCAGAAATTTTGGACTGGTAAGCTGACCTAACTGCATCTCTCAGCAAAGACAAGTCCATTATTTTGAACACTATATATATACGTATTGTTACTTTCTTGAACACTTTATCAAGCTCTACCTAACTTAAAATTTAATAGTGAAAATTATTTTATAGTGAAATTATGTTTCACAAGAAATAATTACCGAACATTCAAAAGCAAACTGGACAGTAGGCACCAACAAACAACTAATGCCTTCTATTAGACGGATCGAAGCACGCCAATCCAGTAAGTTACATACCAGATTGCCTGTCAAAATTCTTCTGAATACGGAACATACGAAATGACAGTTTGACGGAACAATGAGCGTGGTTCCTGAAGACCTCGAATTCAGATTAATTAATCCATTAATAAGTTTATATCACGCATGAAATTTTAGGAATATGTACTCAACGCAGAGACTGTTTATATATTTTTTGAATGCTTTCTTCATTTTCCACAATTTCCTACCATCATCTCCCCTTAAACCAACTATGAGATTGAGAGATTCTGTGCAATAGGACTTATTACACGAAGGTATAACTAGAAGGAAGTACTCAGGTGATGGTAGTGATTGTTGTTTTAAGGGAAATGCAACACGGTTATCAGCCCCTCTAAACAGATTCAAAGGAGGCTCAATCACTAAATAATAATAATAATAATAATAATAATAATAATAATAATAATAATAATAATAATAATAATAATAATAATAATAATAATAATAATGCCAATGAAAACAACAGAACAATTGAAATTAAGAAGTAATAAGGAAATATTCCAGAAGATAGAAAGAACAGAAACAATAAGAAAAAGGAGATTGCCATTTTTTGTACATATCTCTAGAATGGATGATAACAGACATTCAGGTACCTTCAGAAGAAAAGGTGTACAATAAGCTGAATTAAACATAATAAGAAATATTTAGAAAGAAATAAAAGAAGAGAGGTGGAAACTAAAGAAAGAAAGAAAGAAAGATGTTTAAAAATGAAGTTTTGAGAAAGGAAGGATTCCAAGGAAGGATGAAAACGAAACCCGGTCCAAAGTGTTCTGAGGAGAGAAGAATACAACATAGTGCAAGGATGAGGGAATACTGAGGAAACAACAAGGAAGGACGAATTGAAATTAACATGTCGTCCCTAGCAGGCCTCATCGTAAATAATAATAATAATAATAATAATACTTACAACCTATCGGCTGTCCTCAATTAAAGTATTTACACCAAGTAGCCCTGATTTGGGCTTGTCTATTGTTCAACAGTTTATAACTTACTGTTCCTAAAGGGAACTTCACACCAGAAACAATTATCGAATTAACAGGGGCAGGATTGCCCATACTAACTGTCTTAATGTAAAAAGAAAAGGTTGAACATGAACAAAAGTTTAGGAGGCGAAATACTTGCCCACCTTATAGAAATAGTTAAAACCCTAAGTGGGCTTATGGCCCGATGATGCAGAGGCTAAACATATTCTACACCCAGGTGACTAAGTAAGAAATATTAAAGTGAAATATGATTAAAGAAATGTTGAGGTTTTGAAAACTGTAGTGACCCCGTGCCAAGTTGAATGGGAACCGACAGAGGGCAATCACTCTTTGTTCCCTTACATTACATATTTCCCAGTAGGGAATAGAACAGGGTCCTCAGACTTGCCGAATAATTCTGCAGTTAAACCTCCAAGTTTAGAAATTTACATTAAATAAAAGAGGTTGAAACCTTCCCCTCAAGCTATCCGCAGGAGCTATCACATGTTTATGAAAATTCTTCCATTACCTTGCCGCGCCCCTGCCTCCTGGGCACGCCGCACTCACGATAACTGGAGCAATTCAGACCATACGGCCCTAAAGCGCCCAGCTTTTATAGTATTTTTGAGGGGAAGCTTCCAGAACTCTTTACTGATATGCCGGATTCCTGTACACACTCCCGATTTTAATTGGCTAGAGAAAATATGTACAAATTTCTGAACGGTTGATTGCTATTGAAGAAGGAACCAGCTGAAGTGATGAAAACTTTTATACAGAAACAAAACAATCCTCGAAACCTAAGGTTTGCCAACTGCAAAAATAAACTTTATTTTATAAAAATAATTAGAGTTCGTTCCGCTAGAGGGAGCAATTAAACCGATGATAGAGACATCTAACAGTTGAAAACCAAAGTATCTTGCAATACACCGGTGTAGTTTTTTTTTTTTTTTTACATAGATGGCCTTATAGAAGGTGCGCAGTTTAACTGGCCGAAGGAGGTGTACCCCCGGTATAATAATAATAATAATAATAATAATAATAATAATAATAATAATAATAATAATAATAATAATAATTGTATGGCCTCAACTACCGTAATGTAGACGTTCTAACTGAGCGAGTTGTTCCTGCAGTTAGGGGCGCGTAGCTGTCAGCTTGCATTCGGGAAAAAATGGGTTCGAAACACACCGTCGGCAGCCCTGAATATGGCTTTCTGTGGTTTCTCATTTTCACACCAGACAAATGCCTGGGCCACTTCGTTACCACTCCTAGCTCTTTACTATCCCATCATCGCCGTAAGACTCCCGTGTCAGTGAGACGTGAAGCGAATTGTTAAATACAAACATCTTAAAGAAGCCAACAACAAAGTAGGGTTGGGCAGACCGGAACAGTCACTTGTTCCGCAACATTAGGAGCTTGAGGCGGAGTGTTTCGGTACAGAGTGCCGGGACACGGGACACAGGACTGTAACTGCGTCCTAGAGAGAACTTCGAGAGGCAGCAGAACATGCTCCGCTTCAGCTGGAATGTGCCTGAACCGAACGTGCTGTGCCAAGGCTGCACTAGATAGATTAATTGGGCTTGGCTGTAGTGCTGGGGACGGAGCGGAGCAGTTGTTGTGACGTCATCGCCCGGTAGTACCGAGTGAACTACCGAGTGAATATCCTGACGCGGGACGTTTAAACACGTTATAGGTATGGCACTGCGAAGGTATTGCATCCCACTATTAATACCCTTCTCTCACAACGTAACAGCTGTAAATAACTGCATATATATTCACTGTAATTGTTATATACGTAACTGCTAGGGAGTAGGAGGTAGTATGTGGAATAAATGTTAGTAACTCGTATAGTTAACTCATTCGAATAGTGAAAAAAAGTATGGCGCATACCTACCGAAAGGGTTTGTATACAAGGGGATTGGAAGTTAACAGAAAAGTAATGTATTAACAATTATTTCGTAAGTTCATGTGATACGGTACACTGTTAATGAGAAGAATAACCTGAATATAAAGAATCTTATCAGAATATAATGAAAAACACTGACATAATTTCATCTACAGGATGACAAAAGTAATTACGTAAATGAACGTTGACTGGAATGTCCTTCTTTGCAAATGTGATTACAAAACATATCTGACAACGTACTACTACACTTCCCAATGCCAAACAGCTATCAGTAGAATGCTTCTATAAATATAATTATATTATGTTATATTATATTATATTATATTATATTATATTATATTATATTTGATGTGCCACCACCCGTCGCGTATGTGCGGCCACAAAATTTGCATTTTGCGTGTTTCCTATTATCAGTGATGTCAAAAAAACTGCCAGGCATCCGACAGTTTTCGTGCCATTTGTGAAACAACGTTCTGTAAAAATTTCTTTAAATTCCTTTAAATGTTCTAAAAATATAACTACTATCTACGAATATGTTTAAATATCACACTAACACCACAAATATAATCTAACAGACTTTACATTATCTACAAAACATAACAAGCGTAGGAAATATATACGTACATTCGAAACACACAGATTGAATACAGGTACTTTCGTACGTGTGTTGTGCGCTACACTGTGCTCAGGTCCTCCGCGAGTACTCGCAGTTGTAAGCGGAGGGGATCGGTGGTGCGCTCTACCGCTACAACCGGATTACTCATCGGTATTACTCGCTCCGTCCCCACCTCTACTTGGCTGTGTCTGTCTGTCGATACCGGCTGTGTGCCGCCCTGTGCTGGAGTGTCAACATTTTTTCATCCAGTTATATCTTTAATTCCAAAGCGATGACCCATATTTTTCTTGGGCTTAAAAGTTTTCTTAAAGTCCAAATTAATTTTAACATCAATCCCCGAGAAAGTGTTGAGGGAAATTTTCGAGATATTGAAGAAAGTAAATGGAAGTTGAGAGGAAAGGAATTCGAAGTGCAGAGAGCATAACAGCACGAAAGTACATCAATGTTTTCATCCAGTTATATTTTTAATTCCAAAGCGACGACCCATATTTTTCTTGGGCTTAAACGTTTCCTTAAAGTCCAAATTAATCTTTAACGTCAACCCCTGAGAAAGTGTTGAGGGAAATTCTCGAGATATTGAAGAAAGTAAATGGAAATTGAGAGGGAAGGAATTCAAAGTGCAGAGAGCATAACAGCACGAAAGTACATCAATGTTTTCATCCAGTTATATTTTTAATTCCAAAGCGACGACCCATATTTTTCTTGGGCTTAAAAGTTTCCTTAAAGTCCAAATTAATTTTTAACGTCAATCTCCGTGAAAGTGTTAAGGAAAATTTTCGAGATATTAATTACTCACTAATTACTCACAATACAGTCCGACTCGTTGGCTGAATGGTCAGCGTACTGGCCTTCGGTTCAGAGGGTACCGGGTTCCATTCCCAGCCGGATCGGGGATTTTAACCATCATTGGTTAATTCCAATGGCTCGGGGGCTGGGTGTTTGTGCTGTCCCCAACATTCCTGCAACTCAAACACCACACATAACACTATCCTCCACCACAATAACACGCAGTTACCCGCACGTGGCAGATGCCGCCCACCCTCATCGGAGGGTCTGCCTTACAAGGGCTACACCCGGCTAGAAATAGCTACACGAAATTATTATTATTATTATTATTATTATTATTATTATTATTATTATTATTATTACTCACAATACAGACCAATACATTCAACTGGTGAAAATATTCTTGAATTGGTTACTTTTAAACACCTGCACTGCCATTGAAACCGTGTTATGTGTATTTTATATTGACCGGAAAAATCTTAACCTAAAAGCAGCCTTTAACCGTGATTATTGGGCGCGAATTTCAGTGTTCGTTCACGTTCCCTGCAGCTTTATGCTGGACCATGGCCATAACTACACACAGGCACACACCACACAGCACACACCACGTTCCGTACAGGCACATTCCCAGTTCCCACTGGCGCGGAACATGTAATGTTGCCTCTCGAAGTTCTCTCTACACTGAGGAGTTACAGTCCCGCGTCCCGTGCGCCCGCTGCACGGTTCAGCTAGTAGGCGAAGGGCAGTGCATAGTGGCGCTTCTGACGGGACAGCGAGTCAGTGTCTCCGGCTCGCTTGAGAATGTTTTGGAACAATTGACACTCGGTGCTCTGGAACAGCGGAACATAACTGTGCACCGGCACAGTGTGCCGAACCAGGGACATAGTGCCCAACCCTACAACTAAGATATGGAATGCCAAGATATTTGATTGTTCTTTAATAATAGACCACCTCAGCCTCGATCGAACGCGCGAACTTCAGATCATGAGTCGGACACTTTACCACTGATCCACCAGAGCAGTTATTCAATCACTCTTTCATGAAAAGAAGCCATTTAAATAATATATATTCATACCGAAATGGAACATCAGCCTCCATGAACCGAGTTTCAGTATACTTTCTGTGGTATAGAACTGTAGGAGATGCAACATATCTTGAAGAATGTATTTTATTGCCGCTTAGCCTAAGTAATGAAGACATGCTCTCTGTTAGAAGCCTAATAATATTACCCTCGAATTCACTGATATCTGCCTCTGTGGTGTAGTGGTTAGTGTGATCAGCTGCCAGGCCCGGGTTCGATTCCCGTCTCTGCCATCCTCCCACTTCTCCTCCAGGCAAATGCTGCGATGGTGCCTTAAGGCCACGGTCGCTTCCTTCCCTCTTCCTTGGCTATCCCTTCCAACCTTCCCATCGCCCACAAGGCCCCTTTTTAGCATAACAGGTGAGGTTGCCTGGGCCCAGTTGTATCCCCGACCCAAAGACTCACGCTACAGGACACTGCCCTTGAGGCGGTAGAGGTGGGATCCCTTGCTGAGTACGAGGGAAAAGCCAACCCTGGAGGGTAAACGGATTAAGGAAAAGAAAGAAAGAAAGAAAGAAAGAAAGAAAGAAAGGGAGTCACTGATTTTCCACTAGAAATGAACACCAGGTTGACACCATGTCATGTCTATCAATACGGGCCCTGAAAGCATCAATTTAAGTATTAGAGTACCAGGTTAATTCTGGCTCCATGGCTAAAGGTTCGCGTGCTGGCCTTTGGTCACAGGGGTCCCGGATTTGATTCCCGGCAGGGTTGGGAATTTTAACCATCATTGGTTAATTTCGCTGGCAAGGGGGCTGGGTGTATGGAGTCGTCTTCATCATCATTTCATCCTCATCACGACGCGCAAGTCGCCTACGGGAGTCAAATCAAAAGACCTGCACCTGGCGAGCCGAACATGTTTTCGGACACTCCCGGCACTAAAAGCCATACGCCATTTCATTATTCCTGGAGACAAACGCGTCCGAGCATTTGGCGAACCACTCTATTCCACTCAGTGACCGGGTGACGATACTGATAGCTTTAACCTTCCACTCCCGCATAGACGCTAATGGCTTGTAGGGAAATGGCTGGTTAACCATTCATATAGTCTATTCATTAAGGGCCAGTCCTAAATTCTACCCAACAGTAACTCTATTCCTCATTCCTGAAGGTAATTTTTATTTTATTTAATCAGTTACCTCCCAGGGTTGGTTTCTCCCTCGAACTCAGCGAGGGATCCCATCTTTTTCTTTTTTTGCTTGTGGCTTTACGTCGCACCGACACAGATAGATCTTACGGCGACGATGGGATAGGAGTGGCCTTAATTAAGGTACAGCCCCATCATTTGCCTGGTGTGAAAATGGGAAACCACGGAATACCATATTCAGGGCTGCCGACAGTGGGATTCGAACCCACTATCTCCCGGATGCAAGCTCACAGCCGCGCGCTCCTAACCGCACGGCCAACTCGCCCGGTGGGATCCCATCTCTACTGCCTCAAGGGCATTGTCTTGGAGCGTGCGCGAGGTTTACAACTGGGGAGGAGGACCAGTAACTCTCCCACCTGGTATGATGAACAGGGACTTTGTGGGGGATGGGAAGTTTGGAAGGGACAGGCAAGGGAAGGAAGCGGGCGTGGTACCACCCCGGAATTTTACTGGAGAAAGAGTGGAGAAACCACGGAAAACCACTTCAAAAATGGCTGAGGTGGGAATCAAACCTCCTCTACTCGGTTGACCTCCCCAGGCTGAGTGGACCCCGTTCCAGTCCTCGTACAACTTTTCAAACTTCGTGGCAGAGCCCGGAATCGAACCTGGGCCTCCGGGGGTGGCAGCTTATTACACTAACAACTAATAATTTAGCTAGTTACTGTATATTATAACACTAATAATAGAATTAATTTTTATGCGACTGAAGATTATTGTTCGACAATCGAAACATAGAACCCCACTTTGCCCTCCTTACATCATCTTATGAAAGTGATGGCTCCTAAACGAACCAAGACAATTCATTAGCAGCGAAGTTCAGTATGTTTTCGTTAAGACGGACGGGACATACAGGAAGGCAGGGCAGAGTGAGGGCTGTGGGGCTTGCTTTTACTGTGCGCGCACTGCATTTCTTTTCAAACACTAGTTGTATAGGGAAAGGTTGCTCAATATCCAAGAAACGTAACTAATCGGCGAGAGCTGGCTGCAATTTTCTTATTTCATTGTCACCTTACCATGGTTTTATGTGGAATCTGCGGAGCACGCATACTCGGCTGAAGACTGTGTCCGGTATTAAAGATCGGATGCTCCGCCGCGCTTTGGTCGTAGCGAAAATTCCATCCATATCACCGGCATTCGAACACGAGACAGTTGGGTTGGGGGGTTTAATGGGTAGACCAGTGCGCTAGAACTCGCTGTCCCAGCTACAGATTTGCAGAAAAGATAAACCTGGTGTTGAATTTTCGCCAGTCTAGGGGTGTAACATAGGAGTAGTGTTACAGAGTTCGATAGCTGCAGTCGCTTAAGGATGGCCAGTATCCAGTATTCGGGAGATAGTGTTTTCGAACTCCCGTTGTCGGCAGTCCTGAAAATGGTCTTCCGTAGTTTTGCCATTTTCACACCAGGCAAATGATGGGGTTGTACCGCCGCTTCCTTTTCACTCCCAGCCCTTTCCTGTCCCGTCGTCGCCATAAGACTTATCTGTGTAGGTGCGACGTAAAGCAACTTGTAAAAAAGAAAGCAGCGTGTTTGCCGCTTACCCAAAGCTTCTAGTACGATTTACAGCCAATCCAAGGATTTGAATTCCGGGCTTAGGGCTGCAACGGGTTTCACTAAGCCTTGTCAGACTGATTGAGGAGCTGTCTGATATGACAGACAGCGGACCGGTCACGAAAGCCAAGCAATACGATTGCTTCTCATACTTCTCATGTGGCACTAAATATTCTGCAGTCAATCTGACTGGGCAACAGCCGTCTTGGCAATTCACTGCTGTATTACCGCGGGCTAATATACCGGTGGTGAGCTATACTGGAACAAGTGACAATGAGTCCAAAAAAATTCCTCCTGTTTCTATGTCGGAATCCAAACACTCCCTATTTATAGGGCTCATCCTCAGATACTAACAGAACTAAGTCCTCGAACACAAATTTTAAACAGACTGAGATTATTATTATTATTATTATTATTATTATTATTATTATTATTATTATTATTATTATTATTATGGGAGTGGCGACCCCATCGTACTAATAGCCTATATATGATTCATTCATTACATCCCTGACCTGGTCAATGACTGAAAAACAGGTTGCAGGTTTTCATTTTCATTATTATTATTACAATCATACTTACTCTTTCGTCAGGTTCACTGGCTGAATGGTCAGCGTCCCCCTGTGGGTGGGGGTGGTAGAATAACACCGACGGTATCCCCTGCCTGTCGTAAGAGGTGACTAAAAGTGATCCCAAGGGCTCTGAACTTTGGAGCGTGCGTTGGCGACGACGGGGCCCTTAGCTGAGTCCTAGCATTGCTTCCACTTACTTGGACCAGAGTCCTCACTTTAATCTATCCTATTCGACCTCTTTTGGCCAACTCTTGTTCTTTTCCGACCCCGGCGGTATTAGAGCACTCGAGACCTAGGGAGTCTTTCATTTTCACGCCCTTCGTGGCCCTTGTCTTTCTTTGGCCGATATCTTCATGTTTCGAAGTATCGGATCCCTTCCGTTTATCTCTCTGATTACTGTTATATAGAGGACGGTTGCCTAGTTGTACTTCCTCTCTTAAAACAATAACCACCACCACCTGAATGGTCAGCGTCTCGGGTTCAATTCCCGGCCGGGTCGGGGATTGTAATTGCACCTGGTTAATTCCTGTAGCTCGTGGACTAAGTCTTCGTGCTCATCTCACGACAGAAACTATAGTGAATACCTTCCTCCACATAGGGTTGGCGACAGAAACGGCATCCGGTCGTAAAATAGGGCCAAATCCACTTGTGCGTCATAGTTGGCACCCGTAACCCCTTTAACGTGGGTAAACAGGCAAAGGAAGAGGAAGAAAGGAACCTAACCTTCACCGTGGAGCATCAGGAGCAATATTGGTGCAACGACCAGGGACAATGTGTGGTATTGTTGTAGTTTTACACAAGTCCCAATAATTTTACACTTCATTTGTCGTCTTTTCTAATTTTGTAGCATAATAAACCTAACAATCTTCTAAAATAAGTTAGCATCAACCATCTTTGGTCGTACGATGTACTAATGCTTCATAATGGACGAACAAACGCTGCAGGCTTCGAATGAAACGCAGGGGTTTGCTTTCCTACGGCAACTTCCAAGCGGACATCGCGGCGCAATGCAGTTTCTGCATGGACGAGCCTAAGCCTGTGCGTAGCTTCAGGTACCTCGCTAGACAGTATCGGATCGGCCCTTGGGTGTTGCACGAGACCAGCAAGCCCCCACTCGAGAAACAATTCCGAATGTCCCCGTTAGATTGCACCACTCTGCCATTCCTACTTTCTCCCTTCTCGCAAGGGTAATGTTTTTACACGCCACTAGGGTATACCACCATACCGGACCACCCACAATATTACCAACATTTTGCATCAATGAAAAACAGGAGGAACAATTTTCAATTCAAGTGAGGTAAGGATGACTCCAGCCTCTTATTTCCTGTGTTTTAATTGCCGGATATATTTCAGTTTTAATAAGAATGTAGTTCATTACTTAACGATAATAGAGTTTCTTGTTATTTCTGTAAGTTTCTCATATAAAACTGTGAGATTGAAAATGCTGGCGGAACACCCAGCTTCAGATACCACCAGCCGCCACTGGCAACGACACATCATCTGTTGATCGAACTGAATAGGAAGTAATCAGCATCATTACGTTCCAATCGCGGTCTTGTCAGATGTCTCAACCAGACAATACTCTGCCTACGCGTATCGTTAGCTACTGTAAGAAATCCCATTGCTGAAGAGAATTTAGCCCCATGCAACATTATGTTCATCGTAGTTGTTGCGTGAATGAGGAAGGAACGTGTCCGGAGGCATGGGACCAGCAGTGTTGGTCTCTGCATTCCGCAAGAAGTCAAGGTAATTGGACTTCAAGAACCCTTCTACTTTCATAAAGAACGGTGCAAGGTCACATGAGGAGAACGCGAATACATAACGCGGTAGTACAACACAAAAGAGTGAGCCTTCTCCTCTCTTCGTGCAGGACTTTCATCAATACATGAACTGAAAGAAATATTTCACGAGACTAGGTCAACAGCTCGACCCAAGTGGCCGTGATTTCGAAGAAAAGGAAGTTACGAATTACATGCCATCTATTAAATATGTTTTAACTGGAAGACACTTGAGGTTAAGAATCTCTTGCTGTGACGAGGACCATAATTCGAAAATGTCTTCCATAACTCGAGATATACTTCCTGTAAGATAACAAATAGAGATCGGATGATGATGATGATGATGATGATGACGACGATGATGATGATGATGATTGAGACCACGTTAAGCAAGAATCGCACATTACTGAAAGCCTTCTTTGCAGCCCAAAATCTTTGCATTCTTTCTCTCACAGACTGTCTTCTTTCCTCTGTCCATCCATTTTTCAGTTTCTGTTCGTCATGGAAGCCTCTGAAGCTGTCGATCACTGATATGGGATGTCTTCCCGATTTAATCCAGGCAGCTCAAGATCCTTTCTTACCTCCCTGAACCATTTGTCAAAAACTTTAGGTCTACTGCCAAGTGTTTTAAAAATATGTTCTGTCAGCCTCTTCTTGTCCATTCTAAACAGATGGACATAAAATTTGAGTCTTCTTTTCTTCATTGACTCAATCTTTCACTTTCTTGGTATATTGTTCCCCTTCCTCGCAATGATGTTGATGATGATGATGATTATACAAGTATTATGATCATTATGTTTATTATTACAATTATTATTATTCATTTATTACTCTAAACAGGCCTTTGATGTCCATGGCAGAAGACAAAATTACAATTATTGACAGTCACAATCGCACGTATTTTTCACAGAAGTGAGCCCATCTTCATCTGTGAAACATCACCATCGCTCTATCCTTCCACCTCGTTCTTGGACATCCTCTACGGTGTTTTCTAGAAGGCTGAAAACTGAGTACTCGGTTTGGGAGAGTTCCCTCTGCCGTCCAAACATACCACCAACCATTGCAGTTCTTTTCTTTCCTGTCGTCTTGCTGATATTTGTTTTGCCCAAAGCGTCGTTATAGTGGGATGTAAAGCCAAGAACATTAAATAATGTCAAGGTTAGATTAAGTAAAAACTACTTTAACTACTTTTACGGTTTTTGGAGACGCCGAGGTAGCGGAATTTATTCCCACATGAGTTCTTTTACGTGCCAGTAAATCTACCGACACGAGACTGATGTATTTGAGCACCTTCAAATACCACCGGACTGAGCCAGGATCGCACCTGCCAGGTTGGGGTCATAAGGCCAGTGCCTCAAGAGTCTGAGCCACTCAGCCCAGCGAGATATTATTATTATTATTATTATTATTATTATTATTATTATTATTATTATTATTATTATTATTATTATTAAATCCAATCCCGCCCTTCATAGTATTTCTCTCTTCTGTCTCCTATGATTAAAGTCCTGATAATACCGTTGTCTTGTATTGGCTTTAGAAATTAGGAGTCTCGTTCGGAAGAGTTAAGAGTAATTACGGCTTCAGAACAAAATTTCATCACACCAACACGTCGAACATAATTCAGTTTATTTCCACTTCAATTTAGCTTGGATCCGCTTATTAGAGTAGGTCTTGCGGAAGTTCGAATTACGTACAGACATGGTGTTCCTGCAGATAAAGCTATATAAGCAGGAAAACTGGACTCTAACCTTGACAAAACTTGGCGAAGGTTAATTCGAGGTGCTCTGGGAGTCTCCAAATGACCATAATACCTCGCTCGGCCTTGACAGAGGCAGGCCGTGCAGCAGTCGCGGGTGTGTGCCTCTCCAGCCCTTTGTTCTCACGCTGGAGGAAGGCATAATATGAAGGCCGAGAAGCCCAATGGTGATTGAGCAGAATTTATTTAAAGAGACGTGTTTTCACCGTAACTGGACATATGAGTTCTAGGAACGTATTTCTCTCTTCATAACACGGTCACTACTACTACTACTACTACTACTACTACTACTACTACTACTACTACTACTACTACTACTACTACTACTACTACTACTACTACTACTACTACTACTACTACTACTACTACTACTACTACTACTACTACTACTACTACTACTACTACTACTACTACTACTACTACTACTACTACTACTACTACTACTACTACTACTACTACTACTACTACTACTACTACTACTACTACTACTACTACTACTACTACTACTACTACTACTACTACTACTACTACTACTACTACTACTACTACTACTACTACTACTACTACTACTAATAATAATAATAATAATCCCCATCACGGAAAGGTCTGATGCAGGTCTTTCTAGTTGACACCCTTGGACGACCTGTAAGCCTGGGTGTAATGATAATGATGATGATGATGATGATGATGATGGGTATGGAGAGGATGAAACCTACTGTCGGCACATATCCTATTTTGGTTGAATAACACCAAGGGGTCTGCACAAGGCTTAACTTCGCCATCTGATGGACGAATTACCAATAACAGCGGCATATGCCCTCATTCCACAAGAACACTGCGGAAAGGTTTGGAATTGAACTGAGGCTTCTGGCATGCAATCTAGTAATTAGAAATTGTATACCACCACGTCTTCTACACTGCCAGCAACATTCTGACGGTGTGAACAAATTTTCCAACAGCGGGACTCGAACCGGATAACTACGGTGCAGACCATAAAGCGATCATAACCGCGACGTGGTCTATAATAATAATAATAATAATAATAATAATAATAATAATAATAATAATAAACCTCAATTAAAGCCACGGTCCCTTCCTCCCCACTTCTAGCCCTTACATATCCCATTGTCGCCTTAAGACCTATCTGTGTCGGTACGGCGTAAAGCAGTTGTACAATATAAAATTGTTAAATGTACGCTGTGTAATTAACATCTGCCAGAAAGCTCGAATAAATACAAGTGATCATATCTTTTAACGTAACATTTACTCTATGGTACTAATGAAATTTGCGAGGAAGTTTCCTTCTTCCTGATTGTTTTAATGTTTCCTTTATTCAGAAAGGGAACTGACTATCTGAGATGGTAAATACATACTCCGTTCGCGTGGAAGGATGCGGATTCGGTTCCTCAATTGACTAAATGATAAACAACAAATGGTTAACATTATAAAAACGTACAGCACATCCCACTGTGGTACGAAAATGAAAAGGTTAAAGAAATCTCTTTTCTTTTAAAATCTTTATTTTGTCAAAGACCCCCTGAGCTTGCGCTCGTGTTTCACAGTACAATATACCGCATTTGCAAAGCACTACAGAAATTTGAAATATATATAAGTTTAAAAACGTTAACTAAAATAAATTCATGACGTATATTGTTGAGTGATAATTATTTAAATACTGTATTGAATATCCTTAAAGATTGCAGCTTGCATTATTTACAGTAATTATATAAGCAAGTTTGAACTAAAACTACAGACGTCACTTTGTATAAATTTGTCCCAAAGACACGTCTTTAGTAGCTTCTTGAAAGCGACATTATTTTGACAATTTTTAACTAGTGTTGGAGTTGAGTTAAATGCTTGTATTGCTCGAATATAATAAGTGAAAGGATTTTAAGGTATAGCATCTTTTGAAAAATATAGTTATTTTTATGCAGGTGGTTCAATATATATATCTGGGGCCACGAAATGAAGCGAAATAAACGCAATTTGTTGCACCTTTTGCAACCTTTTGTGAGATTACTACATTTTGCCACCTTTTACCTTCTATTTCATGCTTCATCACCTTTCTTCTCCACTTTCATCTGCGGTTTCTAAAGATTGAACACCATATTTTTTCCCTTCTTGGAGAGATGATTAAAAATTTTGTTTAATCAGAAGTCAACAACAGACAATAAATAAATATTAAAAATATAATTTATGAAAACCATTCAACAAATCATATTCAAGCAAGAATGACCAACCTGCAGCCGAGAAATCTAATTCATATTTAAGCAATGATGCTGCAACAATTTAAAGTAAGTTCAGTTAGTACTGGTTCCACCTATCGATTGTGTGCTCTCTTGTTGGCCATGTTAGTGTTTACCAGTCCGGACAAGAACAATCTTTTCACAACACAAAATCATGCCAAAGGGTGAAAAGGAGGAGTTGTATGCACTTTCAGAAGAATTCAAGATGCAAATTATTGAAACTGATGGCATCATTCTTCGATGTGTCGTCTGCGAGGTAAATGTAACAATTGACTCTCAAAAACATTGAAATGTTGTGTATAATCCAATATAAGAAGTTTATTAACTTGTAGAACTTGATAAATGCGATAAAGAAATTTTACGTAACTTAATAAAGTGATTTCATCAATACCTTTTATGCCCCTTTTGCATTTATTTTCTGACCGTAATTTCCACTTTAAAATCGTTTCCCTAATAATAATAATATATACTATTAATTCCATATTTCACTCCGTTCATTCTTGGTACATGCAATTTTTCTGACTGTCGCGTGTCGTGATTATGAATATTTCTGTTACTGATCAATTTGGTTTTAAAATATGGATCCTCAAATCATTAACGTAACTGTTGACACACCAGTATTGTAAGTATGAACCTAACTTTTTTTCTTAATGTAAATCCTACCGTAAACGTATCTGGACACTACACCTTCTCTGTCATTACAAAATACGCGCTTAATCTTTACAGGTATTTACGATATTGCAAATTTCATTTTGTTTGGTGTAACAACAGGAAATTCAATAATACAAATACCGTGCCTGGCTATATATTTGCAACCAAGTGCATCGACTCGATGAGCACACTTCTTTCACACTTAAGTAATGAAAACAATGTAGTTAAATCGTGCTGCCCTGCGGAAAAAGACGTTCTGTAGTAGGCTGTACTAGATAAAGCCGCTGTATTTATTTACGTGAAACGTCTACACACATGCGATAAATGTACTACTGAACATGTAGCTTTCTCCACGGCTATGAACCAACCACTCACAAGAACAGCTGATCTCCAATTATAACGTTTACCTGCTATTTTGTTTGTTTTTACAAGAGACCAGGACCGCAGCCTGAAGTTCGCGACTCAACCGTGGCAGTCTAATTCGTTCCGCAGATGTACTTTTGTTCTTATTCGAGACTTTATTGAATCTAGATTTCTCCTGCACATGTTTCCTAAAGGCTTTTCAGTTACATATTTGGACACCTTTGTGAAGTATGCCTGAATTGGTTGGTTTTCGTCACAAAACTTCATTAACAAAAATAAAATGCAGTCACATTTTAATTGCTCCTGCAGTTTTCTGATAGAGCTCGTTGAGAGGAATCAAATTACTTCTCACTCACGTGACATGTACAAGCCAAGCTGCATCATGCAGTAACCGACTTTCGACTGCCGAAAACATTTCATAACTGGGTGGCCATCTTGCGATGACGTCATGCGCATTACGTCAACCAGTGTGGTCATGCCTTGTGCATTCATCCTTTTACTTACAGACCATTCCCTTACACGCAATACGTTACTTTTTGCGTTACATCAAAGGTGACAGGTCGCTTTTTCGCCGGAGACCCCAATCCCTATTAAAATATTGTTTCGCAATTTGCTATTATAATATGTCTGTGCTTGATTATTCTTGATGTCCAGGTTACTCAACAAATTATTGACAAATTGTGTGACTGATTATATAACTTTAGGTAAGTTTAAAGAACACGTAAACAACGATGAGTTTCCCCCCATTTCAAGTCTTTGAAATTGATGCACAAAATTACCAGAATTCTTGATATCATCAGCAGGGCTCGGATGTTTAGAAGTCATTTTTTTCTTTGTCTCTATTTTCTTGTCTGATTGGATTTTGATGCAAATCAGGTGATTTTCATCACAATTAAGTGAATTTTATTTTTGTCATAAAAATGCATATTTTGGCTATTTTGAATCATAGTCATATTTTGAGCTATTTTCGTAGAACCGTCATATTTCTGTCATATTTCGGCGGTTTGACGACAGCTGCAGCAGTGCAAAATCATCTTCAACTTACCGAATGCTAACTGCTTCACGATATCACATCTGCAGTTAATGCAAGTGGAATACGTTTTGTATAAAATGAAGGTCATAGACCTCACTGCACCTTTTACCCTACCCGCTGTACTCGGCAACCCGGTCTCCCAGGTAGAGACAGAAATAATCCTTAGAAACCCATCCCAGGGCCCTGTTTCATAAAACATATTTCACTAATATTATTAGTAAAAACCAATAATATTAACTAATAATATTAGTATTGTGTTTCATAAAATTACACTAGTTAACAAATTTAAACTTTTTTTTTTGCATCTGGTTTGTAAATGGGTGGATTTACCTAATTTTGGGGTGCTGAATACACTGGTGAAATCAGTTTTTCTCTATGACGTCACATTTCCTAGATATACAGCAGAATAAAAAACGGCAATAGCGAAAATTGACACAATTAAGTCAAACAAAAATACACATACAGAACGTTTGAAATCAATACTGTTTTGTATGTATATATGGGTATGATGCCAATAAAAGATCCAAATCAGTTCAGAAGATATTTTCACCTTTAATCGTCTTTGGTTTTTGAAAAATGCGACGACGGAGCTCTTCTTTTGTTTGCCCTTTCATCACTCTTCCTAACAAGACCCCAGCAGAAGTCGCCCATCATCGAAGGGTTCCAATGGCCTTGGTAACGGTGTTCCATGGTAAGAATGTCTTGGTGAAAGCGTTCACCATGCTCATCGCTTACGGCTCCCAAATTTTCCGGGAAGAAATCAAGGTGAGAATGTAAAAAAATTTAAGCGACATTCTACACCCCATGTTCTTATAGTTGTCCAACAGATCATTCACAATGGTAACATAGTTTTTGTCTTACCTGTTACCCAAAAAGCCCTTCACAATTGCTTTAAAAGAAGACCAAGCAGCTAATTGGATATCTGTGAGTTTGGTATCAAAGGTTGGGCCTTTCAGCAATTTTCTTATTTGTGGTTCAACAAATATACCCTCTTTCAGCTTTGCCTCACTTAAATTGGGAAACTTTTCTTTTAAGTGATTGAAGGCCTCACCTTCTTTATCCAGAGCTTTTACAAAGTTCTTGATAAGGCCCAACTTGATATGAAGGGGAGGCAAAATGATTTTATCGGGCTCAACCAATGGGGTATTGTTCACATTTACGTTTCCAGGAACATATGACTTCTTCATAGGCCATTCTTTGACTGTATAGTGGTTCTTGGTGTCACGGCTGTCCCAAAGGCACAAAAAGCAGCAGTATTTCGTGAATCCAGCCTGTAAACATGTAAGGAGTGCAACAACTTTTAAATCACAGCAAAGCTGCCATTTATGATCCTTATATTTGATTGCCTTTAGCAGCAAAGCCATGGCTTCATTAGTTTCTTTCATGTCTACTGCGTAAGCCAAAGGTACCGATGGAAATGCATTGCCATTATGCAGTAGTACTGCTTTCAAGCTGGTTTTACTGGAGTCAATAAATAGTCGCCACTCCTGTGGATTATGTTGTACACCTAGCTGCATCGTCAGACCAGTGACATCTCTACATACACACATTGAATTCTGCATATCGAAATATTGAGCGAAGGAAGCACCTCTTGATCTGAAACAGGAAATTTTTGTCCCTGGAGCTAGAAGGTTCCGTTGCTGCAGTCTCGACCCCAAGTGTTCAGCTTGCTGTTTCGAAAGTTTTAGATCGCGAACCAAATCGTTCAATTCCTCTTGATTAAAGAGCTGAGGTGAAGTGTCATGATATTGAGGGCAGTACTCTTCTATATGTTCAGTACTTTCTGATTCACTTGACATGGTGTCTGGTTCCGTGGCTTTCAAGTTACAGACAGGAACAGGCAACCCTTTAGGCTCACACCACACCATCGGAACAGCTAATGGCATGGCTCGGCGTTTTCCTTTCAACCACTCGGTTAAGGTTGTAGTACAGGTTATGCAGGCAATATGAGGTGTAGAATGTTTATCTTTTATCTTTTGGAGTGAATTTCCCACACACATAACAAAAGTTGTCGGGGTGGTTTAGACAGCAACGAGATTTACTAGTTGCCATTTTTCTTAGTGTAAGTTTTAAACACACAAAGTTTGCACTATCTTTCACAGGAAACACTCACTGAGGATCTCTTTCACACCACTGGATTACCACACCAACCATTTACTGACGATTTTTAGATCTTCTAGCTCTCCTCTGCAAATCAATAAGAAACAATTAGACATCAAAACAGAAGAACAGCAAAAAGCGAAATACTGAATACAAAAATAAAAAAACCTTTAAAAACTCAAAAATGGTACGTGCTAGAACATTTTGAAAGGTATATTCGGATTCTACACACCAAAATACATACTAGTTGATGTATCACATTCCAGATGCAAAATGGCTGTTGACTAGTGTTATTAGTTAATAATATTAGTTATTGTCCGACTCGTTGGCTGAATGGTCAAGCATACTGACCCTCGGTTCAGAGGGTCCCGGGTTCGATTCCCGGCCGGGTCGGGGATTTTAATCGCTTCTGATTAATTCTTCTGGCTCGGGGACTGGGTGTTTGTGTCCGTCCCAACACTCTCCTCTTCATATTCATACAACACGCTACACTACCAACTACCACAGAAACACGCAATAGTAATTACATCCCTCCATATAGGGTTGGCGTCAGGAAGGGCATCCGGCCGTAAAACAGGGCCAAATCCACATGTGCGACACAGATCGCACCCGCGACCCCACAGGTGTGGGAAAAGCGGTAGGAAAAGAAAGAAAGAAGAAGAATAATATTAGTTATTAGTTTATGAGTCTAAATTATTAGTAGATGTTCCTAATAATATTAGTAAATTGTTTCATAGACAACATAACTAATAAAATTTACTCATATTATTGGGATTATTTCTATTAGTGTATTTTGACTCATATTTCATATTATTAGTGAAACCAAAGTGTGTGGTATATTGATATATTGGCATAAAATTGTGAAGATCAGTGAAATGGTTGACTCTGATTCAAATAGTGATGAGGAGAGAGTTTATATTCGCCGTCCAAGAACTTTTAGGCCAAGAACAGCCTATACGGGTATGGAACAATCATATGAATACAATGAGAGATTTAGGTTAGATTACAGAACATTTGAATATGTGCTTGATAGGATTGGTAATATCTTAGAATATCCCACTGCAAGGAATGAAGCCCAATAGCCACAGCAAAATCCCGCAGTTCCATCCACGCTTGCCTTTTCGAGTCCTTTGTCACGGTTAGTGAAAAGGCTCCGAACAACTGCCCCTTCAACTCCAGCACTTTTCTAAGGAAACTTTTTTTCCTGACATTATTGTCGTTTCTTTTACCCATTGTAGCCTATATAAACTGACAAGAATCTGAAACTGCACTGAATAGCCGGTTCGGTTGTAGTCAAACACAAAAAGCACAGAGTATGAGTGGGTCAAGCGCTAGCCTACTGCAAGGAACGAAAACAAACTACTGTAAGAACATGCAACAAATCGATTCTAACCTCAAACTGTATCAGCTGACTAATAACCTAATATTATTAGTGAAGCCATTTTATTAGTCATGCATACATCTTTATGAAACAGAATTTTGACAACTAATAATTTGTTTTATGAGTTCTAATATTATTAGCTAATATTATTAGTTAGTTTTATGAAACAGGCCCCAGCAGTGAGCTAATTACTTCTCGCAATCGCTCACATGTCTTTGTTCGGATAAATAGAACCCCAACCTCCTTTCACTTATACATATATAATAAAATGGATTGATTTCTAGTTTTCTCGTATTTCAAACAACCAATGCAGAGTGCAAACATATTTTGACTTTTAAAACGTGTGATCTGATAATCTTAGCGAACGTAGTACTTTACAGATATGTATTTACAAATGTTTGATAAGTGAATCAAGGACAATAGAGTGAATAACTGCTAAACATGTATAAGTTATTCAGAAAATTAATATGAAAGTAAGGATAACGAATTTAGTTAACAAATATGTATCAAAGGGATTGCTGTTTAGATTTATAATTTATTTTAAACTGACCACATTTAGATTAAACATTTTCCGGTCAGATTTTGTAATTTTTATGTCATATTTCTTCACTATTGAGGTCATATTTGCTTGTTTATTAGGGTTAGTTTTTGGTCTTAAACATCCGAGCCCTAATCATCAGTAATTAGGATCGTCAAACGATAATTACCGCGTCTAATTTTTTAATCTGACTCCACACAGCAAGTTTTCTATATGTTGATACATTTTAGTATTTTATCTTTATTTGTTTGCCGGTTGCCTGTTGCTTAGTTCCATGAGGCAACACCAAGCACTACTGTCTTACGCTATCTCTCAATGGTTAAAAAAAACGTACTCTCCTTCACATTTTTTAAATTTTAACTCAGAAAATCAAAAATAAAATGTGCTATTTGAGAGATTAGTTGCGAAACTGATGTATTTTTTTAAAAATTAAAAGCAACAAAAAAGCCTATGTTCTTAGTTTTCGACGTGCCCGTTCACTAACATTTAAATGTTCGCTAAACGTAACGGAATTCTGCTGTAACCTAGTACTGGAGGAAATTCATTCCCGAAGAGGTACTGATCCAACAATTCACTGTTTACTTCATTTTTTTCTCAATTGTAGTCAGATAAAATGCTCTTTAATGACTATATTCTTAAGGATAAGGAAAAGTAAGATATATTAGCATGTGAGATAACTAATGATAAAACTCACCTGTTAGATAGCAGACTGTACTGGTAATCTCCATTTTCACGCAGGGACCGCCGTTCGAATCCTTGCTTCGGCAATAATGGGAGACCGTCTGGTGTGAGATTTTCCCTCGAATTTCTCCTCATCCTTTCAAGGGGTATACCCTGGTGATACCTACTGCAAAAATTCAAACAATCTGTCATATTGTAATCCAGTATGTGTATAATTAGACATATGTTCATAGGAATCACTTGCCATTTTCCTCTATCATAAAATACATCCAGTACTAGTGCTATGATGACAAAAATAACTCTGAAAGGAGATGAAAAACAAGCGTCCTAAACGGCATAATCAAAAATACCAATCTGATATATAAGTAGGGGGAATAATTCATAGCATGTCGCTATATACGGCTTCTTGGATTAATGGTCAGTGCCAAAGCCTTCGATGCGGAGGTTTCCGGCTCGATTTTCAACCGGGTCGGGGATTTTAATCAAGTATGGTTAATTTTTATGACTTGGGGACTGAGTATTTGTGTTTATCCCAATACTCTCCTCGTCATGCACACACAAGATATTACACTACGAGCCACCATAGAAGCACGCAATAGTAAACACATCCTTCCACAGAGACTTGGAATCAGGAAGGGTATCCAGCCGTAAAACACGGCCAGGTCGACATAGGCTACGCACTTCGTACTCGCGACCCCAGCAGGGTGTGGGAAAAGCGTTAGAAGAACAATAACATCTTTATGCTGTGCACAGAGACAAATGTTCTAAACTACTCTTGTAAACTTCTTAAACTATGCATTCGAAACATTTTATGGTTTTAATGAATTCAGTGTTTAAAAAATCCCAACTTTCAATGATCAGATCCTCTTAAATTAGTACTTCTATTTCGTCGAGTTTGCTTTGTCCTCATATATGTGTTTGAAAGAATTCAAAACACAAATGGGAAAATAATCACTCCTCACTTAATAAATATACAAAAATTGCAGAATTATGTGAATAAAACATTAAAGTCTATTATTTTTCTATAGATGACATGTGAAGGTTTACTCTTCTACTAGTATATTTTTGCGTTATTTATGTAATGATTCAATAATACAGGAATTGTCATCCTTGCATTCGGGAGATACTGGATTCGTACCCCACTGTTGGCAGCCCTAAAGATGTGGCTGTAGCTTAATTAAGGCCAAGGTCGTTTCTTTCCCACTCGTAGCCCTTTCCTATCCCATCGTCGCCATAAGACTTGTCTGTGTCGGTGCGACGTAAAACAGATTGTAAAAAAGAAATGGAATTGTAGGTTGAAACATTCCTTAATTTATTTTCTAACTGTTAAACGCCACATAAGCGCAACTGCAACCTACTCGTGGGCGAGAAAATGAGTGTTTTTGTTTACAGTTGATTATACTTGTAATAAAGTTACCTGCCCTGTCACAATCTAACATTAGTTTACGTTAGTCAATCCTCGAGCTAAGGTGCATTGATGTACAGTCACTAAAAATAATGGCGTACGGCTTTTTTTTCTATTTGCTTTACGTCGCACCGACACAGATATGTCTTATGGCGACGATGGGATAGGAAAGGCCTAGGATTTGGAAGGAAGCGGCCGTGGCCTTAATTAAGGTACAGCCCCGGCATTTACCTGGTGTGAAAATGGGAAACCACGGAAAACCATCTTCAGGGCTGCCGACAGTGGGGCTCGAACCCACAATCTCCCCATTACTGGATACTGGCCGCACTTAAGCGACTGCAGCTATCGAACTCGGTACGTACGGCTTTTAGTGCCGGGAGACTCCGAGGACAAGTTCGGCTCGTCAGGTGCAGGTCTTTTGATTTGACGCCCGTAGGCGATCTGCGCGTCATGATGAGGATGAAATGATGAAGACAGATACACTCAGCCCCCGTGCCAACGGAATTAACCAGTTATGGTTAAAATTTCCGACCCCACCGGGAATCGGACCCGGGACCTATTTAATATATCAGACTTAATTTTAATTATCAAAATACAATTCACCTCCCATGTACCTCGTAGATATAAACCCTGTCGATACCCACTACAAACATTGTATCTATAGGTTCAATTGCTTCTGAGAAAAGTGTACTTGCGAAGATATTATGCAATACTGCACCCATCTGATCGAGTAGTTACAAAGGTGCAAAGCCATGCGCTCATTCTTTTTTTGTTTCTTTGTTTTTAAGCGACTGTACATGAAAAAAAATCTATACCCTCTTTTCCTACTTCAAACGTTATGAAACCATCATAAGCTTGTTTGAACTACAAACCAACAGTGATATGTCCTTTACGCATAGAGTGCACCTTGTTTAGTATCCACAAGTTTGGGGCAGGGCTCCCACAGGCAGTGATGCGACGAGACGTTCCGTTACACAGCTTCCGGTTTGTGTCGTGAGGTACGTCAACCATTCTAGTATGAATATGCGTAGAAGTCCAGAAAAGAAGAAAACATATTTTTCCCATTGATAATTTCTTCTATTTCAGAAAAATCCTAAAACAGCACAACTTGTGCCATACAAAGCCAGAAATACAGATGTTGAAGACTTACCGACAACACGGTCTAACAGTTAATACCTAACTGAACTTAAGAAAGTGAAATATAGCAATGAGTACAGACTAGATATATTTGCAATTACATAGATTTCTATAGTAAAATACTGTAAAAGTTATCTCTGAAATAGAATTGTGCAAGGAAATTACACTGTCTAGTTTACCACCAATTACCGAGCGAGTTAGCTACACGGTTTAGGTCACGTGGCAGTCGGCTTGCATTCCGGAGATAGAGGTTCGAACCCTGTATTTTCTCATTTTCACAACAAAGAAATGTTGGGACTGAACCTTAATTAAAGCCACGGTAGCTTCGTTCCAAATTTTTAGCCCTTTCCTATCCTATCGTCGCCATAAAACTGCCTGTGTCAGTGAGGAAAAAATATAAATAGCCACCAGTTCTCTTCGCCTGATTTTTTAGGGGAGTGTGTACAGTATAGTATATGTGTGACTAAAGTGTGGCTGCACAGAAGCAGAAATCAGACTGCGGATTTTTAATGCCTTCGGAAGTATGCTCCGATTTCTATGACTAAAATATTTCAAATATGAAGAAGCAGTCGAAGAGGAATGATATTGTTGGAGAGGTGGTGGTGGTGATTATTGTTTTAAGAGGAAGTACAACTAGGCAACCATCCTCTATATAACACTAATCAGAGGAAAAATGGAAGGGATCCGATTCTTCGAAAAATGAAGATATCGGCCAAAGGAAGACAAGGGCCACGAAGGGCGTGAAGATGAAAGACTCCCTAGCCCTCGCAAACCTAATAGCATAGGGGTCGGAAAAGAACAAGAGTTGACCAAGGGAGGTCGGATAGGATAGATGAAAGTGAGGAGCCTGGCACAAGTGGAAGCAATGCCAGGATTCAGCTGAGGGCCTCGTGGTCGCTAACCCACGCTCAAAAGTTCAGAGCCTCTGAGGCCCCTTTTAGTCGTCTCTTACGACAGGCAGGGGATACCGTGGGTGTTATTCTACCGCCCCCACCCACAGGGGGATATTGTTGGAGAGTGCTATACCATTAGCTGTTTGTTTATAAGTAGCCTGTGTCACGGTGGAGAAGAGCTATTGGGTGCGTTTTGTCTGGAGACGTCCCTCAGGTCAGTTATCCAACGAGAGCCTAGTTACGTACAGAATGTGCTCGAGTTCCTCGTTCTCGTTTGCCTTATAATTAACTTCTACCAGTTTACAGAACGCCAGCCCGTGGTACAGGGGTAGCGTGCCGCCGCTTACTCGGAGCACCTGATTTTATTTCTAACAAATCCTGCGCATTTAATTATAGACGGAGGACTGGAACGTGGTTCGCTCAGCTCTATGTGAGACAAACTGAGGAGCTATCTGATATGAAAGGCAGTGGACCCGGTCACGAAAGCCACGCAATATTGCTGATGATGTCACGTTGACTAATATCTACCGAACATGTGAATAGGCAACAGTTGTCCTGACAAGCCAACATACAAATGAGCTGTGTTATGGCAGTACAGAATATACAGTTGATGTTGGGCGCCAGGAATATTAACTTAACTTTCAAAATTCAAAAATAAAAACAATTGAAATGAATAAATTTCAGGTCGTGTCCGATGATTTGGAAATGCATTTCCGACGGTAAGCCTTACATCACACATACCTGAAAATGTTATTTCAAGGATAGATTAGATTAACTGGGTACTAATCAAATAAAAACAATAGAAATATACAAGATGATATTTCCTAACGTATTCGGGTCTCGCACACGACAACTACGGATATCGCAAGCGTTGCGCCTGACAATAGCTGTGCACTTTCTCGTAGAATAATCATCAACTGAAATGTAAAATGTAAAATAAAATAAAATAAAATGTAAAATAAAATGTAAAATAGAATAAAATGACAAACTTACAATAAATGCCGAATATGCTCTCCGTTAGTCTGCAGGCTGGTTATCCTTTACAGCTCAGCCAAAGGCATTTTGAGAATTTCATTTTGGGTTGCGCCTTTGAGTTCTGTGTTGTGTGTGGATTACTTTTAAATACTTTATCCTCTGAACTACGCAAGAAATAATAGTCGCAGGGCGTTATATAGGGACTGTGGGTTATAAAACTGTGTTAATTACTCGTTCCTCAAAACCATTACACACTGCCTTACTGAGATAGAGCCTTATGAACTGTAGCCCCATCTTGTTGAAAGTACCCAGGTATCCTTTCTTCTTTAGTCAGTTGTGGAAATAAAGAAAAGTCAGGATCAATTCAATATAATGTCACAATTTATGGTCCCTTGAAAACGTTCGGCCCTATTATTCTTTTTACATTAATGGAACATCAAACACCAATTTTGAGAGCGTGAAGTGGAGTTCCATGAATTAGTCCTGGGTTTTCACGGGATCAGTATCGGTTATTTTGTATGTTTACCCACCCATTCAGAAGGAGCGGAAAGGAACTGGCCACCCTACCGCACGTAAACTCCGGCTCAGGAACACCTCTGCGGAGGTTCGGACCTGCCTTCGGGCAGAATAACCCTTACCTACCCACCCATTCAAATGAAACCATGTGTCATCAGAAAACAGTAATAATGCAGTGTTTAAATCACCATTGTTCAGTGATTGAAGAAACCAATTTTTAGTCTCTATTCTAGAGGCAGGATCTTTTCACCTTAAAATTTGCCCTTCTGTTACTTTATACGGTCTAAATTTCAGTTTTATTGTTGCTCTCTGTGCAGTAAGATACGAAACATCAGTCTGTTGCGCGAGTTTCCATAAGGGTTTCCTCGGGATTGCCCTAGTCGTTTTTTAATACCCCGGAGCTTTTCATGTGTTAGCGCTCTTGGTTCCCTAAGGCGCAATACGCACAGAAGTGGCGACGGGCGGGGGCGCGGTGCAGGCGAGGCGGGAAGCACAATATTGCTACGCCTCCTTAGTGTCAACAAACGGGGCAATACACACTGTGATATCGGGGCGCAGGCGCTCGCCCCGTCGCCACCACCACCACGCTTCTTCCTCGCTTCTCGAGTCCATTTGAGGAAGCGTGCTTCCCGTTCGGTTCCTTCATTCACTGTGGTGCAAGAGCCTCTTTATTCGTGAGGTTATCTCTTAACAAGGCTAGAACTAGGTAAAAACATTCGTAGAACATTCTGTAGTAGTTTTGAAACCTATGCTGATACATTTCTAGTTCTGCCATTCAGTCAAAGGTTCCACTCTTGCGTTTTCAAACCACAGAGCGTGAACCTATAACTTCCTCTGGCTGTTTAAATGTAGAATGTCCTCGTCACTTTCGTAGTTACATGTTGAAAAAAGTCAGGTGAAAAACTAGCCGTTTCTCCACCAGACCTGCACCTCTTCATTGCACTTTCTGTGAAGCCTGCACTGCGCCTCCGCCCGTCGCCACTTCCGTGTGCATTGAGCCGAACGGCTCCCTGATTTAACATTGAACCCACACATTTGAATATATACACCATATTTCTTATTCCATCGCGGGTTGGAACTCACGCACCAGGAAATTCATCACGAAATTTCCTTCTTACTCTTCCAGCAGATTAGTGCCTTAAGAATCTGCAACACACGAGCATACGTTGTTCAGTAGTTAATTGATGTGCCATCAACAGAAAATTTATCACTTACGAAATGAAGAGCAGATACGCGCACGCGATCATTACATCGGCTCAGACTGCTGATAGGCAACCTGGGTCAGCATGTTGTGCGTGTTTTCGCCGTGAGTCAGCGGGAAGTCACCACTCATTTTCTGCCAACGGGCTGCGGGAATCTACGGAAACGCTTGAAAATATCGCCTAGTATTATCTACAATTTATATAGCAAAGTAACTTAACATTAGCTAAAACTTAACTTGATGAAATGAATTAATATGAAACTAGCGTATCCGTAACTTGATAATACCATTTACAAAATACTGACAGTGAATGCAATACTGTAATAGTCTCGCACGAATAGAAAATCTTCTGTATTCTTGAAGATGGCATTAAGAGTTTCGATAGAACTGAGCTCGTTCCTCCACTTTACGATTTGGCTTCCTGAATCCGATGAATGACAAATCACAGACAATTTTTAAATGGACGAACTCGCTCCCTTTAACAAAACACACAATGTAAACAAAAAGTTTAATTTAAATATATCCGTGTACTTGAAATAACCAAAGAACTGAACGTTCTCAGTAAACAATATCTGAGTGGCCCACTTACTTGGAGTTTTCCAGACAAGACGGTTCAGGCGTTGGCCTTCTGACCCCAACTTTGCAGGTTCGATCCTGGCTCAGTCCGGTGGTATTTGAAGGTGCTCAAATACGTCAGCCTCGTGTCGGTAGATTTATTGGCACATAAAAGAACTCCTGCGGGACTAAATTCCGGCACATCGGCATCTCCGAAAACCGTGAAAGTAGCTAGTGGGACGTAAAACCAATAACGTTATTATTTCCAAGCAAGTAACTATAAAGATGTTCTTCACGTTACTCTTCCCCCAGAGAAGAGCGGTAAACGATGCTCCTAAACAAGCATAATGTCAGCGTTATTGGGAACGAGCCAAGCGTACACTCCATTTCCTCAGAAGACAGGATATTTGCTCCTTCCAACTACTTTTCACTCGCTGTTTCCAAAACTAGCAGGTCATAAACAAAAGGGATTATCCTTATTCAGTACTTCTTTTCCTTCATAACCTACCAAGCTTCTGGACATCACTATCAATACAATACATAACATACTACAAAATACGAATGCTACATATAAAGTATACTTCTATGAAATAATGCAGTTCTAGATATTATATACTTATTATACATGTTAGTCTAATGACAGATATGGAATATCGCGTCATTACAGAATGTGCGACAGGTTTTTAGTGCATCGAAAGATCGGGCTTATTTATTATTCTCTTGCAACAAGACTTGAAATAATCGTAATAAAGTAATTGACATTATGTCTAAAATAATATTTAAAAGTAGTTAATATCAGCTAAACATTCACTGGATCAAGAATCCGACACCACTTTCTTTTTAGTCCGACTCAGCGACTTAATGTCGATGAGAACCCATGTGAAATTTTCCTCTATAAAGAATGTGACAAAATTAACTCAGATAAATGCTACTACTTACTTTGCGGTCAAGATTAAATGTACCATACAACGGGGTCGAGTCATTAAGTTCCCGAACTCTTATAACAAAAAGTGGCTTATACCAAGAGTGCTCGGCTCTCATTTAATGTGTTAGTCTCTTTGACTTGCTAGAGAGCGATCCTACTGGCGTTATCATGTATAAAAACATTTCTTGCCCCTTTCAGAACGACTTGTCAAAAACAAAACCAATCTCCTGACAGATCAGGGAGGCTCCGAAGGAGCAGAATAATGACGCTCTTCATTGAGCATTCCTACAATGAACAGGTGGAAGGTAAAGACGTCTACTATCCGCCATCACTAAATTCGTTAAAGAAGTAAGTCCTATATCTAGCTGTCTTTGCTCAGGAATTAAATTGGTACACATTTATGTTGTACGCTGAGTAAATCCCAAGGCTGTTTGTCTCTTTACAATTTAAACAAATATATCCATTTTCCACTTTGATTTCTTTCTCATTCTTGGGGATAAACTAATGTCACATTTATCGCCTCGGTCATCCCAGACCCAGTCAAGAGACAGACGTACTGATATTCCTACAACGCGTAGTATCAGTATTGTGACAGCTTCCTTGAATGCCTCCTATCTTCATACAAACTTAATCGATTATTTGATGGTCCTGTTAGATAATAGTCTAACAATTCTTTACGACTATTTCTGGTTCAGACCTGATCAATGGTGCTTTATATTGCCCGTTGTTACGGAACGATGTTCTGTCTCCCTAAAATCAAGAAAAGTCACACTCACAGGGTCATTCTTCACGGGATACTTCACATCACACTAAGCGACCAAGCAATTAAAACAACAAATGTGCAGACATTGTATCTCCATGAGTTTACCCAGCAGTAGCCACGAACCTAAGTTCTAAAGTATGAAGATATTCTTTACTGTCTTGATCACATGCTGACATGATTGCTATCGAGCTTGTTTACAGCTAAATGTCGGCAGTTTATTGGTGGTTTCTTCTGTCCAGTGGCGAACGAATCAGTGATTAATTCTTAGTAAAATGATGAAATCATCAACACATTATTATTATTATTATTATTATTATTATTATTATTATTAATAATAATAATAATATTATTATTGAATAGTCGTAAGGCTCGACTTATTTTGCGAGGTCCGATGACTTAGATGTTGGTCTGCTTTAAACAACAAGCATTACTTTGCAATTTACCCTTTTGCTCACTCTTTTACTCACTCTTCAAGCTGACTATTTTGAAACTCGTTACATTATTAGCAAAAAATTCATAATGAATTCATAGGCTTGTGTCTGTTTGTTCCACAAGTATATGAAGGGTTGTTCTACTTCTATATTTCTCATTCATTCCATTCCTGACCCGGTCAAATGACTGGAAACAGTCTGTGGATTTTCATTTTCATTGAACGTTCCCCTTGATAATTATTCCATACTCCTAATTCCTCTTCCTATAAATGAATATTTGCCCCAGTTTGTCTTCTTGAATTCCAAGTTATCTTCATATTATGATCTTTCCTATTTTAAAATCTCCGTTCTATTCGTCTACTAACGTCATTCCTCGCCGCGTGACTGTCACATGGAAAGCGTGAGTCATCACTAAAATCACCCGTCTCCAGTCGTCCATAACTAGTGGCGGCGCTAAGCGTTCACTGGAGAAATGTACGGTTTATGGGTGGGTGCCTGATCCTTGAACAGCAGTCTTTGAAATTCCCGGCGCACAATCACGGTGCTAGCTGCACAATTCACGGGTGATAGTATCACACAATGTCATGCGATTTTCCCGTACCACCTTCTCCAATGCTCGACAGATCTGTCGATTGACACACGTGGCCTATACGGCCGTGGTTTTGGTGTGGTTGAGTCTTGCCGTTTCCACTTCAAAATCACGTCCCGAACATTCGATTTAGACAACCTGAGAAATGCGGAAATGCTCTGACTGATTTGCTTACTGATGTGGCTATCAATAATAATTCCACTTTCGAAGCCACTGAGCTCATTTGCTCCACCCATTCTGCAGATCTCTCGTTGCAGTGAACAGCATCGAGCATTCAGTCACCTTCTATAGCAGCAACGGCAGTCGTAGTGTCAGGTAAGCTCTAGTTTACGTGTACAGTGGGATGCCCGGACACTTTTGATCAGATAATATTTCTTTCACGCAAGATACGGTGCTAACTTAAAGTTTAGATGGATAATGGCATATTTTTGAAAAAGAGACGGTGCAATGCCCCAGTCATTCGAAATACAATGGAGGAAAGTAAATTTAGCAAGAGAGTGAGAAACCATTACAACCATGTGGCCCATATAAGTACTAACACGTTTGCACCAAGAAGCCAAGAGAGCCAAGATACTTTCAAAAAAACCATGTTTCGAGATAATGCCCGCTCCCAGAAGACCAGGATGGTGCCGGAAGTCTTAAGCAAATTATAGTAAGGGACACATTCATCCTCTGTTGAGTTCAGGTATGCTTCTGAGAGCTTTATATAGATATCGGTGAAAAAAATCAGTACTACTGGAAGAAACGGTAGGACGAAAACTTAACGGGTGAAGAGACTAAATTGTTCCACGAAGACCTCACCACTTCCTACTACACAGCCACTGATCAGTTGGAGTGGCATGGGACAAGAGCATGTATTTTCAAGAAATATTGTAATTTTATTAATAGTTCATATGATATTTCACACAAAATATTCCACTGAATTGGTCAGGATTTGGATCACGGCCTCCTAGATGAGAAGCCAGTAACAATCTCACTCGACTATCACGCTCCCAGCCCTACGCCTGAACATGTATGAGAATTATTTAGGGTAAGTGACCGATCATTGAATCTACTTCTATACAGTGATCGTTTTAAATTCCCTAATCTATATAAATAAAATCATAACGACCGTGTGCCTGTACATTGACTATTTTGGCGAAATTTCCCTACAGTTACCCGTTTTAGGTTTAATAATGACCATCTGCATATTTTTAGCTTTGGTGTCTGTTTGTCGGTTTGTCTGTTTGTTTGTTTGTTTGTTTGTTTATTTGTTTGTTTGTTTGTTTGTTTGTTTGTTTGTTTGTTTGTTTGTTTGTTTGTTTGTCTGAGTTCTTATAACTTGAAAACTACTGGATATATTTCTACCAAACTTGACATTTAGAATCCATCTGTCCTTGGGTAGGTTTTAGGGTCAATATTATTTCTGAATACCTACATTTACTGCGGTTTTATTCGAACCCGAAACCATGATTTTGCACTCCCGCAAAATATTCACATCCAACATGAATGGAAATCTACCATCCTTAATGGAAATCAATTTCCAAAACTTTTCTCTCATGTGCATCATTTCGATAGGAGGATTAATAAGGGAGATATCATGAACGGTCGGTTTTTCAGGCTAAGTCCAGCGGACATAGCCTAAATATGTTGTACGTGGAGCAGATTCCTTATAGTTGGGGACAAATCATGACGACCTCGCCTCACACCACTACTGTACTTTCCAGCGGCAGCTCTGTGTCTATTAGCGACTTATAGGATTTACTACCTCTACTGCAGCCAGAGTTGCCAAATCGGCTACTGCACTCTACATGAAGAAAGGGTAAATACTACAGAGAATGAGGAAGAAAGTTGTTTGGGAGCCTCTCCAAAACAAACAAGGATCACTTAGAACTCGTTAACTCAGCAGGGTGCAGGGTGTGATTGACTACTGGCTTTCAGCTCGCTTCCAGGAACTGAGGTCACCATGTTTTATCCCCAACTATATCTATCTATATAAATAAAATCGTAACGACCGTGTGTCTGTACATTGACTATTTTGACGAAATTTTCGCATAGCTATCCGTTTAAAGGGTAGGCCTAATAATGACCATCTGCATATTTGTTGGCTCTAGTTTCCTGAAAGTCCTAATTTTTATCACCCTCCCCCAAAATCAAGAATGCGGCACGATCTTCCAGACGAGCTAGAAAATTGAAATTTGGCAAAATTATACGTTTTATCCTGTAACCAACGGAAAACTTCCATGATCTTTAAATGTTTGACTTTTTATCCCCGAAGAATATCGCAATATCGAGGCAATTCTAATGACGGTGCAGACCTTCGTTTCGAGGTATTTCCTGGCTAAACGGAAAGTCCTATCACAAAATGGACGGCACAATCTCCGTTCAATTTGTAGTGATCTACAACTTTGGTCCTATGACATTTGTCGTGCCTTTCTCCCTTATATGTTAGATTCGGCTGTATTCCTAGATTATAAGGACATTTTTCACGTTTTACACGCATAATTCATACTTTGAATCACTTATAAGAAAGATAGAATCATCAAATTCTACACGATAATTGGCCCACACAGTAGCCATATGTGAGCAAAATGCTATGTTTGTAGCTGTCACATAATTATCCGAAAAGTAACGCACTGTGAGACAATCTTAACCAAATTTCACCCTATTCACCGTTTCTAACGCAATCTGACCCATCCATAGATGATATACGAGAAAATAGCATAGGGCCAGCCATTTATACCGCTAAATACGGTGTCTTATAGTACAATCCGTTTGTCGATATGACGTACCGTTTAGTAGCAGTTAATCTGTAAATGAAGGTCTGATATTTTAAACATGCATATACTTTTGCATGCCTATATATATATACTGATGTCGATTTGTAACGGTCAAGAAAAGGTGTGTCTGCTATTGTAATCAGTACTCCGCATATCGACTTTGACTGGCAGTATTCATGGAGTCCTTTTCCAACTCCTGTGTAGGTGGCATTAGTAAGGAGGGCTCACCATTGTAAAGAATAATTCCCTTCTCGATTTGACTTGCAGAGGGCAAGGTAGCGTGCAATTTTGTCCAAAACTCCCCTACCCGATTGTGTTTGGCTGTGAGCAAGGGTGCCCGCCATTATGAGCAAATGTACCCATCTAAAATGTGACTGGCATTAGGCATAGTGGTCTGGTATTTTAATGAAAACTCACCAACTCAGTGTGACTGGCAGTAAGTTGGCTCGCATTAGGAAAAGGGATCTGTCATTATAAAGATAACAGCACAACTCAATTTTGACTGGCAGTAGGCATGTTGACCGCCATTATAATAAAAACTCCTCAACAATAATCTGTCTGGAAGTAGGAAAGGGGGCCTGCGATTGTAACGAAAAACCACATTAGGCGGTGGGGCCTGCCATTATAATGTGAACTTCCCTACTCCATTGTGAACGGCAGTAGGCAATTGAGCCTCCCGTTATCATCACAACTCCGCAAGTCGCACTTTACATTGGAAAAAACGTATGGTTACCTCCCCATGCTGTTTCTCGGATAAAGCTAAGTGATTTACAGTTTTAAAAAATCTTATTCACTGCATGTACAGTAATTTATTTCGATATCCGTATACAATGTAGATTACCGTAGCGTAGCCCGGGTACATTTGCTAGTCTATATTAAAGAAGCATGAACAAATATCTGATCGGAACAAGGTATTGTTCTATCAACAAAACAAATTTCTAATTGTAGGGTATATATTTACAATACTATTCCCACTTCAATCAGTCCCTTTCAGGAGTTCTCGCTGAAGCATGCGCAACATACTGTGCTAACTTACTCCATGTGTTTAGAAGGTGAAATGTCAACCGAGGGTATGGCCATGCGTATTGTTTACGTACATGCACAGGCTGCACCAACGAAAAGAAAATGTGTCAAGCGTTCATTAACTACTCTAAGACGGCAATTTCATCTGTATTATGATAATATACGAAAATATTGCATATCACTTCGGGGTAACTATAACATTAATTACAAAGAATTTTCTCCGAAAACCGAAAAAGTAGTTAGTGGGACGTAAAACGAATAACATTATTATTAATTCCAAAGAATTTAAAAATAAGTGGACGATTATCTCCGAGTTTGAAAGATACGTATCATTCGTTAGATAATGAATATTTTGTGACTTTGTAATTCATGTATAGATTAAAAATAAAATTGGTCATGGTATTCTTTTGTGTTTGAAGCTAGGCGTTTTATGTAAAAACGTAAAAACGTTTGGCGAAGAAATTTTTCGCCTCCAAAGAAGTATTCTAATGAAGTTAGTAATTTAATAGCGAATGATCACTAAATTCAGGAGTCTAGTATTCTTTTGTGTTTGGAGACATTTTATGTAAAACTCAACGTTTCGCAAATGCCTTCATCCATTTTCTAAGAAGTTAATCACTGCTCTTCTAACTACTTTGTTAATTTAATGGGTAATGACTGTCATATATGAATTTATTATTCAAAATTACTCGGGAACATAAGTTTACAATAATTTCATTGCTAGCGTTATATCCACAAAAGTTTATGGCTACAGTATTATTTTTATTTCTGCTGCAAAAATATATAGAAAGAAACCAAAAATTAACTGTCTAGAATTGCTTCACTATTATCAAAGTCACCCGAAAGACTTGCTCCAGAATGTCCAAAGAGCGAGCGCAAGTGCGAATTACTTCCCCCTTATCCCCTCCATATTACACTGATTTCAAGTTTCCCTCCCAGCATATTCCGCATGCGTCTTTCTCCAGGCACTAAAGAAAGAAAACATGCAGGACAGAAAAACTGACAGAATAAGATAAAGAGAAAGGTAGAGAGAATGAGAAAATAAGAAAGTATTTTAAGAATCCCTAATATTAACGTGAGATTTTTCCTTTAAATATCGCGCTTCTGTGATGCAGTGCTCGGGTTACAACTACATTCTCCGCTATGACCAGGATAACACTACTACCACTACCAATTTTCTCTCCTAAGGCAGTGCTAGTAATCTCACCTGAATATCATATTGCCGGAAATTTTCCGAGTCCTGTCTCGCGCCATCGATCCAGCGTGCCGCTGTGCTGTGTCTTCCTTCGAACCCTGGAGCTGAGTTCACACAGCATCCCCTGACCTCTCCCAAATGGCGCAGCAAGGAACTAATGCGCGCGCATACTTTCATAAATCATTTGGCAAGGCAACGCAATGTTACGATCAGTAAAGAGAACTGGAATCCTTTAAATAAAACTGTAAAGTAGCACTGATTGGACGATGAACGTTTGAATACATCTTAATAACAGTAGTTAACCTCAAATCGAATTGTTTTTAAGTTGTTTCTATCAAAGGAACCTTGATAAAAGCTTTAAATACCACGCCACATTTTATGAGCGACTGGCAATTATTATATTTCTAGGAAGCATAGAAAAGAGGATGATAGTTTTTCCTCGTATCTTATAAACAGAAATAGTTCAATTTTCTTGTTATTTTTGTTCCTTTTTCCTTTTATTTTTTACAGGTTGCTTTACTTTACACAAACACAGATGGGATGGGGATGGGTTAGGAGTGGGAAGGAAGCGCCCGTGGCCTTAATTAAGGTACAGCCCCAGCATTTGTCTGATGTGAAAATAGGAAACCATGGAAAACCATCTTCAGGGCTGCCGACTGTGGGGATCGAACCCACTATCTCCCGAATGCAAGCTCGGTGTTTAGTTTCTACTCTGTTTATAACTGTTAGGTTCTTCAATCTACCTAAACTAATTTTTAATAAATACATTTATAAACTGTCTGAAGAAGAAAACATATGGTAACATAATTATACCTGAAAAAGAGGAACAACTTAATTAAAACAGAATTCTGTTTTAATCCCATGGTCGCTTGGCTGTGTAGCTGTCGTCTTCACAGGGACAAAACCTTCAATGAGCTATATAGGCCACGGGTGTGTTCTTTCTATATTGTTTTTAAATTTTAATGTGTTCCTTGAATTTATTCTGGGAAATATGTATAGCACACTGGGCATGTTAGGTGAGTGGTGACGTCACTGGATTCTCATCAAATGGCCGTGGATCGAATTCTGATCAATATAATTTATGAAGTATTTTTAAAATGAAAAGGCAGGTCCTTACAGTCTGGAATCTTCGTAAAACTGGAGGGTCCGTAGCTTTGATCACGGCATTGCCACGTAAAAAACAAGTTTGGATTAGCATATCTACCTCGGGTCACAAAAGACATTTTTGTTATTGTTTTACCTGGAGTAGAACAAACTAGTCTCACAACTGATAATAAGACATTGGGAATGGAGAAGGTTGAATTTGTGTACGTAGCTTCTTTCTTTCTTAATCTGTTTATCGTCCAGGGTTGGCTTTTCCCTCGGACTTGGCGAGGGATCCCACCTCTACCGCCTCAAGGGCAGTGTCCTGGAGCTTCAGACATCGGGTCGGGGATACAACTGGGGAGAATGACCAGTACCTCGCCCAGGCGGCCTCACCTGCTATGCTGAACAGGGGCCTTGGTGGGGGATGGGAAGATTGGAAGGGATAGACAAGGAAGAGGGAAGGAAGCGGCCGTGGCCTTAAGTTAGGTACCATCCCGGCATTTGCCTGGAGGAGAAGTGGGAAACCACGGAAAACCACTTCCAGGATGGCTGAGGTGGGAATCGAACCCACCTCTACTCAGTTGACCTCCCGAGGCTGAGTGGACCCCGTTCCAGCCCTCATACCACTTTTCAAATTTCGTGGCAGAGCCGGGAATCGAACCCGGACCTCCGGGGGTGGCAGCTAATCACACTAACCACTACACCACAGAGGCGGACACGTAGCTTCTACGGCCTTAATTAAGGTACAGTATGGGTGATGTAATGCTGTCGAAGAACATGCGGTAATGTATTCCGCTATTTAGGTGGGTCGCTGTAGATTTTGAATATAATTAACATAGAAATTTACGTCGTGTAATGTAGAAAATATGTAAGTGGAAGTGAAATATTGCAGTCTTAACAACCTTGAAAATTGAAGATCTAGAGAGGTACTTTTCAAAATCAATAAAGCAGAATGAAGTGGAAACATTGTCAAGAACACAGGCGTCAGATTTACATAAAAAGTATACATTTTCATTATACACTTTTATGCCTTTCAGCATTCATTCTGCAAGCTTCTGTGGATTAACTAAACGCCTCCACAAACGTCTACCTGCAGCCAACTCTGTGGCCTCGTTTACTCTTTAAATTGTTAACAACCGAGAACCATCGTCACCATGGTTTACCTCTGCTTCTGTTACACTCACTCATGCTCTAATAATATCCTAGGATGTCATACATTGCCAAAAGATAATACATGAAGTATAGAACATAAAGTTAGATGCGTTCGTAGTTATGCTCAGTAAGAAAACGAAAATAACGAAAACGACGAAGGAATCTTGAAAGGTGTTAATACAATTTCCCTTGTTTTTATTCTACATCAAACTAACGCATATAATAGACTATAACGTCGTGTGTCTAACTTCTTCAGACCTGGCGTCCTTTTTTCTCTTATTTTGTAAGTTTTAAAATTCGAATTCCCTGCAAAAATAAGCATTGAGTATACATTGGTGTTTCAATTGTTGGGCAATTGATTTACCTTCAATGCCATTCACTGCCTCCCACCAAAACATAGTTAAACGGGTGCATACAAGATGGAGCCGCCAGAGTTTACACCGTTCCATGTCAAGCGCTCACCTAAGTGTATTTTTCCTCTTTTTATAACGATTAAATTATCGTAATAATGACCACAGTCCGCCTCTGTGGTGTAGTGGTTAGCGTGATTAGCTGCCACCCCCGGAGGTCCGGGTTTGATTCCCGGCTCTGCCACGAATTTTGAAAAGTGGTATGAGGGCTGGAACGGGGTCCACTCATCCTCGGGAGGTCAACTGAGTAGAGGTGGGTTCGATTCCCACCTCAGCCATCCTGGAAGTGGTTTTCCGTGGTTTCCCACTTCTCCTCCAGGCGGATGCCGGGATGGTACCTAACTTAAGGCCACGGCCGCTTCCTTCCCTCTTCCTTGCCTATCCCTTCCAATCTTCCCATCCCTCCACAAGGCCCCTGTTCAGCATAGCAGGTGAGGCCGCCTGGGCGAGGTACTGGTCATACTCCCCAGTTGTATCCCCGACCAAGAGTCTGAAGCTCCAGGACACTGCCCTTGAGGCGGTAGAGGTGGGATCCCTCGCTAAGTCCGAGGGAAAAACCGAACCTGGAGGGTAAACAGATGATATATATAATAATGACCACAAATTTTAGTTAAAAATGTACATGTGTTCGTGTGTGTGACCTCCTTCGTCTTCTACCGCTTTTCCCACATCTGTGGAGTTACGGATGCGAACTGTGTCGTACTGTGGATTTGTTCCTGTTTTACGGCCGGACGCCCTTTCTGACGCCAACCACATACGGAGGCATGTTATTACTATTGCATGTTTCTATCATGGTGGGTAGTGTTAATAATAATGTTATTGCTTTACGTCCCACTAACTACTTTTACGGTTTTTCGGAGACGTCGAAGTGCCGGAATTTTGTCCCGCAGGAGGTCTTATACTTCCCAGTAAAGCTACCGACACAAGGCTGACGTATTTGAGCACCTTCAGATACCACCGGTCTGAGCCAGGATCGAACCTGCCAAGTTGGGGTCAGAACGCCAGTGCCACAACCGTCTGACAAGGGGGCATTCCCTACTCGTCACCACCGATTTCGCTCAAATTTATAGAACATGCAGGGCTTGGCTAGAAATGAAATAACCCGAAGTGGGAACTCCAGATGGCCAAGCGTATAGAAAATAAAAATAAAAATAAAAATGTTGACGCGGCTCTGGCACCGTATAAGCCACTTACGTTCGTGCGCACGCCGAGCAGTAGTTGGCGTAGCGGTAAGAGCTCTGCTAGTAATTCGATGGTCGTAGGTTCGACTCCCTGTGTGGAGAATATTTTATTCTGCCAACTTTCATATTATTCATTTTCCAGTTAAGCAAAGAGGTGAATAATTCATTTTATTTAGTTATTTATAGGCAAAAGGCATAGAAAAAGGAAAAAAATTGTGGATTTAATTGTCAGATTTTTTCTACCTGCGCCAAGAATCTATTGACTGTATACAGCGGCCAGGACCAACCTTCACTTGCCAGGTGGAAAAAAATCTTACAGCGAAACGACTATTCACGTTTATGGCACATTCTCCAAGGAGGGGAGATAGCCAATAAAGGAGAAAAAAGAAGAATTTCTGTTTGAAACACGTCGGGAAAGTTCGCAACTCCAAATTTTCTACAATTGTGCGCTAATTAGAAAAATGACGTCCTATATGCCTTTTGCATACCATGGCCATCTGGAGTTCCCACTTTGGGCTTTCATCTCTAGCCAAGCCCTGCATGTTCAATAAATTTGAGCGAAATCGGTGGTGACGAGAAGGGAATGCCCCCTTGTGAGCCACTCATCCCGGCAGTCTTTTAGTGTAGTGTGTTGTCTGAGTATGAAGAGAAAGTGTTGGGACAAATACAAACACCCAGTCTCCGAGCCAGAAAAAATAATCAGACGCGATTAGAATCTCCGACCCGGACGGTATCGAACCTGGAACCCTTTGAACCGAAAGCGTCAACACTCACCATTCAGCCAAGGAGACGGACATATTCATGTGTGTAATACTAGTTCAAAAACACCAGTACATTATGGTAAATCAGTGGCGGCTGGTGGTATCTGAAGATGGGTGTTGCACCGATATTTTCAGTGTCACATTTTTATAGCTTACAGAAATAACAAGAAACTCTATTATCGTTAAGTAATGAACTATATTCCTGTAATATATCTGGCAATTGCAACCCAGGAAATAAGAGGCTAAATATACACTGTAACTACAGTTACTCTTAATAATAATGTTATTGGTTTTACGTCCCACTAACGACTTCTTACGGTTTACGGAGACGCCGAGGTGCCGCAGTTCTTTTACATGCCAGTAAGACTACTGACAGCAGGAAGACGTATTTGAGCATCTTCAAATACCACCGGAGTGAGCCAGGATCGAACCTACCATGTTGGGGTCAGAAGGCCAGCGCCTCAATCGACTGAGCCACTCAGCCTGGCACAGTTACTTTTGCCTCACTTGAAATGAAAATTTACCATCCTGTTTTTCATTGAAGCAAGATGTTGGTAATATTGTGGGTGGTCTGGTATGGCGTGGAAAAGAAATTACCCAGCAAGTCAGGGTCGCGAAGCTGTGCGCGTTTTCCGCGGTTTCCCATTTTTACACCAGGCAAATTATGTTGCTGTGCCTAATTAAAGCCACGGTCGCTTCCTTCCAACTCCTAGCCCTTTCCTATGCCATCGACGCCGTAAGACCTATTTGCGTCGGTGCAACGTAAATGAAATTTGTAAATTTAAAAAATGGAAATGAATTACCTTTGCAAGAGGAGAGAAAGTAGGAATGAAGTAATCTCCGCAGAGTGGCGTAATCTAACGGGGACATTTTGGAGCTGTTTCTCGGTAGGGGACTTGCTGGTCTTCAGCAACTCCCTGAGACCGATACTGGCGAGCGTGCTATACCTGATGCTATGCAGGCTTAGGCTCGTCCTGATGAGGTACATTGCACCGCGCTGTCCGCTAGGGAGTTGCCGTAGAAAAGCAAACCCCCTGAGTTTGATTAGAAGCCAGCAGCATTGGTTGGTCCCTTACGAAGCATTAGTAGAGCGAACGACCGAAGATGGTTGATTGTAACAAGTTTTTGAATACATGTTATGTTTATTGAACTAAAACATGAGAAGAAAAGACGACAAATAAAGTGCAAAATTATTGGGAGTTGTGCAACCCTCCAACAATACCACGCACCGCCCCTGGTAAATAACCACGTAATTTTAAAATGGCATCGGGTTTCTGTATAGTATGAGCAACATTAAGAGGACTAACTTTAAAAAAAATATCGTGAAGAACAGTGCCATTTTTGGTTCTTAACATTCACTTTTACTGTATTTACCATAGTAAATACTCCAGGCCTCAAGAAGTTAACGCCTGTTTAGCATCGTTTCAATTAAAATCAGTTTTTAATTTTAAAAGGCCATAATTTTGTCCAGAAAATGTATGCTTCAAAGTGCCAGCAAATCTGCTCTCAGTGATTTGTCAAATTTAAGCACTTCAATACCAACTGACTGCGGTAGGATTATCCCACAACATTTTACTTATGAAATGAGTGCCTAATCAAATACGGCACGCATGAAGTTAGTATTAACAAAACAGAGTCATGATTATATTCACCTAATGTATGCTTCGTCGATGAAATGAATAGTAAACTGAAACATGATTATGGAGTATTTAAGTAGGTATTCATACATTAAGCCCTTAAAGAGTTATTTCAAAAATAAAATTACTAGAACACTGCGGCGTCTTTAACGCAGATAATTACAAGGGAACTCATTGCACTGATTCATTTATTGGCGATTATGTTTCTTAGATTTTTAATTTAAGCCAATAAGTTTATTTTATTCCACAAATATCTGTAACTTCTCATAGATTACTGATGGTTCAATCACTGAAGGGGGTTTATGGCCACTGATGTCCTTTTTGTTTGTTTTTTATTACAATTGGCTTTACATCGCACCATTACAGACAACGATGGGGCAGGAAACGCTTAAATAAGGCACAGTCCCAGCATTTGCCTCGTATAAAAATGGGAAAACATGGAAAACCATCTTCAGAGCTGCCGACAGTAGGGTTCGAAACCTCTATCTTCCGAATTCAAGCTGATAGGTACGTGCAGCCACTTGCTCGGTACGCTTACAATTAAAGAGACCTTTAGTTTACCTGAATATTCTGCAACCAATAATACATGCATGCAACAACCATTCACGGTGCAAGGGGTGCCTCAAGAATCGCCCCAATCACAGAGGGCCACTTCAATCCGAGATGTTCATCCCAAATATTGTCCGACTCGTTGGATGAATGGTCAGCGTACTGGACTTACGTTTAGAGGGTCCCGGGTTCGATTCCCGGCCGGGTTGGGGATTTTAACCTTCATTGGTTAATTCCAATGTCCCGCGGACTGGGTGTTTGTGCTGTGCCCAACTCACACACCACATATAACACTATCCTCCACCACTATTACACGCAGTTACCTACACATGGCAGATGCCGCCCACCCTCATCGGAGGGTCTGCCTTACTAGGGCTACACTCGTCTAGAAATAGACATTATTATTATTATTATTATTATTATTATTATTATTATTATTATTATTATTATTATTATTATCCCAAATATTCTCTAACCAATCTTGCATCTTGCATGAATGAACAACCAACACTTGACACTAGCCCTTTAACGGAAAATACAGCTTTTGCATTTAAAATAATGTTATTTGCTTTACGTCCCACTGACTACTTTTACGGTTTACGGAGACGCCGGGGTGCCGGAATTTAGTCTCGCAGGAGTTCTTGTACGTGTCAGTAAGGCTCCTTTCACACAGTCCACTTGCTTTCCACGCCACGCCACGTCACTCCACTCCACTTCTCAGACACTTGTTGTCCACTTCCGTCAACTTGCCGGCAACTTCTAGTCCCCACCACATGTTTTGCGTCTCGGTTTGAATCTGGTCCATGGACGCGAACGTTATCCTTGGGATTTATATTCTTACGAAAAGAAGGTTGAGGTGAAAGCAGAGTACTAAGGTTCATTGGGTCCATCCATTGAATTCATATCACCTAGAACGAGGAGCTCATCGTTCTTCTAGATGAACGTACCAGTGATCCAAAAATGTTCTTTAATTACTTTCGTATAAGTGAGAATTTGTTTGAATTGTTGTCAATCCTTGAAGCAAGCAAAATGTATTCCGCCGATATTTTGAAACAAAAACTTCGAACTTGTGACGCACACAATGTTGACCGTTTGAAGGATTGATTTAGTGAGCTACCAATATGGCCTTGCTACCTACACCTAACTTCTGTAAATAAAACACTTGTAGTTCCCACGAATAAGATTGTTTTTTTTTTACGAGTTGTTGTACGTCGCACCGACACAGATAGTTCTTATGGCGACGATGGGACAGGAAAGGGCTATGGGTGGGAAGGAAGCGGTCGTGGCCTTAATTAAGGTACAGTCCCAGCATTTGCCTGGTGTGAAAATGGGAAACCACGGAAAACTGTCTTCAGGGCTGCCGACAGTTGGGTTTGAACCCACTATCTACCAAATACTGGATAATGGCCGCACTTCAGCTACTGCAGCTATCGTGCTCGGTCCAAATAAGAAAATGTTATTATGTAATTTAATTGAAAGCAGTTCTTTTGAAATACAGACTGCTAAAAAATCTTTATTAATTATTTTTCAATGACCCATGTTATTGTAACATCGAATAAATAGTTAACAAATAACACATATCCTATACATATAGCTTATTACTGTAGTTATCAACTTCTCTCTCTTTGGAGTTGTCCAGATCGGCAAAAAGTGGAATCACTTCATGGGAAACTTCATTCAACATTTTAAGCCTTTAATTTTATTTGACCGGGCGAGTTGGCCGTGCGCGTAGAGGCGCGCGGCTGTGAGCTTGCATCCGGGAGATAGTAGGTTCGAATCCCACTATCGGCAGCCCTGAAAATGGTTTTCCGTGGTTTCCCATTTTCACACCAGGCAAATGCTGGGGTTGTACCTTAATTAAGGCCACGGCCGCTTCCTTCCAACTCCTAGGCCTTTCCTATCCCATCGTCGCCATAAGACCTATCTGTGTCGGTGCGACGTAAAGCCCCTAGCAAAAAAAAAAAATTTTATTTGAATAGTCTGTTGTTCGTTAATCCCACAGACAAGGGTGATTTTGTATTTCTATATTAACTTTTCAGTACCTATCTATGAATGGAACCGAGATTTTGAAACAAAAGCTTCGAACTTGTGGCGCACACAATGTTGACCGTCTGAACGAGCTAATCTGATTTAGGGAGCTTCCGGTCGCCCAGAATAGAAGACACTTCAGGCCGGTTGACAGCAGCTTGCTTTTGACAAGAGTGGACGGAGGTTGCGCCACACGAAGTGTCTCGTGTGAACGCTACCGGCCTTTTACCACACCTCTGATGGAGTGGAGTGGAGTGGAGTGGAGTGGAGTGGCGTGGAAAGCAGTGGATCGTGTGAAAGGGCCCTAAAGCTACCGACACGAGGCTGTCGTATTTGAGCACCTTCAAATGTCACCGGACTGAATCAGGATCGAACCTGCCAAGTTGGGGTCAGAAGGCCAGCGCCTCAACCGTCTGAACCACTCAGCCCGACAACATTCCAAATGTCCGTGGTTGTGGTGGTTGTGGTGGTTGTTTTAAGATGTATAAATGGGAATCCATCCTCTAAAACATTCGTTCTGAATATGCTCAACTGACTGTAATTCTAGGGGATCTGAACGTGGAAGCGAGGGGTCGTGTCTATGCTGGCTTAAATCGATTCAGACATTGATTCCACTTTCCCAAGCTCCTCACTTTTATCTTTATTCCCCAAACTTCCAGGGCCAACTCCACTCACCTGTGCCAGGTGTTCTCAACTTTGGATGGTGATTCAACAGTCAAGGGACACTGGCTGAGTCTGGCAAAATGTACAAAAATTCTCACTTTCATTTTTCCGATCCGATCTCCCTTGGTCAACTTTTGTATTAGATATGCCAGGCCAATACATTCTTTCATTTTCGCGTCATTCCCCATCTTTTGTCGATACATTCATTTTTCGATGGATCAAACCACTACAACTCTACAAAGATATTATTATTATTATTATTATTATTATTATTATTATTATTATTATTATTATTATTATTATTATTCAAGTAAGGTAGCCCTATTTTACCCAGAAGTACGTTAGGAATATCGATTATAACAATACAATATTAAAGGTTTTTAATAAATTAGTTGAACAAAATACTGCAAAAAACTTTACAAAGAGTTTAAAACATTGGCTAAAAAACGGATAAAAGCTGAGATGCAACGCTTTATCACAAATGTATCAGAAATTAGCTGGGGCGGGGGGAATACATTACAATAACTGAGGTGTCTTAACAAATTATTCCTTTTGATAGCATGTAGTAGACAATAGAAAATTAAATGAGCTACTGTTTGTTCGGATTGGCACTTACAAATGTATCCTTCGGATGACTATTTAAATGTTGGAAATAACTTCTAAATTGACCACGTCCAGTCATAAACTGTGTAAGTAAAGAAAGTGGGTTCGAAGATTTTGAGGTTAAACAAACGTTGACGAACGATTGGAAAGAACAACTGCCGTGTAACATCTCCCTTCATGTTATTTGTTCATACAGAGTTCCAACTCTGTTCCATTTCACATGAGGTGCGGGATAATAATAATAATAATAATAATAATAATAATAATAATAATAATAATAATAATAATAATGTTTTTTGTTTACAATTTGCTTTACGTCGCACCGACACGGATAGGTCTTATGGAGATGATGGGATAGGAGAAAGAACTAGGAGTGGGGAGGAAGCGGCCGTGGCCTTAATTGAGATACAGTCCCAGCATTTGCCTGGTGTGAAATTGGGAAACCACGGAAAACCATTTTCAGAGTTGCCCACAGTGGTGTTCGAATCCACTATCTTCCGGTTGCAAGCTCTCAGCTGCGCGCCCCTAACCGCACGGCCAATTCGCCCGGTAATAATAATAATAATAATAATAATAATAATAATAATAATAATAATAATAATAATAATAATAATAATAATAATAATCGTCGTCATCATCATCATCAAACATGGCCTCAGATGAATTTCAGACCTTCTCAAGTGTTAAATTTAATTTCGTATGGCGATTTCTAGCCGAGTGCAGCCCTTGTAAGGCAGACCTTCCGATGAGGGTGGGCGGCATCTGCCGTGTGTAGGTAACTGCGTGTTATTGTGGTGGAGGATAATGTTATGTGTGGTGTGTGACTTGCAGGGATGTTGGGGACAGCACAAACACCCAGCCCCCGGACCATTGGAATAAACCAATGAAGGTTAAAATCCCCGACCCGGCCGGGAATCTAACCCGGGACCCTCTGAACCGAAGGCCAGTACGCTGACCATTCAGCCAACGAGTCGGACTCTCAAGTGTTGAAATCTACCAATATCGGCATTCCGATTATGCTGTTGTCTAGTAACCAAATCGAAGTTCTATTGGACGAAACCTTTGGCTGAGCTTCTTTAATGTGAGTGTGACCCCAGAGGCTTTAAAATGACAATAACAGTGACAAAGTGTGTCAAGAATTTTTCACTACCTCGGCCGAGATCGAACCCTCAAACTTGTGATCATAATTCGTACACTTCACCGCTGGTCGACCAATGAGACTAGAGAGGATTATTATTTGGTTGTACTTCCTCTTAATACTGCAACCAATCTACGGTGCAGGTAAGCAGTAGCCTACTATATGTTATGCAAGGCGCTTTCCATTCCCCCATTCATGACAAGAAGGACGAATTATTTTTAAAAAATATTATACTTAACGTTGCTGGCCCTCCATTTTACCGGAAAGACCTCACTAAGGGATTTTTACCGATATCTGAGGGCTGGTTCTGGGTCTGCGCAGCCTACGTTAGAACAACTGAGAAGCTATCTGACAGTGAGATAGCGGTCCCGGGGTGGAAAGTCTAGAATGACGGCCAAGAGGATTTGTCACGTCACCTCGTAATCAGTAGGCCTTGGGGCTGAGTAGCGGTTGCTTAGTAACCCAAGACCCTTCAGGGATAAACCGCCAAGGGATTTGTTTGCATTTGACGTTCATTCAGTTGCCATAATTTCAACACGGCGAAATTTTGCATTGGAAATAAATTTCTGAAGTGCCTTTAAATATATATATTTTTGCTGGTGGTTTAACGCCTGAGTAACTCGGGTTTTTGGCGACGAATGGGCTAGGATTGGGAAGGAAACGACGGTTCCTTTAAGTTCAGACCCAGCATTTGCCTGGTATGAAAATGGGAAACCGCGGGAAACCATCTTCAGGACTGCCAATGGTGGTGCTCCAAGCCAACATCTCCTGACTACAAGCTAACAGATACACAGCTCGTACCGCGCAGCCAACTGGCTTAGTAGTAAATCTATTGAAATTAGTTTCTTGTATTTAAAAACTCTTAAAAAAAACCGTCATCGCGATTCAGTCCCGTAATCATGAATGTAGAAAATGAGCCCTTCAACAAGCAACCCTACGCAACTGGTCACACAGAAGTACATTACAGGTGCACCGTCATAGTCATGCAATCGACAACCATCCATATCTGCTCTGGTGGACTTATGTGTTATTTAACACACTTTATCTCATCACAGCTATCAAGTCCCCCTAATAATTAAATTATATGCGCTCGCACTGCTGTTGGTTGCGCCAGGGTCGCTCCAACCCCCGCCCCTGTCCCAGCGCTGTCAGCACAGCCGCGCAGGAAGAGGTGGAGCGGGCTGCTCAGTGTACCTTGTTTAGCCGAGCTCTTGTCCCACAGACACACTCTGGTCTAGGCCGTCGCGATTTACTCAAGGCCTCTCCTGCACCACGTGACAGCGATCAAAAAGCACCACAGCACTTTTTGTTTTAAATTCTGTGTTGTGTTGATGTAGAGCTAGGTCGATAATGGCGCATGCACTCCAGACAGTGTCCCATCCTCCCGGTCCAGTGTTCGCGTGAGTGTGTGTGCGTGTGTGTTCTTGTTACGATGACAGCTCTCAATATGGATCAAGCCAATGGATGGAGTCAACACCGAGCGTACGAGTGTCAAGAAGCAGTAAATGAGTCCTTCTTTCAAGAAAAGGTTCAGGTATGTCAAAAACAAATATGAAGTCGCTTGTCTCTTTTTACCACGTTGCATGATACCCATAATATTCCGCTATGTTTGTAAACAGTTCCGGTATGGCCATCCAAGCATAAGGTTCATTTCAGTTAAATATTATTTTTAAAAAGAAAGAGATTTCATTTAATTTGCACAGAATGTCGATCTTGGCTCTTAAGCTAGAGTTCTGGTTTGATCCTAGTCTTTCTTAGGGATTTGACTCTGTCAACTGGGGTGTTTACTGCCAAATACTACACGAGGCCTATGTATACAGTACACTTTTAGAACCTGTATTTTTTCCTTAATTCCAGACAGATGTCTCTCTTTTTATGTGATGAACACGTGAACCTACTCCTAAATGTTTTTAGTAGGCCTACATTAGTACGGTACCTTTATTGACCTCGGTTCCCCCTGTGCCCATGGTCACCCCAGTTGACGGCATGACGGCACTTAATAGAATGATTGAGGTTTTTGAGGAAAAGAAAGAGGGGAATACGAACAAATGCAATAGACCTCGTTGGGAAGTGATGAATTTGAACCACCCGAGTGAATAAAACAGTCACAAATACGTGTTGAAAAAAGTACGGAAGTAACTAGCCGGCAAGAGTAGGAAAGTTGCTTTAGTGGAGATGACTAAATGCAGTAGACCTATGTTAGATAGATTCACTTGCAAATAAAAGAATCCATTTCAGGAAATTAAATTCCTGTGTCTCTTTAAAATGGTCCTAAATGAAGACGTATCAAACTCAATACGGTGTCTTTAACGCAGATAATTACAAGGAAAATTATTGCAATGATTCGTTTATTGGCGATTGTGTTTCTTAGATTTTTCATTTAAGTCTACGATATAAGTTTAGTTTATTCCATAAATATCTGTACCTTCTCACAGAATACTGATGGTTCAATCATTGAAGGTGGTTTATGGCCACTGGTGTCATTATTAGTTTGTTTTTATTACAATTGGCTTTACGTCGCACCGTTACAGATAGGTCTTTTGACGACTATGGGAGAGGAAAGGCTTAATTAAGGTACAAAACAAGCATTCGCTTGTTTTCAAAATGGGAAACCAAGAGAAAACTATCTCCAGGGCTGTCGTAATCTTTCACAGGCTAAATTTTATCATGCGTCTTGTCTTCACGAACATAAACTTCAGTTGATTCTCGTTTTTGATCATAAATTATCATAGTGAATAAAATTAGTTCTTTATGTCTAAAACAATGGACGTACTGGACGCTTTCGGAGACGCCGAGGTGCCAGGATTTTGGACACACTCGACCTGAATCACTTCTCAGTTTAAAACTATATCGGGAATTATTATTATTAATATGTTACTTTCATTGACCTGAAGCATGAACAATGCTAGTAACGCTATTCCTTATGCAGATAGTCCCTGGTATGAACGGTGGGAAAATATAGCTCATAGTCGGTTTTTTGCAAGCATTTCAATGGGCTTGGCACTCTGATGTGCAATAGCAACTTCTGGATCGGTGAGGAAATCAACGGGAAACTACCTCACTCCTCATGTCCCTAGTATGCCTCTTCAGTGACGTCCAGGCCATCTACGACAGTCGACGCCAGAACTGTTGAGGATATACTAGTCTTCGGGCTGAATGATGATGATTATTATTATTATTATTATTATTATTATTATTATTACTTTTCAATGGTTTCACCAGACGAGTTGGCCGTGCGGTTAGAGGCGCGCAACTGTGAGCTTGCATTCGGGAGATAGTGGGTTCCAACCCCACTGTCGGTATTGCTGAACATGGTTTTTCGTGGTTTCCCAATTTCACACTAGGCAAATGTTGGGGCTGTACCTTAATTAAGCCCACGGCCGCTTCCTTCCCACTCCTAGGCCTCTCCTAACCCATCGTCACGATAAGACCTACCTGTGTCGGTGCGACGTAAAGCAAATTCTAAAAATAAATAATAAAAAATTAAAATGCAATAATTTCCACGTTTTATGGGAGGTCACTGGAACACTCAGGTTCAAATTTATGGAACTGTCCCCTCTGATCGACATGCGATGGTCTTATTGTAATACTACCCTATATCACTGATATTCGAACCCAGGACATCAGGGTAGGTGCCGAGTGGCTAGACCATTTCGCAATACGTCCATTGTAGAAATAAGGAGCCAGTTTTATTCACTATGACAATTTCGGATCAAAAACGAGAATCAACTGAAGTTTATGTTCGTGAAGACAAGACGTATGACAAAATTTAACCTGTGAAAGTGTTATTTATTTGATTTTTCATGTATTTATGCGCTTGCCGTTAAAATCTCAGGGCACAAGGGTACAGGATACATGTAGATTAATGATTTTCTAAACGGGCTGAATACTATTTCTTATTCGGTTTGTTTTGCCTTGTATCCTGAAGCATTCTGCATACCTCACGAAGACTGTATTTCATAACACAACCTGACATTCATATGACTCAAGGTTAAGTAGATTGTTATCTTTATTGAATCTCTATTGGTGCTTTATTGGAGGGCTCAGTATTTAGCGTCTTTCGCTCTCAACATGAATCACTTCGCAGTCTAGAACTATATCGAGAATACAAAATGAAAAATAGATTTGTAGAGTTGTAAACAACTGTCAGTTGTGAATGCATAATTAAAATTATACTGTTCCGCAATAATTGACCAATTATTGACTGCTTAAATGCTTTCATGAACAAAGAGAAGATTGCGTACTGTTTCAATCCTTTGTGAAGAAATTTATGAGATACAGGAGAACTTTAACAACTATTGGTCTTAATAGACGTCAGAGTGCCGGAATTTTGCCCTGAAAAGAGAATATTTAACGTGCCAGTAAACTTTCTGACAAGAGTGTCTCGCATATAAGGAGTCTTAAATAGCAGCAGACGATGTCGAAATCTGTTCCCGCTACCTAGTTCCTAATATTATTACGAAAAATTCATTCATATTTGGAAATATGCGTAATAATTTCAAACTGATAGAACCACAATAACTTAACTGATTTGTCAGCAGACTTACTGACACGTCGAAAAAGACCTAAGGGATGACATCCTGGTATCTCGGCGTCTCCGAAGGCGTGAGGGCAGGTAGTAGGACGTAAAACCAGTAACATTATCATTATTACGCCGGGCTGAGTGGCTCAGACGGTTGAGGCGCTGGTCTTCCGACTCCCAACTTGGGAGGTTCGATTCTGGCTCAGTCCGGTTGTATTTGAAGGCGCTCAAATACGTCAGCCTCGTGTCGGTAGATTTATTGGTACGTCAAAGAGCTCCTGCAGGACTAAATTCCGGCACCTCGATGTCTCCGAAAACCGTAATTATTATTATTATTATTATTATTATTATTATTATTATTATTATAAATCGAATAAGAGAACGACTCCTTGGCTAGTGGTATTTGTAATGTTTTCATAACTAGATCCTAAGTTTCATCTTCATTTAGTTCACCAAGCATATAATTTAAAGTGAGCCGGGTAGAACGTTAACTTTCTGAACCCAAGCTTGTGGGTTAGATCTCGGCTCAGTCGAAGGGGCTCAAATATGTCAGCCCTATGTCGGTAGATTTACTGGAACATTAAAGAACTACTGCGAAAAGAAGTAAACGACACCCCGGCACATCTGAAAACTTTAGAATTAGTTAGTGGGGTGTAAAAACCTGCAATATAATAATTGCAATACATTAAAGCAAAAATTAATCGAACTTGAAGTTTTATCGTCTTTGTCGATGTAATGTTTACAGGCAAGGATTTTCCACATTTACGTGGAATCAGAATCGCAAGGACATGACTTTTCATTTCAAAAATCTCTCCCATGCATTGAGTGGTATTTGAACAGTGATTATCTTTTTAGCAGCCAGTGACGATGCAACTAAACTTGGCTATCGCAGCCCCAAGAGCATTTTAATTTACAAGAGAATGATCAACCGTATCTTAGCGAAAGAGAATACCATTATATCATTACTTGCAGGATTTTTCAACCAAATTATTCCACACGAAATTTTTCTTCGATTATGATGATTATTATTATTATTATTATTATTATTATTATTATTATTATTATTATTATGGCATCCTAGATACTTGAAACGATCCACCTGTTCCCGTTTCCTGTTCCATAGCTCACATTCAATCCTCAGTCCTCCCTACTGACATGACTTTATTATTGGAAATGCTAAATTTCATATCTTCTAATAATAATCGCGTTGTTATTTGCGTACGGTGTATCAACTCAGAAATTACACTATTTCTTTCTTTAACTATATATTTTTTTTTACATATTTGAGTAATCTTTCGTTCTTATTTATAGTTTTACATATCATTTTTTTTGTACCTTCTTTAACGTCTGACATGCGTTACAAATTACTATTCCATTGGAATTTAACACCTCACCTTGTATGACATATTCAAACGTTCTCCACAATGCAAGGTTGTCACAATGCGGTAGCAAGATTGTGCGAGAAGAAATCTTGTTAGAAAACATTTTGCTTCAAGTGAAGAATACAAATGGTGCACTCTGAGTTTGTGATTGGGACGATCCAAGTCATTGCCGTCAATCTTTTCCTCCCTATCCGCTCTACGTCACCGTCTTTGTTCCATGCGTTGTAATCAGTAATCACATTGTGTACATATATGCGTCAGATAATGATTTGCTTTAAAGTAGAAATGTTAGAAACACTCAGTAATTTTGATTAAATGTGTTACCTTACCTTCTGTGTCATTCTTCTGAGACTTGCACTAACAACCTATGATTCACGCTTCAGAAGTGTTCCGTTTACTTGACAAAGACAACTGGTGATAAGAAGTGAAAATGTAACCGCTTACAAGCGGAAACACTACACATTCACAATGCTTTGCTTCTGCAGTCAAGACTGACTCACTGTGAGAAAGTATGAGGGAACTCTTTCGCAGGAGGCTCTGATAGAGTAGCAATGGCCGGGCTGAGTGGCTCAGACGGTTAAGGCGCTGGCCTTCTAACCCCAACTTGGCAGGTTCGATCCTGGCTCAGTCCGGTGGTATTTGAAGGTGCTCAAATACGACAGCCTCGTGTCGGTAGATTTACTGGCACGTAAAAGAACTCCTGCGGGACTAAATTCCGGCACCTCGGCGTCTCCGAAGACCTTAAAAAGCAGTTAGTGGGACGTAAAACAAATAACATTATTATTATTATTATTAGAGTAGCAATGTGAAACCCGAAAAATCTAATGATTAAATAAATAAATAAATAAATAAATTCACTTATTTATTTGCTAATTTTATATTAGAAGATTGATCTCAACATGATTGCTTCACTCTTCAGTTATAATAATAACCTAAATTCACATGCAATTACAGAAATGCATATCACTCGGTTGAAACACTTCACATCAATGTCCACGCATAGTAGAAAAATCGTGTGAGAAGATTAATGTCTGACCATTAGGGATTTTCTCTATTTGAGGTTCCAAATTATTCAACGTTTCATATTTCAACCTAGTTGACCTCCATATAAGCAAATCTAAGTCCACTTTAAGTCGTAAGCATTCTCAAATTAATTCCATCGTAAGGCTTATATGGTTAAACCATTCAATTATTATTTTAATTCATGGTCAAAATTTAGTTAAAGTGCGTACATGACTTAATATAACATTACCAAGTGTATTTAATTAATCTCCCAACGAATAATACCATAGGTGGAAAAATTGACACATAGGAAGACTCTATCTTCATCTAAAATCCACATATGAAAGACTAAGTTACCAGTGATGTCTTATACTGCTCCCATAAAATCATAAGTTGAATTGCCGTAAGTGAGAATACATGAAAACAATCGTAGATATGTCAGTGAAGGCCTAAATATTGACGTAAGTGGCCTCTCGGCTCTTCTGATGATCCTACTTACTCAATTAATTCTATAGTGATGGCATTAAGATCGTATCCTAATCTGTATCATATATATATTAGGGAATAAAATAGCAATCGGAAACAGTACGTTTCAATACCTATACCTTAGCATGTGCAACCTACACATACTACCATCTCTCGAAGAAATACTATGACCAACTTCCTAAATAACAATAACTATCACCATCAAAATATACTATCAACTCATATGCTAATTACATTCACCATTTAACACATCCATTATCGCGTAGCATTTATAATCGAAGCACTCGTTTCATCAAAATACGCAACATATGTGCCATAACCTACCCATATATAAATCATTATCATTACTGTCATAGTATCAAAGAATAATAATAATAATAATTTAATAATTTAATGCTCCTTCAATTCCTATCGATTTTAAGGGACGCTGAGGTATCGGAATTTCGTCTTTCGGAAATTATTTATTATGCCGTCTACTAACGAATCTGCCGCCTGGGCGACGCCCTAAATGCAGATCAGTGGTGATTGATTGATTGATTGATTGATTGATACAGAGTTGTCAAATCTAAACACTCCCAACTTCTACCGACCTCAGTCGAGATCGAACCCGTTGTCTTGGGAATAGTAGGAAAACTAATCAACTACACCACTGAGGTCGATGGTTAACATTTAAGATTATTTAAATCTATTAATGTAAAATGGCTTCCTCAGGCTTTATGTAATTGGGATAAATAAATAAATAAATAAAAAAGGAAAGAAAGAAATGCTAGACGCTCCTCTGACAATCGTAAATTATTATTATTATTATTATTATTATTATTATTATTATTATTATTATTATTATTATTACATACATTGCTAATATTAAGGTGGCATGAACAAAGCATTAATTAGTAAGATGAATATGAGAGGTTGGCAGACAAAGCGCTGCGCTCCTCCATAAATGAAATGGCGAATGGCTTTTAGTGCCAGGAGTGTCCTACGACATGTTCCGCTCGCCAGGTGCAGATCATTTGATTTGACTCCCGTAGGCGACCTGCGCGTCGTTATAAGGATGGAATTATGATAAAGACGACACATACACCCGGCCCCCGTGCCAGCGAAATTAGCTAGTGATGGTTGAAATTCCCGACTCTGCCGGGGGTCAGATCCGGGACCCCTGTGACCAGGGGCCAGCACGCTGACCATTTAGCCATGGAGCCGGACCTCTCCGCAGTGCTCATATGGAGTGAGGACATATGGCACTGTTGACAGTGGTTCGTCCGTCGGATGGAGACGTACAGCTTTGAGCAGACCCCTTAGTATTGTTCGACAGGGGTAGGCTATGTGCTGGCACCGGGTTTCACCTTCTTCCTACCTCATTATTGTCATCGCCACCACCGCACACTCGGACGCACAGGTCGTCCGAAGGGCGTCAAATGGAAAGACCTACACCAGGTATCTACGGAGGCCTCATGCAATTAAGTAATTAATTAAACAATCGATTTGTAATGTAATAAAAATAAACTTCGATATTTTTACGTCGCTTGAGCGTCACCATGATCTAGGGATTAGTAAAGTATCTTCTGCCTGGTAGCCCCAGTTCAGTTCCCGGCTCTGCCACACTACTTTATTGATTGTAAAGTGGAGTACTCAGCTAATTCCAATACACACCTAATGAACAAAGAAGAGAAGTGATTAAAATCTCACATTCGACCATCATAAAAATGGTTTACAATGGTTTCTTCATTTTAATTCGAGATGAATTCTGGAATGTTACCTACGTCCTTCGCAAACAAATCACACATTGTACAAACAACACAGAGGCACAAGTTATAAGACGCTCTTTACAACATTAGACACTTGACCAACATTTCTTAGTCATCGTATTAATCATTCTTTATCTTTACTTTTCCGCCACTTCTTCCCATACCTGGGGCGGGAGGGGGGAGGGGTGACTGCGGGTGCGATAGGTGTTGCACATGTGGGCTTGGTCCAGTTTATCGGCTAGATGCCTTTCTTAACAGGCATGATTATTTTCTTTTTTTCTGCAGTGATTTACGGTCCCACTAACTCGGCGATGGAGTAGGAAATGATTAGGACTGGGAGCACTGGCGGCTGGTGCAGAAAATTAGTTGTGTGCTGTAACCCATCCCCACTCCAAAAAATAAAAATATTTAGAAACATACCGGTATGTGGTTTCCAAGAAGCTCTCCACTGAGTTTTCCACACTGAACAAACACGCAAACAACCCCAACACATATACACATTCCTCATAAAAAACTATATAATTAAACACACAATAACACCTGTAATGGCAAAATATTCACGAACTCAAACATTTGGTGTGAGCGCGCAAAAACAGAACTTCCCAGTGTTACCAAAATCATTGAAATAAAACCAGCAACGGCGTAATGCAAAATTACATGTTATGTTTTTATAGTGACATTTATGAACTAGAAATTTTTAATTAAAGAAAATCACAATATCATGTCCTTATTTTGACAACATAAAAAGTACAATTTTTATAGTTCATCGATTTACAAATGTGGCTATGCAATAGGCAAGTTGGTAGTATTCTATCCTCTTTGGTATTAAAAGACCTGGCGGGAACAGCTATACAGTATTTTGTTTTCCCGTTTGCTTTGAGCGATCCCCTCTTAAATACTACCCCCGAGTCAAGAGGGTGCCATTTGCCACCTTCTCATGTCGGTCGCAATGAAAGTGTGACTAGTGCTAGTGCTGCCTCTCTGTGGTCGAACGAAGAATCGCTGTGAAGTGATGTCTTGGCTGTTGTTTCCACAGCCTATCGGAACACATTCTCTTTGTATCGGAAAAGTTGGGCACGCATGCGCAAAAGGCTGAGTTCCTGTTTTCTGGCTAAAAGCTCGCTGAGCTGTGATCTCACAGCACCCGGCGTGGAGCGCACCAGTAGTTAGTTGCCTGGTTGTGAGGGGAGTTGAATAATTTCCTATTCTTTGGCTGACGTCTTTTTCAATGCACTGTATTTGATTGTAGATAATATTTTTAAACTAATTTATTTTTCCAACAGGCAGTGTGCTGCAGCACTTCAGCACATAAGGTACGGCCGCCCCTGACTGGGAGGGAAGTGATAACGGCTTTGTTTAAAGTACAGTCTTGACATTTACCTGGTGTGAGAATTACATACCACAGGAAACCACCTTGAGGGCTGACGATTGCGAGGTTCTAATCTACGATCTTCCTAATGCAAGCTTACAGTTATCCGTGCTGTACCACGCAGCCAGCTCGCTCGGTCAAGGAAGTATTGTTCACTATTAAGTATTCCTATGTTGGAAGCGAGGGGTGTGAATGGAGAGGTGTGTATTTAAATGAGCACAATCATCTGGTCTCCAAGTCAGAGGAATTAAACAGGCTTACGTAAAATCTTCAGCCCATCCGGGATCGAGCCTGGAACCCTCTGAATTGAAGGCGTCGACGCTGGCCAGACTCCTTGTATCTTACTGTATTTGAACATTATATCTACTTACAAGCCGAGTGGTTTAATTGTTCTACGATCAAGTTGAGAACCTAAATCGTGGGGATAACGAAGTTCAACAAGGACTATTTTGATAAGTTTTCCCCCCATAAACTTTGTAATTCCTCGGCGAATAGCCTAATCTTAGGCCTGATTAATACGCACTGTCATAGATCCCACATCAAGGTAGGTTATCAGATAATTCCAGCACACATCAATACACTCAACAGATGGTCTGTGATATCTCAACCCTAAAAGGAAACGGCAACACCGACAATTTAAACGATATGTTGCCTTTTTGTTCCTGTTGGTTACGAATGCACCGTTACAACTAACTACACAGAAGCCTATATCCTTTCTAAGCCATTACAGGGAAATTGTATTGACTAATATATGTGTAGAGCCGGCCCGCGGTGTAGGAGTAGCATGCTTGCCTCTTACCCGGAGGCCCCGGGTTCGATTCCCGGTCAGGTCAGATTTTTTCCCGTTCTGAGGGCTGCTGGTTCGAGTTCCACTCAGTCCATGTGATTAAAATCGAGGAACTATCTGCCAGTGAGATAGCGACCCCGGTCTAGAAAGCCAGGAAGAACGGCCGAGAGGATTTGTCGTGCTGACCACACGGCACTTCGTAATATGTAGGTCTTCGTGCTGAACAGCGGTCGCTTCGTAAGCCAAGGCCCTTCGGGGCTGTTGCGCCATGGGGTTAAAAAGCTATATATGTAAGAAATACTAGACCCCAATTTCGTGGGTACTCATCTAACGACTATTTCATTGAGCATAATTAAAATGGTTATTATTTGAGAAACCACACACGTCAATTTTCGGACAAAATAGGTTTAATGTATATACTGTGTATTCAAAATTATATGTATTCCCATCTTTCAGAGATAACGCATACATGTCCGCCTCATTACAAAGGTTTTACTGGGACCTTGAACATTTTATCCTGACCTACTGTCAATAGGCAGGACATACCTGAGGAACCTGAATAACAGGTATGACAAGACATTCTCTTGGCGTCATTGTTGACAAGGAGGAAGTCCCTAAATAACTGCAATAAGTGATATTATTAAGACTGGCAATATTGGAAAATGCTCTGAATTTTGACTTTAATGCTGTTGTATGAAGAGAATTTAAAGAAGAAACTTAATTACATAATTAAAGTGTGCTTAAATGTTGGTAAGCATTAAATAACCTCATTTTGTTATGTCTTTTGCTATCAAGAGTTTACTTATTTTATATATCACACATGTCCAGTAACCTTCAGGCCCCATATCACTCCTTTTTTAACTTTTTCAAAAATGATCGCAATTATTACAAAAGATCTGATAAATAATTTATATAAGAACCAGACACAAATTCCAAATATTAGAAGCTGTAGGGAGTGTTTTTCCACTTTTCCAAAACTAGTCGTAGTGGGCATATGTGCTTTCTCAAATAATCGATTCAGTTGACTAACTTGTTGATAAAGTGTCTCAAAATATGTACATATTTCTTCTTTTCCGTCCCTTTCCTCAATTATCTGGCATCGACACTAATTTGGGTTGAGCCCAGTTTTTATGACCGGATACCTTTGCGTGACGCCAACCCTGTGGAGGGTTTTATTCACTCTGCTTGTTCCTGTGGTTGTTGGTAGTGGGATGTGTTGTATTGCAAATTGATATGTGTATTAATATGAACACAAACACCTAATCCCCGAGTTAGACGAGTTAACCCAACACGGCTGAAATTCCGGCGTGGGAACGAACTCGGGGTCCTCTAAACCGAAATCCACTACGTTGATCATTCAGCCAAATATCCGGACTATGTAATGCATGTAAATAAAATGTAAATAAATGTAAATAAAAAACAATGGCAACCCCGCTATGTTTTCTACCTGGCTTCATTGGCGAAAGAAACACCAATTACAGTGCTCCGGTTACGATCCTCATGACTACCACTTTCTGCTACTCTTGTGAAAAGCATCGTACACCAGCTCGTCAGTCTCTGGCGGTGTCTGGGAGTACCTGTTCTACGGAACGGATAATGGCTTCTCTTGTCTCGTTATGCTTCCTGCAAAGGGGTTATATCCTTTTTTTGCGAAGACATAATCGCACGGACTCATATCGGGTGAATACGGCGGATCTCTCAGAATCTCCGATGTCAGTCACGCAGGATATCCATCACGGCGTTAGTAGTGTGACACCTCGCACTGCCACGAAGAATGATGGCAGTATCTCTGAAACTTCTACAGTTAGAACTTGTAAATTGTCAATTTTTTTGTTCCTGTATCTCTGGAACTTTTACAGTAAACTGTCAAATTTATGTCTCTCTGTCTCCTGAAACTTCTGCAGTTAGACTTGTAACTTGTCAGATCTGAGTCCCTGTGTCACTGAAACTTCTGCAGTTAGTTTTTTAAAAAAAACTGCTTTACGTCGCACCGACACAGATAGGTCTCATGGCGACGAGAGCTTTTAAACTGTCAAATTTATGTCTCTGTACCTAGGACACTTCTGCGTAGGCTTTCATAGAACTTTCAAATTTGCAGAGCTATTGTTGAAGTTCACTATACCAGAAATAAGTGACTCTTATGGTTCTAATAAGATTTATGATTTCCTTTTACTCAGCGCCACTTTTGATGGGGATTTAGCATTTACGGCGAGATGCCCTTCCTAACGACATCATTACGGGGAGGGATGCATTAACTAAAGCGTGTTTCCGTGGTGGTTGGTAGTGTAGTGTAGTGTAGTGTGCTGTGTGCAGACGAGGAGATGAGTGTTAAGACGATTAACAACACCCAGTCTCCGAGCTAGAGAAAAATAACTATTCGCAGTTAAAATACCCGCCCGGCCGGCAGTCGAACCCAGTGCCGTTTGAACTGAAGGCCGCTACACCCTAACTATTTGGCCGAGTAGTCAAATATCTAAGGCAGGCAATGGGAAAAAATTACTACAAATCTGGCTCGGTGGCTTTTCGCAATCCTCCTAAGAAAGTGATCAAAATGTAAATGATATCAGTTCGTTATTTTGCCCAATAGAGGTACTATTGGTGCATATTATTTGGAAGCTGATATAGGCCTGTATAAAAATTTGATTACCGATCGGAATTGATACTTCCCCATGAGGTATAATTTTATCTTCAGCACATTTGATGAACTCCGAAATTTTACGTTACTTTGTAGCACGAACACATGAAGATGTCGAAGTTTTCAATTTTTAGGGCTCCGCTTAAGTAATATAATTGGCTCTAGTGAGATACTGACAACTCTGTTCGTAGCTCACTAAAAATGGGATACTGAAATCAATTGGTCACCCCAGATTATGTAACTTCACGATGAACACTCTGCTTATGCCCTTTCTCTGAACTCCTGTTATTCTCAAAACATGGGGTCACGAGATATCTCTAGCTCTTTATGGCATGTTTGGACACAAGATGTAATCAGTGATCGCCGCGTCCCGCCGGCTTCTTCAGTTGCAAAGCCGTGTCATGCGGAAAGGGACGGCTGCTTCGTTCCATGGTCACCAGCAAGGCAGAAAAAACAGTTGTGTAACATACTGTAGGAAACACAGCTTAGTGAGCAGCTGGGAGACTTACAATACTAAGGAACGCGATTTCTCTACCTGCAATGTAAGATAGGCTACACTGTATAGAAGGTTGCAAAACTACCTGTACAAACTGATACAGGAGGTAGAGAATACTAAAACATAATTATTTCGGAGAGGAATGTATGTCCAGTGATACCAACTTCTGACACTACATGATTTTTACAAAGCTGTTTTTTTGCGGGTTGGGGGAGGAGGAGGAGTAGTGGGGGGGGGAGGCTTTTTTACGTGCACTTACTGTTGATTAGAGTGGTATCGCCTGATTTCACATGCTTCGATTCTTTTCTTTGGGGACATTTCAGACAATTTCTGTACAAGACACGTGTTAAATCTGAAGAAGTCCTTGTCGCACGAATTGCTGTAGTCAGTGGACTCGTCGTGACACGCCGAGAGATTTAGTACTTGTATGAAGATAAGTGATTCAACGTTGTAATGCACGCATTGATACCAATGGCCGAACCTTCGAGCATCTTCTGCAATTAATAAATAAATGAGGAAATAAATAAATTACGTAGCTCCTATTTCTTACGTCTCTCCTCCACCAACTTCGTAAATATCCACTAATGACAATAGTTGATTTAAGTGGACATATATTCCTGTGTGAAATAAGTTCATCTTTGTTCTCTAGTTTCTGTTTAAATGTGTACACATAATTTCACAACACCCTGTACAGGTATTGGCCACAACCAGGACTGGAAACGGAAACAATTAGCACAACAAAGAAATTAATTGCGCTCTCTCTCTCTCTCTCGCTCTCTCTCTCTCTCTCTCTCTCTCTCTCTCTCTCTAGCTACGTATCACGCAGGGTATATTGCTACAAAGTTAAACAACTGCAGATGATGGGAAAAGTGCTGTAATATAATAAAAAATATTGTTGGTTTCACGCCCCACTTGCTACTTTTATGCTTTTTTGAACACGTTAAGGTTCCTGTCTCACATCAGTTCTTTTACGTATCAGTAAATCTGCTGACACATTCAGATACCACCGGACTGTGCCGGGATCGAACTCACCTGCTTGGTCTCGGAAGGCCACTGTTCTACGGTATGAGTTACTCAGTTCGATGCTACCACATTAAATTATGATTTTTCGGACTTCGTAATTTCAAGTTGAAACTTCCTCAGGACTCGAACCAGAATGCCCTGCTCACCGGACGCGTATGTTATACTCATTGCACTTGCAGTTTGTACAGGTAGTTTTGCAGACTTTGCCTGTCAAAGACTGGACTACTGTGATTCTACTTTTGCCGGGACTTTTTAAAGATGTTCCATTTCGTATGATGAAGCGAATATGGTTCCAGCGTAATGTCACATCTGCTTATTTCAGTCATGATGTACAAACATTTTTGAACGAGCTGTGCGTTGGATTAGTCGTGAGTGGCTGCTTTATTGGCTGACATACGTCATCCGATTTCTACTTGAGGGTGCACTTATTTATTTATTTATTTATTTATTTATTTATTTATTTATTTATTTATTTATTTATTTATTTATTTATTTATTTTTAAGAATAAGAATAATAAGGGACGTTTATAACTGCGCGTCAGTGTCGCTGAATTGTCACCAAGGCGGCTATGGTTCGAATCTCTGCTAATGCATGTTGAATTTTTTAAATGAAAAGTTTTTATTTTATTTTATTATTTTTTCAGAAGGAAGCCATCTTTTTTCAGTGTCGACTCTATTAATACAACTTCAAAGGCTGATGCCTGTCAAAACACTAAGTACAACACATATAACACAGGGCCTACCTGTATATTAGTGTGTGTTTTACAGGTATGTTATGTGTGTTATAATTCATGTTTCTACATACTAAAAGCTTTAAAGTTGTATTAAATAAAACGTCACATGTCTGTGGTTCGGGTTCCTCGTAAAACTAGAGATCTTGTAAAATGGTCACCCACGTAAAACTACAAGCCCACTTACTTTGTAGTTAGAATATAATAGCTTTAAAAGAGTGTGCGGGGGTGGGGTTGAGATAGGCCTATCTAGAGACAATGAGTGGACTAAAGGCGATCAAAAACGCTACTCGTTCACAAAAAAATAGAATCGTCTTCTTTTTTGTCGCTTTCCTACATGCTGAGGAATTCTCGGGTGCAAAGTGAGTAACGCATGTGCATTTGGTCCAGTTATACAGCCGGGTCCCCTTTCTGACGACAACCCTTTGTGGAGGGATGTATCTACTATTGCGTGTTTCTGTGATGATTGGTAGTGATGATAATGATGAAAATTGTTGTATAGAGGGGGCTAACATCTAGGTCATCTGCCCCATGGTAGTGCATTGTGGGGATATAAATAAGGATGAATTGAGACAGATACAAACACCCATTTCTGGAGTCAGAGGAATTAACTACACAAGGTTAAAAAGCCCACCCAGACCGGGATTCGAATCTGAGGATCTCTGAACGTAAGGCTACAATGCTGACCATTTCAGACAAGAAACCGGGCATTAGGAAAGCATGTTATTCTGTTATCAACACACTGCTTTTTTTAGGTATTGCACCCGCTCACTTCCTGAGTCCCAGACTAGCATTTATCTCAGGGGTGATCAGTTCGAAAACGATAAAAAAATTTATATAAAGAAAATCAATTATATATCGGCGCATCAAATGAACACAGGGATGAACGGGGCATGCAAATTAAGGTTACGGGGGACGACTCATTCATGGATACAAATTTTTGACTCCACAATAAGACTGGGAAGTGACAACTTAAATTCCATGGGCATACTGGACTAACTACAATGAAAAGATATGGAAACTGTTTCCTATTGAAATTGCAATGAGGAGCAATTTATTCACTTATTTAGCAAAATACACGTGATGACAATTATACATTGGGACACTTTCATCCTGAAAAATAAATGACATACTACTTGGATTTTACCTCACTACTCTGGTAGTGTAAAACATCTGGTGAATTCGCCCCAATTGGTTACTGGGGATCGAATTCACATCCGTATGATTGGACGTTTCACCGCTGGAGATCTTCTTTCGGAGACGAAGGCATGACAGTAACTTTTTACTGTCACCTCCTCGTTCCGTTTGGACATGAGACACTTCCGGTATGTACATTCTGGTGAGCCGGACACCCACCGTGGAAATGTTATCGCCTCGAAAAACGGAAATTTATAGTACGGACAAACTCTAGCCTATTATTTCCAGATTCACAAACACGCCAGGTAGTGTTCATTAACTCAAAGCCTATTTTTATATTTACACTTGTCAATACGACAAGACGTACGGAAAGGTTCATTACTATGCTCTGACCATGAAGACATGTGCCGTCCGTGGGTTATTTACATATCTACCGCTAACAATCTCCCCGTGAAAACCCAACATCTGGTTCTGAGCAGTTCGACACAGGACGACTGTCCCTATCATATCCTCCTATGATTATTAAATAATATCATTACCATTCTTTATCTGATCATTATCATATTCTTTGATTGCCATCAATTAATTTATTATTATCATATTTCAATTATAATCCTATTTTGATTATCATCATTTGTCATCCGGGATGATTATATGCCAACCCTTGCCGACGTTTCAAACGAAGGGTCGTTCTTCCTCCTAATTTATCCGCACAATATAATGATCAGCTTCCTCATAAAATAATTTTATTATTATTATTATTATTATTATTATTATTATATTCGTATCAATGAATCATCGCCCATTAAATATCTTAATTTCCTTTCATCATAATTATTATTCTCAAATTACTATTGCAAGTTCTTTATCTTCTGCTTCTTCAACTTTTCATTATTATTATTATTATTATTAATAGTGGAAATCGTGATTATCGTAACCCGTAATCATCCTCGCTATAATACTTCAACTTCTCGCTCTTATTATTTTCATAAAAAATATAAAAAAAATTAGCTTCATTGGTTATTCTTCTCCTTCTTCAAATATTTTATTTATTATTATTATTATTAGTTAAAAATCTCAAATTTTTCATTTCTACTCCCAACATCATTATAATGTCCAAAATATATTAAAAAAAGTAAATTCTTCTAAAAAAGTAGTTTTTTTAATTTATTATTTTAAAAAAAATTAATTTCGCCTGTTACACGGTAGTCCACTCTTAATATGTTTAACGCATAACCCCTTTTACAATTCCGATTTATCTTGGCACTAAGCACTTGATTTAAGACAAGATTCACTTGGAGTATGATTATTGTTGTTATTATTATTATTAAAAATGGAAAGATGATATTTTAATTTCCACTCTTTAGAATTTAGTCACATATGTTAAATCCCGTTATGAACCACTAAGATCTGCTTTATATTGGTCGGTACAACACGGTATTCGGGACCGTACCTTCAATTTCGTACTGCCGTTAATTTTATACGGGGACACATGTCCTCCCAAGACACATCTCACAACCTGTGGCACATCGCGGCTGGGCAAATACCTCCAATGCCGGCGATTGCTAAACTATTCCTTCCAATTTGAAGTCCATTTCCTTTCATCGGAACTCTTCAAACATTTAATTCATAAATTACTCCTCGGTGCGTGGATTCTACCACTAATAACACCGGCATATGCATTTTATATCATCTTAGGCCTTGAGATTCATCTATTTCTTCATTATAAACAATACGGCTCAATGTATTTCACGCCGGATATTCGTCCCTCATGACTTCCAACTCTAAATATGGGCTCAAATCATTCTGGGCTTTTAACATATCGTGACCATTCTAATTCACGTGCCTATATCGCTTTTAAACAAATTTTAATGGTTAAATTACTGTCCAAAACGTGAAATCAAAAATTTACGTAAAATCAAACTGATTACGCGAATGAAAGTCTTTAACGCTACATGTCATCTCCACATTGATTATTATTTGCACTAGCTAACTCACGAAGCACTGTCATTATTATTATTATTATTATTATACTTTAACTTGCAAACGCACAAATATTATTATTATTATTAATTTACTTTCCTTTGCCAACTCACAAACATTATTATTAGTATTTTAATGACCTTCCGTACGCAACACAAATTTTACATACTCTGGCTCTTTCATAATCTGGCTGTCAGGTAGAAAATATTCCTAATTAAAATACAAATGATCACCGCAGTGAATGAAATTCAAATAAATGGGTTAGCACAAAAAAAAAAAGAATTTAACACTTGAAATGAACTTAAGTCAAAGTATTACGAACAGCATGCATTAATTGAAAGAAATATATCCCATATTTACATTATATACAACAAACAAATACTCAAATTAATTAATCTAACCCATTATTACGTTAATATAAATTAGTTCGTCCGTCTAACAAAAAAATAAAATCATGGACTCGGGAGGCGGACCATGTTAAGTAACCATAATTAATTTACACTGAACCCCGTTTAGTCGCGATAACATCCCCCAAATATCAAAATTGTGTACTCATTCCTATGTAGAATTCCATTGTCTCGGTGCGGATGAGATAGGCCTTACGGGCCCATGGTGATCTACTCGTCCATCATGTCGCACAATACAAATTTAACACAATAAAACACTTCTGGGTGACTACCCATGATTAATACCTTAGTACACTATTTTACACAAGAATACTAATAACAAAAAAAAACACTTATAGGTGCTCCTAGACCCCTGACACTCGCACAATATACTCTTCATATACGCCTGAAACACACGTCGTGACACATTACGACGAAATGTCGTTCATTTGAACCGGCGCGTATCGCGTCTTCAACCGGCACTTCCTGGTTTATTTCTAAGCCGTCTTGATAATCGCCTAGCTCCTATAATTCCCTGCTCGTATAGTTATTCACCGTCTATCTTGAGGTGTTTACTTCAGGCTCCGCACACTGCCTTCCAAAGGTACTATCGGCGTTCCGTTAATTATTTATTATTCAATCACATGACATTTATTAAATTCAACATACAGTTGTACTGATTATTTACACTCGGTACTATGGATAATTTCACTGTTCGTATTCATTCTCCTAATAACTCACGCACTTTCAGCTTTAACTGACTTCGAATGCGTCCCGAGGTACTGACTTACAGAGTCAACGTGTCAGAGTCTCAACTACTTCATCCGACCGGTCACAACTGGTGACTTCAAACGACTGGGTGATGTGAGGTTCCACTACTGGACTTTTATGGACGATATGGTTTCCCGCCGGGGTCATCCGCGGTCACCTCCTGGGGAGGGGGTTGGTTATCCTAAATCGGCATATGCAGGTGGATTTGGATCTCTTGCTTTATCCTACTTAATACACTGGCGACACGCATTCATGGGTCGTATTCTGAACTCCTATCGTTCGGTGATCACGGAAATATCACTTAATTCCTGTCCTCCACCTTTCGCGCGCTAACTCGGCGTCCCTGATGGCGTGCTCATCTCGACCAATGGCGAGATAGCGTGGGTCATTTCCACGAATTCATTACTTGAATTTATCACGATTACAATTAATCAACATGGGAACGATATCACAAAAATCCCCTCTATTCAATTATGTGGTTGGAATAATTTAATTATTGTTATCGGAGAAGCTAACTGGAGTTCACTCTGAGTTTTTCTTATGTTGGTTTATCTGCGGGCCTATGATAAATTTTCTCATTGGTCAACACCGCTTCGGTTAGTTTGAAATCTCTTCCTTGTAACGTGACAACACCAAACGCCTCGGGGCGTGGAAAAACTGGTACGTCATATTCCCGGTATTGGTGATACATCTGCTCGCCCTTGGTCCGAAATATATACTCTTTCACTTCCTCGTAGTCATTATTCTGTTGTTGTGAGCTCTAGCTTTAATCCTCTTATCTTCTGGCCAAGAAACGTTCTCCCCATAATGACAAGCTTAAATGTGGCGACGGCTTGTCGCGATCACGCCGGGCTATGTTGAAATTCTCCCGTCCACACAAAACTGACACTGTATTCAATTTAATATTCCTATATATCTGTATTTATCTTCAAAAAAACCAAACCATGAAACTAGGGCCTATCTCATCAGGGTACAGTATGTACTAGTTTTTTTTTGCTATTTGTTTTCCGTCGCACCGACACAGTTAGGTCTTATGGCGACGATGGGATAGGTAAGGCCTAGGAATGGGAAGGAAGCGACCGTGGCCTTAATTAAGGTACAGCCCCAGCATTTGCCTGGTGTGAAAATGGGAAACCACGGAAAACCATCTTCAGGGTTGCCGACAGTGGGGTTGGAACCCACTATCTCCCGGATGCAAGCTCACAGCTGCGCGCCCTTAACCGCACGGCCAACTCGCCCGGTTTTACATAAATTCGTATCTTATGTTCGAGTGATTCGTACAAAATAAAGCTCAAGTTTTCAGTTCATGGACATGCTAATAATTATTAGTGTGTGGTCCACCGGTCCCATAAAATTGTTTTATGAAACCCGCAATTTATATACAACCTGGAGATATCGGTCCCTATTCCTATACAGATCAGTACAGCCATATGTTTGGGTTTAAGCTCAATAGCCAGAGGGATTCTTTAGCGCCAATGGCGATCCAGTTATAGAAACTGTAATGAATTCATGAAACGATCACAGCAGCGATGAAATGAAATGTCGTACGGCTTTTAGTGCCGGGATATCCTAGGACGGGTTCGGCTCGCCAGGTGCAGGTCTTTCTATTTGACTCCTGTAGGCGATCTGCGCGTCGTGATGAGGATGAAATGATGATGAAGACAACACATACACCCAGCCCCCGTGCCATTGGAATTAACCAACTAAGGTTAAAATCCCCGACCCGGCCGGGAATCGAACCCGGGACCCTCTGAAACGAAGGCCAGTACGCTGACCGTTCAGCCAACGAGTCGGACACAGCAGCGATTAACACTTACGTTGGAAGAGGAAGCGTATGAACAGATACCTTATAGACGACGAACTTCTTATCGACTGCTAAGTCTCGTCCTTGCTAAGGCGGCAAAAGCACGCGCCCCCATGGTTAGGAAACCAAGCTCTGATAAGGCTGATTCAATTCCCAAAGAGTACGTCTTTACTATCTAGTACTGTATGGGCACACATCTACTCGGGAAATCTGTATTCGTCCGTGAAAATGTCTCTTTGTAGTTCGATGATTCATCCGAAAAGAGGATTAGTGATTTAAAAAAAAGGCTGCATCACTACCCATTTTGTTCAATATCCTTTGACGAAATATCCCTCCGGCATCGAAGCCTGATCGTAAAGCTTCTAATGTAATTGGAGATAGCACGCATGCAATGTATTGTTACGTAACACTCGCATAACAGATGACAGACTGATGTTGATCCATTGCACGAGTGCCTCTCTTTACCAAAAATTATTGGGATATTCCGGACAGTGTCTAAAAGAACCTCTTTGTTATGACCCAACGTTAGGCGAATTCTCTACTACGAGTTTTCCTTCCAAGAGCCCCACTTGAACACAAACGTCATTCAAGGCTCCGGAACGTATTCACTGTCTATTTTCTTCTCAGGAATAATGAATTTTGTCGTGTGTCTCCACAGATTTCATAGAATTCATCGCACGTGTAGATTGGCAAAACATTTCTTTTCGCTCCCACTATATGAGTGAATGAATACGAGCTGTGTTGTGAACTTTGTTAATACCTGCGAAGTTCACGCAGTATATATGTTTAACGTAACACTTTATTGTCTCCAAAGAGAAACTCTGCCGTACATAGGTACACTGAAGCTGTGAATACCTTCATAAATATCTACATAGAACTAGATTCGAGCCGTGGACACATGGTTACGTCCCCAGAACTTTACCTGTACTTTACCGATTCATCCACAATGACGACATAATGTTCGCAGGAAGCGGGCTGCTTGTGGATGTCCCTTCACCTCGACTTTTAATTTCAGTACCATTTCCCTGATTCATGTTTTACAGTGTTCACTTACGTTCTGTCACAACATATCACTTTACGCAACCTTTTAGCTTGATCATAGTAGCGGTATTATAACAACACGCGATAAACCGTATGTTTGTGGAATGGGCGTTTCATTTTGGCACGAAGATTGTTTTTTTTTTTTTTTGTTTTTTTTTTTTTTGCCCGTGCAAGTTTGGCTCGGTTTACGTTGCTGACATGTTAAGTAGGTAGTAAACACAGCAATATCGACCTTAAGGACTAGCAGTGTTAGATGGGTTGCGTATCTTAATGAATTTTAAGGTGCTGGTGGACCACACTATGTACCCTGATGAGCAAATGAATTACAGATAGCTGTCGTTCTGGCGAAATAGCGTTGGTCCCGGCCCAGAAAATGTAATAGTACGATGTGGCACGTAACTTGTGCTGACTATGTAACAGTCTAGCACAGGATGAGTAAGACACGGGATCTCAGCCAGACTGTCAGTACTAAATGTACGGGCCATTTCATCTCCGAGGCTTTCTACGGGTCACCGTGTCACGCGAGTACCATGAATACGTGGATTCATGCAGTACCACCATCGCCAAGGTTAACAGACGTGGTGTTCAACGTGTTGATGTCACGGATCACCGTCAACTAACCCGGATGGTATGAGTGGAACAAAACAGCGCCCACCTGATGCATGGATATAGTCCTCAGCAACGGCTGAGATCGCGAAAGAACTTTCTGAAGAGATCTTAGGTGCTTACTGTCTAACCAGAGAAGGCTGGAGCTGTGGACGAAGAGGACCCCTCACCTCCACGGATGGCTGCCAGCAGCTAAGCAGTTACCACCTGGACATAATAAAAGCTGGCTGGTGTGGAAGGAGTGGAAAGATCCAGGGATAACTTGAAGAAAGTGCCCAACATCTTGCACAGAAGATGATCTTCTACAAGCCATTCCGAGTGCATAGTACATTGCAAAATACTGGGCATGTTATGTTTTGTGTACTTCGAACTGACTTGTAGATTTAACTGTAAATTTGCATGTTTACGATTCAAGTATAATAATAATAATAATAATAATAATAATAATAATAATAATAATAATAATAATGGATAAGCGAGTCACAATACAGCAGATCACTCGCGAATTCAGTGCTGGGCAATAACGAAATGTGACCAACCATACCATTCAGAACTCTCTCCTCGTTTTGGGGTACAGAAGCCACTGTCCCACTAGTCCAATTCTGCTCATGGCACGTCACAAGGCACAAAGACTGACATGGGCAGGGGAGCATCGTCAATGGACTCTTGAAACAGTGAAAATAATCATCTGGACAGATGAGTCGAAGTGGTACAAGCCGATAGCTAGGGATGAGTACGTCTCCAAGCACATGAGGCAGTTGATTCCTCTTGCTATTAGGGCAGAGTTCAGAACAGTAGTGGTGGTATCCTCGTATGATGATTGTTCACTTAGGATGAAATGGGACTGCTGATTCATCTGCTAACGACCCTCGCCAGAGAACGATACAGGAACTTGCTGTCAGATCATATGAACGAATTTGTATTCACTGAACAATCCAGGGACGTGTAGATGCTTGCCTGGTCCACAGGATCATCCGACCTCAATCCTATTCAGAGCACCTGCGATGCTGTCGAGAGGGATGTGCGCACCATGGATCCTCCTCCGACCAACCTCTGTGCACAATGGAAAGCTGCGCAGCGGTCGTGGACCAGTATGACTCTCCAAAGCTTCTACTATCTTGTGGAGTCCATGCCAATCGCTGCAGTCATCAAGGCGACAGGGGGTGTTACATCTTACTAACCGGTATCTCTAATTCAGTTGCTCATCAGTGTACAATGTACAGTATAAAGCTTCTCTTTCTCTACTTCGTCTTAAAACAATAACCACCGGGTGAGTTGGCCGTGCGGTTAGGGGTGCGCAGATGTGAGCTTGCATCCGGGAGATAGTGGATTCGAATTCCACTGTCGACAGCCCTGAAGATGGTTTTCCGTGGTTTCCCATTTTCACTCCAGGCAAATGCTGGGGCTGTACCTTAATTAGGGCCACGGCCGCTTCCTTCCAACTCCTAGGCCTTTCGCATCCCATAGTCGCCATAAGACCTATCTGTGTCGGTGAGACGTAAAGCCACCAGCAAAAAGAAACCACAATAACTACCACCACTCTTTCGTTAAATCGTAGTTACTAGTGTAAATTGTAAGAGTAATTGTACATTTAGTTTTTTATCGACAGATGCCCATATTAATCGACTCTCGTCCAGCTCCATGGCTAAGTGGTTTACGTGCTGCCCTGTGGTCGAGAGTGTCCCGGGTTCGATTCTCGGCCGGGTGGGGGATTTTAACCATCATTGGTTAATTCCGACGGCTCGGAGCTGGGTATGTGTGCCGTCTTGATCATAGAATTAATCATAGATAGAGCCCCATCTTCATAGATGCCTATATGACGTCAACTTGCAAGACCTCCACCAGGCCTCTTCGGAGGCTACACCCCATTAATTACTAACTCTCAAGAAAGTAATTCAGTAGGTAATCATCAGTTTGGTTGAGAGTTATTTATACAGTAATATAATGTGCGTATTATGCCTGTTCCTTGCTAAATTTTATAATATACTATTTATGTAAATATAATCAAAATATGACGTTATACCCAAAGTTGTGAAATGTTCATAATTCTCTAGGTATTAAAACGGAGGTGAAACCAACAGTGATATGACAAACATAATGAGCCACAGTGACGTTAGTTCATTCTAACAGGCTGCAGCCGCAATGTATGAAACACACTCCACCAGATGGCCTGCAGATTACGATATAAAAACAAAGTTCCTTCTGACATACGATAGTCCCTTTAACATGCGTAGTTTGCGTTGCTTTCACAATGAGCACTCGCTTGTTACATTCTTGTATTTCTTTGCGGCAATTTTTTAGAGTTACTGCATTTGTGGGCTCGATATCAGTAATATAATTGTGGTTTAAAGAGGGTAAAAGGAAAAGGGGAACACCGAAAAAGGCACTGAGAAACAAGGTGTAAGAGTACGTCGAGAGAAAAGCCAAAAATGAAAGACTCCCAAGATAGGAAGGTTGAATTAACGTCACACTAACACATTGCAGATTTTCCGCAAGATAGGAAGGAGCGGCGGAGAAGAATCAAAGAAAAATGCCAATAAGAAAAGACGAACAGAAAGAAGAAAGTGGCAGTTTAGTGATATATTACATACTTTTAATTGATAATATTTTTCTTCAGTGATATTGCGCTGTATATGTATGTTCTATCTCAACGTCACGTTCCAACTTGGTGTCGGTGGAGTACCTAGGCTCAGTTCGGGATGACCTTGGGTATAAGTCTGAGCGCCCTTCCTGTCTCCATGCATTGGTCCTTTTGCTGTAAAAATTTCCACCTGAAGCCATCGAGATTTTAGATTCCGATACATTCGGATTGGGAGCCGAATGGCTAGACCATTAAGCCATTCCAGCACCACCCTTCCCACTAGCCGCGAAATTACATAGTTTAGTTATACATTATTTAATAATAATAATAATAATAATAATAATAATAATAATAATAATAATAATGCTATTTGCTTTACGTCCCACTAACTACTCTTTTACGGTTTTCGGAGACGCCGAGGTGCCGGAATTTAGTCCCTCAGGAGTTCTTTTACGTACCAGTAAATCTACCGACTCGAGGCTGACGTATTTGAGCACCTTCAAATACCACCGGAATGAGCCAGGATCGAACCTGCCAAGTTGGAGTCAGAAGGCAAGCGCCTCAACCGTCTGAGCCACCCAGCCCGGTACACATTATTTATTTCATTACTTATATGATGAAGGAATAATATATAATATCATTGCTCAACTTCAAAAACCATCACTCAGATGGAAAATCCAGATAGCACACTCGTTGGCTGTATTGTGGGTGTCTTCTATTGTATCTTTGAAACCTGCGAGGGGAGATTCCAAGGCCTTGTTAGAATGAGGCTCAACAATCCCTAGGTCAAAGGCCAAGGAAGAAAGAGACTTCAAGACCCTGAAATTTGTAACAATGCCTTCTCCGTAAACTGGCAGGGACTAACTGGGTCTCCATCCCCAAACGTTAAGAACAGCAGCACTGACCTTATGCTATTTAGCAGGAGAATATGTCTGTCCTGTGGTATAAATCAGCCCATGCAAAACAGGTTGATGTTGCCTTAAACGAGATTTGCAGGATTATTTAAGTTTGACACCAACTCCCATCAATGAAGTGAACTATCTGGCTGGGATTGCTTCATCTGATATCAGACGAGAAGTGGCTGCCAACAATGAAAGGTGAAAATCATCTAATATATCTGCTGAAAGTAGATTAAAATCGAGAAGGAGCTTCCTAACAATCACTCAACCGTTAAGAAACAATTGCAAAAGCACTAGTTGCTATGTGGAAGGAGAGAACTAGTAATTTGTCTGAATGGATGGAACCAAAGGAATCTCTGCCTCCCGGCCACACAGAGAACTGGCCAATCGGGAAGTCCCTGAACAGACTGCGAACTGTAGTTGCAAGAACAAGGGACAACTTATAAAAGTGGCAATTTCCGACCAAGACAGTTCTGTGTGATTGTGGGGAATTTCAAACAACACATCTCTTATGTTGTCCGTTGTGCCCATCCACATGTATAATGTGTGATTTGGCTCAAGCTAATTAAAGTGCTCTCGAAGTGGCTCAGTTTTTTTTTTTTGGAAGGGGGGGCTGTTTGAAGTCACTTGATGAACGCATGTCTGTGTACTTTTGTCCATTTCATGCTTTTTATATTTTCATGTTTTTATTTTTTACTTCTGACACGAGGAAATAAAGAATCAGATCTACCAAGTTAATATCGAGAGGACAAGCAGGGCAAAGTGCGATTATTGCATAATGTTAAGCGAAATTACTGTTAATTACAGTATATGGTTTTGAATGATGCTACATGGTTTACAGTTACATAACAAAAGCAAACACGCCTGTGATGCAACAGCCCATTAGGGCCTTTGCCTGTAAGATACCTGCTGCCCAGACTGATGGTCTGGCAGTTACTGGAGTTCCATGTGGTCAGCGTGGTGACATCCTCTGCCGTATTACTTGGTTTTCTCGGCCGGATCCACTACGTCTCATATTACACGCTTCCTCAGTTGAATTCACGAAGCTGAGTGAACCTCGTTCCAGCTCTTAATCCAGAATTAAAGTCCTTGGAATGGTCAGGAATCGGACTCGGAGCTCTGGAAAAGTCAGGAACGCAACCACTACATCCCGGGGCCGACACAGTGCTGATACATAGCTTCTCGTAATGTCACAGAATTTACCGAGCTCGGTAACTGCAGCCGCTCAAGTGGGGTCAGTATCCAGTATTTGGGAGACAATGGGTTCAAACCCTCCCTGAAAATGGGTTTCCGTGGTTTCCCACTTTCACACCAGGAAAATGCTGGGGATGTACCTTAAGGCCACGGCCACTACCCATCCACCCCTAGCCCTTTATTTCCCCAATCGTCGGTGCGACGAAATAAAAAAAACTTGTTAAAGTCGCTAAATGAGGCCAATATCCAGTATTCGGGAGATTGTGGGTTCGAACCCCACTGTCGGCAGCCCTGAAGATGGTTTTCCGTGGTTTCCCATTTTCACACCAGGCAAATGCTGGGGCTGTACCTTATATAAGGCACGGACGCTTCCTTCCCACTCCTAGCCCTTTCCTGTCCCATCGTCGCCATAAGACCTATCTGTGTCGGTGCGACGTAAAACAACTTGTAAAAAACATGTCGTTAGGTTTAGGTGATATTATTCATGTATATACATACTTCTAAGTGGCAATATATAATTTTTTAGTGATATACTCTGTGATTTTACATAGTTTAGAGTGGTGGTGCTCTAAATTTAATTTTCTCTCCTCCTTTTATAACTGTAACAGTCACGCTAGCACTACCATTATTATTCCTCTTCATAAGTGGTAGCAGAGCGTGGTTTCGATCCACGGATCTCTGGGTTATGAGCCCAGCACGCTTCCAAAAGTGCTCTTTTACCGTGACTTTGCTACAGACAGAGACAGTGACTGATTAGCTAAATTCAAAATACCTGACGTGTGACAACTGATCACATGAATTACGATGGATTCTTATGTTTGTATCCTGTAATGCATAATTTAAACATAGATTTTTCTACATTTCCAAACAGTTTTCATCAATTTAAAATAAGTGCGATTTGTTAGAAGCTGATGTTCTTTCAAGAAAGAAACATGTCGTTCTTTATTTAATAGTGTTTGTTTTTACATGCGTGTTATACCTTAGTGTTACCGGGCGAGTTGGCCGTACGATTACGGGCGCGCATCTGTGAGCTTGCATCCGAGAGATAGTGAGTTCGAGCCCCACGTCGGAATCCCTGAATATGGTTTTCCGTGGTTTCCTATTTTCACACCAGGCAAATGCTTGGATGTACCTTAAGGCCACGGCAGTCCGGCCCCGCGGTGCAGAAGGCAACGTGTCCGCCTGTCAACCGGTGGCCCCGGGTTCGATTCCCGGCCGTGTCAGGGATTTTTAATTATTAATATCTCTGGCCTGGGGACTGAGTATTTGTGTCTTCCTTAACGTCACATTCAACACTCTACACTTCCGCAATTCCACTTACACGCAGATATATGGTGCAAGTAGGGGCAAAAGGTCTCTATAGGTCGACGCCCCGAACAAATAGCATTTAAAGAAAAAAGGCCACAGCAACTTCCTTCTCACTCCTAGGCCTTTCCTATCCCATCGTCGCCATAAGGCCTGCCTGAGTCGGTGCGACGTAAAGTAAATTATATCTTTTTAAAAGTTGCATTAACTTAGTCGTCACTGAACAGTCCGGCTTCCTTCTTAACAAAATATTTTTTTAAGTGTTCTATGCATGATATTTTCATGACAACTGTTTAATTTTTAAAGTGATTTTTGCATGCGCGTAATTTAGGAGTAAGTGTGAAGGTATCCACCAAGACAGCTAAGTATGTGTTAGAGTAGAATATCAGAGCACCTCTTCTGCTATCGGATTATTGACCTGCAATCAATGACCGAGGTCGGTAGTATCTTATTACAGGAGGATAATTATCAGAAATAAATTGGCTTTTCACCGCAAACTAGACTATGGTAAAGATAATGAATTCAAATTGGAAGAGTCTCAAGGTTAGTAATCGTGGCTAGGGTAATAAGAATTGATGAAAGAATTGCCAGGAACTAGTCTGCTTGTGTCTTCGTACAGTTTTTAATGGCCGGGTATGCGACAGTAAAATAAGTCAAGCGAGCTCACTTTTACCAACAAAACAGTAGAAAGTGCGCTGTAATTATCTAAAATTGCTCGTACATGACATTTTTTAGACTGGTTGAGTTTCTCCAACGGCGAAAGGTCGCATAATCGAGTACACCTAAACTGGGCCTAGAAACTACTGCACGCATGTATTGTATCATTGAGGAAAAACTGTGATTGGAGGAGTTTCGTTGGACTTCGGTAATGTGACTCTGTATGCACAGTGTAGTCAGCGAGTGCTTCATTCTGGTTGGCTCAGCCGTTTAACTTTAATAGTACCGAAAATAACTTTTTATTAAGCACGAAGGATTAATAGGTATTATTACTTTGAAATGTGTGTCCGACTCGTTGGCTGAATGGCCGGGTGTGCGACAGTAAAATAAGTCTCAAGGGTCCCGGGTTCGATTCCCATCCGGATCGGGGATTAGAGCTAAGTTGAGTGAACACACATGATTTGAATGCACATTCGACAAGCTTTTGACCAGCTAGATGAGTTGGAGAGAGACCGCATCGTTGGACTTTAGAAAGGCAAGTTGCACGTTCAGATGTATTGCTCGCCACCTGAACCGTTCTGACTACACTGTTCGTCGGTGTTGGGCAAAGTGGGAACGTGAGGGGTACACACATACGTCGAGAAGGCTCGGGTCGACCCCGGCTGACCACCGTACCCTAGGTATCCCGTACGACAGGCTGCAAGCAATTTATATATGTCGCTGCGCACCATCAAGAAACATTTCACGGCAGCTGGGGATACGTCTGTGTGCACCAGTACCATAGCCAGGAGGTTGCAGAGCAGAATCTGTGCATTCTTAACGACGTTCACCTTTAAAACCGATCGCATTTAAACTTCTGCCACGAAAACACAGCATGGCAGCTTGCAGCCTGGCGACAAGTGGTGTTCAGCGATGAACTATGGTTTTGTCTGGCTACAGGCGATTGCCGAATTCGAGTCTGGATACATCCTGGCCAGCGCAGTGATCCGACACAGCTCCAACAAGAGGTGCCATGGTGTGGAGTGACATTTCCTATGATTTCCCCCTCCCGATCCCGCTGGTGGAGATTGAAAGGAACACTTACGGCGTGGCAAGACGTCCAGGAAGTTATGTGACTGGACTGTGTGTGCTTCTCTTCCTAGTACAGTTCAACAACTCAACAGGCCGGCCCCATACAGCATGCGCGTCTACGGGCTGTCTTCGTGATGTCAGCATGCGTCGTTGACCACAAAGATCTCTAGACCTCCCGCCCATCGGGAAGGTTTGGGAGAAGATTGGACGACAAATTCAGTCAGCGGCAGCTACGGTAGATTTGGAGAGTCAGTTCCGCCAGCTGTGGCTAGATCTTCCTCAAGAGAACATCCGACGCCTGTATTCCTCGAAGCTCGACCTTATCGCCACCTGTTTCCGTACTAGGTTGGTGGTCAAACACCGTACTAAAAGCATCCTGCAAGTGTTTCTTACCCTGCAGTAAATTCTTGGTGAAGCACAATATCATAATGCTTTCTGTAGCCTATATTGCCATGTCCTGTACGTGTACCCACGTTCGTGCCTCTGCGATGGTTCCTTCATGCTGAGCATTTTGTTCAAATGTGTGTAGGCCTACAGACAGACAGACAGACAGACAGACAGACAGACAGACAAACATGATTGTTTACAAGGTTTTTGAGACATGAACAGACAAAATTTAAATCTTATAGAGAATGAACAAATAGTTTCACATACAATACGTGTTTGAAGAAGAGTGTCGCTAAGTGGTTTTTTCTTTATCAGTTTGCTTTACTTCGCACCAAATACTGCATTTGGTCGCACCGACACAGATAAATCTTTTGGTGACAATTGGATAGGAAGGGGCTAGGACTGGGAAGGAATCGACCGTGACCTTAATTAAGTTACAACCCACAACATTTGCCTGGTGTGAAATAATAAACCACGGAATACCACCTTGAGGGCTGCCGACAGTGGAATTCGAACCCACTATCTCCCGAACGCAAGCTTATAGCTACGTGACCCAAACCACGCGGCCACTTGCTCGGTTGTCGTTAAGTCTTATTCTCTTACGACACATGATCTCCGCTTTACGAAAGTTGTTTTCTTTCCTCGTGATTAAATCAGTCTTTTGGAAAATTCCTAAGTTACTAACGTTGCTGTCAGATAGTTCGTCTATTAAATGTATATCATTCTGCCTTAACATAATGAAGTGTTTCCTCTTACACGTCATTACTACAAATGTGTTCGTAGAAAAGAAGCTGTCCGCCTCCGAGGTGTAGTGGTTAGTGTGATTAGTTGCCAACCCCGGAGGCCCGGGTTCCATTCCTGGCTATGCCACGAAATTTGAAAAAGTGGTACGAGGGCTGGAACGGGGTCCACTCAGCCTCCGGAGCTAAACTGAGTAGGGGGAGGGTGGGGTTTCCTTTCCCATCTTAGCAATCCTCGAAGTGGTTTCCCGTGGTTTCCCACTTCTCCTCCAGGAAAATGCCGGGATGGTACCTAACATAAGGCCACGGCATACACGGTATGTCGAATCTTCCTATCCCCCTCCAAGGCCCCTGATCAGCATAGCAGGCGAGGCTACCTGGGCGAGGTACTGGTCATCCTCCCCAATCGTATCCCCGACCCAAAGAATCACGTTCCAGGACACTGCCCTTGAGGCGGTAAGGTGGGATCACTAGCTAAGTCCGAGGGAAAAACCAACCCTGGAGGGTAAACTGATTAAGGAAGAAAGAAAAGAAAAGAAGCTACCCATACCATATTTTGGAATAGTAATAGAGAAAACAAGGCATACATGTTGTGTCGAAAAGGAAAAACCATAGGAAAATAAGAGTAGAAGTGGGTTTCAAACTAACATATTTTCTCAGTTGTTTTCCCGAAGATGTAGACAACATTTGTCAGCCTCCAAAATCAGTTCGAATTTTCGGTAGAGTCACGAATTTTAAGCAAGTAAATCGTTTGAGAAAACGGATCTCCTGGACAACGGCAGCAGCTTTGTTAAGGTTCTCGAAAGACGGAAGCGTGACAAATGTACATTAATAATAATAATAATAATAATAATAATAATAATAACAAACATCATTATAGACCATTATGCCTTTGTGTTCAGTCTGCAAGCATCTGTGAATTTAATAACGTCGCCACAATTCTCCATTTTAATTCTATACCTCTTATCTATAAATCGTTAGAAACTTAGTCTAACCATCGTCGTCGTCGTCGTCGTCTTGGTCTCCCTCTACTTCTCTTACCCTCCATAACAGAGTCCATTATTCTCCTAGGTAACCTATCCCTCTCCATTCGCCTCACATGGCCCCACCACCGAAGCCGGTTTATGCGTACAATTTCATCGTGTTCATTACGAACTTAGCCTTAATCTCCTCATTCCGAGTACCCTCCTGCATTGTTCCCACCTGTTTGTACCAGCAATCATTATCGCTACTTCCGTGTTTGTTACTTCTAACTTATGAATAAGATATGCTAAGTCCACCCAGTTTTCGCTCCCGTAAAGCAAAGTTGGTCTGAAAACAGACCGATGCAAAGATAGTTTCGTCCGGGAACTGACTTCCTTCTTACACAACACTGTTGATCGCAACTGTGAGCTCACTGCATTAGCTTCACTACGCCTTGATTCAATCTCACTCTCTATATTACCATCCTGAGAGAACACGCAAACTAAATATTTGAAATGATCTACCTGTTCCAGCTTTGCATCACCAATCTGACATTAAGTTCTATTGAATTTCTTACCTACTGACATCAATTTAGTCTTTGAAAGGCTAATTTTCATACCATACTCATTGCACCTATCTTCAAGTTCCAAGATATTAGACTGCAGGCTTTCGGCACAATCTGCCATTTAGACCAAGTCGTCAGCATAGGCCAGACTGCTTACTACATTTCCACCTAACTGAATCCCTCCCTGCCACTTTATATCTTTCAGCAGATGATCCATGTAAACTACGAATAACAAAGCCCTGTAAGTATCCTGAACCAAAACTCATTCTACCATCAATTCTCACTGCATCCCAGTTATCAACATATGCCCTTGATTGATTTTAATAATCTATCCTTAATCCCATAGTCCTCCAGTATGGCGAATATCTTTTCCCTCGGTACCCTGTCATATGCTTTCTCCAGATCTACGAAACATAAACACAACTGCCAATTTCTCTCGTAGCATTTTTCAATTACGTGGCCCATACTGGAAATCTGATCACAACAGCCCCTCTGTGGTCTGAAACCACACTGGTTTACATCCAACTTCCTCTCATGGTTCATGGTGTGGGTTACTGTAGTTACGTCCTAGATCGTGAACCATGGGCAACGGCTGAGTGGCCTAGTTAGTGATCCTGAGAGTCGGGATACCAGTTGCTATGGAATGGGAGTGGGCATCTCGGACATATTCTGGGTCGTGGCCCTCCATGTGCTCAGGCGGCTAGGACTATACAATTCACCGGTGGTCCATAACCCGTTAGAGGAGAGATCCTCACTTGGACTATGTGCAAGTAGGGTAGCATCCTGCTTCATGAATTTACAGAGCTCAGAATATTTTAAGCAAGCCTCAGACCTATGGGAATAACGGAGTCCCACTCCCACTTGACAGGCGAGGGACTCCTTGGAAACAACTTGGCGAACGAAATGGAATTCGATGGGGAGCTATCAATGTTAATGGGGCTTATGGAAGAAAGAAAGTAGAACTGGCTGACTCTGCAAAGACGAAGCATCTAGATGTGCTAGGAGTAAGTGATATTCGGGTAAGGGGAGATAACGAGCAAGAGATAGGAGATTATAAAGTGTACTGGACGGGTGTTAGAAAGGGCAGGGCAGAATCTGGGGTAGGGCTGTTTATCAGGAATACCATTGCACGCAACATAGTTTCTGTTAGGCACGTAAATGAGTGATTGATGTGGGTAGATTTGTCAGTTGGAGGAATTAGTACTAGAATTGTCTCCGTGTATTCTTCATGTAAGGGTGCAGATGAGTATGAAGTTGACAAGTTTTATGAAGCATTGAGAGACATCGTGGTCATATTCAACAGCAAGGATAGAATAGTGCTAATGGGCGATTTGAATGCGAGAGTTGGGAATAGAACTGAAGGATACGAAAGGGTGATTGGTAAATGTGTGGAAGATATGGAAGCTAATGGGAATGGGAAGCGTTTGCTGGACTTCTGTGCTAGTATGGGTTTAGCCGTTACGAATACATTCTTCAAGCATAAGGCTATTCAACGCTACACATGGGAGGCTAGGGGTACCAGATCCATAATAGACTATATCTTAATCGACTTCGAATTCAGGAAATCTATTAGGAATGTACGAGTTTTCCGGGTATTTTTCGATGATAGAGAACACTATCTGATCTGTAGCGAACTTAGTATATTTAGGCCTAGGGCAGATAAAGTGAAATCTGTCTGCAAACGAATAAGGGTAGAAAATCTCCAGGACGAAATTAGACAGAAGTACACTTGATATGATTAGTGAGAAGTTACGAACAGTAGACAGTAAGGAGGTTCAGGATATAGAAAGTGAATGGGTGGCATACAGGGATGCTGTAGTAGAAACAGCAAGGGAATGCCTAGCAACAACTGTGTGTAAAGATGGGGAAAAGGCGAACATCTTGGTGGAATGATGAAGTGAGAGCAGCTTGTAAACGTAAAAAGAAGGCTTATCAGAAATGGCTCCAAACAAGGGCCGAGGCAGACAGGGATTTGTACATAAATGAAAGAAACGGAGCGAAACAAATTGGTGTTGAATCCAAAAAGAAGTCGTGGGAAGAGTTTTGTAATAATTTGGAAAGGCTAGGTCAAGCAGCAGGGGAAACCTTTCTGGACAGTAATAATCTTAGGAAGGGATGGAAAAAGAAAATGAACAGTGTTTTGAGTAATTCAGGTGAACTCATAGATCCCAGAGAATCACTGAAGAGGTGGAGGGAATATTTTGAACATCTTCTCAATGTAAAAGGAAATCATCCTGGTGGTGTTGCGAACAGCCGAGCTCATGAGGAGGAGGAAAATAATGTTGGTGAAATTACGCTTGAGGAAGTAGAAAGGATGTTAAATAAACTCCATTGTCATACAGCAGCAGGAATAGATGAAATTAAACCTGAAATGGTGAAGTATAGTGGGAAGGCAGGGATGAAATGGCTTCATAGAGTAGTAAAATTACCGTGGAGTGTTGGTAAGGTACCTTCAGATTGGACAAAACCAGTAACTGCACCTATCTATAATAAAGGGAACAGGAAGGATTGCAAGAACTATCGAGTATCTCATTGATTAGTATACCAGGCAAAGTATTCACTGGCATCTTGGAAGGGAGGGTGCGATCAGTCGTTGAGAGGAAGTTGGATGAAAACCAGTGTGGTTTTAGACCACAGAGAGGCTGTCAGGATCAGATTTTCAGTATGCGCCAGATAATTGAAAAATGCTACGAGAGGAATAGGCAGTTGTATTTATGTTTCGTAGATCTAGAGAAAGCATATAACAGGGTACTGAGGGAAAAGATGTTCGCTATACTGGGGGACTATGGAATTAAAGGTGGATTATTAAAATCAATCAAAGGCATTTATGTCGACAATTGAGCTTCGGTGAGAATTGATGGTAGAATGAGTTCTTGGTTCAGGGTAGTTACAGGGGTTAGACAAGGCTGTAATCTTTCACCTTTGCTGTTCGTAGTTTACATGGATCATCTGCTGAAAGGTATAAAGTGGCAGGGAGGGATTCAGTTAGGTGGAAATGTAGTAAGCAGTTTGGCCTATGCTGACGACTTGGTCTTAATGGCAGATTGTGCCGAAAGCCTGCAGTCTAATATCTTGGAACTTGAAAACAGGTGCAATGAGTATGGTATGAAAATTAGCCTCTCGAAGACTAAATTGATGTCAGTAGGTAAGAAATTAAACAGAATTGAATGTCAGATTGGGGATACAAAGCTAGAACAGGTAGATAATTTCAAGTATTTAGGTTGTGTGTTCTCCCAGGATGGTAATATGGTAAGTGAGATTGAATCAAGGTGTCGTAAAGCTAATGCAGTGAGCTCGCAGTTGCGATCAACAGTAATCTGTAAGAAGGAAGTCAGGTCCCAGACGAAACTATCTTTACATCGGTCTGTTTTCAGACCAACTTTGCTTTACGGGAGCGAAAGCTGGGTGGCCTCAGGATATCTTATTCATAAGTTCGAAGTAACAGACATGAAAGTAGCAAGAATGATTGCTGGTACAAACAGGTGGGAACACTGGCAGGAGGGTTCTCGGAATGAGGAGATAAAGGCTAACTTAGGAATGAACTCGATGGATGAAGTTGTACGCATAAACCGGCTTCGGTGGTGGGGTCATGTGAGGCGAATGGAGGAGGATAGGTTACCTAGGAGAATAATGGACTCTGCTATGGAGGGTAAGAGAAGTAGAGGTAGACCAATGCGACGATGGTTAGACTCAGTTTCTAACGATTTAAATATGAGGTATAGAACTAAATGAGGCCACAACAATAGTTACAAATCGAGGATTGTGGCGACGGTTAGTAAATTCACAGAGGCTTGCAGACTGAACGCTGAAAGGCTTAACAGTCTATAACGATTATGTATATATGTATGTATCCTCTCACCCACTGATCGCACCCTACCTTCCAATGCCGGGCTGACTGGCTCAGACGGTTGAGGCGCTGGCCTTCTGACCCCAACATGGCAGGTTCGATCCTGGCTCAGTCCGGTGGTATTTGAAGGTGCTCAGATACGACAGCCTCATGTTGGTAGATTTACTGGCACGTAAAAGAACTCCTGCGGGACAAAATTCCGGCACCTCGGCGTCTCCGAAAACCAAAAAAGTAGTTAGTGTGACGTAAAGCAAACAACATTAAATTATTATTCCTCCCTTCCAAGATGCCAGTAAATACTTTGCCTGGTATACTAATCAGTGGGTTACCTCGATACTTGTTGCAATCCTTCCTGTTCCCTTGCTTATAGATAGGTGCTTTTACTGCGTAAGTCCAACCTGAAGGTACCTTACCAACACTCCTTGCTAATCTTACTACTCTATGAAGCCATTTCATTCCTGCCTTCCCACTATACTTCACCATTTCAGGTCTAATTTCACCTATTCCTGCTGCTTTATGATAATGGAGTTTATTTACCAACCTTTCTACTTTCTCAAGCGTAATTTCTTTTTTTCCCTAGCGGCTTTACGTCGCACCGACACAGATAGGTCTTATGGCGACGATGGGATAGGAAAGGCATAGGAGTTGGAAGGAAGCGTCCATGGTCTTAATTAAGGCACAGTCCCAGCATTTGGCTGGTGTGAAAATGGGAAACCACGGAAAACCATCTTCAGGACTGGCGATAGTGGGATTCGAACCCACTATCTCCCAGTTGCAAGCTCACAGCCACGCGCCTCTAATCGCACGGCCAACTCGCCCGGTAAGCGTAATTTCACCATCATTTTTCTCCTCCCCATGTACTCGGTTGTTCACGAGACCACCAGGAAGATATCCTTTTACGTTGAGAAGATCAAAATATTCCCTCCACCTCTCCAGTGATCCCCTGGGATCTATTTTGAGTTCACCTAATTACCCAAAACACTGTTCGTTTCCTTTTTCCCTCCCTTTCTAAGAGACTTTATTACTGTCCAGAAAGGTTTCCTTGCTGCTTTACCTAGCATTTCCAGGTGATTACCAAAATCTTCCGTTGACTTCTTTTTGGATTCAACATATTTTTGTTTCGCTCTGTTTCATTCATCTACGTACAGTTCCCTGTCTGCCTCGGCCCTTGTTTGGAGCCATTTCTGATAAGCCTTTTTACGTTTACAAGCTGCTCTCATTTCATCATTCCATCAAGATGTTCGCTTTTTCCCATCCTAACACACAGTTGTTCTTAGTTATCCCCTTGCTGTTTTGTACTAAAGCATCTCTGTATGCCACCCACTCTCTTTTAATATTCTGAACCTGTTTACCGTGCACTGTTCGGAACTTCTCACTAATCATATCCATGTAATTCCGTTGAATTTCCTCGTTCTGGAGATTTTCTACCCTTATTCGTTTGCAGGCATATTTCACTTTCTCTGTCCTAGGCCTAGAGGTGCTTAGTTCAGTGCAGATGAAATTGTGATGTGTATCATGGAAAACGTCCTACAGTTCCTCACAGATTTCCTGAAATCGAAGTCGGTTAAGATATAACCTATTATGGATCTGGTACTCCTACCCTCCTATTTGTAGCGGTGAATAGCCTTTTGCTTGAAGAATGTATTCCTAACTGCTAAACCCATACTAGCGCAGAAGTCCAGCAAACGCTTCCCATTCCTAATAGCTTTCATATCTTCCCCACATTTACCGAACACCCTTTCGTATCCTTCAGTTCTATTACCAACTCTCGCATTGAAATCGCCCATTGACACTATCCTATCCTTGCTGTTTACCATGACTACGATGTCACTCAATGCTTCATAAAGCTTGTCAGCTTCATCCTCATCTACACCCTCACATGGTGAATATACTGAGACAGTTCTCGTCCTAATTCCTCCAACTGCCAAATCTACCTACATCATTCGCTCATTTACGTGCCTAACAGAAACTATGTTGCGTGCAATAGTATTCCTGATAAACAGCCCTACCCCAGGACTCTGCCCTTCCTTTTTTAACACCCGTTAAGAACACTTCATAATCTCCTATCTCTTAACCGTTCTCTCCCCTTACCCGAAAAGCATTTACTCCTAGCACATCCAGATGCATCTTCTTTGCTGACTTAGCCAATTCTACTTTCTTTCTTACATAAGCCCCATTAATATTGTTAGCTCCCCATCGAATTCAATTTCGTTTGCCATGTTGTTTCCAAGGAGTCCTTCGCCTGTCAAATGGGAATGGGACTCCGTTACTCCCATATTTTCGAGGCTTGCTTAAAACGTTTTGAGCTCGGTAAATTCACGAAGCAGGATGCTATCCTACTTACACATAGTCCAAGTGAGGATCTCTCCTCTAACTGAATAATAATAATAATAATAATAATAATAATAATAATAATAATAATACATCGTTTATGAATATTTAATTTTCACGACCGCATTGTAATCGAAACCGACTTTCAACCTATTAGGTCGTGTTACGTACATTTAGTACTTGTTGAAGAGATGTTAAGTACAGAACAAAAATGGCCAACCGGACACCAGTGGGATCCGAACCCACAACCTCCCGATTTCGCGTCGTTTGCTTTACCAATTGAACTATGGTGGCCTAGGCCATCTTTGTTCTGTTGGAAAGGATCTAAGAGGTTGTGGGTTCGGATCCCACTGGTGTCCGGCTGGCCATTTTTGTTCTGTACTTAACATCTCTTCAACACGTACTAAATGTACGTAACACGACCTAATAGGTTGAAAGTCGGTTTCGAATGCATCGTTTGTTTTATCGCTCTAATTTAATCCGAGGATGGCTCAATACAACACATTCACAGAGAATGAATCGCCCTAAAACTTTCACCCCAAATATTTCTGAATTGGAAGGTGCTATTGATGTGATGTTTTCTCAGAAATGAAGAATAACCAATGGCTCATACTTGTAGCCCGTATGCAGATTTTAATAATTATTCGAATATGTAAAATTTGTGAAAGTTACTTTTTTTCAAATTGAACAGTGCCAATTGATATTAACAAAATAAAACTAGAGTAAATTAGAATATCAATGGGTTTTTTCAGCACAAGTAGTTTACGGGCTATCGTAGTTTGAAAATTGTAAATACCGATAGTTATATACTCCATTCAACTGCTCAGTTATTTTTGTTTCCTTTACAGTACACTGGTTAAGAGATACGAATTTCATATTGTTCCGTATTGAAGAGAGTTCACTAATAAGTTAAAAGAAAGTATAAAATGGTTCAACCGTCCAATACTATTAAAATAAGAAATGTAGGTTTACATTCCTGTTTAATTAAAATTGGTACCGGTTTCGACCAGTGTATTTGGTCATCATCAGCCGATCACAAATAAGTGTAAAGCAATGCACAGATAAATAAATTGCGCAGTATAAAGTATTCTGTAGGTTGCTGATAGTGAAGCACAAAGTCTTTATGGAGTACTGTGCGTTGAAAGATGCACAGGTAAATATATGAAGTTTAGATGATACTGTCAGATGCAGTTTATGAAGCACTATAACACACGCATTTATCAGATGCAGATTATAAGGCACTGTACAATTTTAAGGATACTGCGTGTCAATCATGAACGTTAGTAAGACATAAGCGTTAGAGAGCACTGTACGGGACGAAGTCCATAATCAAATGCGTATCCAAATATAGTACTGAGAAAATTCTTGAAGAGTTCAATTGCAGTTTGAGACACTGTATAATTTTAGGGAATAGCACTGCCCGTCGATAGATCCAAAAATTATGAAGTCGTCGATCAAATACGCAAATGCACTACGGAGCAAGTTCCCGAAGAGTAGATCGGTACTGTGCTTCTAAAAGTCTCTTAAGTTAGATGTGTTAGAGAGCACTTTGTGTGAAGAAGTCCAGAATCAAATACGTATCCAAATGTAGCACGGAGTAAATTCTTGAAGAGTTCAGCTGCGGTCCATGAGGCAATGTATAATTTTAGGAATTAGCACTGCTTGTCGAAAACCCTAAACATAAACAAACGATTGACTGGAGAAGTCGGTGAAATTAATATTATATCTGTTGTTGCTGTGGATCCGCACGTTAGTTCCTGTACAATCGCACGAGGAAGTGGCATGAATCAGGCAAGTGTTACTACGCGTTCTCCACCCTCATCAGTCAATCAATACTGATCTGCATTTAGGGCAGTCGCCCAGGTGGCAGATTCCCTATCTGTTGTTTTCCTAGCCTTTTCCTAAATGATTTCAAAGAAGGATTTTGAAAATTATGTTAAATTTTGTTGTGCATGGGCATTAAGACAAGATACGCCAGATTTATCATATATCTTGTTTAGTGATGAAACAACATTTACAAATCATGGCCAAGTAAACCTCCGAAATATACTCTATTGGTCTGTAAACAATCCCTATTGGTTTCGTCAGGTGGAACGTCATCGTCCATGGATTTTAAATGTGCGGTGTACAGTAGTGAACCAGCCGCTCATAGACCCTTTCTTATAGAAGGAACATTCGATTTTAAAAAGTATCTCAACTTTCATCAGATGTTAGAAAACGTTCCACTGCAGACTAGGGGGAACATGTGGTTTCAGCATGATGGCTGTCCAGCGCATAGTGCACGACGTACTAAAGCTTGTCTTCACCGATTGGTTTCAAATCGTTGGATTGGATGAAGGGGAGTTGTACCTTGGCCGGCCCGTTAACCAGATTTGATCCCTTTAGATTTTTTTAAAACCGATTACACCAGATGATATGTAATGACGTATTACAGCTGCCTGCGCTGAAATTTCTGATGCGCTGCTAGAACGTGTACATCAGTGGCACACACATTTATCATAACAGAAAGGTTTCCTGTTGTCCGACTCGTCGGCTGAATGGTCAGCGTACTGGCCTTCGGTGCAGAGGGTCCCGGGTTCGATTTTAATCGCTTCTGATTAATTCTTCTGGCTTGTGGACTGGCTGTATGTCTCCGTCCCAACACTCTCATCATATTCAGACAACATACCACACTACCAACCACCACAGAAACACGCAATAGTGATTACATCCCTACATATAGGGTTGGCGTCAGGAAGGGCATCCGGCCGTAAAACAGAGCCAAATCCACATGTGCTACACAGTTAGCACCCGCGACCCCACAGATGTAGAAAAAAGAAGAAGAAGAAGAAGAAGAAGAAGAAGAAGAAGAAGAAGAAGAAGAAGAAGAAGGGTTACCTGTTCCGATACTTGAATGCATTGTCTGTCCCAGAGCGGCATGACGCGCGATGTAGGAGAGTTACTTCTCAGAATAGAACATCATCTTGTGAATATTGAAGGGTATGTGTTAGAGAATTAGGTAACTTCCCCTTTTATATTGTCATTCTTCTGAATCATATATACAGTATTATAATAACTACTGCTAGCTCATACAGCGACCCATCATAGTATTCGAGCTACTTGATTCGTGCTTATGAAGCGCTGATATGGGACAGGAGTTTTCATGCTGAACGGAACACAGCAGAGGAGTCCTCACCAATGTCTGTGGCAAGGTCATGGGAACTTAGTATTGCCGGCCTGAGTGGCTCAGACGGTTGAGGCGCTGGCCTTCTGACCCCAACTTGGCAGGTTCGATCTGGCTCAGTCCGGTGGTGTTTGAAGGTGCTCAAATAAGTCAGCCTCGTGTCGGTAGATTTACTGGCACGTAACTCCTGCGGGGTGAAGTGTCGGCACCTCGGTGTCTCCGACAACCGTCAAAAGTAGTTAGTGGGATATAAAATTATTATTATTATTATTATTATTATTATTATTATTATTATTATTATTATTATTATTATTATTATTATTATTAATCCTGTTTAACGTCACGACAGCGGACATCACAATGATTCTAGAGGAAACAACTTCAGCTTCTCTCTGTTTACGCAGACGACATGGTCCTGGGTTCCTCAAACCGGCAAGAGCTACAGAAAGTCCTAAATAACCTTCACAATTGGGCAGTTGATAATGATCTCAACATAAACCAGAGGAAGACAGTGTATATGGCTTTCCGAAAAGGGGGGAAAACTAGCAGCGGAAAACAAAATGACTCTCGGCGAAGAGGAGCTCACGTCGGTCAATACCTACAAATACCTCGGCGTCACCCAGCAAACAACGTGCCACTCTTTCAGACACCACATAAAGGAACGAGCAACAGCTGCCATCAGAGGAATATACGATTTGAAGAACATAACCAAACTCTCTCTACGAACAGCAATGACACTCTTCCACGCCAAAATAACTCCCACTATCTCATACGGCCTAGAGATAATATGGGAAAGGCTAACTACAAAAGACTTCACCACGATAGAAAAAGTGAAAGCACGATTCGTTACGAGAGCACTGGGCGTGGCAAGATCGTCACCGTCCAGACTAATCTATGAATTAGCAAGGGAACCTTTCTATCTAGAAGACCTCAGATTCAAACTACACCTGCCATCTACCCCGCAAATGGAGAACGTACTTGAGCAGAAGCATCTGAAACAGGACATACCACTGGATTTTTACGCAACGGAAGCAATGACCGATAGACGATGGACACAGGAAAATCAGGAACTAAGAAACGTAATCACTAGACTCTCCGTACACGGCTTCCATCACAAAATATGCAAAAAACATAAAATATTATGAATCGAACAAAGAATATGTATGTTCTCTGTGTGAGAATCCATGAGACAAATACCACATAACACTGTGTAGTAAAAGGGAATAGAGCATAGTTGACTATATCAAAGACTAAACCGCCTCGAGTATCTGTGAATCGCAGTATATAGTGTGACAACATTTCATGCTTATTTTGTAACCTTGAAACCTATTGTTGTATCCCATTATATGGCCATCTGGCTACAATAAATTCTTATATTATTAATTTGGTATTGATAGATTGCAGGCGTACAGTAGTACTAGGGCAAATGAAGTATAATTTACTCGCCCTGGTAGTAATTTTCGTGTAAAGTGAGAATTTGAGCCTATTTACATTTTCGTCGAGAATTTCATACGATAGCATTGCTTTTAACCGCGACGATTTGATCGTATGTTCACACCACACCACCAACCCCCACAGAAACACGGTATAGTGAATGCGCTACATCCCTCCACGTAAGTAGTGTCAGAAAGAGCATCCAGCCGTAGAACAGTGCCAAATCCAAATGTGCACCACAGTTCGCAACTGCAACGTTCAGATGTTTTGTACATATATCTGTAGTATAATCTTTTAATATTAAATGAAGAGCAGCGATAATCCAAACAAAGCAAAAATCCACAGTTCTAGCTCTTCAGGCAAGTAATTCAATGATTAAAACGTCCTAGGGATATGAGCTACGAAGTTTAGGTGAATATAATAATGTATGCGAAAATATTCTTTATTTAATCCAAAAAATTACAACCGTTTTCTTAATCATCGTTATCCAGTCGATTAGATTCGCAGTTTGCCTTTTTCTACTACTATGAGCACTAGTGTGAGACAATACATTGTTTCACTTAACCCTTTCGTTCCCAGACATTTTGGCAGGGTATGTGCAAGAAATCCCAGGCCCTTTCCTTGCTTTATCGTAGTATTTTACTAAAATATGCACATTTCACTTATTTATTGTCGAAATTGAAAAGTTTTTGTATGTTTTATTTGTAAACGCATACTATATAATAGATACTAAAAAAGAGATATAATTTTCTAAAATCTACTGACCAAATCAGAATGTTTTTTCTTTTTTTCTTCTCATTTCTTCAAAATTTCAAGAACAAGAAAATAGCTGGCCTACAACCATCCAGATCACTTTAAAGAACATTTAAAAATGAACAAAACCCCCGAATTTCAGAACTACAAACAACACTATTCACTTTCCTCCAACAACGCCGTCAGCTGGCGCACAAGGTCAATGCCTTCTAGATTTCGCTCGCTTCTTTCGGCACTGTATACTATACTAAAGTTTGTTTAAGCGGTTGATATGAGTAGAACATTTCTTCCCGATTAATTTGGTGTATGTTACGCATATATTTGAGAGCGTATTATATTTTCAAAAATTTATTTACGAAACATCCATATATACGGACACTACGAGCGCTAATGTGAGTCAATGTTTCACTTAAGCACTTATAAGTACATTCGGTGTGGATATTTTTCAAAAATCAAAAAATCCCCGAGGGTATTGAACCAAGGAAATTACATAAAGAATTATGTAAATAAGTTAATTTGGCTTGGATTTGAATAAAAAATAAAACGAATAAAGAAACGAGCGATTTTAGGCTGTTTCTCCGGAACTGCATTTAGGCCGGAAGTGATTTTCGAATTTGTTTAATTTGATAGAACTATCCAGGACTCACAATTTAAAACCTTTCCGTGCCCTTTTGTCCCTTTAACTTTCGTCACAACGGAAGAAACTGCTTAATTTTACGTTTTTCGTAGTATAGGGACCCGTACTTTGTCTGTTAAGAAATGTTTTTAACATTAAAAATGAAACTCAGTATTCGGGAGATAGTAGGTTCGAACCCCACTGTCTGCAGCCCTGAAAATGGTTTTCCGTGGTTTTCCATTTTCACACCAAGCAAATGCTGGGACTGTACCTTAATTAAGGCCACGGCCGCTTCCTTCCTACTCCTAGCACTTTCCTATCCCATCGTCGCCATAAGACCTATCTTTGTCGGTGCGACGTAAAGCAAAAAAAAAAAAAAAAACTGTGAAGGGTCACATAGAGCCAGGAAGAAAGTAGCCTACGTCACTACAAGCCGCTCAGAATTTCAGGAGCAACTTAAAGGAGTCAACAAAAATGTAATCATGCACATGCTAAATGATTGTCCAATCAACGGCGAGTACAATATATAAGTACGCTCTAAAACAGTCATTTATGACTAGAGCTAGGAATTTTAGGCCGGGCTGAGTGGCTCAGACGGTTGAGGCGCTGGCCTTCTGATCCCATCTTGGCAGGTTCGATCCTGGCTCAGTTCGGTGGTATTTGAAGGTGCTCAAATAAGACAGCCTCGTGTCGGTAGATTTACTGGCACGCAAAAGAACTCAGACGGGACAAAATTTCGGCACCAAAAAATTAGTTAGTTGGTCGTAAAGCCAATAACATTATTATTATTATTATTATTATTATTATTATTATTATTATTATTATTATTATTATTATTTATTATTAAGAATTTTAGATCCAAAATTTGGGTCGAAAAGGTCCAAAAAAGTGTAAATTTAAAATGTTAATATTTATTAACAACTGTATCAAAACCATGTAGAACACAAATTCACACAGAATTAAAACTGCTGATAAAACAGTCCCAAATCACGATTATAAAAATACAATTTGCTTTACTTCCCACCGGCAAAATAGGACTCAAAAGTTACAACCCTTTAAATTCGTTCCCCACCACACCAGTCAGTGATACTGATTTGTGGAATTGCTGACTGGTTAGTTTGACTTCACCTTCGTTCTTCTCTGCCTGTTCGAAATCTCTCACCTAACTGCAGTGCGATAAAACGCAAACTGATTTGTGGAACTTTTGGCATAATGTGAGTTCATTCAATCCCAAACTAATCTGAAAGCTTTTAACCTAACATGACTGCGCTGAAGCAAAGGTAATGTGATACCACCCTGAAAACCGTAAATTCTAACAAAAACATACATTTTTAAAACAGTCAACGGGAGAAAATTAGGTAAAGCCATAGACGTTCGATTTTCTTTGTTAGATTTTATGGGTATAAAACGCAGCAAAGAAGCAAAAACACGAGGTTGAAGAGAGTGTTAAAAGGTGTTGATATTGAGTTCAGGTGCAGAAAAGTGATGGCGTTGTGAAATGATGCAAAAATGTGCAACCAAAGCACAGTTACGATTGTTTCTCATGTTTTCCGTGTAAGACAAGTCAATTTGAATATTTTAATAGTAAAAATATATTAAGGTGCAGCACCCAAAATTCCTAGCTCTAGTTATTACGTACATTTCTGTCATCGGTATGAGTACCTCGAAAGGTTTAGTGCTGACTTTCTGAGCTTACGTTCACTGGTTCAAAGGCGATCCAGTCCCATGATATTTGAAGGCTCCCAAAATACGCCAGCCTCGTGTCGGTAAATTTGCCTTCCTATAAATCAACCCATGTGGGACAAACTTCTGACGTCTCTGAAGTAATTAGTGGAACGTAAATACAATAAAATTATTATTAATTTTTAGTCGAGGTCGCACCCAGATTTTTGAGAGAAATGGTGACCGAAAATATAAGGCAGTCGTCTTTCTACTTTATGACCTGAATGTATGTGTCCACACCCACAAAATCTCCAGGGATGTCATGTGGTTGGTCATTAGTGTGTTCATTTTTCACTTTCATTAGTGCGTGACATTGACTTGAGCTGTCCCTGGAGATTCCTCTACAGGACAGTAAATAATCGCGTGCAAGCCGCAGCCCAGATCATAGATAAACTCCCCGGCACATATTCGCAGAATGATGGTGTTCATAATGTCATAAAGTTCGCAATGGAAGGATTTTGACAAAAATATCGAAAACGTTCAGAGTGCTTACTTATAACTGATTTATATATTTTCAACAATAATTACATTTATAAATTTCACTAGAATATATTTATTAAGTCTTGCACACGGATGTGTTTACTTCTAGCTGTGCGTAACCGTCGTGCCCGGAAAGAGGAATATAGTAGTGTCGCATTGCCGGTTGTTCCGTTGTTCCCTCTGCCGTGTCTGGGCCAGTGGATAGCCACCCAGTGATGTCATGGTCACAGCCAGTCTGCGATAAGCTTCCGTACGACGTACAGTTTGATTTCTTCTTACAAAGCAGTAATTGATTGGCTTAGTATGTTTCATAGCCTCTCAATTGAGTGTTAAACAGCGTATTTTCGTGTTCTGTAGATTTTAAAAATTCAATTCGGACTGAAATTTTGAATATTCATTACTCTAAATTGCAGAGAGTGAATCGGAATATCACCACACGCTACAACGCTTGTCTACAGGCTGAGGGAGAACATTGCCAATACTTTACTGTAACGGGGTAAGTTGTATTGTTTTTCTACATTTTTCAATCTGTTTATCCATTCATGGGAATTGATGGGTTTTCTACGGGCGTACGTGAACGGTGAGAATGTGACCACGCTCTCGTTTACCAACTCGCACCATGAAGGAAGGGCGGCAACTCTTGCGGGACTCGCTCTGTTTTAGCAGAGAAATTTGAAAGTAATCACTTAACGTAACAATCGCGAATATCTCCGTTGTTGTTGTTGTTGTTGTTGTTGTCGTAAGGTGGTGGTGGTGGTGGTGGTTATTATTTCAAGACGAAGAACAGCTAGTAACAGTGCATAAAACATAAGAGATCATAAATTATCATGCTTGGATCCCCGTCATATTACTATGCCACTGTACGCTCATGCAATAACATAGCCTGGGGCACTCACCGGACATTCCTGATCTAAAATACCGGCTTCAAAAGGTATTCTCGAGCCGTTTTCTCGTTGTGTTCAGACAAAATTCCAGACAGACACAAATATTGAACAGAACATATTATTTTTCAATTTTTTGTAGGCCTAATCAGAGATGAATATGAAGTATGAGGCCAAAATTTGAAGTTACAAACAAAGTTATAATTTTATTTATACCGAACTCGATAGCTGTAGTCGCTTAAGTGCGGCCAGTATCGAGTATTCGGGAGATAGTGGGTTCGAACCCCACTGTCGGCAGCCCTGAAGATGGTTTTCCGTGGTTTCGCCATTTTTATGCCAGGCGAATGCTGGGGTTGTACCTTAAGGCCACGGCTGCTCCCTTCCCACTCCTAGCCCTTTCCTGTCTCATCGTCGCCATAAGACCTATTTGTGTCGGTGCGACGTAAAGCAACTGAAAAAAAATCTATATCATCATAGACTAGGTACTTCCGTTAAATATCGCATAATTTCATAATTTTCTACTTATTTTCTGGCATACATTTGTTCTCAATAATTCTTCAATAAAAGTAAGATGCCGCAACACACATCTCAGTTGGAAAGCTTTGCTGCGGTTATAATCAGAATTCCGATGTTTAAGACATAGTCATCCAAATATACAAGCAAATACGAGTATGACTTTAAAAATTACGAAATATGACTAATAATGTGGACTTTTAAATTAAAAATCACAACTGTAAACTTTGTTATGCTAAATTCTAGCACAGTTATTTGAATCTTGGTCTGTTCTGTCCGAGATGTATATCAATTTATCTCTTATCCAATGTAGCTTGAACTTCTTTAGTGCGTATTTCACAATCCTAGAAGATCCTTCGTAAATGTGTCTGCACGCATGCGTTCGAGAGATGGTAGGTTTGTAATAATAATAATGCTACTTGCTTATCGCCCCACTAACTACTTTTACGGTTTTCGGAGACGCCGAGGTGCCGGAATTTTGTTCCGCAGGAGTTCTTTTACGTGCCAGTAAATCTACCGACACGAGGCTGACATATTTGAGCACCTTAAAATATCACCGGACTGAGCCAGGATCGAACCTGCCAAGTTGGGGTCAGAAGGCCAGCGCCTCAACCGCCTGAGCCACTCAGCCCGGCAGATGGTAGGTTTGAACAATAAAGTTGGCAGCTATAATATCCCATTCTTTAACTTGTAATAAATCTACTGATAGGTCCCTGGCATTCAGGCACCATCAAAAGCCAACTGACTTAGCCAAAATACCATCCCGCACACAGCTAGTTACAAAAATATTTATTAAACACAATTGGGATCAGTTGCCGGATCAGATGATAAAGCTCTAACCAGGGCCAATGTATACGAACATGCCGAATGGCGAAGCCTGTGACCACACAAACAGCTTGATAACAAGTGAATGATCAAGGAGTGTTACTTCGGTAGAAGGAAGTAGGTAGGGGAAGTCGGAGTAAACGTGGTTCTCCACCGCTTTGTCCAGCACGAATTTCACATGGATTCGCCGAGATTTGAACCCAGGGCGCAGAAGTGAAAATCTGACGGCTAACCGTCTGAGCCACGGAGGCATTTACATTTCTAGTTATATAAACTGAAATGGAATACAGTACTAGAATAATCACCGAGTCATTTGTAAGTATTCAAACAATTCATGTTTTTCGTTTTTTCGTACGGCATGCTTGGCTGGATGAGATAATACGCCAGGTGTAGTCGTGGGAATATTAAGATAAAGGCAAGCGATGATAAAAATTCCCATACCAACGCGTCTTCTCTCAGCGGGCAATGCCTTTAAATACTGTACTCTATACCTCAATCATACAGACCTGTCTGGATCGTGTAACCTCCAACTTCACAATTTTATTTTTCTCAGTAGGTTGTAGTAATCGGATATTACTAACGCACGCATTAGAACTCAGTAGAACAAAACGTCTTACGATATTAAAGCACAAAATGTATGTTATTTGTTCAACGTGCCTTGCCGGTCTGAGTGGCTCAGACAGTTGAGGCGCTGGCCTTCTGACCCCAACATGGGAGGTTAGATCCTGGCTCATTCCGTTGGTATTTGAAGGTGCTCAAACACGTCAACCTCGTCGGCAGATTTACTGGCACGTAAAATAACTCCTGCGGGACTAAATTCCGGCACCTCGGCGTCCGCGAAAACCGTAAAAGTAGTTAGTGGGACGTAAAGCCAAAAACATTATTATGAATGTGCCAAGAATGTTTTAATTTGTTGAAAGCCAACGACACAGAGTTTTGGCATTTAAACACGCTCAAATGCCACCAACCTCAGCCAGGATCGGGCACACTATCCTGAGTGTAATGATAATAATAATAATAATAATAATAATAATAATAATAATAATAATAATAATAATAATAATTTAATAGGCAAATGGGAATCTCAAAATCTGAGGTGTTATTGAACAGAATGGACGAGGTAAGTCAGAAAGATACGTCTCCCTTATCTTTTCCTTTGCTTTATGTGGCACCGACACAGACAGGTCTTATAGTGACGATGGGATAGGAAAGGGCTAGGAGTGGGAAGGAAGAGTACATGGCGTTAACTAAGCCCCAGCATTTTCCTCGTGTGAAAATGGGAAATCACGGAAACAATCTTCAGGGCTGCCGACAGTGGCGTTCGAACCTACTATCTCCCGAATGCACGCTCACAGCTGCGCGCCCTTATCTTTTGTAGGTGAACGAGTAAAGATACGTGAAGATAAAGAAGACCGCTTTATTTCGGCATCGCTCTTCTATTTCTCTATGTACAGTGCTCACCAAGCATTCATGATAGTCTCCTTTCTTTAACGATAGAAAGTGACTTCCTATTTGCTGAACACCTCGAACTGCTTCAGCGTTATATGTTTGTTCTCCCTTACCATATCAACAACGGCATTAATGAGTGCGTGTGATGTTACGGACGGCCACTCCGTCCTTTAGCTTCGAGCCCTGCTAATTCACTGCACCTCTTCCAGACATGTTAGACAGACATCGCTTTATCTCCGTATACAGACGCAATCCTCTTGTGAATTTTTACATTCTACCTTTGTTTTTGTTGGTTTATTTAGTTCCGCAGAAAACGAATCACTATACGGACCTCTTTCCGTAACCACACATCCGTGGAGACAGCAAATTGCCTCCCCCGATCAAAATGACGGAAATGTCCTCCTGTTTACATTATCTACGATACGTATATTGTCTCGTGTTTACATGATCTACGATATGAACCAAGGTGGGTAGAGTATGCTGTATTAGGTAAGCCATTTCCGCTCACAGCGCTCTTATTGGTCGGCCGCGGTGACGTAGACTGGAGGGCTAAAAAGAGTGCGAACCTGCATTTGCCTGCATGCAGCATGAACGTCGATAATTAAGAAAGATAAATTCAATTTTAAATAAATAATTAAAAGATTATCCTTATTAAAATGAAATGGTACTTTAAATACCTCCCACAATCATAGAAGAAACTCGGGTAATTACATTTTAAAAGCCGACTAAGTTCAATACATGCATAGAAACACTGGAACAGTTCTTGGTTTAATTGTATTTAGAACTCACGTTTGATGAGTTAGGAAGTTGTTGAAGAAGCTAAAGCTGCCCACAGTCGACTCTTCTTCACTGAATGCTTCTTCATGGCATCTATTTTATGTTTTTGACGTATTCTAATGAAAGTCCTAGTTCTGGCGGAAAGAGAGACAATATTCTCGTCAAGTTCGGGAAATTTGGATTTAAGTATATAAGTTTTTAAATCTGCATCACTCTTTAATATTTATACACATAAAGCCAGTGAAAACTACCAAACAGTACCTCAAATTGCATAACTTATTGACAACATTCTTCGGTTGGACGAGTAAGGACTACCTTTGAAATGACTGATAACCAGTCGTGAGGCACTTTTTGTAGCAACGCAAACATTTCACGTTTATCGCCCAAGGTGTGTCCGGATCCATGGCTAAATGGTCCAAGAGATCTCGGGTTCGATTCCCGGCCGTGTTGGGGATTTCAACTTTCATAAGTTAATTGCAATGGCTCAGGGACTGGGTGTTTGTGCCGTCTTCACCATTAGAATTCATCTTAGGTATGTCCCAATCCTCACAGATGCACAGGTCGCCTACAGACTCGCACCAGGCTTCTCCGGAGACCTAACGCCATTAATTACCCAAGCTGTCATCTACAGAGCGACATTTGAATACCAGGTACCCTGCAAGATATTTAATTGCATACTGGTTTACGTCATCAGTTTCGAAGCCCTCGCTCAAGTCTTCCATCCTTAATAAATCCGACGTATCTTCCATTTCATCTATGGGTCAAATTGTTAAGGGGCCCTTAACAACATCTATGCAAAATTCATTGCTTACGAAGTTCAAGAAATCATTATCAGTGTGACCATGAAAACTACCCGTATCACTTGCGATGGATTATTTTCAGCTTCCACTGACATATTACTGAAGAGAGGGATTTCATTACTGCCCGTGAGTAACAGAAGTTGAATTCTGTTACGAACTTCAAAAGGGGGCGGATTGCTATAAAAAGCTCCTTAGGCCACGGACGCGTGAAACAAATTCTCCCAGCATACTTGGTCTAATCTGGCAGTTAAAATATGATATACTTGCATTGTTCATGTCTTCAAAAAGTCCCGAGAGATCGTTTATGGAAATTACCAACTACTTCTGAAACGAAGTGAAGTTTTCCGTTTACCAACTCTCACCTCCAGAAAGCGCTTCAGAGTGATTTCCTGCCATATCCACTTCTAACAGGAATTTTTCATATTTAGGTGCCCTGGAGTTCTACACGTCGAAGGTGTAATTTGCTTTCAACTTCCTTGTTTAAAGTATACCTCACTGCCAGAGCTGTGCGCCAGGAAAGTAACTGCGCAGCTATTCTCACAATCCATATTTAGAATGATTCAACACAACAATCGACAAAATAAGGAAAATGTTATAAGATCCTGCGTATCGCAATATGAGAGTTCCTAATCGTTTACCGCAACAGCTGCCGACAGAAGCCCTCCACGTGATGTCAGCATGAGGCGATGTTATACGGGAAGCAAAGCGCGGGAGTCGGGAATGAGCCCCCCTGGATATGAACATTGACTCCTCTTTACCTGAGAGGGCGAACATACTTCACGCTTATAATATCCCACTGTAACCATATATTCCTTTCCATTTGCAGACTTAGAGTTGTCAGTAATATAGGCTTACATGTATAACAGGCACGTTCTTCTTCTTCTTCTTCTTCTTCTTCTTCTTCTTCTTCTTCTTCTTCTTCTTCTTCTTCTTCTGTGTGCTTTGCCCAGTCTCCCAGACGTCGGCTATCGCTACAGCTTGCGCTCTCGATTTTCTGCCAGGGAATTTTTACTAACCAAGTACCCTTGAAAAGAACCAAATGATACCTAGTATTTGCCACTGGTAAAGCAGTATCCCGGGCCTGAAGGTTTCTCAGCTTAGTTCTTCCGGACAGCCATCAAATCTTAGACATGAATAATGAATATTGCTTGAACACGCTAATGTTATCGCAAGAAGAATTTCTAATGACTACAGGTGTCCATTGCACCAGTTCAGGAGTCTTATTGCACAAGTAGACTATGCAGTACGTCAATCCTTCAACCACCTGTGCCTATCATGAATTACTCACTTCCTGTGTACTATCAGATAATTCACTGCTCTTGTTAGTATCACAACTTCCTTAAGAAAGCGCTTTACGAAGTGCTAACTGTTGAAAGTTTTAGTAGCAGAGATTAGCTTACGATGACGCTAGGCTGGAAAGGTATCGGTTGTGGACTTAAATTACATCCCCCTGCATTTGCTTGATGTAAATATAGGAAATATAAGAATCCAAGAGAAACTATCTTCAGACCTGCCAGTACTGGGGTTCAAACCACCATCTCTGAAATATAAGCTCATTGCTACTTTTTTTTTTTTTTACGTTGGACTGACAGATATGTCTTACGGCGACGATGGGATATAAAAGGGCTAAGAGTCGGAAGGAAGTGATCAAGGGCTTAACAAGTTATGGTCCCAGCATTTGCCTGATGTGAAAATGGGAAACCACAGAAAACCATCTTTGCGTCTGCCGACAGGCAAACAGCCGTTTTAATTTTAGCCCTACATTCTCATGAGCTTCATAACTAGCCGAATTGTTTACAGGTATCATCACCCAGTAATGAGAAGTTTTTCAATAAATTTACAACAACCTCTTTCACAAATACCATACGAAATAGAAACTTGGTATACAGATTAATAAGAATTTACTTCAAGATATATTAAAGTTTAGTAACGATCAGATCAATACTTTTAAAGTTATGAAGTTTCAAGGTAAGCGCTCTATTGGAAATGGAAAAAAATACCGACACTTTCTTTTTGTTCAACCAGCGTTGAAATTTTAACTCGGTATGATGAAAATTTCTTCTCCACATAATCAAACGTAGAGTAAAAGGTAGAATAAAATAAGCTAAATTTTGGTGTATCTGTTTCTATGTAGGCCTAAGACAAAGGATAGACTTTTTATTAACGTATTAACTCAGATATCTATATTTTTTTCCACGACTGACTAGTTATTTCGAGGCTCGGTTACATTTTTAACGGTTACAACTTTGCAACTGGGACAAAGTAACTGCTATTTTTTATTTTCTCTGTCATCAGTTCAATGAAAGATATGGCCAAAGTACTAAGTTTCACTGAGGTCGTTCAGCCGCTAAACCCCAGCTGGTATGCACCAAAAGAACTGCAGAACCGGTACCTAGGCATCAGGATTTTAGCTGCACATCTGCAAGCAATGTTCTCCTAACTGTTTACGCTTGAGTTCCACATTCCCAGTTTTTACATGCTACAGCTGCAATCTGTGACCTTGAAATAAGCACTAGAGCGACAAGTTCGAAGCAACGGATGTTAGATACTAAACAACACTTCCGGTGCCGGTACATCACCCACGTTTCCCAGCAGTCACTCTGTCTGTGGAACCAATAAAATGAAATATACATTTTTACCCTGGATTTGTTCTATATCTGTTACTAACAACACACTGTATTCACACTTCAGGGGGAAAAATGACGACTAGGGAGACAAATGGCATACACATTGATGATCAGAATGTGCTCAGTATGGTAAGGTGCTACCTGACCGTGGCGGTTGCGCTCACGGAGGATGTGGGTTCGATTCCCCGCTAAGAAGTCTGAAAAATTGAGCAACGATATTTCTACCTCTAGAGAGGCATATGGCTCTCCCCCTACCTCAGCGCGCGCGCACACACGCACACATAGGAGCGCAAGTGGTCCGTGGATGTCAACTAGAAAGACCTCCATCGGGGTTTTTCGGGGACCACACGTCACGCATCTCTTTTATAAGTTAAGGGTAAATAACCTTCCGAGTATTAACTAACCCAGAAATATCTGTGATACTATGCTACTTTCATGTCGGTCGTACTTGTTCAGTACTCGGGAAGTGTACGCCCGAACGATGAATACTAAAGAAGTTATTTCTATCCCAAGAATTTGAATACTAAGGAAACCTTAGTGTCTTACCCTGAATTGTGGCAGCTAAATAAGCCAAAGGATTATTCGACGGGTATCTTGAACTAGAGGAATATGGCCTGCTCCATTTTCCTCCTCTACCACCCAATAGCACGCAGTTATTTAGCTATGTACTAACCACCCCCAATATTACTTAGGCTATACTTGATTTCGTAGATTTCACTAATAATTGTCGTCTTACCGAGCGAGTTGGCCGTGTGGTTAGGGGCGCGCGGCTGTGAGCTTGCATCCGGGAGATAGTGGGTTCGAACCCCACTGTCGGCAGCCCTGAAGATGGTTTTCCGTGGTTTCCCATTTTCACACCAGGTAAATGCTGGGGCTGTACCTTAATTAAGGCCACGCCCGCTTCCTTCTCACTCCTAGGTCTTTCATATCCCTTCGACGCCATAAGACCTGTGTCGGTGCGACGTTAAGCCAATTGCAAAAAAAAAAATTGTCGTTTGAACTCGGCTACACCCGTTGTCGGATAAGAAACAAGAACGCGCTGAAAATGGAAATACATTTGAGGTTATTTGAAAAATCCGCGATGCCTACTACTGCCTAGACGACCGCAGCTCAGTCGCACGGCTTGCAGATTTTAGTGTTGCATTGTCAGCATGACGGCATCCTCATCCGTATTGCTTCCGTTTTTGACCGGGTTCGCTGCTTATCATATCATCCAGTTCCTCACTTTTTCTCGCGAGGATGAGTGAAACCCTTTCCAGCTTTTAGATACGATTAAACTCCTGATGTAACTGATATTATAGATCAGCTTCCAACTCCCTCATATTGAGCGATTTTAATGCTCATCACCCCATATGGGGCTCTGAAACGCCTTGCCCCAGTGGAAGGGAGTTGGAAACATTAGTGAGAGAGCTGGATTTGTATTTTGAATACAGGTGAGCCAGCTCATTTCAGTGTACATTACGGCACATACTCTCGCATAGACGTCACTCTGTGCAGTCAGCCTCGATCCTCTATAAAAACTAGGCTCGCCCCGGAAGGGTCGCCAGTCGGCTGTTAGTCGTCGATGGGGCGTCACCTTTCATCTACGAGAGGGAGCCTCGACAGATTTCTGTTTTAACAAAGTACGAACAATGGGAAAATGGTCACCGGCACAGAGAAAATAGTGTGTATTCCACCGAAACAGAGGAACAAGCGTTCGGCCGAAGTTCACATCACTAGTTGTCTTTAACGACGTGACCAGGCGGGGCGTAGACGGCGATATCAGTTACATTACACAAGTTATTCTTGCTGCTTCTGAGGAGTCCATTCCATCGTTTTCAGGGACTCCTCGCCGAAAACTCGTTCCTTGGTGGAATTGCAGCAGCTATCAAATAACGCCGTCGCGCTCATAAACGCTATCGTAGACAGCCTACTGTGGCCAATTTGGTAACACTTAAGAAACTCCGTTCTAAGGAGCGAGTTCTTTTTCAACAGGGTAAGAAAGCTTCGTGGGACAGAGATATATGTCGTCTATGACGTCACATACCCAGTCATCTCAAGTGTGGACTAAACTTCGACGTATTTCGGGTATCCAAGAATCATCTTCTGTACCGGGAACTTCTATTGCAGGATCGTCTCTGAACCACTCTCGATTGCTAACTATCTAGCCAGTCATTTCGCAGATGTATCTGGCTCTGCGAATTACCATCGTGATTTCCTCGGTCGCTCTGAAGCGGAAGGCAGAACGTCATCACCTTAGTTTTGCCACTCAAGCTTCAGAGGACTATAATATGCCCTTTACGGAGTGGGAACTCCGCAGCGCCTTGGTGCTTTGCAAGGACACGTTTCCTGGACCAGACAATGTCCATAACCAGATGTTGAAACACCTTAGTGAGGATAGTCTGTTATATCTTCTTCGTGTGTTCAACCGAATCTGGATAGAGGGTGAGTTTCCGTCTCAATGGCGAGAGGGCATAGTCATTACTGTTCTCAAGCCAGACAAAAATCCTAAGTATGCAGGAGGTTACAGTCCTATTTGTCTTATTAACTGTCTGTGTAAGCTATTTGAGAGGATGGCAAATCGCCGACTTATGTGGTGCCTAAAGAAACAAGGACTTTTGTCAGAGTACCAATGTGCTATTCGAGCCACTCGTTCGACCACTGACCACTTGGTACGCCTTGAGAGGTCTATCCAGGATGCATTTCTCCACAAACAGCATTTGGTGGCTGTTTTTTTTTTTTTACTTAGAAAAGGCCTATGACACCACATGGCGATATGGCATCCTTTCAGTCCTGTATCATTGGAGATTCCGAGGTAACTTGCCGGTTTTTATTGCGAATTTTTTGTCCCTCAGTCTACTCCGTGTCCGGGTAGGGAGGGCATATTCGCAATTCCACGTTCAGGAAAATGGAGTCCCACAGGTATGAGTTCTTAGTGTCACTCTGTTCGTAACGGTATTGTCGCTGCTGCTGGTTCAGCAGTAATACCGTCGCTATATGTGGACGATTTTGCTCCGCATTATAGCTCGCATAATACGGCAGTCGCAGAACGACAATTACAGCAAGCTATTAGGAGAATGGAACAGTGGACTTGAGAACATGGCTTTCGGTTTTCAACCGCAATGACCTCTATTATGCACTTTTGCCGAAAGCGCACTCATAACTCCCATCCTGAGCTTTATTTGGGAAGTGTCTCTCTTCCCGTAGTTGACACTTACTGATTTCTTGGGCTCCTTTTCGATAGCAAATTATCGTGGGAGCCACATGTGCGGGAGTTAAAAGTGCAATGCACTAAGAAATTGAATCTTTTGAAGTTTCTTAGTAGTACTAATTGGGGGGCTGGCCACACGGTGCTCTTACGATTTTATAGGGCACATATTTTATCCATGTTAGACTACGCCAGTGCAGCATATGGATCAGCAAGGCAAAGCGTCCTCGTGAAACTGAATAGCATCCACCACAGTGGGGTTAGGTTGGCAACGGGAGCTTTTCGTACAAGCCCCATTGCTAGGCTGCTCGCTGAATCTGGTGTGCCGCCTTTGCACCTGAGGAGCCAGCAAATGTTTCTGTCCTATGCTGCAAATTTACGACAGATGCCACTTCACCCAAGCCATCCTTGCGTATTCCACAATAGAAACAGTCAGCTGTACGGTGCTTATCCTCGAGCAACGCGGCCGGTTGGAATACGCTTGGATAGCAGTCACAGATTGTTTGATGTACCTCCTGTTCCCTTCCTTGTCAGACAATCAAGTGGGGTACCTTCGTGGATAATACGACGACTTGAAATAATCCTGGATCTGCACTCTGGCCTGAAGGAAAACACGGACCCTTCCATTTATCGGAGGCTCTTCCTGTCCGTTGTTGGCCGGTATCCAGGTTCAGTCGTCGTTTACACGGATGGTTCGAGGGCAGAAACGAAAGTGGGCTGTGCGTTCATTATCGATAACGATAGGTTTCTTTTTGCTCTCCCGGAAACCTGTAGTGTGTGCACAGCACAGCTCCATGCTATCTGTGAACCTCTGCGGTACGCACGTCGGTGAGCGCCGACACCTTCTGCTGTGTACTGACTTCTTGAGCTCGCTATAGTCTGTTGATACCTGGTTTCCTCGGCACGCTCTGGTTTAGCGGATCCAGGACCTGCTGGCCGGGTATTCGGATGCCGGCACCAGAATCACGTTTATGTGACTCCCAAGCCACATGCGTGCAGAGGGAAACGAGTTAGCAGATGACGATGATGATAATAATAATAATAATAATAATAATAATAATAATAATAATAATAATAATAATAATTTATTTATCCTGGCAAAGTTAGGGATGTACTCCCTTTCTTACACTTAACCAGTCTTAACCTAGAACACTTAATAAAAACTACTGATGACAATAATATGATAATATGAACAATAATAACAGTAATAGCATTATCAAAAGTAACCACAGTTAAAAAAAGATATCATCTACATAATATAAATCGTACGTAGAGTACATTAAGAATATAATTATGAATAATGAGTACAATAACTACTACTTAAGAAAAAGTTTAGAAAATATATACATTTCTACAGTACACCGAAATATCGCTTTCAGTTGAGAGGTGAAGAGAAGGATTAGTAAGAAGTAGAAGAAGAGGAAGAAGAATATCTGTGAAAGGAAGAGGGAAATTATGATGAAGAGGCGGTAGGAGTAGGTGTTTTCAGGTCATAATTTGATAATTCATGCATGTTTACCTAATATTTCGACACAGGCATGTTTAAAAGCTAAGCTGCTGGACATGCTTCTGACGTCCACTGGTAAGAGATTCCATTGTCAGGCTGCGGTAACGGTGAATGATTTCGTGTACATTGCTGTTCTGTGTACAGGAAGGGATAAACACATGGTGCTGCAGGATCGGGCATTTTTGTTATGGCCTGTGGAGAGGAGCTTCATGCGATCACGGAGATAGGCTGGTTGAGAACTTTTAAGAAGCAAAGGGTATGAAGTGTGCGTCGTTCTTGCAGGCGAAGCCACCCGAGCCGCGTGTAAGACGGTGTGACATGGTCAGCGTAACGAAGTCCACAGATAAATCTTACACAAGCATTCTGAGCACACTGTAATTTCCTTCCCCAGTCTACTCCTAGGTTGTTGTAAACTATATCGCAATAATCAAAATGAGGTAATGCGAGTGATTCAACAAGAATTTTCTTTACTTTAAAGCGTAGCGTTCCGTATATTTTTCTACACACAGATATAGTTTGGGCAGACCAGGGCAGATGTTCGTCAAATATTGTACCAAGATGTCTTACATTTTGGCTATACTGTATGGGATTACCACTTATGGACAACTGTGGTAACGTTGTTCGATTGAGTTTGCAAAGTAGGCTGTCAAGGAGGCAGTTACATTGCCCCCGTTGCCTTACAAGGTTCCAGCAAGTGATATTCGCTCTCAGCTGATACATTTAGTTTTGTCCCATTGGGAGACGGAGTGGCAGGCCACTCCACTTCCAAATGAGCTGGGAGCGATAAAAGGTAGAGCGAAGGTACGGAGGACTTCCCTTCGAGCTTCTCGCAGGGAAGCAGTGGTATTATGTCGTCTTCGGATCGGCCACTGTATAGTAATGCACTCCTCTTTATTGAAAGGAGAACCCCCTCCTGTGTGTACTTGCGGCGATCATCTTACCGTGGTACACATCCTTACTGGGTGCGTGGACCTAGTCGATTTGCGCCGTAGTCTAAAACTTCCGAGTACCATCTCCCTGATCCTGCGAGATGACGAGCATCCATTTTATGAGGGATAGTGGTCTGTTTTATCGTATATAAATGTAGTGTTTCGTATTAGTCTTCGTATTATTGTTCACGAAGTTTTATTAATTTGACTCTGTTTTAGTTTGTGTTTGTATATTTTAATGTGTTTTTAATAGTGATTTGCATGACATATTATTGAATTTTAGGGCAATGTCTTATTCTACCATAACCTATCATCTTTCATTTTCTCCGAAAATAAGGCATTGCGAATTAGATCGACTGATTATATTAATGTTACCATCATTATTCACCTTCATTTGTTTTAAATTCTAGTCAGTGGATACATTTTAAGCCGGCCCCGTGGTGTAGGGGTAGCGTGCCTGCCTCTTACCCGGAGGTCCCGGGTTCGATTCCCGGCCAGGTCAGGGATTTTTACCTAGACCTGAGGGCTGGTTCGAGGTCCACTCAGCCTACGTGATTAGAATTGAGGAGCTATCTGACGGTGAGATGGCGGCCCCGGTCTAGAAAGCCAAGAATAACGGCCGAGAGGATTCGTCGTGCTGACCACACGACACCTCGTAATCTGCACGCCTTCGGGCTGAGCAGCGGTCGCTTGGTAGGACAAGGTCCTTCAAGGGCTGTAGTGCCATGGGGTTTGGGGGGGATACATTTTAATATTTTAATTATCATATCATATCGTCCATCTCGTACCATTAGGGGCTGATGACCTTAGATGTTAGGCCCCTTTAAACAACAAGCATCGTAATCAACATCGGAATATCTCAAAACTACGATCGTCTATGAATTCGGCTGACCTTGTTCATTAGCTACCATCAGATGAAGCTAAATTGATTGTAAAGATAATGAATGGTCAAGGCATTTTTGACGTCACAACGCAACACAACTGTAATTCATTGCTCATTTTGGGCGGCGTCGGACAAAGGCCACTCTCTTCCGCAAACACAGTATAGTATGTCCAATAAGTGACTTCATCCAAACTTGCGTTTATGATCTCTGGATCCCTTAATTTACAGCGGAAGATGTGTAAAACTAGGATTGGAATTGACCCAATAACTAGAAATTCTTAATCGCTAATGAAATTTGATACGTAAGCTACAATGTAAACTTCACAGCCGGTGTCGCTTAAAATCCGTAGCATGTTGATGGACTTTTAAACACAAACATTCTCCTAAAAAGTAGGTACAATTTCTATGTTTTTTTTAGTCCACCGCATCTTCCGCCCAGTATTCCAATTCAGTTAATTATGATGTATCTGCCACATTTGGAAGCACGGGATTCTCCTAGGAAAATCTATATTGATCAGTCATACCCAGGAGGCTTCGAGAATGGCAAACGGCGCTATACTTATCCGTGAACCTTTGAAGGTGGCAAAGGAGAGACGTAGTCGGTTTCTCCTAAACTGTTCCATTTAGAAGAGCGGTGAAATGAAATGGCGAATGGCTTTTAGTGCCGGGAGTGTCTGAGGACATGTTCGGCTTGCCAGGTGCAGGTCTTTTGATTTGACTCCCGTAGGCGACCTGCGCGTCGTGATGATGAAATGATGAAGACGACACATACACCCAGCCCCCGTGCCAGCGAAATTAACCAATGATGGTTAAAATTCCCGACCCTGCCGGGAATCGAACCCGGGACCCCTATGACCAAACGCCAACACGCTAACCATTTAGCCATGGAGCCGGACAGAAGAGCGGTGATTTGCGTCTTTCGATGTATTAAATTTAGTATGACGAAATTTTAACCATTTTGTTCTAATAGTTTTAAATTGACGTCATTATTTCTCCTCCTGTAGCTTTCGTAAATGATCAGCTAGGCGTACGTCGCTTTCAGGACTTACCGGCTGTTCTTCGTATAGAGAAAAGCGATAAACCTGTAAACGTTCCACATCACAGATTATGTCCAGCTCCATGGCTGAGGGGTCAGTGCCTTAGCCGTCGGACCTCTTAGATTCCCGACCGGGTCAAGGGATTTAAAACTTAAATGGTTAATGTCCTTGGTTCGGGGAATGGGTGTTTGTGCTGTACCCTACATCTTTGTAATTCATATACCACACTCCATCGCACTAACACGTAGTTTCTCCTACATGTCAGACGCCACCCACCCTCATCGGAGGGTCTATCCTACAAGGGTTTCACCTGGCTAAAAAGTCATACGAATTTATTATTATTATTATTGTTATTATTATTGTTATTATACCGTTCTTCCCACACAAGTGGGGTCGCGGGTGTGAACTGTGTCGCACATGTGGATTTGGCCCTGTTTTACGTCCGGGTGTCCTTTCTGACGTCAACCCTACTTAGAGGGATGTAATCACTATTGCGCATTTCTGTGCTGGTTGGTGGTGTAGTGTGTCTGAATATGAAGAGGAGAGTGTTGGGACAAACACACACACACACCTACCCCCTGTGCCGGAAAAATTAATCACACGAGATTACAATCCCCGACCCAGTCGGGAATCGAACCCAGTATCCTCTGAACCAAGGGCTTCAACGCTAACCATTCAGCCAATGAGTTGGGCATTATTATTATTATTATTATTATTATTATTATTATTATTATTATTATTATTATTATTATGTGAGGAGTATGGCATACCACAGTTAATATAAGTGGAATGATGAAATATAATCCCCTGTGGGTGCGGGCGGTAGAATAACACGTACGGTATCCCCTGCCTGTCGTAAGAGGCGACTAAAAGGGGTCCCGGGGGCTCTGAGCTTTGGAGCGTGGGTTGGCGAACGCGGGACTCTTAGGTGAGTCCTGGCATTGCTTCCACTTACTTGCGCCAGGCTTCTCACTTTCATCGATCCTATCCGACCTCTCTTGGTCAACTCTTGTTCTTTTCCGACCCCGACGCTGTTAGGTTTGCGAGGGCTAGGGAGTCTTTCATTTTCACGCCCTTCGTGGCCTTTGTCTTCCTTTGGCCGATACCTTCATTTTTCGAAGTGTCGGACGCCTTCCATCTTTTCTCTCTGGTTAGTGTTATATAGAGGATGGTTGCCTAGTTGTACTTCCTTTTAAAACAATAATCACCACCACCACTGATGAAATATAAGCGTAGTCTTCACTAATACGCGGAAATGTGGCATGGCTCAAAATATTGAGAGGATGTTTCGGCTCGAGTAGTTAGTATTCACATGGCTAATACAGAACTCTGTACGATGACGTCTGACATGAAATGATGCTACCCGCAAGGGAGGAAGTGAGGTGGGAAGAATGGAGTCAGTATAGGCATAAGCACGCAGAAAATGAGGTTGTCAACTTCAAAGGAATCTGTAAATATATTTTTCTAACAACTAATTATATAATGTTGACGTTTATTACTGCATTCCTTTTGTTGCAGGCTGGATATGTAACTTCACTACATAATGAAAATGAAAACCTACAACCTGTTTTCCAGTCTTTGACCGGGTCAGGGATGTAATGAATGAATCAGATATAGGCTGTTATTACGATAGGGTCGCCACTCCCAAAGTGATTTATATTAATGAGTGATAGATGCTATGAAATGAGAATGGAAAGTATTGCTGGAATGAAAGATGACAGGGAAAACCGGAGTACCCGGAGAAAACCCTGTCCAGCCTCCGCTTTGTCCAGCACAAATCTCACATGGCGTGACCGGGATTTGAACCACGGAACCCAGCGGTGAGAGGCCGACGCGCTGCCGTCTGAGCCACAGAGGCTCTCACTACATAATATCCCATTATATTTGATCATCATACTTTAGGATTGAGCCGAGCAAGTTCACCATGCGGTTAGGATTGCGTAACCGTGAGGTTGCATTCGGGAAATGGGGGTTTCGGATCCCACCGTCAGAGGTCCTGAAGATGGTTTTCCATGGTTTCCCATTTTCACACCAGACCAATGTTTGAGCTTTACCTTAAGATGTGAAAATGGGAAACCACGTAAAACCATCTTCAGGGCTGCGGACAGTGGGATTCGAACCCACTATCTCCCGGATGCAAGCTCATTGCTGCGCGCTCCTAACCGCACGGCCAACTCGCCCGGTACTCTTTTTAGGGTCTCTACATTAATATTCTCTTTATTTCAAGAGAGTACTCTTTTGTATTTTTTGTATCTTAACTAACCAGCAAATTCAAATTAAAGGAGTGCAGGCCTACAGCGGAGCTGTTTGTAGAGACGGTGGCCAATCACAGCTAGCAAAGTCGTCGAAATTAACAACAGCGAACCATTTTCATACAGTTTATCTTATTGCCTACTCGTAACATTAATTTAAATACTGAAAAGTCTGCACGAGAATGGAATTATATTCAGAAATGATTTTTTTATTGTCAAGGAAAGGAAAGCGGTTGTTAAAGAGTTCAGCAAATGAGTATGTAATGGAAAGTGAGTGAACTGTATTTCAGTGCCACTTAAATCTTTGTTCTGAATTTCTGAAGATTTGTGAGTTTGCACAATGCCAACTGCAAAGAAGCTTTAGTTTTAATGAAAGCGCATTGACCACTAGAGTAGCAGAATGACGTAGCAATGGATTCAGTAAAATAAAATTACTGTTAACTCAGTTCAGTTTCTAAGATTGAAATTGTATCCACTGTTATGAACATTGTTTGAGACATAGCGAGCTACTCATAAATATTAGATGTTCTTCAAAATAAATGATGGTACAGCCCACCAACCGACCGCTGCTCGGCGCGAAGGCCTGCAGATTACGAGGCGACATGTGTTCAGCACGATGAATCCTCTCGACCATTATTCTTAGTTTTCTAGACCGGGACCGCCATCTCACCGTCAGATGGTTCCTCACCTTTAATCACGTAGGCTGAGTGAGCCTCGAACTAGCCCTCAGATTCAGGCAAAAATCCCTCACCTGGCCGGGAATCGAACACGGGGCCTCCGGGTAAGAGACAGGCATGCTACCCCTACACCGCGGGGCCAGCTAGAGTACTATACAACAGACAAAATTTCATTATTTTTCCAAGACACGTGGGCATATTTTTATAAACATGTTCAGTGTAACGCCATCGTCTTGCGACTGGTTTTTGCCCCTGTGGTAAAATTTTAAAATTTTATTTGACTATGTCTTAAGGAGCACGTTTCGGCTCTTCATAGCCTCGGAGTCCGTGATTCTCAAGAAATATCTTCATGGAGGTCTTTCTTGGTTTTCCTTGGGGGCTTGCTATATTGCCTTCAGACACTTCAGTCATCAAACCGCCATGTCGAAGCTATGAACCTGAACTGTCGGTTCCTAATCTTACTCAGCAGCTGTCTCCTCCCTTGTAACTCAGCATTAGTGATCTTACATCTCCAACTTACTTTCTACATTCAGTGCCAATCCCACATCTCGAAAGCTTCCTGCCTCTTGAAGTTTTACAGAATGTCCAGGTTTCGGAAGAGTCCTCAACACAACACAACATAACACAACGGACCAGACACAACATGCCTTCAGTATTCGTTCATGTAGTCTGAAGGACATTATACTTCGGCACAACACAGATTGCTTGTCACAGAATGATTGTTTTGCTATAGCTAGTAGAGCCCTAGTATCAAGATGCCATAGTAAATTTTATGTGATAATATGGCCAGATATTTTAATTTTATTTTAATCTAAGGAATAAAGATCGATGTTTTGAAATCGTAGGTCTGGCAACTCTTTAAAATATTGAGAAATTTTGTATTTTGTAATTTCCTTCTGACGATGTGGAACTATTTTCGCATTAACCAGTCCTATTAAGAAATCGTTCCGAGAATATTTCACAGTATAAACCCAAATGGTTTTATAATAGCCAATAATTTGTGTTTAGAAATAAGCATTAACTTATTCTTTTTTTTCAGGTGAGTATTGATGCTACATCAGACTGATGACTATACACGATGATCTGCTGTCTGTGAGTTTTATACTATATTACCAAGCTTTGTTTCTCTATTTTTGTCTCCCTATGTTCTTGAAGATTATATGAAGCTCTTTGTTTGTAGATGTTAGAAATACTTTAAAATAGATCTCTCTTCCATCACAGCGGGCTGCTTCTTTCGATAACTTCGTTGGACCGAATTGTTAACATTGCGGTTACTACATACATAGAGCCTCCGAAGAGGCCTGGTGCAGGTCTTTCGAGTTGACGCCGTATAGGCGACCTGCACGTTTATGAGGATGGCGCCCTACCGATGACGAATTCTAATGATAATGACGGCACACACACACCCATCCCCCGACCCATCGAAATTTACCAATGACAGTTAAAATCCACGACCCGGCTGGGAATCGAACCCGGGACCCCTTCGAGTGAGAATGCTACATGCATTTGTACGGACAGTTGCATTGTATGCCTGTGAAACGTGGTCACTAAAAAAATGAAAGGAACCCTCTTGAAGCCTTAACTGTTACTGTGTACAGGTCTGTAGTCTTTCTTTTAATCCATATATTAATAATAATGTTATTTGCTTTACGTCCCACTAACTACTTTTACGGTTTTTGGAGACGCCGAGGTGCTGGAATTTAGTCCCGCAGGAGTTCTTTTACATGCCAGTAAAGCTACCGACACGGGGCTGACGTATTTGAGCACCTTCAAATACCACCAGACTGAGCCAGGATCGAACCTGACAAGTTGGGGTCAGAAGGCCAGCGCCTCAATCGTCTGAGCCACTCAGCCTTCTTCTTCTTCTTCTTCTTCTTCTTCTTCTTCTTCTTATTATTATTATTATTATTATTATTATTATTATTATTATTATTATTATTATTATTATTATTATTATTTTCGAATATGTCCATTTAGGGCTACGCAAACTTTATTACGTTACTATCATAACAGCCGTTATTTATAACCGTTTAATTAATGTGTCCCATTGGCATTTTCTGGTTGACGATAGAAATGGAGATTATTTTCGTGACTCTTAATATCAAGAAGGTGGATTTAATTTGACGAATCTATTTAACTCGGTTGTGAGGAGAAATGTGCACGTCAATTAAATGTTTTCTTTTTTCTTTTTGCTAGTTGCTTTACGTCGCACCGACACATATACGTCTTATGGCGACGATGGGAGAGGAAAGGGCTACGAGTAGGAGGAAGCAGCCGTGGCCTTAATTAAGGTACAGCCCCAGCATTTGCCTGGTTTGAAAATGGGAAACCACGGAAAACCATTTTCAGGGCTGCCGACAGTGGGGTTCGAACCTACTATCTCCCGAATACTGGATACTGGCCGCAGTTAAGCGACTGCAGCTATCGAGCTCGGTCAATTAAATGTATTTCCATATCAATAGTACCTAACATTCGTAACTACTGTTTCGTTTGTTATTGGATGGTCTTGTTCCTCATTGTCTTGAATGAAAATATTTACATTTTCTTTGAACTCCATTCTAGTGAACGCAATATTTAGCTGTCCATAAGAAATTACTGGCTTTCTTAACGAACGCTCTTTCGTTTATTGATGTAATAAGTTTTTAACTGAAGTCGGGATAGGCCTATCTTTTGAATATGAGAAGAAAGCCAGTTTGACAATGGGAAGAACTTCTTTACCATTTTCAGATTTTCTTCGGAAATCCCCCGTTGTTTGAGCGGGGAATTTTTGCTCTCCAAATATTCCTGGTGCCTTATGTGTTAGGGGCTATCTGCATGCACGACTTTATCAACGTTAATCTATCGTGCCCTTTCCTTTTCTATTGACAACAGAGCCAGACCACTTAGGCTTTCTCGAATCATAGAACTTGTAAGGTATTTTCGATCGGATTTTAGAAAAATTATATTTTATCTTTGGCCACTGTAACAGACATGATACAGTTCAGTACATACATCGCATTAGCTAGAAGTCAAAGAACCATGTTCAATCAACAGCAGATTACATCTTTTCGAACAAGGACCCGACCTTGACTGGGGGGTCCTCATTCGTGGCCTCTGATTGCGTCTGCCCCGGTGCGGGGCATTGGTTCTACCAGCCTAGCTGCACACCTGATCATTACTCATACGGGAAAATATGCCGGGCATAGAATATTAAACATTGCATTTTCTATAACTTTTGTTATGAACAGGTACTAAATAGAACTTGTATTTCTGGAAATAGTGGACATTTGTGAAAATTTAACAGCCGCAAGTACGGTCTCCGTTGTTTTTCCTCGTACGGTAAGAACTCGTGAAATATAAAGGATAGAAAATTGCATTTTGTACAATTCGTTATATATACAGGTTTTCGATACAGAGAAATTTGATATCACATGTTTTAGCCCCCTAACCATTGCTATAATAATCAAGTGGGTTCGAACCCGACGTTGGTAGCCCTTAGGATTGTTTACCGCGGTTTTCTATTTTCACACCAGGTAAATGCTGGGGCTGTACCTTAATTAAAGCTACGACCGCTTCCTTCCCATTCCTAGGCCTGTCCTATCCCATGGTCGCCATAAGACCTATCTGTGGCGGTGCGACGTAAAGCAAAATAGCTCCCATCGTTGCAGTAAGATCTATCTGTATCGGTGCGACGTAAAGCAAAATAGCTCCCATCGTTGCGGTAAGATCTGTCTGTATCGGTGCGACGTAAAGTAAAATTGTTAATAATAATAATAATAATAATAATAATAATAATAATAATAATAATAATACGTGTTACGGGGATACCGTGGTGGACAGAGGTGAAAGAAGGTGCGGGCATGAATGGGTCTATCTAGGACAGTGAAAAGATTAATTAAAAACCTTAAAATTAGCGTTATATTTTTCTCGGTTATTTTTTATTTTTTAAAGACAAACTTTATAATTCAGGTACAAAAGTTCATAAGATAAAGTAACAATTTTGGAATATCGAATAACAACCACCTTGAGCTCCCTAGTTATACATTCTCCATGAGCGCCGCGGCACCTTTAAAAATACCTGTCAAGGAGGCGACCTTCCAATTTCTTTTACAGAGTTTTTTGCTAGGGGTTTTACGTCGCACCGACACAGATAGGTCTTATGGCGACGATGGGATAGGAATGGCCTAGGAGTTGGAAGGAAGCGGCCGTGGCCTTAATTAAGGTACAGCCCCAGCATTTGCCGGGTGTGAAAATGGGAAACCACGGAAAACCATCTTCAGGGCTGCCGATAGTGGGATTCGAACCTACTATCTCCCGGATGCAAGCTCACAGCCGCGCGCCTCTACGCGCACGGCCAACTCGCCCGGTTACAGAGTATTCAAAATATACATTTTGCTCCACAGAATTATCTAGGAGACTACTCTCCAAACCCTACACCACACCGGCCTTTCAAAGGCACCATTTAACCATTACAGCGTCTTTTCTCTATTAAAATTTTACTCTTGGGAACCCAGTTCCAGAAAGGTCCAGGCTTATCAAAGGCACAACCTACATTTTGCAATTCAAACAGTATTCACTGTCTTAAACACTCAACAGTCTAACCTCTTAACATAAAAGAATGTACTTTAATTTTACAGGGGTATCGAATACCCATTCCACCGAGCCTTTGTGGAAAACAGCAGGTTAAAGCAACTGGCCCGAAAATCAAAATGATATGGAGGCGGACACTTGCACTCCTTGAAACTTGCAATTAAAAGATAAAAACCCTGTTTGGGGTTCTGGCCCGAAGTTGTAGAGGCTAAGCCTATACTACCGAAGTGAATAGATGAAGAGAATATTTAAATTACAAAGATTTCGAACTGAAACAGGTTACAAAATCATAGTCGCCTCAAAAGCAAGTTGACAGGGAACGCGAGAGGGTATCACACTCTCTGTTTCCTGATTTAGGCTAAGTTATATTGATTTGTTTGAACGTTAAATTTTAGAAAATTAAAGTTACATTAGTAAAGATTGAAAACCTTTCTCTCGAGATAGCTTTCAAAGACTATAACTTAGAAAGTACTGCCATTACCTTGAGCTGATGGATTACTCTGCCTCCCCGCCTCCTTTATAAACACACACACACACACACACACACACACACACACACACACACACACACACTAGACTGGTTATGACAACCTGGTCGAAAAATGTGCCAGCTTTTACACCCGGGAGTGATGATCGAGAAAACTCTGGGCTAGGCCCGACACACTCCCAATTTCCCGTGGGTAATTAAATATATACAAGATAGATGTAATTGGCTGAAAAATAAATCTACAAAATTTTCTGTTGACCAGCATCCAAACTTGACGGGAAGAGATAGAAGTGTTGCAAACTTTAACACACCCAAAACAAAGAATAAACAATAAAGTTTAGTAAGCCTTAAAATAACAAATTACTTTGCAATCTTAATAGTCCCTCTTCGCAATAGAGGGCATAACATAAGTTTTTTTGGAAGAGACATCTGTAGAGGAAAGTTCAAACTTCTTGCGCTAGCAGTTGCGAGTTTTAGTTTTAAGGTGGTATTTTCCAAGCGCTTCATTTAAATGAAAGGGGTGGGTGTACCACCCGGGATAATAATAATAATAATAATAATAATAATAATAATAATAATAATAATAATAATAATAATAATGTATAGCCTAGCTATACTTGAAGATACATATGAATTTCAGGAAAATCTTTTAACTGAATCTCCTTTCGACTTTCGTATACATAATACGAAATTTCAAAAAACTAAGTATCAGGCAAGAAACTATTTACGGAAAACATATTTTAAACACAGGCATCTCCTTTCACTGATGAGAAGCTCACGCTTGTACAGGAGAAGAATGTTCTTGTCCGTGATATAAGTAAGCTCTGGTAGATGTACATATGGACGTAATGAAACCGAATGTCTCGCCTTGACTTGTAAATTGGCACTCACACTGCACTCCTGAGGTCACCAGTTCATTGTCAGTTAATGAAATATGGTTGTAAATAAGATCTCCGCTAGTCTGCTGCTGTTCACAGCATTCCACGACCGGAGCCAACAAATGAGACAGCCGTTACGTAACACTCCCACAACAACTAGGTGGACTTTCTAAAATTATCCCACAAAAGAACAGCACTGTGATGTTTTGCAAAATACACGCAATATTGTGTAAATTAAAAATTAACATGGATAGGCATAGCATAACCTTTCCGAGCACTAGAGAAGGATTTATAGTATTTAATATTTAGTACTACTAACAGTAGTAGCAAAGTCGTCTCCGTGCAGGCCATGAAGACCCTTGGGGAGTGGAAGGTAAAGGCTTCTACTATTCATAACCTCGGCACTTGGTGGGATAAAGTCGTTAGCTTAGCTCTACGCCCGACCGCCTTTGCCCACAGGAATTACTCATTTGTTGCGTAGGCTCAATGAACCTCAGGGCTATGTGCACTTCCGGAAGTGGAAGTCTCGTTCCTAAAATTTTTCGACTTCCTGACGGGGAATCGAACCCACGTCCTTCCAGATGAACCGAGCATGCCTTTATGGCCTCGGCCAGGCAGCCGGTGGTAATGGTAGTAGTAATTATTATTATTATTATTATTATTATTATTATTATTATTAAAATATTTTCTTTACGTCGCACCAACGCAGATATGGAGACGATGGGATAGGAAAGGGCTAGGAGTGGGAAGAAAGTGACCGTGTACTTAATTAAGGTACTGCCCCCAATATTTTCCTGGTGTGAAAATGGGAAACAACGGAAAGTCATCTTCAGGGCTGCCGACAGTGGGGCTCGAATCCACTATCTCCTGAATGAAAGATCACAGCTGCGTGCCCCTAACCGCACGGCCAACTCGCTCGGTGGTAATAATAATAATAACAATAATAATAATAATAATAATATTTTCCTGGCTCTTTTCTCTAATTATTTTGGGTCAGCAATAACAATAATTATGCCCAGTTTTACGGCCGGATGTCCTTCCTAACGTCAACCGTATATGGACGGGCTTATTCATCATTGCATGTTTCTGGGTTGATTAGTAGTGTGGTGTGTCGTATGTATTCCATTTCGTTCGCCACGTTGTTTCCAAGGCGTTCCTGGGCCTTCGAATTGTAATGTGACTCCGTCACTGCCATAGATCTGTGGCTTGCTTAAAACGTTCTGAGCTTGCTCATAAGGTATTCTGTGAAGTAGATCCTACCCTACATACCGTACACACAGGGCTGGTTTAAAGGCACCACAGAAAGGCACGGTAAATACAGTTGTAAAATGATAAAGTAGTTGTAGAGTCTGTGAATGAACAATGTGATACGAGTACAGGGAATATGTATTTACATGTTGCTTTACGTCGCACCGACACACATAGCTCTTATGGCGACGGTGGGACAGGAAGGGCTAGGAGTGGGAAGGAAGCGGCCGTGGCCTTAATTAAGGTACATTTTCCTGGTGCGAAAATGGGAAACCACGGAAAACATATTCAGGGTTGCTGGCAATGGGGTTCGAACCCACTACCGAATACTGGATACTGATCGCACTTAAGCGACTGCAGCTATCGGGTACGGTGCAGGCAATACAGCGGACAAGTGTAGAATAATAAGTCATCCAGCAATTGAGTGTAGCAAAAATCCATCAATTGAATGGATGAAGACCATAACGTTATAAGTAGCATTTTCGTCATTCAGAGAAAACGGCATTTAAACATCTTAACACTCATATAAACCATGCTATTTGTTGTTATACCACCCATCACTAGAGCGCAGAATATTACTGCTATCACTTGTATCTCTTTGCTGGTGAAAAGATACATTCTCCCAAAGTTACATCCTTCAATTAACTCATTTTTTTTTAAATGTCACTTATACCGTTATGGTTTTCAACATTCAATTATCGTTTTAAATACGAACAGTGCACAAACAGAAGATAGTGCGGCAAATTCAACATCAGTTATTGTGGAAAACCGTTTACCGGTATTGAACATGAATGTGATTGTTTCTAAAACTAAAATAGTAGTAGAATCAATTTCATCCTTGGTGTTGTACAACGAAAATGATACTTCAGCTAACGTTCAACTGCACAGAAAGGAAGAAAGACTATCAGACGTACAATAGGCTACCTTCAGTGCGTGTTCGATTTAAGCGTTCTACGAAAAAATAATTAGTGTTTAGTTAAGAACATGATATTTCCTACAGACAAAGAAACTAGATGTTGCCGGGCTGAGTGGCCCAGACGGTTGAGGCGCTGGTCTTCTGACCCCAACTTGGCAGGTTCGAATCTGGCTCAGTCTGGTGGTATTTTAAGGTGCTCAAATACGTCAGCCACGTGTCGGTAGATTTTTTGGCACATAAAATAACTCCGTGCCTTGGCTGGCAGGACCTAGTGTTTACAGTGCACTATGTCTTCTGGTATGGGCTTCAGGGATGGCGAACCTTTTCCAACTAGTGTGCCATTTTAACTCTGGTTTATTATTCTCATCTGTTGACTGTGCCAATTGTTGTTTCCCATTTCCATTACGGGATGTCTACAACCTACACCCCCCCCCCCCCTTCGCAACTTCCTTTCAATTTCCCGATTATGTTTCATAATATGTTATTTATTTATTTATTCATTTATTGAGTCATTTATTTATTTATTATAAATATTTGCATAACGGGTGCAATATATATTGTAAATACTTCCTCCATTAGCTTCATTATCTTCCCATGTTGTAGTTTGTACGCTCAACAATTAAACTAATTTCTCCCTCATCACATTTCCATAAGGAAATCTAAAAAAAAAAAAAAAAAAAAAAAACAGCTATCCCTGTTTGTAAGGCCACATTCATGCTTTCATCAAAACATACATGTGGGAGTTATTCAAATTAGCTTTCAACTGCTCCGAAACTTTTTCACTCATTTTTATTATTCTATCCTTGACAGCAGTACAGCTGGCTGGGATTCCTTTAATCTTGTTAATTATTAGTTGTTTGTTAGGCAAGTTTTCAAATGATGTGTCGGACGTCAATAAGAAACTTTCTTTCAACAACTCACCGTCAGAAATCTGTTTCACATGCATGGTGTACTATGCAGTGAGACAGATAGAAACAGCCGCACTGATATTATTCCTTGGCCGAAAAGATGATACAAAAGAACTAGTTTGTTTTGTGTAATGTTCGATATTTTGTGACACGAACACTCTTCTTTCTTCATTTGAAATGGAACACACATTTGAATGACCAGTCTCAAAATTGCGCTTTACATTAAATATAGGGGATACAACTGTTTTCGAACACAGGCAACACATCTTTTTAACAGTCCGAATTCCCTTGGCCAGAGTTCTTGAAAAATACGGTCACCACCTTTGTTAAGTTTCTGTTTTTTCCGGCACCGAAAACATATTTGCGATATCCGTATACAAAACCACCAGAAAACGACACTATCTCACTTGACTTTCGGACCTATCAGTGTAGCAGTGTTGCCATATTGCACGTCCGAATGGAACTAGTATTTAGATTTTCGATATTTATTTCTTACACGTGAAACACTGTAAGACATGCACTGTCTGTAGTACGAGACGTATACTGAATATAAAAATAATATTATGTTCATGTGACGTGCCACCGAAATCGTGTCCGCGTGTCACCTAGTGACACGCGTGGCATAGGTTCGCCATCCCTGGGCTAGAGCAATTTTGTTACTTTCATAGATCTGTCTCTGTCTTATCCTTGGCTTTGACAATATGAAAGTGACTGAGGTATGAGCGATGCTAGTAATACCATTACTTATGCAGCCAGTCCCTGCTATGAATGGTGTGAAAACGTTGCTCATAGGGTCGGTTGGTGCAGGCATTTCAGTGGGCTTGGCAGACTGATATGTAATAGCAACGTCTGGCTCGGTGAGGAAAGCAACGGGAAAATACCTCACTCCTTATTTCTCTAGTACGCCTCTTCAGTGATGCCTAGGCCTTCTATGACAGCTGACGGCGGAGCTGTTGAGGGTCCAACCAGCCTTAGGGCTGAAGACTGAACATACACAAAATAACTCCTGCGGGACAAAATTGTGGCACTTCGGCGTCTCCGAAAACCGTAAAAGTAGTTAGTAGGACGTAAAATTATTATTATTATTATTATTATTATTATTATTATTATTATTATTATTATTATTATTATTATTATTATTATTATAGATGTTTTAGTGCATACCACTTGATTTCGTAGGGTTTCAAATGTTGAAAAGGTAAAGTGTAATAATTGGCTTATATACTCATAAGGAAAAGATGCTGTATATTGCATTTGTTACACATTATTCAACTCCAGTTGTGTTTCTAGGTGGATAGAGAGACTGGCAAAGACTCTCGAAGGTTCCAACCATGAACTGTCTCGCAATCATATAGGCCTAGAACAAAACTGCAAATGGAAAGAGCTCTCTTATAGAAATGAAAACTCAGCGTCAATGGATCAGGTAAGATCAAATTAAAAAGGAAGGGAAGTGAGGGAAGTTAGTTTTACAGATATTGTTTTCTATTACCGGGAGAGTGGCAGCGCGCTGGCCTCTCGCCGCTGACTTCCCTGGTTCAAACCCCATCACTCCTTGTGATATTTGTGCTGGACAAAGCGGAGGTGAGACAGGGTACTCAGGTTTACCCTGTCATTCTTTATTCCAGCAACACTTTCATCTGTCAGTCATTTATCATTGCCCCTGAGAGGTGTGCGACAGTCTTCGGCAGCCGGCACAATTCGTATCCTCGCCGCTAGATCATAATTTCGTTCCTGACCCGGTTGAAACTGGAAACAGGCTGTAGATTTCCATGTATCATCCCCCACCCTCTGTAAATTGCATTTAAATGGTTCACTGTGCTTTTAAAATGTGTTCTATTATTTATTTATTTATTTATTTATTTATTTATTTATTTATTTATCTGCTTACCCTCCAGGGTTGGTTTTTACCTTGGACTCGGGGAGGGATCACACCTCTACCGCTTCAAGGGCAGTGTCCTGGAGCGTGAGACATTGGGTCGGGGGATACAACTGGGGAGAATGACCAGTACCTCGCCCAGGCGGTCTCACCTGCTTTGCTGAACAGGGGCTTTGCGGGGGGATGGGAAGATTGGAAGGGATAGACAATGAAGAGGGAAGGAAGCGGCCGTGGCCGTAAGTTAGGTATCATCTCGGCATTTGCCTGGAAGAGAAGTGGGAAACCACGGAAGACCACTTGCAGGACGGCTGAGGTGGGAATCGAACCCACATCTACTGAGTTGAGCTCCCGAGGCTGAGTGCACCCCGTTCCAGCCCTTGTACCACTTCTCAAATTTCGTGGCAGAGCCGGGAATCGAACCCGGACCTCCGGGGGTGGCAGCTAATCACACTAACCACTACACCACAGAGGTGGAAATTAATAATAATAATAATAATAATAATAATAATAATAATAATAATAATAATAATCGTATCTACGCCACTGGCCAGGGTGAACCAAACTCAAGTGATAAGCGGGAAGTGTAAAACACATCGTTACTGTATACTGTAGCGTCCGGTTACGGAGCATGTCGCTGTTCGATACTTTTTAGAAAAGGTTTTTGTGAATATTAAAGTGCTAATTGTGTGTGATGTCAGTTAGAGTAAGTTGATTAGATTAAATATTTACAAACTAAAACTCTAAATTACGATGAATAAAAATAATAATTTCGTGTGGCTATTTCTAGCCGAGTGCAGCCCTTGCAAGACAGACCATCCGATGAGGGTGGGCGGCATCTGCCATGTGTAGGTAACTGCGCGTTATTGTTGTGGAGCATAGTGTTATGTATGGTGTGTGAGTTGCAGGGATGTTGGGGACAGCACAAACACCCAGCCCCTGAGCCATTGGAATTAACCAATGAAGGTTAAAATCTCCGACCCGGCCGGGAATCGAACCCGGGACTCTCTGAACCGAAGGCCAGTACGCTGACCATTCAGCCAACGAGTCGGACTCTCAAGTGTTGAAATGGTTTAATTTAATTTCGTGTGGCTATTTCTAGCCGAGTGCAGCCCTTCCAAGGCAGACCCTCCGATGAGGGTGGGCGGCATCTGCCATGTGTACGTAACTGCGTGTTATTGTGGTGGAGGATAGTGTTAGGTGTGGTGTGTGAGTTGCAGGGATGTTGGGGACAGCACAAACACCCAGCCTCCCGAGACCCTCTGAACCGAAGGCCAGTACGCTGACCATTCAGCCAACGAGTCGGACATACGAGGAATGAATTACCTACGAAGGAATTAAGGCCACCACGACCAGAAATTTGTATAACTCAGGTTTTTAGGGATAAAAAATAGAACATATAAAACGAATGTGAACGAAAAATGAGAATAGAAGTGCGCTTGTCAATTAAGTAACTCGCTATTTTTCTTTCCGTGTTTTTTGTTGGTTGGGGAAGAGACGAAGACCGGCGTAAAAAGACCTAAAACACTGTGCCCCATCTCTTGTGAACCCCACGAATCACCACTGACAAGGAGGGCCACGACTCAGAGTAATGTCCGAGATGCCCACCCCTACTTCATAGCAGTTGGTATTCAGACTCTCAGGACCTTCCACGCACTAGGATGTGAATACAGTAGTACAGTGGCGTAGATACGACCTTTACCGGGCGAGTTGGCCGTGCGGTTAGGCGCGCGGGGCTGTCAGCTTGCACCCGGGAGATAGTGGGTTCGAATCCCACTGTCGGCAGGCAGCTCTGAAGATGGTTTTCCCGTGGTTTCCCATTTTCACACCAGGCAAATGCTGGGGCTGTTTCTTAATTAAGGCCACGGCCGCCGGCCGCTTCCTGCCAACTCCTGGCCTTTCCTACCCCATCGTCGACATAAAACCTGTCTGTGTCGGCGCGACGTAAAGCCACTAGCAAAATAGGCACGACTTTTCTTTGAGAAGTGTGTGGGGGAGGATAATAATAATAATAATAATAATAATAATAATAACACCGAGCACATTGGCCGTGCGGTTAGGGTCGCGCAGCTGTGAGCGTGCATTTGGGAGATAGTGGATTTTCGAATCCCACTGTCGGCAGCCAACAGATGGTTTTCCGTGGTTTCTCAATTTCACACTAGGCAAATACTTGGGCTGTACTTTAATTAAGGTCACGACCGCTTCCTTCCCACTCCCAGCCCGTTCCTATCCTATCGTCGCCATATGACCCATCTCTGCCGTACTTAATGGCTCACACGGTTAAGGCGCTCGCCTTCTGACCCCGAATTGGCAAGTTCGATCTTGGCTCTGTCCGGTGGTTTTTGAAAGTGCTCAAATACGGCAGAACTCCTGCGGAACTGAATTCCGGCAGCTCGGCGTTTCCGGAAATCGTAAAAGTAGTTAGTGGAGCGTAAAAAGCAACATTGTTATTATTAGGCCTATCTCTGTCGGTGCACCGTAAAGCAAATTATAAATAATAACACATTTTAAATGGATTGTTTAATTATTTTACCTTCGTGAAAATCGTATGGCCGCGGGCTGCCCGGCTGAGTCGGTAAAGGCGTGCTCGGTTCACCCGGAAGGACGTGGGTTCGATTCCCCGTCAGGAAGAAACGAGCTTTCTACTTCTGGAGGAGCATATGGCCCTGAGGTTCACTCAGCCTGCACCAAAAATGAGTACCAGGTTCATTCCTGGGGGCAATGGCGCCCGAGCCTAGAGCTAACCACTCCATTCCACTAAGTGTCGAGGTTACGGGTAGTGGAAGCCTTTACCTTCCACTCCTCCAAGGGCCTTCATGATCTGCACGGAGAATACTTGACTTCGTAAAAGTAATAATAATAATAATAATAAACGTCTCTAACAATGAGTACAAACGCATATTGGGGAGGGGGGATATGTAAAACGGAACTGGTAATAATGAATGAAAACCTACCACCTGTTTTCCAGTCATTGACCGGGTCAGGGATGGAATGAATGAAGCAGATATAGGCTGTTAGTACGATGGGGTCGCCACTCCCAAAGTAATTTATTAATGACTGATAGATGCTATGAAATGGGAATGGAGTGTGTAGCTGGAATGAAAGATGACAGGGAAAACCGGAGTACCCGGAGAAAAACCTGTCCCGCCTCCGCTTTGTCCAGCACAAATCTCACATGGAACGACCGGGATTTGAAGCACGGTATCCAGCGGTGAGAGGCCGACGCGCTGCCGTCTGAGCCACGGAGGCTGAACTGGTAGTAATAATAATTATAAATACACTGCCAATAGTTAAGTAATCTTCATAAAGGAATAAGGTCCGAGCTTAGACCTTTGGAAGTTGATACTTGGGATAAAAGTGAAAAATCCGTCTAAAGAGGAGAGACTTAAGTCGGAGTAAAATATTTTTTTCAAAATTCATTATTATGTTTGCATTGTTACGTAGTTACAGGCCGGGCGAGTTGGCCATGCGGGAGACAGTGGGTTCGAGTCCCACTGTCGGCAGCCCTGTACTTTCATTAAGGTCACGGCCGCTTCCTTCCAACTCTTAGGCCTTTCCTATCCCATCGTCTCCATAAGACCTATCTGTGTCGGCGCGACGTAAAGCCACTAGCAAAAAAAAAATACCCAGTTACAGAAAAACATACATAAGGTGTTATCATAAAAACAGCTTTTAAAAAAAGACGTACGTTGAGAAGAAAGAAATTCTAGTACACGAGGCTAACTTAAACAAGATTTTTTAAATCATAAGTTACATAATTAGATTATCACATGTCATTAAATCAATAAACTATGTTGAGAGATAAGTTTTAATACTACTGACAGCTATGTTAGCAACTATACTAATTTAAATTGCCACAAATAATTTATATCATGAGGCTGATTAAATATTCACCTTAATTTTCGCCAGTATTTCATCTTCAGAGTATGTCACTAATGTTGTGTTTACAGACATGGCAATCTTGAACGCAAATCGTGTCATCTAATCTCAAGCAGATCGTGCAGCAATATCAGACAGATGACGCTATCTAGTGGAATTGGCTCGTACTATGTGAACCAGTGCGCCAGCGTCATTCAAGGCCAAGGTCGGCGCATAGACAAGTCTCCGTATGTTGGTTAGAGAGGAAATCAACATCGTTTGTGCCGCCGGGTGTCCCATACTATCGAATAGTGGGCTCGTTGTTGTATTTATTTATTTATTTATTTATTTATTTATTTATTTATTTATTTATTCACTGGGGCCATTGGGGACCACATAAGTCTTGTTGCATTCGGCAGTGAACTTTGCTTCCTCTGGAGCCCAGAATTGCTTCGTTCTTTCTGAGTGGTGGTGGTGGTGGTGGTGGTGGTGGTGGTGGTGGTGATTAATGTTTTAAGAGGAAGTACGACTGGGCAACCATCCTCAATATAACACTAATCAGAGAGAAAGGATGAACGGGGTCCGTCACTTCGAAAAATGAAGGTATCGACCAAAGGAAGACAAGAGCCACAAACGGCGTGAAAATGAGACTCCCTAGGCCTCGATACCTAATACCGTCGGAGTCGGAAAAGAACAAGAGAGGTCGGATAGGATAGATGAAAGTGAGGAGCCTGGCACAAGTAAATTGAAGCAATGCCATGACTCAGCTGAGGGCCCCGTGGTCTCCAACCCACGCTCCAAAGTTCAGAGCCCCTGGGACCCTTTCTGAGTGGGCCTGCTAACATTGCAGAGTATACATCCATGTGTCATTGCTTGAAGAGGGGAATCCACGGATAATCATTAACTAATGCGGTGTTTTTACCCTCCTTTCACCGAACGAGTTGACCATGCTGTTAGAGTCGCGTAGCTGTGATTTGCATTGGTCGGGAGATGGTGGGCTCGCAACCCAAAGTCGGCAGCCCTGAAGACATTTTCCCGTGATTTTCCATTTTCACGCAGGGAGAATGCTGGGACTGTACCTTAAATAAGGCTACGGTCGCTTCTTTCCCTTTCTTGCGTCGCCAAAAACATTCAATGTGTTACTGCGACGTTAAACCACTAATAATAACAGTGTACGTGTTTCGAACCCTTGTCCCGTTTCTCCAGGGTCGAGTATTAAGAAACATGAATCTTCGTAGCGAACTTTTACGACCGAATGTCCTACCTGAGGTCAACCTCATCAGAGGAGTTAATGAGATGAAATGAATAACGCGATATATTAAGGGGATCGGTTCAGTAAACAACCTTTCAAAATTTGGGCAATTTAAATATGTTTCGTCTCAGCTACTCTTATATATACTACAATGGAACTTTCTAAAGGAAGCATATTACATGTTGACTATGCAGGCACATATCTCAGAATTGATTTTGGTGTTATCAAACTCGCTAATTAATTATTCAAAATGTCGGTGCTCACAGTTTACTTCATAGCTCGACCATCTATGAAGCTATTAGTATTCTGCTTTTTTAAATGTACTGTTTAAAGTTACAGCTACAAAACTGACCAGATCCAGGATTATATTTGCAAAATTAGATTTTTAATTTTTTGTCACTTACCTAAATATTGCGTACTTTTGTCATTTTTTTTGCATGTAGATAATTTTTTTCCAAACAAATATTAACCCTAGTCACATGATTTTTTTTTTTTTTTTTTTTTTTTTTTGCTATTTGCTTTACGTCGCACCGACACAGATAGGTCTTATGGCGACGATGGGACAGGAAAGGCCTAGGAATGGGAAGGAAGCGCACGTGGTCTTAATTAAGGTACAGCCCCACCATTTGTCTGGTGTGAAAATGGGAAACCATGGAAAACCATCTTTAGGGCTGCCGACAGTGGGGTTCGAACCCACTATCTCCCGATTACTGGATACTGGCCGCACTTAAGCGACTGAGTCACATGATTTTGTTCACCTTTGTAGACTCTACCACTAACAACATGAAAGAAAAGAATCATTATAATACACCGTATAATTTAGGAGTTACTACGGAAACGGATTTGAAAAATAGTTATGAGAAAATGAGCCGTGCGTGCCGCAGAACTCTTGTAGCAGCATATGCAATGCCTAACATTGTAAGTCATCTCTCTTATAAAGTAGTCGAGATTTTTAAGTAATTCTTTCACCAAAATGAACTAGGAGAGTGGGCTTGTAAATTAAAAAAACATACGTTGAAAAATTGAATTTTTTGAAGGTGTTATACTGTACCGAACTGCTTAAGTAGGAAGGGTGCCAGTGCATAGCCTACTGCTGTCGAATAGTACCAAGGGGTCTGTCCAATGCTTAACGTCTCCATCCGACGGACGAATCGCCATCAGGAGCGTCATATGCACTCACTCCATATGAGGACTGCTATGCTGCAGGTATTTGATTGCAGGGTCGTTTCGTATAATGTCGGAGACAACGTTGGGGTATCAGTAGGATGGTCTCTAAAGTGTCTGCAGCTGTAGCATCAATGAGACCAAGATGCCTACAATTTCCGGCAGTTGAAGAACGCTCACGTGTTATTCATAATTTTTATCAAATGCATCACTTTCCTAGTGTCCGACTCGTTGGCTGAATGGTCAGCGTACTGGCCTTCAGTTCCGAGGGTCCCGGGTTCGATTCCCGGCCTGGTCGGGGACTTTAACCTTCATTGGTTAATTCCAATGGCCCGGGGGCTGGGTGTTTGTGCTGTCCCCAGCATCCCTGCAACTCACACACCACACATAACACTATTCTCCACCACAATAATACGCAGTTGCCTACACATGGCAGATGCCGCCCACCCTCATCGGAGGGTCTGCCTTATAAAGGCTACACTCGGCTAGAAATAGCCATACGAAATTAAAAAAGAAAAAAACTTTCCTAGTGTTTCGGGTGCGACAGATTTTTCCCGTGTGAAAATGCAATCCCCTGGAGGCAATCGATCTGAACTACATCGCAACTATAAGGGTTTTTTTTTTTTTTCCCTGTCAATTGTCAAGTAATCAGTGATGCTAACCTCCAAATGCGTGATATACCCGTAGTTGAAGATGGCCCGGATCGGTACACGATAGTAGCCTACTGAATCGGATAAGAAACAAGTTCCCTAAGCCTGAAAGAACTTGAAAGATTTAGGGCTGCTGAGGATGCTGGACCGGCTTAAGTCGCTGTTTATTTAGGAAGGTGAATAAAATATAATTATTTCTTCTTCTTCTCTGTTTGCACTCCAGGGTCGGTTTTTTCTCGGACTCAGCGAGGGAATCCCACCTCTAGTGCTTCAAGGGCAGTGTCCTGGAGCTTCAGACTCTGAGTCGGGGGATACAACTGGGGAGGATGACAAGTACCTCGCCCAGACGGCCTCATCTTCTATGCTGAACAGGGGCCTTGCGGGGGAACAGGGAGATCGGAAGGAATAGACAAGGAAGAGGGAAGGAAGCGGCCGTGGCCTTAACTTACGTACCATATCGGCATTTGCCTGGAGAAGAAGTGGGAAACCACGGAAAGCCACTTCCAGGATGGCTGAGGTGTGAATCGAACCCATCTCTACTCAGCTGACCTAACGAGGCTGAGTGGACCCCGTTCCAGCCCTCGTACCACTTTTCAAATTTCGTGGCAGAGGAGGGAATCGAACCCGGGCCTCTGGAGGTGGCAGCTAATCACACTAACCACTACACCACAGAGGCGGACGATAATATTATGCATATATTAGTATAATTTCTTACGCCAGTTGTGTTTTATGGCATGTTTTAACACATGAATATACATATAATTAAATGCGTATACGGCGTATACAAGTATACAGCTGAGAGCGAGTGGAGTGACGTCACGCCTATTTTATCAAACTCTGCATTTTTACTTCTTGTAACCGCATTGAGTATTTTTCTGTCACTTTTTAGGCAAGTCAATTTAGACCGGAATGCGTAGGCCACTGCCAGAATATACTCTGTTATACTTACAAGCTACTTTCACTAAATTATCGAACACAATTTTAAAACCAATTTAGGAATCGTTCTATCAGAAACTGCAAGCTAGCGTTCCGCCTTTTTATTTATGTCGAGTCTTTTTCTTCTACAGCTCCTCCCACACCCTGCTGGGGTCGCGACTGTAAACTATGCCCTACATTTGGACTTGGTTCTGTTTTACGGCTGAATACCCCTTCTGGCGCCAACCCTACGTGGAATGATTTATTCACTATTGATTTTCTGTGGTGGTTGGTAGTGTGTCGTGTTATGTGAATAAGGAAATTAGTGTATTGGTACAAACACAAACACTCAGTCCCCGAGTCAGTGGAATTAACCAGACGCGACTGAAATCCCCGGCTCGGCCGCAAATCGAACTCGGGACATTCTGATCCGAAGGCCTCAACGCAGGCAAAGAGCCGGACAAAACTAATACAGTCCAACTTTCCTCAACTTATTTCTAAGGGCAGTGAAGTCACACAGGCTCATTTTGGTTTTGGCCGGGGATTTTAAGCCCGGATGCCCTTCCTGAGACCACGTTATTTTTGAAGTGAAAAATCTGACGCAGTATTGGCAGGATTCGAACCTCTGCCTTCTGGGTGGAAAGCCAGCAGACCACTGTGCTAATCACACTCTCAGTAGGCCTATTTGTGTCTATATTACACTGTATTGAACTAAATTATTATAGTTCAAGCCATTGTCTTACGTACAATCGTGAATACGTTCAGGGAGAGGATCTCTGGATATAACTGCATGCTGAGGAGAGGAACCTTTTCCACATGCCTGTGATGGAATCTGGGGCTTAATCATTTCATTATAACTATATGCAAGTTAAATTTAGTAGTATTTTAATAATGTATTGGTTTTACGCCCCTCTAACTTCTTTTGCGGTTTCAGAGACATTGAAGTGCTGGAAATTTGATCTGGAGTGGTTGTGTGCAGTTCGCCAGCACATATTTCATGTGGGTATTCTGTTGTGAATTGGAGTACTGCTTATTGTATAGGGTGTTCTTGAAAATGTTTCCATTATTTACAAAGAAGACAGCACGCAACAAACGGAGGAAAAAATGTTGCGTTGACATTGGTCACAAACCCAATATCTTAGAAGTTATGGTCCGCTACCATCAATGATTACCATGTCTTTGATCTACTCTTCATAACACGAGGTCGATGTGACCGCCATCCATTGCAATGCAGCCTTCCACTCTACGTCGCATTGAACCACCCATTCGTCGGAGCACTCCTAGCTGTTATCGGATTGCATCACAGGCATTGGACACGTATTCTCGTAGTGTATCTACATAATTTATGGGATCCGCATACACCATGGTCTGTATATGTCCCCAAAGTAAAAATCAGTTTTTGCTAGGGGCTTTACGTAGCGCCGACACAGATAGGTCTTATGGCGACGATGGGATAGGGAAGGCCTAGGAGTTGGAAGGAAGCGGCCGTGGCCTTAAGGTACAGACCCAGCATTTGCCTGGTGTGAAAATGGGAAACCACGGAAAACCATTTTCAGGGCTGCCGATAGTGGGATTCGAACCTAGTATCTCCCGGATGCAAGCTCACAGCCGCGTGCCTCTACGCGCACGGTCAACTCGCCCGGTGAGTAAAAAAAAATCTCAAGGGTTAATGTCAGGCGAACGGGCAGGCCAAGGTATTGGCCCTCTCCAACCAATCCATCGCTCATGGAAGATCCCTGTTAAGCGTCGCCTAACGATACGATGAAAATGGGCCAATGCCCTATCATAATAAGACCATCACACAACATGCTCGTAGGTTTACATAATTAAACTCGTTCTATAACAGGCCTACTTAACATTACCGGCGGTAATGAAACGCAACTAAGTTAGGCCATAATAATTTATTTATTCATTCGTGTTAGAAGCAACACTATACAATAATAATAATAATAATAATAATAATAATAATAATAATAATAATAATAATAATAATAATAATAATAATAATACAGAGAATGGACACCAACCGACTGACAAAAAGGATTTTCAGCTTCTTCAGCCTAAGGAAGACGGAACCAAAATGGTTTCGGGAAGTAAGGACCGACCTGGTCAGGATAGGAGTAGAAAAAGAGGACGTACTGGACAGAAACAAATTTAGACAAAAAGTGAAGGAGTTCAAGGGTTTCCAGGAGACTGGGGAAGAACTTGTGAAGAAGAAGAAGAAGAAGAAGAAGAAGAAGAAGAGAACCTACACAGAAGAACAGAAGAAAGAAGTCAGTGCAAGGATGAAGAAGTACTGGCAGAATATGAAGTCAGGACTGGTGAAAAATAACGTAAAGACTGTAAAACGTGGTCCATAGATGGCCGGAACGATAATAAATAATAAATACCGCTTACCTTTACGTAATTAAAAACAGAGTCCAACCAACATCTCCTTAGCCTCTCCCTACTTCTCTTACCCTCCATGACCGAACTCGATAAGCTGCAGTCGCTTAAGTGCGGTCAGTATCCAGTATTCGGGAGATAGTGGGTTCGAACCCCACTGTCGGCAGCCATGATGATGGTTTTCCGTGGTTTCCCATTTTCACACCAGGCAAATGCTGGGGCTGTACCTTAATTAACGCCACGGGCGCTTCCTTACCACTCCTAGCCCTTTCCTGTCCCATCGTCACCAAAAGACCCATCTGTGTCGGTGAGACGTAAAGCAACTTCCAAAACAGTACCCTCCATGACAGAGTTCATTATTCTCCTACTCCCTTTTTCACATCAGATAACGCCGCTACCAAAGCTAGTTTATGCACACCCATTCATCCATGATTAACTTAGCCCTTTATCTCCTAATTCCGGGTGCTCTCCTGCCACTGTTCTCACCTGTTTGTGTCAGTAATCATTCTGGCTGCTTCATATCTGTTACTCCCAGCTTATGAATAAGCTACCCTGAATCACCCAGCTCACTCTCCTGTATAGCGAAGCCTGTCTGAAAACAGACCGTACACCGTAGTAAATATAGTTTCGTCCCAGTGCTCATTTGTCTCTTTCAATACACCCTTGATTGTATCTGCAAGCTCGTTGCATTAGCTTTACTGCACCTTGATTCAGTTTCACTTACTATATCATCATCTTGAAAAAATACATATCAAATATTCGAAATGATCCTCCTATTCCAGTTTTGTGTTTTCTCCCTGACATTCAGCCCTCTCAGATGTCTTTCCTATTGACATCACTATTCCTAGAAATGCTATTTTTTATTTTTTTACGATTTGCTTTACGTCGCACCGACGCAGACAGGTCTTATGGCGACGATGGGTTAGGAGTGGGAAGAAAGCGACCGTGGTCTTAATAAGTACAGTCCCAGAATTTGCCTGGTGTGATAACGAGAAACCACGGAAACCACCGTCAGAGCTGCCGACAGTGGGGTTCGAACCCAATTTCTTCAGAATGCTAGCTCACAGCTAAACGTACGCCCAACTCGCTTGGTGCTAACTTTTGATATAATGCTCGCTGCACCGTATTTCATGCTCCGTAATTTTAGATTGCAGCCTTTCAGCAGAGGGAGGAGCTTGCCTGCTCATGAAATCTGCTGTTGGTTGTAGTTCTGAGCAATTATATCTTCCACTGGTTCAATTTCTAGTGTGCTAATATTGTCCATAGCATATCCAATGTTTGTTTTACTTTAGTCCAAACCAAAGAAACAAACTCTTAAGATAATATAAACGTTTATTTGATGTTATAATTTTCTTTTTACTTTGCTATTGAATACAGAAGTGCCGGAATTTTACTCCGCAGGAAATCCTTTACGTGTCGATAAATCTACCGTCACAAATCTGGTGTATCTTTGCAACTTCAAATACTACTAGTCTGAGCCAGGATCAGACCCACCAACTTGGCCTCAGAAAGCCAGTGCTTCTACGTGTGAACCATCCATCCAAGCACGAGTAAAGCTACTGGTTGTACTTTATTCAAAGGTTACGGTGATCATGGAGATAACGTTTCTTTTGCCTATTCTACTTTGATTCATTATTGGCGTCATCTACCGACCTCAAGTTACGAATAACTGTTCTCAGAAATAGTAAACGTGACGTTGGCTGAATTCCCAACCAGCACATTTTCCGCATAAGAATTAAACTCTTTCCTCCTACAGCTTCCTGTCAGGCGTCCAAACCTTCAAATACCTGGAGGTAAGTACAAATAAAAATAAATGACTTAATTAAACTTTAATGAATTACACAACTTAACCCAGAGAGTGAGATAGCTGCGCGGTTCGGGCCATGTATTGTTAACTTGCATTTGGGGGATGGTGTTTCGAATCCCAGTGTCTGCAGACCTGAAGATGGTTTTCGTGGTTCACACCAGGCAGATGATGGGGCTGTATTTTAATGAAGGCCACGGTCGCTTCCCATCCCATCATCGCCATAAGACCTCACTGTGACTTATTAGAAATAAAGTTCCAAAAGGAGTTACTTCTCCAAACCATTTCATTTGTAACTTCCTAGCATTTATTCAACTACTGTATCGCCAGAGAAAATTCAAAGTCTTTAAATTCGTTGTTTTTACCATGAACTCAACAAACGAATCAACCCCATGACGCAACAGCCCCGAAAGGCCATGGCCTACCAAATGACCGCTGCTCGGCCCCATGGCTTGCAGATTACGAGGTGTCATGTGGTCAGCACGATGCATCTTCTCGGCCGTTATTCTTGGCTTTCTAGACCGGGGTCCCCATCTCACCGTCAGATAGATCCTCAAAAGTAATCACGTAGGCTGAGTCGACCTCGAACCAGCCCTCAGATCCAGGTAAAAATCCCTGACCTCGTCGAGAAACGAACCCGGGGCATCCAGGAAAGAGTCTGGCACGCTACCCCTACACCACGAGACCCAATACCATGACATCAGTATATTAAAATATCAAGCCTGCAACAAGAAATGTTACCAATTAAACTTCAACGTTCCCGTAGATAATGAAATACAAAATCGCTTCAAAAACTAAGGTAATGATAATAGGTCGGAAATTACTTATAAGAAGTATTGTTAACACTTGGCACGGTTGTTCTATAGGAATAGCTCTTACAAGTGCCCAGTAACTGAGGGGATTTCACAGGAGATACCACCATACATGTTTAGACTTACATGGCTTGGCAACATACCAATACGAATGAAAGCAATTCATGATACACTCATTTAGAAAATAAGTTCAGCGTATTACTTAAGACATTATTATAATCTTATTATCATCGTAACACAGAGAGAGACGCAGTGGAAGGCTGATTATGCTGAAACCTTCATAGAGGTGGAACTCATGGAGTAAATACGAGGGGAGAAGGTTTAGAAAGAATAAGATGGCCATTTGTAACGTTGAGCAAGTATATTTGGTTTAACAAGAGCTCGCACGGAGGAGCTTTAAAGCCAGTTATACTACTACAGCCGGAAGTTCGTGAACTGGTGCCTACAGTGTAGGCAACACGGCTTACACTCATGTACTACAGTCAATAACTTCTTGGACTGGCGCTAACATTTCAAGGATTACATACGGTGGTTTTTTGACCTATCTTTTCACGTCTTTTTCCCTTCGTGGTGATCCGGGCGATTTCGACTTGATTATCTCAAACGTTTCGCTAGTAGATTTGTCTAATTTTGGGTGTAGAACTTGAAATATGCCCGTTGCTCAAACATTCTCAAGTTCCGCCGCTGACGTTCAACTACCCTTCACAACAAGCATGCACGCAAGTGCCTCTTGCTGGGACTAGCGAAGAACTGTCACGGCAACATCGTGTGGAGCAAACTCTCCGCTGTAGTGAACCACAGTGACACTAGAAGCCAAGTCCACGAACTTAATGACTCAACTACGTAAATATACACGGTAGTAGGGCACTTATAAGAGCCTCCGTGGCTCAGGCCGCAGCGCGTCGGCCTCTCACCGCTGGGTTCCGTGGTTGAAATTCCGGTCACTCCATGTGAGATTTGTGCTGGACAAAGCGGAGGCGGGGCAGTTTTTTCTCCGGGTACTCCGCTTTTCCCTGTCATCTTTCATTCCAGCAACACTCTCCACTATCATTTCATTTCATCTGGTCATTAGTCATTGCCCCAGAGGAGCGCGTCAGGCCTCGGCAGGCGGCACAATTCCCTCCATCCCTGACCCGGTCACCGACTGGAAAACAGGTTTTAGGTTTTCATTTAGTAGAGCACGTATACGCATTACAATTCTATTTAGTCACAATTTTTGCCCAAGCACTTATTCCAACGGAATCTATTCCGGCAGGGAAGAAATCTACGTCCAGCTCCTGAAGCTGCACCTTGGTGGTATGCTCTACGGCCATATCGTCGTTGAATCGCTTATTAGCCAGGTGCTTCTTTAACGGTTCGAAGGGACAGAAATCACTGGGTGCCATGTCAGGGCTGTAGGGAGGATAGTCCAGATGGTTTATTTCCTCACCAGGAGTGTGACAGTGAATGCTGCCAGTTAAAGTCGATTCACACATCTCCGGAGCAAGATGGCCCCATCGGTTAGGTGACGGCATCTTCCGACAAAATAACATACTGTCGCCTTGTAAACGAAGTGATGAGTTCCAACACTTCCGATGACTGCATTCGCCGTGACGTTCAGTGCTCCTCCGTGATCCTTGCCGGTAAAACGTATTCGCTCTCCAATGATATATTCTCGTTTTCACGGACGTGATTTCTCTCTTTCTCCCTTACCGCTTCTCGCTTTTCTTCCATTGGTGTGGTTATCTGTGACCGTTTAGCAAAATTTGAGTAGAATTCAGTTCACTAACTTGACAAATACTTCAATATCAAATAACATTCATGATTTCAATTTCACTCTTCATTGTTTCGAATATGGTTTTTTTAAAAATACATTTTCTCGTAAACTTTACGTTTGCACTTTTTTTTACAAAATATTGGACTTGTGTACGTTCATGTTCATAATAATGGCGTATGGCCTCCGGAAAAGCCTGGTGCTAGTCTGTTTCTCGTAGATGGCCTATTAGTCGACCCGCATGTCTGCGAAGATGAGGGCCCTACCTAGGATTATTTCCAATACTGAATATGTCACACACACCCAGCCCCCGAGCCAATGGAATTAATCAATTAAGGATAAAATCCCCGACCCGGTCTGGAATCGAACCCGGTACCCTCTGGACCAAAGGCCAACACGCTAACCATTTAGCCATGGAGCCGGACTAAGTTCATGTTAAATAAAAACGTATCATGAACATGAATATTATTAATTTCAGTGACGTTACTACATTGTCCGACTCGTTGGCTGAATGGTCAGCGTACTGGCCTTCGGTTCAGAGGGTCCCGGGTTCGATTCCCGACCGGGTCGGGGATTTTAATCGCTTCTGATTAATTCTTCTGGCTCGGGGACTGGGTGTATATGTCCGTCCCAACACTCTCCTCATCATATTCACACAACATACTACACTACCAACCACCACAGAAACACGCAATAGTGCTTACATCCCTCCATAGAGGGTTGGCGTCAGGAAGGGCATCCGGCCGTAAAAACAGGGCCAAATCCACATGTGCGACGCAGTTCGCACCCGCGACCCCACAGGTGTGGGAAAAGCGGCAGGAAAAGAAGAAGAAGAAGAAGTGACGTTACTACATTATTTTAATATTATTCAAATAGACCTAGCATAGGTATACTGACAATGTTCCCTTCGTAGAATTCCAGGACGACTTCAGAAAGAGACCTCCTTTGCAACTATACGTTACATTTTCTTCAACAGCACACTGAATGTATTTCTGCTCGTTCCATTTCGAAATCTATCAAGTACTTAAAATTCTCCCTTTAATCTTACGCGTATTCATCTAGGTTGAACCCACCGTTTCTTAGTTTCTTCCTTTTTTTCATATAAGATTATAGCTGTCCTTGACAGTTTGTCATGGAAAACTTAACTACTGAGTTTTCTACTCAGAAATTAAGTGTGAGAACAGACTGAAAAATTCATGTCGGAAAGGACGCATACGGAAACGGAAAGCACCGTCGCGTCCCGAAGATGCGTGAATCGACCTTTACTGTGACACATTGGAGCGTTTGTGGGTAGCAATTCGCAGAAAACGACCTGGACTTCGCTCAAAAGGCGTCGTGTTGCCACACGAAAATGCCAGATCACCTGCAGCCGACAGCACAAGTGAACTGTTACGGCGCTGGAGCTTGTACTGAACCATCCTCCGTAATTCCCTCACCTGGCACCCAGTGATTTCCACCTCTTCGGACCATAGAAGGAACATCTGGATGGTAAGCGATTCAACGACGACACGGTACTTCAGCATGCCACCATGGAGTGGCTTCAAGGACTGGACACAGATTTCTTCCATGATGACATCGATGCCTTGGTATACCTCGGAAAATGTGCTTGGACAAGAATTGTGACCATGTTGAGTAGTAATATGTATCGGTCTGCCTGTAAGATACAATTTCTCCACCGAGCAAGTGGCCGCGTAGTTTGTATCACGTAGCTATCAGCCTACATTCGGGAGATAGTGGGTTCGAACCCCACAATCGGCAGCTCTGAAGATGATTTTCCGTGTTTTCCCATTTTCACACCAGGCGAATGCCGAGGAAGTACCTGATTTAAGACCGTGGTGATTTCCTTCACATTCCTAGCCCTTTCCTATCCCATCATCGCCATAAGCTCTATCTGTGTCGATGCGACGTAAAGCAAAGTGTAAAAAAATCTCCGTGCGTGCGAACTCTTGTTATCTTATTTAGTGAAGCGTTCTTGTGTTAACGGTGGCAGTTACTGAACTTTTTACGAGGATTGTCTGCTTCTAGAAATCGTTGTTGCGCCTAGAACAACCGCTCTGAAATATATTTCACCTTAGAACTCTGACCAGAAAGGTTCTGCGCCGAGCTGAGTGGCTCAGACGGTTGAGGCACTGGCCTTCTGACCACAATTTAGCAGGCCCGATCCTGGCTCAATCCGATGGTATTTGAAGGTGCTGAAATAATTCAGCCTCGTGTCGGTAGATTTACTGGCACGTAAAATAACTCCTGCGGGGTAAAATCTGGCACCTCGGTGTCTCCGAAAATAGTAAAAGTAGTTAGTGGAATGTAAAAATAAATAACATTATTATTAGAAAGGTTCTGTAATCTAAGACTCAACAAGGTATGATCTATCAATGAATTTTCGTAGTGATACATGTGCTGCGGGTCAGTATTTCTGCGATAACACTGTCACATAACGGTCTTTCCAGGCACACCAACAAAATATTTTTTCAGAGTAGTTACGATCAAAGGACTGAACTGAGATTTTTCCATTCGAGAAATTTCTGTAGAACTTAATCTTGCACGAACAGTCAAAGAATTCTGGCATCGGAAGCATTTTAGGAACTGAATGGGCTCAACGCGTGCAATCTTAAGTTAAAAACACATGTTACTAACAGCACGAATGTCCGGTTTGTCATATCAAGATCATCTGAAGTTCGCGTGTCTGTTGTGGTGACATGCTGTTCAACAACTAAAGGACGTTTTAAATAACCTGAGCGATGACATATTAGAATGGTGCCTGGATTAGATTGCTCACCGGCCCAAGGATTTCAGTATTCAGTTCTGGTCTGACGACTTTAACGGAGTTTACTCAGTCTCGTGAGGCCAACTGAGTAGGTTTCAAAGGGGACTCTGTCATCAAAACCAAACCATTCGTCTGAGGATCTTGTCACGCTGACCACGTGGCACTCAATTATCTGCATATCATCGGATTGGTCATCAGCTGCCATGGCAAGTGTTAAGGCAGTATGTGCCACATCAGTGTCCATACCAGTCTTATAGCCTAACAATGAAGGCTACGTTAAGGTCTTCAGGCAACATTGGCCCGAAATAAAGAATAGATGCGCCACTTCAGTCATTCTACCGTCAATGTCACCACTCTCTCCACTAATGTACAGCCTCCAAAACTACGCAATGGCATTATATTATTATTGGCAATGTTGTTATTCGCCGCGATTCTGTTGAATGATGAAGCTCTAAAGGTACTACTGATCGGTGTGATGAACTTCGCTGATAGTAGTTGAATAAGGAGAGACAAGAGAGGAATTTTATTTCATACATCTTAATATTAATCTCAATAAAGTCTGTGATGTGTTGTGTATTCAGCCTGAAGGCTGGTTTGATCCTCCACAGGTCCACCAAAAGCTATCAGAGATAGCCCAGGCGTCACTGAAGAGAAATACCAGGGAAATGAGGAGTGAGGTAGTTTCCCCTTGCTTTCCTCACCGAGCCAGAAGTTGCAATTGAACATCAGCCTGCCAAGTCCACTGAAATGCATGCACCAACCGACCCTATGAGCGATATTTTCACACCATTAATAACAGGGAGAGCCTCCATGGCTCAGGCGGCAGCGCGCCGGCCTCTCACCGCTGGATTCCGTGGTTCAAATCCCGGTCACTCCATGTGAGATTTGTGCTGGACAAAGTGGAGGCGGGACAGGTTTTTCTCCGGGTACTCCGGTTTTCCCTGTCATAATTCATTCCAGCAACACACTCCAGTATCATTTCATTTCATCTGGCCATTAATCATTGCCCCAGAGGAGTGCGACAGGCTTTGGCAGTCGGCACTATTCATATCCTTAGATGGGGGCTTCATTCATACCATTCCTGACCCGGTCGAAAGACTGGAAACAGGCTATGGATTTTCAATTTCATAACAGGGACTTGACTGTATAAGGAATGGTATTACTAGCATCGCTCATACCTCGGTCACTTTCATATTGTCAAAGCCAAGGATGAGAGAGACAGGTCAATGAAAGTAACAAATGTATTCTAGCCCATACCAGAAAACATAGTGCACTGTAAACACTACATTTCGTCAGCAAGGGCGGAAGACTGTGGTATGCTTTGATATTCAAAGAGACCGAACTCGATAGCTGCAGTAGCTTAAGTGCGGCCAGTATCCAGTATTCGGGAGATCGTGGGTTCGAACCCCACTGTCGGCAGCCCTGAAGATGCTTTTCCGTGGTTTCCCATTTTCACACCAGGCAAATGCTGAGGCTGTACCTTAATTAAGGCCACGGCCGCTTCCTTCCCAATCCTAGCCCTTTCCTGTCCCATCGTCGCCGTAAGACCTATATGTGTCGGTGCGACGTAAAGCAAAAAAAAGATATATTCAAAGAATCGTGGTGACACTAACACATTGAAGGTTTTCGACGACGCAAACATGGGAAAGTGCTAGGAATGGGAAGGAAACGGCAGTGGTTTTATTTGAAAAACAGTTCCAGCATTTTCCTGGTGTAAAATGGGAAACCACGGAAAACCATCCTCACGGCTGCCGACTGCGGGCTTCGAAGCCACCATCTCCCGAATATCTCACAGCTACGTGACCCTAGCAGTACGGATAACTCGCTCGGTTATTCTAAAAATATATGCTTGCATACATATGCTAATATTGATAGTATTATTATAGTTCTCGCAATTTCCTCGTAAACGACCAGCGACTCACACACTAAGCAGTACCACCCGCTGTCAAAAGCCAGATTTACGACTGTCTGGAGTCTGCTCCACTCTCGACCAATAGGATGCTTGCTTTGTCAACAACAGACCCCACGTGGAGACCAGCGTGAACTTCAAAAGCGTGCCGGTCGTCAACGAGGAAATCACAAGAACTATAGGCCTACCTAACCTAACGAGTGAAGCACGTTTTTTCGAACGCTCCGAACTGAGTGGAAATCGACAGGAAAGTTCAAATTTGGCTTTTTCTGAAACAAGTAACTTCAAGTAGCTGCGGTTAATAACGTTATCTTATGGTGGCGTTTAGTCGCAACATTGAAAATGAACGGAAAGCACCAAATAGAAAATAATAATAAATGGGAATGCAAGTGTAATTCGGTACATACAAGACGAAGAAAAAAGAAAGAAAAGTAGTAATACTGGTTTTTACACCCTACGAACTACTTATATGGTTTGCGGAGACGCCGAGGTGCCACAATTTTGTCCCGCAGGAGTTCTTTTACGTGCCAGTAAATCTAGCGGCACGAGGCTGACGTATTTGAGCACCTTCAAACATCACCGGACTGAGCCAGGATCGAACCTGCCAAGCTGGGCCTTCTGAGCGTTCTACCGTTCGAGCTACTGAGCCTGGCAGGTAAACCGTTACTGCAAGGTTCAGACTTCCTCGTATTTCTTTTAGTCTGGTTGCTTCACTTCGTCGCTTCCGCCAGCTGCCTCATACTGACAAGCTTCACATACTGTTCGCATGGAGCGCTGGAGCACTGTCGTGGTGTCACGGAAAAGCAGGTGTGAGTTACTGTTGATTGAAATTCTTATCAAATTGGACAGAATTCTACGTGTGTAAAGTAACGAGTAAATGCCAGTTTCCGGATAAAATATAGACAGTTGTCGTGTGTTGTGTGATTGTTATTTCACTCTTCTAACATATCTAACACAGAAATTGTTGTCTTAAGTTCCCAGATTTAGGCTTGTCTACCTTGTTAACTATTAGAATTTGTTCTAATGGAGTTTGGGGGTGGTTGCAGACTAGGCTTCGGCTACAAGCGGCCGCAGCTGTCAATCGTTACTCATTGCCCCAGAGGAGTGCGACAGGCTTCGGCAGCCGGCACAATTGCTATCCTAGCCGCTAGATGGGGCTTCATTCATTCCATTCCTGACCCAGTTGAATGACTGCAGACAGGCTGTGGATTTTTTCACCCACAACCCATTTAAGGACCTTGTCATGTCTAGCCAGATGGCCTGCAGATATTGGAATGCAACGTAGCTAACGTGACGTGATCTTCAGCCATATTCCTTTGCCTTTGTGACTGAGTCAGTTGCCTCGCGTATCAGACAGCTCTTCTGTTGGATGCATGAAGCTAAGGGGATCTCCGTTCCAGCTCTTTAAAAATTCCGAGACTATTCGGAAGAAGAACCCGAGGCTTTAGAGTAAAAGACAGACACTCTACCCTACCCTACTAGTCTGATTTTTCATATATCTACTCAATTGCACCTGTTGCCATTTCTTGATGGACACAGTATTTTCGCTTCTGTCTATTGGTACAGGCCAGAGGAAAATATAGTTTCCACTGAAGTCTCGGTCTCATTTATGCTGAGACAATAGGGTAGCTAATGAGGTATGGGTAGTGCTGAGTAATGACATTCGGATCACTACTGGTGTATCTGAATGTTACGGAAGGCGCTAGTCTTCGTGATAGTTGTGCTGCAATAGCAATTTCCGTCCCAGTGAAGAAAGCAATGGCAAATTATCTCACTTTTCACTATGCATAGTATGCATCATTTTAGCACCATAATTGGTTTTGGTGAGTGATTTGGCTACGCGGATTGGCTCACGTAGCTGTGATCTTGAATTTGAGAGATGGTGGATTCGAACCCGACTGTTGGCAGCCCTGAACATGGTTTTGCATGGTTTCCAATTTTTAAACCAATTAAATGCTGGGGATGCACCTTGATTCAGGCCATGGTCTCTTCATTTCCGGTCTCTCACCACTGTAATACTAATCTGTGCCGGTGTGACACAAAATAAATAGCAGGTTTTTCAAGATTTCCTTATAACCGCATAACCTCTGGTGGTGTTATTTGAGGATCCGGGCAACTTTCGGGAAGAGACAGACTCTCTCGATATCCCGACCTAACCTGAAAAGAAGTTTAACTGGAACCGGCTTTTTTTTTTTGCTTTACGTCGCACCGACACAGATAGGTCTTATGGTGATGATGGGACAGGAAAGGCCTAAGAATTGAAAGGAAGCGGCCGTAGCCTTAATTAAGGTACAGCCCCAGCATTTGCCTGGTGTGAAAATGGGAAATCACGGAAAACCATCTTCAGGGCTGCCGACAGTGGGATTCGAACCCAGTATCTCCCGGATGCGTGCTCACAGAACTGGAACTGTACCACACCTTGGTGTGGTATGAAGGGAGTAGGAGAACAATAGTCAAGTCGGTGACTTGACAGTTTCTGAATCGAAATGCTGAAGAATGAGGAGACTCTCGACTTGCATGTGACCTTAATACGTAGGAGGGACAAGAATCAGGTGTCTGAATCACTACACAAGAGGTGTCTTCCCGGTCTCATTCATGGTAAACAATCTATATCAAGTATAAAAGTTGTCCGTACAATGGAGAACTAGCTGTTTTCGACTGAAGAGAATAGCACCTCCCACCTGCCCCCCCCCCCCACACTCTCTCTCTCTCTCTCTCTCCCTCCCCGACGCCTGCTCTTACCTTCCACTTTCAAATAATGAATACAATGGTAACTCCATAGAAATATCCATTAATAATTAATATACCTGGTTTTTGTCTAACATTCTTCAGCTTATCCCAGTTACTTTTGGGATCACTGGGACCACCCATGATCATTTTTGGATTTGTCGGATATTAAAAGACCAGATGCTCTTTCTATTGCCACGTGATTTTTTTAGGTTAAAATTACTCCCTTGGATGCACCAGGATTTGAATTTCCGCTGTCTAGGTGGAAAGCCAGCTGCTAATCCACTGCGGTATCATACCTACATCTTCGTTATAAACGGTTATATCTTTCAGTGTTCAGTCTGGTGGCCTCTGAAGTTACTAACCGCCGCCACAATTCTCTATTTGTAGATAGTTTTGTGGTCTCGTTGTTAGTTCTACAGCATACCTCTTTAAATAGTTAGAAACTGAGTCTAACCATCATTATCTTGGCCTCAGTCCACTTATCTTACCCTCCATAACAGATTCTATTATTCTCCTAGATAACCTATCCTCCTCCATTCGTCTCACATGACCTCACCAACGAAGCCGGTTTAAGCGTAGGCTACATCTTCATCCATCGAGTTCATTCCTAACAGCCTTTATCTCCTCCTTCCGCGTACTCTCCTCCAATTGTTCCCACCGGTTTGTACCAGCAATCATTCTCGTTACTTTTAAGTCTGTTACTTCTAACTTATGAATAAGATATCCTGAGTCCACCCAGCTTTCACTCCTGTAAAGCAAAGTCGGTCAGGAAACAGACCGATATAAAGATAGTTTTGTCCGGGAGCTGGCTTACTTCTTACGGAATACTGTTGGTCGCAACAATTTGAAGCCTATAGGCCCTAGTGTAAGTTATTTAGGCTGTCGTAAAATGGCAGAAAGAAAGAAAGAAAGAAAGAAAGAGAAAAGGAAGAAAGAAGAAAAGAAAGAATACCAACTCTAACCACCAATCCCATGGACATTTTTTCTTTCTCGACTCTTAAGCACCAATCCCCATGGATATTCTTTCTTTCTTTCTTTCTTTCTTTCTTTCTTTCTTTCTTCACATCCAGCTCTTTCCTCTTTCTGTATTGATGAAGTAAACTTTTGTCCTCATCCTGAGCTGGTGCAGCTCTTTTCAGGCACACCTCGATTGGAGGTGAGCTGCATGTACAATATCAACCACATACCTGCCCTCCTGCCATTCTTATAAACTTCTGGCAGTACCGGGAATCGAACCCGGACCCCCTAGGACGGCAGCTAATTACACTAATCGTTACACTACGGAGGCGGACTCTGTATTGATGATAGTCATCTGGTTACTAAGACGTGAAAGAGGTAGCATAACAGAATGATTTTCTCACATGGGGTTGAATAAGTTTCTTGAGTCTCTGATAATCCTGTAAGTTTGCGCCTTTTCAACGATCACTCCTATGCGAAAATGTAAAATAATAATAATAATAATAATAATAATAATAATAATAATAATAATAATAATAATAATAATAATACGTCCTTATCTGATTCCTATCCAGTTATCTTTCCTTTCCCTTCCAAGGATATTTCCTGTTGGGTGGTGTGGGACAGTTTTAGGTTTAGCTATGGTATGCTGATGAGCGATGAAACCAACGAGCTAGAATAACATAGAGGGGCTGTATACCTGAGATCAGCGCTCCCTGCTTGAAGCAAGTTGATAAGGGGCAGCCATGTTAACGGTTGTCAAAACAAAGCGAATTGGCACGAGAGCATATGTTGAGGTGACAGGGAGATCGTGCATGCCAATTTAATTCCCTAAGTTTTAAGAAGTGAAAAGATAGATTCTCGCTTTCAAGAGTGCCAGCCGTAAGCTCAGCGTATGGTTGTACTAATCGGAGTAATAAAACCAAGGATATATCGTACTTTAAGTATTACTGAATTATAGCCGAGATTCCTTTTTGTAATTTCTGTTTGTAATTAAATCCATTTTATTGTTTACTTAGCGAAAGTACGGATAGCCACGGTAATTATTTGTCGAATTTTGTTTCAGATTTCGTTTAAAGAACAAGGAATTAACTGAACAATGCGTTGTGAGGGCGAAAAGAGATCACTCAATTCAGTTATTGTGGTGAAGTATTCATGGGCCGCCTCTGTGGTGCACTGGTTAGCGTGAGCAGCTGCCACCCCTGGAAGCCCGGGTTCGATTCCCAGCTCCGCCACCAAATTTGAAAAGGGGCACGAGGGCTGTAACGGGATGCTATCAGCCTGGGGAGGTCAACTGAGTAGAAGTGGGTTCGACTCCCACCTCAGCCATCCTCGAAGTGATTTTCCGTGGTTTCCCACTTCTCCTCCAGGCAAATGCCGGGATGGTACCTAACTTAAGGCCACGGGTGCTTCCTTCTCCTCCCCCCAGAAGGCCCCTGTTCAGCATAGCAGGTGCAGCCCTCCCTCACAGTTGTATCCTTCGACCCAATGTCTCACGCTCCAGAATACTGTCCTTGAGGTGGTAGAGGTGGGATCCGTCGCTGAATCCGTGGGAAAAACCAACCCGGGAGGGTAAACAGATTAAGAAAGGAACACAGTACTCATGAGGATGCAATAATTTTAAAAATATTAACAGAATGAGGTTGTAACCTATTATAGGTCCCTATGATTTTAAGGTTTCCTGTCAAATATTTATGTCCATCGTTTTAATTCTAATTTACGCTTAACCACAACAGTCAAGCAGGGTAACGCTCTTGTTCCGATTTCGAGGCTTATCCGTATGTCACTGTGCGATGATTTCGAACTACCCTACAATCAACTGATCGTGATGTTGGCCTCGTGCCGCAATATGATGAAGTGGCGGTATTCGCTTTCATGCTTCAAGCTTTCGGCAACGGACTTTAATTCTCCCCCAGCGATTCTAAAATGCGCATATTCTACACTTTTCGTCATTTAAAGGCCATGCCCCCTTGCTTGTGTGACAACAGGAAACATGGCGGGCGTTCGTTCTATTAGGTTCACCCAGGCAGCGCTTCCGCCTCTCTGTTATTCTAGCTCGTTGGATGAAACTGAATTAGTGATACCTGGCTAGTCGTGTAGCATACCTTTTCACCCTGATGACGATGGTAATATTGAGTGACAGGAACGCCACAAGATACCGAAAGCGTGGTGAAGTCATACCGTTCCATGACCACTGCATATCCTCCCGCAATACACAGAGATTGTTTGGAACATCGTGAATGGCACGCACGTCTCTCTCGACAACATACTAGATGTGCTCAGGATTGAGGACGAGTGACCTTAGGTACCAGGCAATTCTAGGAAGTGCTCATCGAACCAATCAACCACAATTCGGGAGCGACTGGACGGAGGGTTTTCTTACTGTACGTACAGGTCTCCTGCAGTGTGTTGGAGGTGAACAAATGGGTGGACATGATCTGGTAGTACGTTTCTGTGTTATTCATCGGTCGGGGACGTGTCACATTTATCAGGGATCCCATTTCATCCGACGTGACCAGTTCCCATATAATAATACAACCACCACTGGCCTGAACTATACCCTGCTGACAAGAAATCTATCACCTCGAGCGCTTGGAGAATAGTATGTATTTATTGAACTGAACATAACAGGCTTTCGCCAAGTTACAATGTTCCAATATGCAATTCAAAATAAACACTTAGGCCTACAGACTATTTATAGCTAAGCACTAACTACTTACTACTTAACTACCTCTAAATCTACTATGTAGCATCTTGCACATGGGCGGATTGCCAGCTTATAATTAAACTAACTACTTTACTACATTAAAATATATACTAGCTCTATCCTAAATCTGTCTGGCCGCGACATCACCCCTGGTGAGGAACTCCTACCACCCTTCCCTGGGATGTCACGACCAGACCTGTCTCATGAGGCTCGCTGTCAATGTTATTTCCTCACCACTCCTTCATGTAACAGCCCACATGTGTGCGGATGAGCGCTTGGAGAAGCACACGTACTTTGCCATCGGCGTATGAAAAGTGGTACCACAACTCGTTTGCCCAGGCAAATTTCCTGTATGCTTTGAGAGTTCAATGGTAGTGTTTCTGTGCCTTGTGGCATGTAGTGAGCAGTGGTACCTAAGTGGGGACGGTATCTTCTGTGCCTCATTGCAAGAAGGTGGTCCTGGGTGTTATGGCTGCTCACACTTGTTGTTATCCATCATTGAATTCGCGAGTAGTCAACTGTTGCACTGTGACCCGTGTACCCGCTCTTACCACCCAAGTCAGTAGCCGGTGACCCCTGTCAGCAATACGTACTCCACGACAGTTGATCCCTGCGATGATGGTTTTGCCTGAATCTATGTGCTCATGGTACATTCTGGACACGCTGGTCCACGTAAGGTCATTGCCTGCACGACTTCGGAGATGGAATAGCCTATATGTATGGCACAGAATCTGGTCGCGATCAAACACGCCGAGATCTCGTATCCTACCCATCCTGTGCTCATCTTTTATTCAAACGGTCAGTGCGAGGTACGACGACATCACAGTCATGTCCCACAGCGAACTATTTCATTCGCCAGGTCGATCACAACGGCCTTATGCCCAAACGGCAGCTATTTCTAATTCAGTTGCTCGTTAGTGTATAATTGCACTCTTAGATGCTTTAATTTTCTGCTGGCATTTTGGAAAATGCTTCAGAATTTAGGACGATATGGGACTGACTACATTACTATACTGTTCTGAGGACTAATATACTGGACTGGATTTTTCAATATATATTCAGAACATAGTCACCCTCTTTTCTCTTTAAATAGACCTCCATCCTAATCTGCCTGATCAACGTTTCCAGAGCATTTTCAATAAACAATCTACAGGGAATTTCAAAAACGACACTCATCCGCAGGTATAATTCCCAAAAATTCAATGTCATGTTCGCTAGTTCTTTTACAAGTTGTTTCACGACGCGTCAACACAGATAAGTTTTATGGCGACGATGGGATAGGAAAGGACTAGGAGTGAGAAAGAAGCGACCGTGACCTTAACTAAGGTACAGCCCCAGCATTTTCCTGGTGTGAACATGGGAACCACGGAAAACCATATTCAGGGCTGCCGACAGTGGGTTTTCTAACCCACCATCTCCCGAATGCAAGCTCACAGCCGCGTGGCCCTAACCGCACCGCCAACTCGCTCGTGTTCGCTAGTTTTCATAGAGGATCACCAGCTGACTGACTAACCACATGATCACAAAGTATCAAATGTTGTATGTTGGTTGTTTTTCAACAAGAAAATCGAATCAAAAAGACTTAATCAAGAAGCTGCGAATGAAAAAATACAGTGTAGGAGAAGTAGCCTAAATGTTAGTCAATAGTTAGAATTGAGTTAGTTATATGGACTCAGTTTATTGTTGTCAAGCTGTAACTTACTGATATTGCTATTAGTTTTATGACAATTTTAGTTTCTCTGTGCCAAGAGTTGTTTTTCGAAAGTTGGCACACCTTCACATTAGCAATAACATACAAAAATATACAGAGTTTAGTTTGAAAGTGCATTATTGTATATTACCAAAACGTAATAAACATTGAATTTTCGTTTACAGTTATTGAAGTGGCGTTGTGCAACTGCATTTCTGTATGCCACTGTAGTGCTGTCTTTAATGTGAAGAATGATGCCATTCCCAATTCCAACATTCCTATTCCTTCTCTCTGTAACATACGGATGCACAGTCAAGCCCTGTGGGGGAATTTCATGTCGGGTCTCCGCAGCAATATTGTGTAATACCGCTGTTGCTACTATTACGGTCAATGTAGTTTGTAGTTTCCTTCGCAAGTTCAGAGCTGGGAATCTTCTTTTCCAAATTCCAATCATTCTTTCCACCCATTTCCGTGCCCTGATGTGAGCTGCGTTGTAGTTTTGGTGTGCTCTTGTTTCAGGCTGAAGGTATGGAGATTTTCCATAGTGGGTACCCACTATCCCCAAGTACTACTCCTTCATTGATTGTTCGTATTTCAAACTGCGCTCTAATATGAGAGATTGTGAAAGCAGTAGGCTACACATGATAGTATAGCATAGATTTTACGATCAATGGCAGCCCATGAATTAATCCAAGTTACACACCGTTTATATGCTACGAATTTTCATGTTTTAGGGACTAGGATATTTTGCGTTAAGGCACGTTTCTTTTTAGAATTGTTCGTTTTTATGGCTAGGATATGTCGTGTTATATTAGCCCATTGTATTAAGAATTAGCTTATCGAATGAACAAACAACAGTTACCACATTCCCTTTTTATATTTAGGAACTTGTGATAACACAGGCTTTCGGTATCTGCTGGCACAGGAATACAGCTTTAATATTTACGCCTTGTAAGTACTGTTGCTTCTGCCTAAAACAATTTCTTTATGGAATAACAAATCTTTGTCGCTACCTGTCTGTGTAGAGTTCCTGTTGGGTTCGAAACAAAATGGTTTCAATTCACTCATATTCTTATTGACCTTCAGGTGATTTAGAGGTGAGAACCGGGAAGCTGCGTAGTTCGCATCTCAGCCCCAGATAGTGCTTATTCGGAGTATGTTTTTGTCTTTAGATCTTCCTGTTCCTATCCCAACTTCCTGCCCAGTTATATCCACATATACACATAACCAGAACCCACAATAAAACTGGTTATCATTTTCTACAACATGTATTCGGGGCTGGTTACCAAAGAGTCGAATAACAATACGGTATGTCAGAATCTTCAAAAGTATCTACAGTACTGAACCAAATGTACGTTATAAGCTTTCCCGTCTACAAGTAGTTAAGTACTTCTTGCCAGTCATTGGTTAATGTTCTTTCTTTCTTTCTTTCTTTCTTAATCTGCTTACCCTCCAGGGTTGGCTTTTCCCTCGGACTCAGCGAGGGATCCCACCTCTACCGCCTGAAGGGCAGTGTCCTGGAGCTTCAGACTCTGGGTCGGGGGATAAAACTGGGGAGGATGACCAGTACCTCGCCCAGGTGGCCTCACCTGCTATTCTGAACAGGGGCCTTGTAAGGGGATGGGGTGATAGGAAAGGATAGACAAGGAAGAGGGACGGAAGCGGCCGTGGCCTTAAGTTAGGTACCATCCCGGCATTTGCCTGGAGGAGAAGTGGGAAACCACGAAAAACCACTTCCAGGATGGCTGAGGCGGGAATCGAACCCCCCCCCCCCCCACTCCTCTACTCAGTTGACCTCCCGAGGCTGAGTGGACCCCGTTCCAACCCTCACACTACTTTTCAAATTTCGTGGCAGAGCCGGGAATCGAACCCGGGCCTCCGGGGGTGGCAGCTAATCACACTAACAGTGGTTAATGTAACTGATAAAATTAATATGGAAGGCTTTTTTTCTTAAACAGCAATACTATTTGCTTATTCATAAATAAGGAGTTTTCTAACAAGGAAAAACCGATAAAGTGAAGGGGATCTGTATTACCACTGCCAGAAACGGTTAACAAATGTTTCTGTAGGAACTCATTTGAATATTTGTTGTATTCAAATGCAAGTGTGTGTGTGTGAAATGATTTCCAACGCACTAGACAACACTGACAACTATACACCAGTCTACTGCTTAAGAACACTGTTTCAAATTCCATATTTAAGTTTCACTCTTGAAGGGAAGTATCAAGTGGCCGCCCACATAAGATAGGTCATAGCATGCTTTCGGGTGACTCATGTGTCTATCAGAGGTCTTGAGATAAGTTTCTTCCGGTGCTGATGTCGCCAAGCAAGAGATAAATTCCTCTTCTCACTACTCATATTTCCCGCTGAGAGATATGTGAATTGGTTCAGGTGTCTGAAGCCACAACTAATCCTCACAACCATATTGACGGAGAAAAGTCTCATTTAAGTTTTGTGATAGAAAATCCCAAAATTCTGGGTCTCCAGGACGATACAATACAACATACTGATCGTAGAGCAGAATAGGGTGATCTGGTGGTGTGGTGGTGGTTATTGTTTCAAGAGGAAGCGTAACACTACTGTAATCAGAAGGAAAATAGAAAAGGTCCGACACTTCGAAGAATGAATATATCACCAAAACAAAGAGAACGGCCACGAAGGGCGTGAACATGAAAGATTCCCCAGGCCTCGTAAACGTAATACCGTCGGGGTCGAAAAGAACAAGAGTTGACGAAGGGTGGTCGGTAGATAAGAGAGGAGCCTGACATAAATGTGTCAGCCAGAAGAACTGCGGTCGTCAGCCCACGCACCAAGTTGAGATCCCCCTGGTCCCCATTTTAGTCGCCACAGGGAGAGAATCTGGTAGGGTTTGGCCAGTTCCTTCCACCTGCATTGTAAATAGTGCTTAGGGCTGCCATGCCAACAGTTTCAAATGCAGGATATCTTTAAGAAAATACTGGACATTTTTTATTTTTTAAATCTTGATAAATTATTTAACTTTATTTAACTTATCTGTACAGTCCATTAAATTGTTGAGACACAATGCATGAAATGCTACTGTTGCCTCTGTCGTCCACATTTTCTTGTCTGTGGAAAAGAATTGAAGGGCAAAAGACGCATCAATGTTTTGTGAAACAGCAGTGAACTTGCTTTTTTATGCTTTCTCTATTGATATGTATTTCCAGATCACAATCATCTTTACATACAACTGTCGCAAATAACATGTACCGCAATTTGCCTCTCTTTAATTACGTCTAACCTTAAAAATGGTTATTCTAGCCATATTTACATTTTCTTTTCCAAGTTTCACTTCCTCCACTTATAGTTTTAGGCTTATTCGTAGGTACACAGTTCACTCAGTGAGGGACTGACGAAACATTGAAATTTGAATCATGAACCAGTAGGTCGAGATGGTTAATCCCATTCTGCGTAGTTGCCAGTTGTTCGTTCATTATTTTGTTGTTATTTGCAATACTTTGAACGTTTTAACTTCAATACGCACACTATATAATGCCGGTTAATCAAAAAAGGAATTTGAAATCCTGCCAGTCATATTTGCAAATGATAAATAGTAAGAAATATCCGGCAAATGCCGGGTGGATGGCAATCCTAACAGTACTATATACAGTAGTTAAACATACATATATTAACAAATGTGCAGTGCGTACCGAAAATTTCACTGACGTTAAAATGCCAAGCAAAATGGAATCCAAAAATGAGGTAACGTTTTTTTGTTTTTTTCCACAAACCCTTTCTTTTATTAGAATGTGTTGGTTTAGAAAATCTAAGCAATGCATTCATCAGAAGTAGGGGTTTAAAAAATGAGTCCTCTACGTAGTCAAAAATAGCAGACCGAAAGGGTAAAAAAAAGTGTGAAATGAATCGCAAATATATTTATTTTTCTTTGCTGGCTATTTAACGTCTTTCTAACTCAGAGAGCTTTTCGGAGTTGATGGGATGGGAAAGGGCTAGGACTGGGAAGGAAGCGACCGTTGTCTTAACTGAGGTATTGCCCCAGCATTTGCCTGGTGTGAAAACAGGGAAACAGTGGGAAAACATCTTCGGGGCTGCCAAAACCCACCATCTCTTGAATACAAGTCTACAGTTATTACACGCAGTCAACTTTTTCGGTGCAGAGGTAGTTGACCAGAGACGAGAACGGGAAGAATTTGTCTAACCTAGGCTACATCTGATTGTAAAATGCATTATAATATTCAGTTGATACCTCTTTGCCTATTTACCAGGAATCTTTCGTGGTGACACTCTAGAAACCCAACTAAATAATGTCCTTCCTTCTTCCCATTCTAAAGATTGGAAATCGGGTGTTGTTTTCCTTCTGTGATGAAATTTTCACGCTGATGAAGTCAAAAATTACGCAGTACGAGTGAGAATATTCTGAAATAAGGCTGGACTATAATAGAAGTGTGCTATAAGGAATGGCCTGATCACTCCGTGGGCGGTGTGTATGTACAGTACATACAGAGAATGTTTTACTGTCGAATGACCTGGTAGACTTTCATAGAGAGGGTTTCGAATATTAATTACAGTAATTCATCAACTGACGAGGTATTGGTGGGGATTGGTCCTAGAACAAGAGATTCTAGATGAGCCAGTGGTGGTGATTATCGTTTTAAGAGGAAGTACTGTACAACTGGGGAACCATCCTCTATTAAACGGAAGGAAAATGGAAGAGGTCCGGCACTTTGAATGAAGGTATCGGTAAAAGAAAAAGAAAAATAGGTGTGAAGGTGTGAAAATGAAGGACTCCCCAAACCAAAAACCAAACCAAACCCCATGGCGCAATAGCCCCGAAGGTCCATGGCCTACAAAGTGACCGCCGCTCAGCCCGAAGGCCTGCAGATTACGAGGCGTCGTGTGGTCAGCACGACAAATCCTCTCGGTAGTTATTCTTGGCATTCTAGATAAGGGCGGCTATCTCACCGTCAGATAGTTCCTCAATTCTAATCACGTAGGCTGAGTGGACTTCGAACCAGCCCTCAGGTCCAGGTAAAATTACGTGGACTGGCCGGGAACCGAACCCGGGGCCTCCGGGTAAGAGGCAGGCACATTACCCCTACACCGCGGGGCCGGCTGAAGGACTCCCCAGGCCTCGCAAATGTAATATCGTCAGGGACGGAAAAGAACAAGTGGTTTCCATTCCTCACTGGGTGATACGGCTGCTCACACCTCGTGTTTATCCAGCATTGAATTCACGAGTAGTCTATTGCACAGTGACCCGTCTATCCGCTTGTACCATCAAAGTCAGTCGACGGTGACCCTTGTCATCAACACGTTGTACTCCACGGTAAATACACAAATGGTACACTCTTGTCGCTGTGGCCATGGAAATCCTGCACAACTTCGGAGATGAAATAGCCCATACGAATGGCACCGACCATCTGGCCACGACCAAACGTACTGAGATCACGAGTCTTACCCACCCTGTGCTTGACTGTTACTCACACGGTCAGTACGAGGTCTCATGACATCCCAGTCATGCACCATGCCGAACTATTCCATTCGCAGGACCAACCACTGCTCCATTTTTAATGCAATTGCCCCATCAGTGCATCTGGGCCTAATATATTGTGCCATCTGGCCAGGGAGGGTTCATAGGACAAAGATGGTAATAACAGCACTTCTCCGTTCATATGGAGGGTGAATTGAGACCTATTCCAAATACTGTAATTCTGAGTGATACTTCTTATCCACTTAAAGAATGGTTTGTTCCTCCAGCTTTCCGCAATTGGAATGACAAAGCTGTTGTTACTTTTAACAGACCATATAAATAAACTAGAAGTGTACGGTACTTCTCATAGAATGTGGTTTAGATGCCTTAAAAGGGAAGTTTCCCAGCTTAAACTACAGTATCGTGGAGTAAAACCACAATTCGCTGCTAACATTTATCAAGAAGCACGGAAAGAAACTGCTATACCGTGTGATAAGTAACGATAGAGTAGGCCTTTTAGTGGAAGAGAAACCTGTTCAAAAATATCCCCTCTCTCCTCTAGATGCAAAAGTAATAATTCAAATGCTTATATACCGTTTTAGATAATATATTTACAAACACTCTTAAGAAATATATTTTGTCACATAACAGACATACTCTTAATATTACAGTATCACTTTAACAATATTATTCATAGAAATGTTATTTTCTTTAGCAATAGGCGTATCACAGTGAGGTTTTGCCTTTATTTTCTCACCCCGTCTAGTATTACTGTTCATCATTCATAACATCATCTACAACATTACCAGTACTGTATTTTTCTGTATCATCCCGTAGATAAGAGATTCCATTTTAATGAGCGCTGGCATTTTAGAATTGTAGGTCTCATCTTTTACTTTTTCGTTTATGAGTTAAAAATAGTCAACATATGACTGTTTTCTTATTCTTCATAAAATGTACCAAATCATTGCCTTCTGTCTGAAAATGATTGATACATTAAGGATGTAAAATATTTAAAATTGTCGACAATTGTAATAATTTTGTAACAGTCTAATAAAATAAAAATATATACCTTATTATTCTCGTGTTGAAGTTTCAGAGCCAAAACTCTCTCCTTTTTTGAGGTTTCAGTATTACTATATGTTCCAGTAGCTGGATCATCGGTGGAATTATCTGTAATAATATAATGAAAGCTACATAATTTATCAAGAGAGAATATGGAGCTCGAGGCTTTATTTTGACGATTAAGCGAAAAACTATAAACTTAAAAACATAATGACACTAAAATTGCACAAATATAAAACAAAATAACGTACCTAAGTATTTGTTCAGAATCAATTCAAATGGCTATTGTTTTAGGTTGAATTTAGATAGCTGTGACTTTTTTATTATTCTTTGGCTCCTTACGAATAATGTGATGTGCTACAGATTGAGTTATGCATGCAAACTGCTGTTGTTATAATTCTTTAAGAAGATAATGTCCACTAATCTTAAAATACAGTAAGTACTGAGCTAATAGACAGTGTTGATAACATATGCAGAGAAAAAAATCAGCACTTAATATACTGTTTTACTTTTGCATTTAAATTCCTTGGATGACAGTCTACAAATATGTTGCCTGTCGGCCTCATCAGAATAACACACGATGTAAATGTATTATTGAAGTAAACTGAAGCATATTAGAACAGTAATAAGCTATAAAGATGTTTGAGTGAGCTATTCTGGTGAATTTATATAAAAACAAGTTCATATAGGTGCTATAATACAGAAGTGTTAATACGAAAACGATGATACTCTGACTGAGGGAGTTGGCCGTGCGATTTGTGTCGCGTGGCTTGAGCTTCCATTCCGGAGAATGTGGGTTCGAATCCCATCGTCGGATGCCCTGAAGATGGTTTTACGTGGTTTCCTATTTCCACACTAGGTAAATGCCGGGACTGTATCTTAATTAAGGCCACGCGCATTCCATCCCAATCTTATCACCCAATCCTATCCTATCACTCCCCTATATAATCCCCTCTGTACTATTCCATTTCGCCCTCGGTTCTAGACCTAGTCTCTCCAATGCATAAACTTATAACTGCTGTAGAATTATTTCGTACAATATCGAGATCAACGTTGTCATTACCATTAATTTTAATTTGCAATCCCTTTCAGTTCCGGCTCTTGTTTTCTCTGAATTATCCAATGTGTTCTGAAATATCAAATGGTAGACGTCTATATAGTTTAGGTTTAATATAGGCACCGATTGTATATTCATATAATATTATCTAGAACATGATACGGTATCTAATTTATATTGTAATATTTATATTGGCTACTGTATATGAATATTATATTACTCTATATTGAAATGTAAGTGGTCTACCATAGTAATACACTGCAAAACATAGCTCAATTAACCTCTACTTTATTTCCCTCGCTTATCATGCATACAATTCATAAGGATCAAGTTTTATTTTACGTATGAAACAGAAATTCATCCAATTTTAACTTGTAGATTGTGAACTTGCAACTTCTGATTTATAAATTTGGCGTTCTCAGATTTGGTCAAAATGTATATCTTGTTTATTCCCAACCTCTTTCTTTCTTAGCTACTCATGGGTATATTCTCCTATTCCCTCTGTCACTCTTCATCAGTATGTTATAGTCTATCACTAACCAAAAAGTCTCTCATTCTTATCTCTTACCTTTTAAAGAAGTGCTATTTTTTATTCCTTAGCAGTTCGATTATTTTCCATTTGAACAAAAAAAAAAAAATAGCACCAACCAGAAATATAAGAGCAAAAAACACAATATTTCGAGGTAGTGATAGCAATACTGAATGCAACAACAACAATCAACTGTCTTGTTAAAAAGTTCACAAGCGCATCTAATTCATAAGTACCAAGTTTTGTTTTATGGAAGAGAAATTCACCCAATTTTAATTTGCAGATTGTGAACTCACAACTTGTGATTTGCACATTTGTAACCTTTATGAATCAGGAGCCAGGAATGTAAGTCAACGATATTCAGACGTTACATGTCGCTGACCATGCGTACTGTCGGCAAGTCCTGTATTCTGCACAGTGCCTTCTCGCTGGCAGAGCAGCCGCTGAAGATCTTATCACTGAGTTCTCATCTTCTCCCACACATTTCTCACTAGCTTTATTAAGAACTGTCGTTGTTTGACCTTTCATTCCACCAGATATGAACCACTTCAGCCTTCCGCCTCTACACCTCCCTATGAGTTCACTTTCTGTATATAGAGCACTTTCTTCGGAGATTCCTTGGACGACAGTCTCCAAAGATATCGGCTTCATCGGAATTACACTCTACGTAAATGCATTATTGAAGACAACGGAAGCATATTATAGTAAAGAAGCTATAAAGATGTATGAGTGCGCTATTCTAGTGAATTTATATAAAAACAAGTTCAAGTAGGTGCGATAAAATGAAAATAATACGAAAACGATAATACTCTGACTGAACGACATGGCCGTGCGATTTGTGTCGCGTAGCAGCGACCTTGCATTCAGGAGATAGTCATAGGCATTCACTTGCAGGTGAGGGTAATTATGCCATCTGAATTCATCAAGGTCGCCCGTAATGGATTCTCAAATGGTTCAAGAGATCTATTCTAGAACCATAAGCTCTGCGGCAATGCTAGCTCTCCAAATCCGTCAAACTTCCTTGTTTTAGACGGTGTAAGAAAGTCAAGACTGACTTAATATTCTTTTCATCTAAATACCTCATTTAGTGGCTGATGATCATCTTAATTAGCTTCTTTAAAGAACAACAACAAAAGAAAGAAAGAAAGAAAGAATATAGGGATAGCATGCCTTTCTTTTACCTGGAAGGCCCGATTTCCATTCCCGGCCTGCCCAAGGATTTTAATTCGGAACGAGGTTCCCTCAGCCTCGTAAGACTAACTTATAAGAGATCCAGGGAAAGATAAGCAATATGGCTGATGAAGACACCACAGACCTTCTGCTAGTTCAGAGGCAGATGCTTTCCGCATCACCCAAAAGTAGCTTAAATATTCCATTGTCCTCATATTAGCAGCTAATATTATGCATGCAAACTAGAGGGTGTATGGAGCTTTCAGTAATCTTCCATAAGCCCCATTATTATTGATAGCTCCCCATCGAATTCCATTTCGTTCGCAAAGTTGTTTCCGAGGAGTTCCTCGCCTGTCAGTTGGGAGTGGGACTCCGTTACTCCCATAGGTCCGAGGCTTGCTTAAAATGTTCTGAGCTCGGTAAATTCTGTGAAGCAGGATGCTACCCTTACTTACATAGTCCAAGTGAGGATATCTTCTCTAACGGATTAGGGACCACCGGTTGATTGTATAGTCCTAGCCGCTTGAGCACAATGAGGGCCATGATTGAGAATATGTCCGAGATACCCACTCCCATTCTATAGCAACTAGTATCCCGACTGTCAGGACCACTTACTAGGCCACTCAGCTGTTGCCCATGGTTCACGTACTAGGACGTGACTGTAGTAATCCACACCATGAACTATAAATATTCAATTAAAATGAAAACAATTTGCTGCATTTTCGGCTATTGAATGCCTAGAATATATTTTGACTATGAAGATGAGGTAAGAGATACAATTATAGAGGCGCTCAGTCATTTAGAGTCCTGCATACTTTGACGCTGAAAAATATACCGATCTATAATTAATATTGCATTTTACTGACATATAAACGCTCTACTCAAAGCTTGCTCCAAAACTTGCATGAATTGTTTGTCTTGATACTGATGTAGCAGCTTTTCTTGGTGTATCTTCAATATAATCTGAATTGTCTTCCATTTTCTTATCATTTTAGCCGAAAGGTTCTCCTTTAGAGTGAATCTGGTCACGGTGATATTTCACATTGCTAGGATAGTACATCCCTGCAACTCACAAGTCGGTTTTCTCAAGCTTAGGCTCAAATGTTAACAGTCGTACCGAGCGAGTTGGTCGTGCGTTTAGGGTCGCGCAGCTGTGAGCTTGCATTTCGGAGATGGTGGGTTCGAATCCTACAGTCGGCAGCCCTGAAGACATTTTTTCCGTGGTTTCCCATTTTCAAACCATATAAATGCTGGAACTGACATTAAGACCTCGACCGCTACCTTTCTAACCCTTAACCTTTTCTCATCCTTGGGTCGCCATAAAACCTTCGTTGTGTTAATGCGACGTTAAGCCACGAGCAAATAAATAAATAAATAAATAAATAAATAAATAAATAAATAAATAAATAAATAAATAAATAAATAAATAAATAAATAGCCGTAAACACTACCACAACTCAGGTTACGATGAATTTTTACACACATGGGCAGAATTATTCTATAACCCCTAAAACGAACCAATAATAATTACTCTGTATCGTAACAAAACACTGATACTTCAATTCTAAGATCTGTGGCGTCGTTCAGAAATCCGATGCGTGCCAAATTTCACCCTGTCCCATTCTCCTTCCTCCTCGCTCAGGCGTCTCGGCGGCTGACAAAAGATAGTGGCGCCGCACCGAACAGCTGACATTTGGCTACGGTCCATAATTCTCTCTCTCTCTCTCTCTCTCTCTCTCTCTCTCTTTCTCGCTGTCAGTTCATTCATCTTCACTGCCTCGTAATCAGGAAGCCTATGATGCCTCAATTCTGAAGCAAGTGCCCTGCAATTTCGCAATCGATGATAGAAATAATGGTCTGTGTCCTGTGATACAAATAGCGAAATTCTATTTTCTCCGTTTCACTAGTAGTGACGTAATATTACTACAGTGGCCATCGTTACGTTTTATAGCCGTATTCTTTTGACATGTAGCCGGCAGTCTTCAACCCCTAACCTACTGAGTAACACATTAGCCTATTAATGTCCAACAATTCTTAACTGAGTTGAACTTTTCAATATTGTTCTTAGAATATTTCGATACTGTAACCTAATTTCTAGTTTGTACATTTCTGAACAATGTGAATCTATGTGAATATATTTTGCATTCGAATTAGATATCACTGATAGATTTATTTCTTATATAGTTATATGCTTATGTCCTATATCAATCAGGCTGCAGTAAAATGTTCAAAATGTGGATTTAAAATCCCGCCTATAGCATTTGCAGGCTGACACGAAGACAAATAGTACCGTATATATTTTGTCTAGGTATGAAGGTAGGCCTATTTAGAAACAGAGTAATTGAACAAAATGGAAACAAGTGAAAATGTTAAAGGCCCATATGCGTGGTTCCTGTAGATGGAGATTGAGCCTTTTAGCGTGCTAATTTCAGTGAGGTTTTTGCAGTTCGAAGTGCTTTTTTAAATATTTTGTTTGACTTTTTAGCCATATTAGCCATACAGCCAGCAAACTATTAAATATTTCAAATTCATAAAGCAATGCATGTATATATATGACAGACAGTTGAAAGAACAGTTCTATAATAAGACTGTTGAAGTAGTCTCATTCAAAACACATATTCCCTATATGCTCTGACATTTCATAGTCCATGATTTTGTATTAAAGTAACTTTAAGCTTTTTCAGTCTGTCAAAAACCCTAATTAAAACACATACAGGGCCTCTCTTATAAAGTCAGACCAAACGCGCGGTGTTTGTACTCCGCGCTACGGCAGCTGCCACAGCCGAACTTACGTCGCGCGCGGCCACCCTACTTTACACGTGTATACATTCTTGTATGAAATCTTACCTTATAAAAGATGCTGGAAGTTTCGTCTTTCCTGGGTTATACAGGCACTGTATCTTGTAACCACATTCTGTCTGACGCGAGTGAGTTCTGACACTGTAATGTTTCTGATTTCAGTCGTATTGTTTTCTTTCAGTTCCTCCAATGCAGAGGGGTAAAGAATGTAACACAGGCCTGCCTGTCAAAATACAAATTCGGGCCCCCTAAAATACACGGAAGAAAATGGAAATTGCAGTACCCAGAAGGAGTGGTGCTACATTGCTGCAATTGAACATGCAGGACGAGTGTTCGGTTGTGATTCGATGATTACACTTTCAGGTCCCTCTGACCGCAAGTTTGGACAACAATCAATACAGGATGTGCCCACCACGAGCTGCAATACATTGATGAATTCGTCGAGGCATGGAGTCAATAAGGTCCTGGATCGCTTCCTGAGGAATTGTGGCCCATGCTTGCTGCACTGCACGGGTCAGTTGTTCCAGAGTTGTGGGTGGCTGAAGACCGTTGGCCAGTTGTCCACCCATCATGTCCCACACATGCTCAATAGGACTGAGGTCCGGGGATCTGGCGGGCCATTCTAAGGCTGTGATATCATGGAGAGCTTCTCTGGAGATGCGTGCAGTGTGAACCCGGGCATTGTCCTGCTGAAACATCCCATTAGCAATGTTCGCCATCATAGGGACAATCACTGGATTGAGTACCCTATCAACGTACTGTCGGGCAGTCATAGTGCCCTCCACAAGCAAATTGTGATTTCACATTAAACCCAATAGCTCCCCAGACCATAATGCTTGGTACTGGCCCTGTGTGCCTCTCGACAGTAAGATCTGGGTGGCCCCTCTCCCCGGTACGTCGGCGCATATGATTCCGGCGATCACTGTGCGCAAGAAAGAAGCGCGATTCATCACTAAAGACGACCCTATGCCATTCGTCAACCCACATCGATCTTTCTCGACACCAGGCCAGCCTTACACCTCGCTGTTGTGGGGTCAATGGAATACCTTCTGCAGGGACACGTGCTTGTAAGCCAGCTGCACGCAGGCGATTACCAACTGTTTCTTGTGTAACGTGGGGTGCCACAGCTGCTCGAATTTGCGCTGTTGCATAGGGTTCCATCCGGGTCATCCGAATGATGCGGCGATCCTCTCTCACAGTTGTCTGTCGCGCTGGGCCTGTGCCAGGTCTACGAGTGTGGGTACCTTCATTTGACCACTGCTGCCATACACGTTGTACCGTAAATGCCTGTCGGCCAACACGTGCAGCGACAGTCCTTAGCGATAATCCAGCCTCACACAGCCCAATTATCCGAACCCTCTCAAACGGCGACAGTAGTTGATAGCGTGCTCTTCTCTGTCGTCGAGGCATGATTGACGAGGAACACTTCACTGCACAGACCGAAAGTCAACTACGCTACACAAGAGTCCGTATACTGGAGTTGATTCCTCCGCGACCAATCACATGGGGAGACCTGTAGCAACAATCCAATGGGTCTGAAACTTTGATCGTTTACATACCTACATGGCATCGTTCCATATCTTCAAAATCAATACAAACGACCAATGCCGTCATGGTGTTGTAATTTTCATTTTCTTAAGTGTACATTGCAAAACCTACGAATAACGTAATATGCATTTAATTATGGCAGGTAGAAGTGATGCTGTTTGCTTTACTCCGCACCAACACAGATAGGTCAATGGCGACGATGGGACAGGAAAAGCCTAGGAATGGGAAGGAAGCGGCCGTGGCCTTAATTAAGGTACAGTCCCAGCATTTGCCTGGTGTGAAAATGGGAAACCACGGAAAACCATCTTCAGGGCTGCCGACAGTGGGGTTCGAACCCAATTTTTCTCCCGGATGCGAGCTCACAGCTGCACGCCCCTAACCACAGGGCCAACTCGCCCGGTAGAAGTAATGCAATATATTGTCAAGTTACATGAACAAAGGGATTATTCATTATTGTAAGATCATTAAACAGTAATGTTTAATAGGTTTTATTTGACTGCCTCCGTGGTTTAACGGCTAAGCTGCTGAACTGCCAACCTTGAACCACTTATATGTTCGTACTTACTGAAAAATTAAACCAATTAAAATTAACTAGAGAATTGTACTCTGTAACCTATTCGATTACGGCACAGCAAAATATACGAACAAAATTAAATCAAAAACAGTTCAAACTGTTCTAATAAAGTTTGAAAAATATCAATCCGCACAATGGACAAGATTATTATTATTATTATTATTATTATTATTATTATTATTATTATTATTATTATTATTATTAGTATTATTATTATTATTCGCGCACTGACAGCTCGTTCGAAACTGGGTGCACTGATTATTACTACATCTTATTATTGGCATTATACACTCTTGTCGAACAAATCTGTGACAAAATGTAAATATTCTGCAAGATTTGCGCATAATAATATCTCAGGTGCACCACACATCAAGAAAGTATCATTTCTTCTTCTTTAAATGTTTACTCTCCAGGGTCGGTTTTTCCCCCGGACTCAGCGAGGGATCCAACCCCTACCGCCTCAAGGGCGGTGTCCTGGAGCTTCAGACTCTGAGTCGGGGGATACAACTGGGGAGGATGACCAGTACCTCACCCAGGCGTCCTCACTTTCTATACTGAATAGGAGCCTTGCAGGGGATGGGAAGATTGGAAGGGATAGACAAGGAAGAGAGAAGGAAACGGCCGTGGCCTTAAGTTAGGTACCATCTCGGCATTTGCCTGGAGGAGAAGTGGGAAACCGAGGAAAACCACTTTCAGGATGGCTGAGGGGGGAATCGTACCCACCTCTCCTCAGTTGACCTCCCGAGGTTGAGTGGACCCCGTTCGAGCCCTCGTACCACTTTTCAAATTTCGTTGTAGAGCCGGGAATCGAACCCGGGCCTCTGGAGGTAGCAGCTAATCACACTAACCACTACACCACGGAGGCGAACCAAGCGTCATTTCCTAACTGATATATCATAATTTCGTACCAAATGTTCTTACCAATTTTTTAAATAATTTAGTACGGACCTTTTCTGAGGAATGTCTATCGGTTATTGCGAGAGATGACAAGGGCAAGTATTTTTTACAGCTGTGTTACACTCAACACAATAAACTGCTGCTAGATGCAACCAAGTGGTAATTCCGCTACGTAAAAGTTGTAAAAAACCAACTCTTTCGACTGATTCTACAAAACCGACCAGATCACTTCCGTGCAGAGTGACATAAGGTTAGGGTATATTATTTTTATTTTTTCACGAGGAGTCTGTGGGGCCTCTTAAAGACCTGGGCCCCCCCTGCATGCACTAACGTTACGCCACTGCTCCAATGTGTGCAGATATGTTCGATACACTTTTTCTTTCAGTTTACTCCACATGTAAAAATCACACGCTGTTAGATGTCTAGGACAAGGGCGAAGAGACCAGCACTGATCATTCTGTCTGCAAACACTTCAGAGATTGTAAGAAGAGAATCTTCTGCTGTATGAGCAGGGGCTGAACTTGTTGAAACCAACCACGCGGTTTTTCTTCTTCCGGTAACTGATGGAAGAATGGCGTCAACATGTCATCTTGGTACTTCGTCTTGCACTAACACTGAAGTGCTCACGCTGGGCTCCGACTCGTTGGCTGAATGGTCAGCGTACTGGCCTTCGGTTCAGAGGGTACTGGGTTCGATTCCCGGCCGGCTCGGGAATTTTAACCTTGATTGGTTAATTCCAGTGACTCGGGGATGGGTGTGTGTGTGGCGTATTCAGCATTAGAAATCATCCTAGGTAGGGCCCTTGTCTTCACAGACATTCAGGTCGCCTAATAGGCCGTCTACGAGAAAAAGACCCGTACCAGGTCTCTCCGGAGGCCATACGCCATTATTATTATTATTATTATTATTATTATTATTATTATTATTATTATTATTACCTGTTAGTAAAATGTTATGATTGATTTATAATTACGTACCTACCCGGCCAAAATGATAAACGTGTGTTCGGTTTCGTCGTAGTGGTGTAGGTTGCATTCTCTAAAAGCAATTCTATTTTGTCCACTGTATGACTTGTGAATTGAACCTCCACTTCGGGAGAAGCACACGGTTGCAGAACAGAAATCCATCTCAGAGGAAATCATGTGGACAAAGATAGCTGAGCATCGAGCCAACCGTTCGATCCCAGTACGCCTTTACCAAATTGCCTAGCTAACCTCCAACATGCGAAAGAAATTTGAAGTCATTAATACTGTATGTATTCGTACTGGAAAGAAATGATTAGAAAATATATTGAAATAATGACGTTTGATTGTACTTGTTCCATGACTTTAAAGGCCATTTTCTTAAAAGCAATATTTTACCTAAGGGGATATATTGCTCCACATACAGAGACAAAATAATTACAGTACACAGAAGCCTACTCACGAGCCTCCGTGGCTCAGGCGGCAGCGCGCTGGCTTCTCACCGCTGCGTTCCGTGGTTCCAATCCCGGTCACTCCATGTGAGGTTTGTGCTGCCAAAGCGGAGGTGAGACAGGTTTTTCTCCGGGTACTTCGGTTTTCCCTGTCACCCACGAATCAGTCTAGGTTTTCTTGTTACTCGCTTTGTATTCTAATTCACAACATGGTCCACTGCCAATTCGCACATCAACAGCTGACAAACCATCTGACACTACAAACTGTAGTTTAATTTCATTTAATCTGTCAGTCATTAATCATTTCCCCAGAGGAGTGAGACAGGCTTCGGCAGCCGGCACAATTCCTATCCTCGCCGTTAGATGGGGCTTCATTCATTCCTTTCCTGACCCGGTTGAATGACTGGAAACAGGCTGTGGATTTCAATTACCAGTAGCCTACTCACAAGCACGAAGAGTGTGACAGAAACAATAGCAGGGTCTGTATGGGAATTTTTCTGCTTCCATACAAGGAACACAGAAATCACGTTTCCTAGCGAATTGCTTTACAAGCTTAACCTGCCACCCGAAGTTATGCAGTGTTAAGAAACTCTAAGTTAAAGCAGAGCCATAGTGATAGTGTTCTTCCAACAGAAGATAAAGATGAATTCACTCATGTTGGCTGCCAAAGATGTGCTCATTTTACACAGGATTCTCCTTCAGGAAGTCGAAAAACTATAGAAGCAAGACTTCCACTTCTGGATTGGCACATGGCGTTGCCAAAAATAAGAACAAATTTAATTCCAGGTAGCAAAAGCGACCGAATATGACAGATAGAACTGACCACTCTATTCCAGGCAATGAATAGTGCAAGCTTTTAATCCTCCACTCTCCCGAAGGTCCTTCGAGGGATTTGTTTTCGTTTTGATAAAAATGTATTTTATTAACATGTATCAAAATATAATTGGAATGTAAACCAACTATTAAAACAAGGGTCTGGCTCCATGGCTGATTGGTCGATCTTGACCTTCGGTCCTCAGGGCGTCAAGGGAACGGTTAATTTCCTTGGATCGGAGAAGTAGGTGGTTGTACTGTCCCCAACATCTCTCCACTCACCCTCCGTCACAATAACACACATTTTCTCCACACACGGCAGATGGCGCCCACCCTCGTCGGAGGATCTGCATTGCTAAGACTGCATCAGGCTATACAGCAATAGCCATACGATATTACCATCGTCATCATCATCATCATGACTCAGTACCTGAGTCTTTGGTGCCCTAATCCACTCGCCCCGTCCTTCCTGACACTAACGCAATGTGGAGGGATGTATTCACTTTTAGCGTGTTTCTGTGGTGGTTGTTGGTGTGTTGTGTGTATAGGGCGTGCATTAGGAAAAACACAAATACCTAGTTCCCGAATCGGAGGAATTAACCAGATGCAATTAAAAACTCGACCCGGCCAATAAACGAATCCAGGATGCTCTGAACCAAAGGCCTCGACGCTGACCATTCAGCTAAGGATCTAGGCACGAGAAAACTCTTCCTCCTGAAAATATTTCCGTTAACGAGTTAGGACTTTTTTCAAACTGTATGCTTAAATTCGGAACGCAGGTTTCCGAACGTGGCATCTTGGGTCTGTGAAGCAGCTAATTTGCAAGGGGCTTGCCCTTTCTTCACTAGAACATCCATAAAATCTGTATGATTTGTGGTTAATAATAATAATAATAATAATAATAATAATAATAATACTGGCGAAAGAGGAAGGAGAAAGAACTTGAGAAAGCAATGAAGTTGCGTAATCGTAGCCCATAGATGGCTGAAACGAAAATAATAATAATAATAATAATAATAATAATAATAATAATAATAATAATAATAATCTCAGTCTTCACGTGAATCATGGCAACCTCTATGACTAGGAAGTTACGTAGGAATTTATGTAACAACTAAGCATGTACTCTTAACTGGGATGTCCTTAATGAATCCCATAGCCGGCATCTGTTAACGTCAGGTGTCTGTCCTAGAGATGTTACAGCATACTCCAGTGTACTGTCTGGTGGTCATTCAACCCACACTTAAGTAAATGAAAGCTGTAGAGCACGAATGAGTCTACGTTTTGTTGTGAGTCACTATGTATTGTAGGTCACAGCATGGTCCACTGCCATTTCGCACATCAACACCTGACAAACCATCTGTCTCTACAAACTGTAGTAGACATCAGCCTAAATGGACCAGTCTGTCTCACCGACGAAGGACCAACTGCGAATTTAAAGGTCTCCCGAAACTTTGCTTTTAACCTCATATCCTAAATATAACTTCATATTAACCCATTAAATTCCAAATTATTGTTAGTGGAAGTTACTACACAAATACGAAAACACATACAATTATGTTAAGCGATGTGGTTAGTTCTGGTCAGTCCTCAAATAGCAAACTCGACCACATAAAGGTGCAATATTCATTTTACCTATTGTAGAAATCTGTATCGATTTCTGCCAGTAAGAGATTGTGTGATCCGAGGGATTTATTATTCATTATGTGTAACTTATACATAGGTCTATATATACTCTTTTAGTCCCGTTTACCGAGATGAAATTATATGGCTATATTTTTATACAATTTTCTTTATGTCGCACCGACAGACAGGTTTTATGGCGACGATAGGATAGGAAAGGACTAGGAATGGGAAGAAAGCGTCCGTGGCCTTAATTGAGGTACAGCCCAGCATTTGCCTGGTGTGAAAAAGGGAAACCACTAAAACCATTTTCAGGGCTGCCGGCAGTGGGGTTCGAACCCACTATCTCGCGAGTGCAAGCTCACAGCTCCGCGGCCCTAACCGCACGTCCAACTCGCTTGGTACTGTATTTTTTACTGCTGGATGCTAACGAAGATGATAGGAAGCACATATCATTATGTTTATGAATTTATTTATGTGATAACATGAAAGGGAAAACTGTAAAGCAGTGATGAATTTCGGGTGTAGAAATCCTTACCACCCCTGCCGAATTGTACGATGCACACCCCTTCCTCTGGGAGATCTTCGACTTTTGACTGAAAGTTTATTTATCTGACCGAGTGAGTTAGCCATGCGGTTTGGGTCACGTAGCTGTGAGCTTGCACTCTGGATATGGTGGGTTCGATTCCCACTGTCAGCAGTCCTGAAGATAAGTTTTTTCCCGGGGATGTATATTAATTATGGCCACGGCCGCTAGCTTCTCATTTCTAGCCCTTTCCCATCCTTCCGTCGCAGAAAACCTCTTATGTCTCAGTGCGACGTTAAACCACTAACATTTTCTTTTCTTTTCTTTCTTTCTTTCTTTCTTAAGCCGTTTATCCTCCAGGGTTATTTTTTTTTTCTTCGGACTCAGCGAGGGATCCCGCCTCTACCGCCTCAAGGGCAGTGTCCTGGAGCGTGAGACTTTGGGTCGGTTGGATAAAACTGGGAAGGAGGACCAGTACCTGGCCCAGGTGTCCTCACCTGCCATGCTGAGCAGGGGCCTTGTGAGGGATGGGAAAATCGGAAAGGTTAGACAAGGAAGAGGGAAGGAAGCGGCCGTGGCCTTAAGTTAAGTATCAACCTGGCATTTGCCTGGAAGAGAAGTGGGAAACCACGGAAAACCACTTGGAGGATGGCTGAGGTGGGAATCGAACCCCCTCTACTCTCTTGACCTCCCGAGCCCTCACACCACTTTCCAAATTTCGTGGCAGAGCCGGGAATCGAACTCGGGCCTCCCGGGATGGCAGCTAATCACGCTAACAGCTAGGCCTACACAACAGAGGTGGACCCACTAACATGGATGATAATAATAATAATAATAATAATCTGACAAGTAAACCTTGCTACCCCCCCCCCCCCCCCCACTATATGAGCCATTTTCAATTTACTTGCAGGTCATAACGAGAAATTTCACCGGTTCAAACATCAATGCGCAGCTCCCACCCATTTTCGCGTGAATAGAATTTGAATCCTTCGGGCCCATAGGGTCCACATTTAGTCGCTTCTTACGACAGGGAGAGGGGAATGGGGAGGGAGCATAAAGGCAATACCTCTGAAGCTCAAGACGTAAAAGGGAACACCAAAGTATTCATAAGATTGATTTTTGTCGCCGCTGATAGATACTAGAAATGAACCGTACATATTATTTTTTCGAAAAATAACATAATAATTATGATACATGTTAATGATTACCGTCACACAGTGAGTCATTACAAATGTGCTTGACATTGTAACATGCTTATTTTTTAATATATTCTGCCTCAAATTACAGGTGGTCATAAAGATCCAGAGTATTAGAGCAAGTTAATATATTTATTTTCCTCTAGGTCTTACAGTATTCAAACCTAATCGATCACAACGGAGAAAAATAACATTACAAGCCCAAGCAAAAGTACAGAAGTACAGAAATAGAAAATAAAAGACCATTCCCCTATTCGGAGAAAGGGTATTCAATAACACGGCAATACGGCGTTCTGCATGGTAATGCAACCAGAGTACCTGGCAACCACGATTGTGAACAAACACCGATTGGTGAGAAAGTTTGCTTGCCGGTTAGCAAAGAAAAGTGTCAACACAAAGAGTACAGAATTAAAAAACCTACCTCTCCTATCCAGGTAGAATCAGCACGTCTTGTTCTATGACATTCCGTTCCACGTTACGAGCACAGCAGCCTCGACCTGCGAGCAAGTTAATACATTGCAATAATTATGGATAAAAGAAGTTCTATCTTCTATTCTGTTCTGCTCCATTCAGTGTTCCTCGTTTTGAAATTTCACTGAGGTTCAGTTTGTAAATAAAATAATAAAGTTATCTGTCGAAATATGGAAACAGGGACTTTGGAATTTCGTTTCGGGAGGGTCCGTAAAATGTAGTTATATCCCTGTATGTCCAGTGGATTTCCTAGTCCTTAGTGAAATATTTGAATTTCCTCTTATTGTCCGTTTTGTTTCTATTTTTTTATTTTCTTCTTCCTTCTCCATAACATACGGGCATTTTAATTAAGAGACGAGAACCCTGTCGAATTAGATTGCGTGCTCAATTCCATTTCGAATCATTTGGTGTATACTGTAAGGCTACCGCGTTTTGGTTGGAGCAATAACGTATGTCAGTCTTCATTAAACGATCGTAGCGGCCTGCTATCGGCTCTAGAGTGAGCTCACAAACTAAACACTCCCAGCTATTACGCTGAGTAGTTGTGAAGTTTAATGATTTGGACGGCGTGGCTCCGTACAGCTCTAATGGGTGCCATTCGCTTTAAGGTTTGTGGCGATGCAAATCGCAGTACATGTATTTGATACATCTATCAGTTCAATATACACCCTGCGACCGTATCATGAGACATCAGTCTAATTTAAAACGCTAGACCTGCCATTTCTAAACTGTGGTCCGTGGACGATAATCCAAAGGGTCCGTAATAATAATGTAATTTGTAAGTATTTGAAGAGTGAAATGTTATTTTAAACACAAAATTCATAGACCATTATACTAAATTCAAGAACTTTGTCTTCACTGTTGCATAACTTACATGCAGTATATGTGACTCTTAACTTGGCCGATAGATGGTACAAGTTAGCAGCGAGACAGTGTAAGTGATTTAATTGTGAAATACTTGGAAGTGCTAGTAGCCACACTCAGATCATATTTTCCGCCTCTGGTTGAAAAACTCTCGTGGATCAGAAATCCCTTATTTCAGACTGAATATGAAATGCCCTTCCTTCAGGAAGATCAACTACCCGAAATATGTTGAAAGATAGAAAGTGCAAAATAAATTGAAATATGATATGGGTGAAGAATCAGATGGAGTGTGGCATGTTTAGCTCCAGGAAGTTTCATGAATGTATCACAACTCCACGTCTCTGATCGACTTATGGGTCCATGACATCTCCTATACCCTGCAATTTCTAGAAAGGAAATACTGCGTTTAATATCTATGATAACACATACCTGTGCGAGTGTACCTTTTCTGGTCTCACACAAATGAAAACGAAGTACGGAAACAGAGCTAACATAGAGGCTGATCTTCGGTTCGAGTGACTACGCTTATACAGTAAAACGATAACGATAAAAACGATAACGAAACCATCGGTCCCATTGATCCAACAATCGCAACAAGCGATTTTTTTCAAGTAAGTGTCAAGGTCCATACTATTGTAATTTTTAGCCAAGTGACACACTGTTTCGTAATTTCTTTATGTAAATGAAGTTTAATTTAACTATCAAAAATGTAAATATTATACGAATAAAATCAAACAGTAAGGTGCAAATTATTGAACGAGTGAAAGATGGAGAAACCGTATCAAGCATATTCAAAGAAAGTGGGGATACCGGGAGGAGAAAAAATGACGTGCATTTGTGAAATGTATCAAGAGAATTTTAAGACTACAAGGGAAGAAAACGAGAATATGAGTGATAATGCCGTACAGTGTATTAAGTTCGGCTCCTTGACCGAATGTTCAGTGTACTGGCCTTCGGTTCAGTGGGCCCCGAGTTCGATTCCTGACCGTCCCGACAATTTTAACTGCGTATAGTTAATTCCTCTGATACAAGGGCCAGCTTTCGTCTCAATGTACTTCTCTTGATATACCCACGCATCACGCTACCAACCACCACAGAAACACGCAATAGTGAATACATCCCTCTACATTGGGTTGGCGTCAGGAAGGTCATCTGACAGTAAAAATGGGCCAAATCTACATCAAGTGCCGACACCAATAAATTGGGGAAAGGTCAGGAAGAAGAAAAAAATCTTAGATGAGTTGTTTTTTGCTAGTGGCTTTACGTCGCACCGACACAGATAGGTCTTATCGCGACGATAGGATAGGAAAGGGCTAGGAGTTGGAGGGAAGCGGCCGTGGCCTAAATTAAGGTACAGCACCAACATTTGCCTTGTGTGAAAATGGGAAACCACGGAAAAAACATCTTCAGGGCTGCCGACTGTAGGGTTCGAACAGACTATCTCCCGAATACTGGATACTGGCTGCACTTAAACGACTGCAGCTACCGAGCTCGATCTAAGGAAATTAAAGCGTACATTATTATTATTATTATTATTATTATTATTATTATTATTATTATTATTATTATTATTATAAAAAACTTCACAGTAAAGTACAGTTTCCAATGCCTTGAATAACTTCCAGAAGGTCTACTTACTTCATACTGAGTGCGGTCAGTGCCGTTAAGTATCAATTGATGTAATCTTTTTATGACTCCCGCATTTGAATTGGAACAATGCCATACGCCTGTCTTCATTGTGACTGCAGTTCTATGATACGTACAAGCGCTGTGGCGGCCAGCTCTAAACCTGCACGGTTATTGTGGCGAAGAAGTCCATCCACATCATTTGTAGTTTATAACAAACACATGAGACAAAGTTAACAAAATGTTCTTGAATGTTTCTTTGAACTTTGTGCCTTGAAATACATTTTCACCGTATGTTTTCGTAAATAATAATAATAATAATAATAATAATAATAATAATAATAATAATAATAATAATAATAATAATAAGACAACCTGAAAGTGCCTTTTGGTAAAATGTAAGACAAAAATTGTTTTAATAATAATTATTATTAGTGAAAATTATCTGTAAAATGGAAATTTAATGTTGTGTGGACACTTCATGGTAACGAAATCTTCATGACAGATTTTTTAGCATCGTAATGACCTCTAGCCATTTTCAATTCTATCAACGGTCTCAGAAGCAGTTATTGCAGTCTGCTTTTTCTAAAAAGTATTACGTTACTGCTAAGAATTTTTTCCGCAAAACGAGTGGTCAGAGACAACAAAATCTATTTTTATGGAGAATTAGTAAAACGGTAGTAATGGTACTACAAATACTATTTCTGAGACCAATGACTTTCAGAAATATTTTCCTAGTGGATTCAAAGCAGTAACACAAACAGCCTTCAACACGGAGAGTAGAAGAAACGAGAGAGATGATAAACCTTCTCAGAAAACAAGAAGAAAGTAGATTTCCCGAGAGCTCATTTACATGTAGGAATAGATGGTAATGACGCAACTGACATCTTATAAAAGAAATTAACTAAACTTCAAACCAAATAAAACCATTCATCTTTGAGACAGACAAAACTCTTACAAAACACAAGAGCAATTTCTCCAAAATGGTATCACCGCATGCGTCAAAATACAATAGCAGAACATCACGTCCGCTTGGGAAAGCCTTTCAAGCTAGTTGCTTGCTTTATCATTTTCTTTAATCGCATAAAGTTGCAAGCTTGGTTATTGTGCTTCCCCTTTCCTGAGCGACAAAATTACCGAAATGTCGTTGTACATGAAAGTACGAATGTACTGGTCACAGTGATGTAAGCATCGCATCATCATTTTCATGCCGCGTTATTTCGCGGAAGAGATTCGCGTGTCTTAATAAACTGTTGGAGAGTAGACCAAGGTTACAGACGAGAGACATCACTTCCTCACGCGCAGGAGAGTGGTTCACTGGATTATTTCATTAATTTGACCTCCAGAACACAGACTGGCAACGGTAATTTGATAGGGCAAGTTGTTCCTCGCAGAACGTGAGTGTCTGGGCAGTGATTTCAATGTCGGTGGCCATTCGGGTATTGTTATAAATTCATACAGAGCTTCCAAACACCCGATATTTCACTTTATTTTTATAATTGGGTTTTCGTCGCACCGACACGGTGACGTGGGAAGGAGGCAACTGCGACCTTAATTTAAGTGAAGCCCCGGCATTTACCTGGTGTGAAAATGGGAAACCATGGAAAGCCATCTCAGGGCTGCCTACAGTGGTGTGTGAACCTACTTTCTCCCAAATGAAAGCTCACAGCTGCGCGCCCCTAACCGCACGGCCAACTCGCTCGGTCCGGTATTTTACTGGTGGGCTGAGAATTTCATCAACGTTATTATTAAGGCTGTTGGTGAATAAAGATCTCTTGCCAGCCCTCGTGTGGCCATAATTTTCTTTGTATTAGATTTTCACGACCGGGTGAGTTGGCCGTACGGTTAAGGGCGCGTGGCTGTGAGCTTGCATCCGGAAGATAGTGGGTTCGAATTCCACTGTCGGCAGCCCTGAAGGTGGTTTACCGTGGTTTCCCATTTTCACACCAGGCAAATGCTGGGGCTGCACCTTAATTAAGGCCACGGACGCTTCCTTCCAACTCCTAGGCTTTTCCTATCCCATCGTTGCTATAAGACTTATCTGTGTCGGTGCGACGTAAAGCCACTAGCAAAAAATAAATTCACGAAACTTTCTGCTGATTAACGTACACCAGGAAATGTTTATTTACTAAGACAGCCGCTGTCAACTTGACTACTTATAGCGTGTATCTTTGAATCATTTCTCACTGGCCAACAATTCTTAAAAACACTTTCCTCAGCTTTGAAATGGAAATTCAAAAATACTAATCAAACTTAAAGAACATTAATATCTTCTTATAGCAATATTTACAGTATGTTTTTATATGTTCAGAACATTTCAAAATATAAATTCTCATTTTCAAACAATTTGAAGTACTTTTAGACTATAAAGAAATTCCGTGAAATGTTACTTTTCCAGCGCCACGGTCTCACATTTATGGAAGTCGAGTGCACCAGTGTCTCCCTTCCACTCCTTTTATGAAACATGGAACTGGTCTTGAATAAAGGAAGAAATTAATAATCAAAATTTCTTGTGGCTGTTTCCATCCTGGTGCAGTCCTTGTAAGGCAGACACTGAAAATGGGTAACATCTGTCGTGTATGGGGAACTGTGTGTTATTGTGGTGGAAGATAGTGTGTGTTGTATGAGTTGCCGTCCCCGAACCAAGGGAATTAACCATTTAAAATGAAATTCCCCGATCCGGCCGGGAATCGAATCCGGAGCCCTCTGAAAAGGAGGTCACTATGCTGACCATGTAACGTTCCAGACGTTACAGTGTAATTATGTTAATTTTATTATGTGTAATTAATTCAGGAATTTAACGTCATGATATTTATTTTGGTATGTAATTGTATTATAATTCATGTTTAATCATTTGCTCACTATCATTTCATTACTTTGTAACTACGACTTATAAACGAGGGCTGAATATCCTAATATTCACTTAGATTCTTGCGACAGTCGGTTAAAATTAACTTGCAGTAGATTTCAGTTATCTTGCCACATCACCGAGGAGGAAGGGAGGACAAATTTAGACACCAAGTTCTGGGAAATGCGAGCACGTGTTCACGCGTCCTAACGTAAGCTACCGTATTTCGACCAGAATTATTCGAACTGATCAACGCCTATATTTTCAAAGGAGCGTCATGTTGCCATGGATACTGAGTGAAAGGACGAATAGAAGAACAGTTGATATCATGGTTTTGGCCCGTCAACTCTAATATCTAGAGTGGGGAGAGAAGTGTCATCTGATTGGACCACGTGTAGCGGCCTGTAATTAGCGCGAGAGAAGGTTATAAGAGGGCGTGTTGGAGCTCCTGGAGGGTCTCTCTACAACGTCTTATTCGCTTCTGCGAGTCTCTCTACATTATTCTACGATCTTCTACGAGGCTTCTACTTGATTTTCTACTTGATTCTGCGTCTCGATACTTAGAAATTCTGAATGAGGGGTGTATAGCCACTCTCATGAGGAAGTACGTACAGCACGGCTATAAGACCGGTTTGAACCAGTCTAAGTCAATAGATAGTTTTAATCTAGATAGAAATGAAACTTCAGAGAACATTATCAGTAAAGTTGGAAGGATTCTTAATTGAGTATCCTCTCCATATAACCCAAGGTGGTTCTTCTAACTGTGACATAGGGCTTATCTCCAATCTATGGGATAAAGCATAATAGGGAGTGTTAGTTTTGAAGTCATCTTCCAATTAGTGGTGGGTGCAATTTGTAAGGCAGGAATGGTACTGAGCTGCAGATGAAGAGATATCAAAGACGACCGGTGATGTTCCAGCTACAAGGAGGGAAGCTTTCCAAGGACCAGCAGAGCAAGACGACATGGTGAGCAAGCGAGTTAAAGATATTGCAAGTTTTCGCGAAGTAGAGTCATTCAATTTTTTATTAAACTCATTTTCTAATTTAAATTCAGTTCTCGTTAAACCGTCGTCATTCATATTAAATATAATAAATAGTATTTTTCTAGTTCACTTTCATTAATCTGCCTTAATTAGCCTTTTGATTTCTAATTCTCCTACTTAATGATTAGTGTACTATCACCTCACCCCTGTGATAAGAGTCTGTCCAAGCTTGATTATAAATTTTATCTTTAAGTCCTCAATTTAAAGATTGGCGCCCTTTACTTGCTTGGTTGCATTTCTCATTTGATGATTGTTCTCCGAGAGGGGAAGTCACAACCATCCTGCCAAGGAGCTGCACAAAAATGTTAATGAAGATGCAAAGCTTTTGTATTATAAGTTGTTTGAAATACGTTTTCATATTAAAAATCTTCAATGAATTTCTCTCTAGAGAAGAAGGAAGAATGTACCTACCGTTATTTTATTTTTCCAGAGTTGGCAACCCTAAACTAAGGCCATAATGACCGCTATTCACGCAAATTGGAGAAAAGTAGGTTTTCTTGCATTGACCTTCTTCTTCTTCACCATCTCAACTCCTCCACCACAATAACACACAGTTCCCCATACACGACAGATGTCACCCACTTTAGTCGGAGTGTCTGCTTTACAAGGGCTGCACCAGGATAGAAACGGCCACAAGAAACCATTCGCTGTGTGTCCAGTTATATGCCTAAGTAGCCAGTGTGTCTGCCTTAGAGCCTTCAGTCCCCAAGTTCGATTCCCGTTTGGGTTGTGAGAACTAATCATAAATGGTCAATTCCCTTCCCTCGGGCTGGTTGATTGTGCTGTTCTCAACATTCCTGCAATTTACACACATTATGCTCCACCACAATGGCATATAAAGCTTGCCCATACACAACGGATGCTTTAAAAAGAATGGATGCATCGGGCTATAATATCCACACAGAATAATTTTACCATACTATGTGACCATTCCATCCCCAATTCCCTTTTTTCAACAATCGATACAGGAAATTGTTTCGATCCATTGAAGCAACTATAGGCTAGGTGAACATGATGAACTAGTTCCCAAATAAGGTAAGACCACTAGTGCATTGTATGAAATATACGGTTGGGGAGGTCATCATCTTACATCTATGCGGGAAAATACCGACCCACTGCACATGCTTATTGTGAAGCTACATCATTTGTAAAATCAGGCTGTATACAGTAAATTCCAACCTAAAAGTACGGAACAATATGATCGCTTTCGGACTAAAGATCGTATATGAATGGTTGAGCTACCGCTTAGTTGGAAGTGTAGGACACGAGAGAAAACGTGCAGGGGTGGGGGACGGCTGTAGAAAGAGATGACTTTAGGATATGATTTGGTTTGTGAACAGTAACTCAGAAATTAAGGCCTAACGAAGATGTATATGTCTAAAGACAGATAATTTGAAGCATTCACATAACAAAAGGCCCTGAATCGAATCCCAAAAGAATAACACAACAAGGGAGGGATCCAAAATTTTTCTTAAATCGGCAATTTGACCAAAAATTTGAAGTGTAAATAGTTTTAAAGCAGTAGTTTCAACTCGTGTGGAAAGGTTTCTCAGAGTCCTAGAATATCGTGTTATAGTTGCCCTGCGATCCCTAGAGACAAACTTATGCGGGGCTGAAAATGTGAGAATTTCTTAATTTGCTTCATAGCGACTTCTGAAAGTAAATCCTGATTTATTATGTGTGTATCATTGAATAAAGAATCGTACGCCCGCCATAACCGTATCATTGCGGCAGTCTGAGGATAATTACAGCGTAAGTTACATGGTGTAAGAAATTTGGAATATTACCAAATGTTTTGAAACATATTGTTATGTGCCAGCCCCGTGGTAGCCCCATTCTGTACTTCTAGGAAGGGGCTAGTGACACACTACCTGGTATCTTCTAGCCGGCTTGTAGGGCGGGACCGGCCTTTCCGTGTATTGTTCTCGTCGGCCGGCTTACCTGTGAGTTTCTTGGAGATTCAACGAGAATATTCTGGAAAATTCTGGATGAAATCATCCGAGCTATAAAAAGGGAGGCTAGCCGCGGACAGTCAGTCAGTGCTGGACTCGGGGTTAGTGTTGGACTCCGTGGAGAAATCAGTGAAAGACTTAGTGTGTTAGGGATCGGTGGCTGGGATGAGGGCGACAGAGGTGTTGGCTGTCCTAGTGTCACACCGAGGTCTGAACCAGGAGCTGTTGTTGTGTTGTCGGAGAGACCAGTGAGTAGATGGGCTGGAGACGACGGAACGGAAGACGTGTACTACCTGAGGGAACTGTGTGCTTGTGTATTTCTGTGGACTGAGGATCGCTGTGAGTCAGCGAGGAAACCCGCTATCGTGAGTGCGAGGATAAATGGACCAGTGTTAATGTTCGCTGTTGTGGGTATCGTCCTGCTGTTGAGTACTGTGGAACTGTTCAGTTGTTCGCTGCACGTGACTCTGTACATTCCTGGACTACCTGTGGAGTCGAACCAAAGAACAGTCATCGTGTGTTGTATAGCCAGTGGCACTGTGTTCAAATCCAGCGGTCTACACACAGCTGATGTATGGGGAAGTGAAAGTAAGGATTAGTCGTCCCCAGATAACAAGGCGACGGACCACCTGTGGTGTCATAGGAAAGAGGGACTTGTGAATAGACTTGTAATTAGTAAGTATGGCCATTCTTAACTGGTTACAATTTTGTGTGTGTGTGTGTGTGTGTGTGTGTGTGTGTGCGTGCATTTATTAGGTGATACTGAAATAAATTACACTATAATTTCGTGTGGCTATTTCTAGCAGAGTGCGGCCCTTGTGAGGCAGACCCTTCGATGAGGATGGGCGGCATCTGCCATGTGTAGGTAACTGCGTGTTACTGTGGTGGAGGATAGTGTTTTGTGTGGTGTGTGAGTTGCAGGGATGTTGGGGACAGCACAGACACCCAGCCCCCGGGCTATTGGAATTAACGAACGAAGGTTAAAATCCCCGACCTGGCCGGGAATCGAACCCGGGACCCTCTGAACCGAAGGCCAGTACGCTGACCATTCAGCCAACGAGTCGGAAATAAATTACACTAATGAAACAGATGGAGTTTTATTCGTATCAATATACTCGAGCTTTAGCCATCTGTGTCACTAGGCAACCAGCTAGATAAGTTACAGGGCTTTCAAATTAAAACGCAGAAAACTCTTAGTGAACGAGCTCCTCTCGGTCGACTTAGCAAGTGGCCTCAGAGTACAGATTTTTCAGGGGTGTAACGTTAGCGCCTGCAGGGCCTGCAATGCAGACGGGCCCAAGCCTTTAAGTGGCCCCACAGACTCCTCGCAAAAAATCAAAATAATACACATCTAGCCTAAGGTCATTCTGCATGGGAATAGTCAGGGCAGTATTATAAAATCGGTCTAAATAATTTGTTTTACAGTTCTTAGAATTGCCATTTGGTTGCATCTAGCAGCAGTTACTATAACTGTATTAAGCAGAAACTGCAACATGCTCCTCACTAAAGATCTGCACCAAATTATATAAAAATAATTACAGCAATGGAAATTGAAACCAAAATATAATATTTTAGTTAGAAAATGATATTTTCTAGAAGTGTAGTGCATTTGAGATCGTATTCTTTCCAAATTTTGCTGAACACATTTATTCGAAATAGGTGTAGTTTTTTACAACTTGCTTTACGTCGCACCGACACGGATAGGTATTATGGCGACGGTGGGATAGGAAATGCTTTGGAGTAGGGACAAATCGGCCGTGGTCTTAATTAAGGTACAGCCCCAGCATTTGCCTGGTGTGAAAATGGGAAACTACGGAAAACCATCTTCAGGGCTGCCGACAGTGGGGCTCGAACCCACTATCTCCTGGATGCAAGTTCACAGCTGCGCGCCCCTAACCGCACGGCCAACTCGCCTGGTAAATAGGTGTAGTAACACTCAATCAATTCAGTTCAGAACGAGCTGAGCTCTCTTTGTGCGAATGCTTATCAGTTGTGCTGTTTCATATTTTTCAAAATTTATTTGAACAGTTTTTTATTTAATTTCGTTCGTATGTTTTATGCGTTGTAATCGAATAAATTATTATGTGATTTTGGTGTCGGTTACAAAGTATAGTTCCGTAGTTACTGTAAAATGAAACCAATTTTAAGTTCGCACAACTAACGAAAGTGGTGAATGGTTAAGCAGCTTAGCCGTTAAACCACGGCAGCAGCCAAATAAAACATAGTCTATAAAAATGATTTTTTTTTACTAATCTTACAATAGTGAATAATCCCCTTGTTTACATAATTTGGCAATATATTGCATATTACTTTCTCCTTAATCTGTTCATCCTCCAGGGTTGGTATTTCCCTCGGACTCAGCGAGGGATCCGACCTCTACCGCCTCAAGGGCAGTGTCCTGCAGCTTCATACTCTGGGTCGGGGATACAACTGGGGAGAATGACCGGTACGTCGCCCAGGCGGCCTCACCTGCTATGCTGAACAGGGACCTGGTGGGGGATGGGAACATTGGAAGGGAAGGCAAGGAATTGGGAAGGAAGCGGCCGTGGCCTTAAGTTAGGTACCATCCCGGCATTTGCCTGGAGAAGATGTGGGAAACAACGGAAAACCACTTCGAGGATGGCTGAGGTGGGAATCGAAGCCACCTCTACTCAGTTGACCTCCCGAGGCTGAGTGGACCCCGTTCCAGCCCTCGTAGCACTTTCCAAATTTCGTGGCAGAGCCGGGAATTGAATACGGGCCTCCGGGGTTGGCAGCTAATCACGCTAACCACTACACCACAGAGGCGGACTGCATATTATCTACCTGCTGTAATTAAATTTATATTAGTTATTCGTAGGTTTTACATTTTATTTGAGGAGCTCGAGTTTTTATTTTGGCAGGCGAGCTCGTGTCACATTCGTTATGCCCCTGGGAAGTTATTTCGCTATTTGTCAGTGCCGCTATAGGAAACCAGACATTGTTAATACCGGTATTACAATGAGGTTGCAATAGTGCTACTGGAGTAAGGGAATCAGTCGTGTAGGAATAGTCCTAGTCCGTTGCCCAGGAGACACCCGGATGTATGACACTATCATATGTAAATACACCCTTTTGGGAGGTTTCTTCGTGTCCCTCGATCAACTTGACTGAAGTCCAGGAACAGTTTTATGCTCTTCTCATCCCCCGCTAGTGCAGATGCAAGGAAGACCAGGCTTCTACTCTGGAATCAGAAGATCCCTTTTCATCCAGAACGCTTAAAATTTGAGGGAAAGCTACCCGGCAAGAACTTGGGTTGCCTTACAAAATGGTCTTGCGCACATTATTTTGGTAGCCTTATGTGCAGAACCTAAAAATATATTCGCTTGTTGCGCAAGTTTGGAAAATGTTTTTTACGAGGAACGAGCTAGCTTAGTACTGATTTCGTCTTATTGTTTTGGTGCTGTACGTCTACATCTGTGCTTTGTTTTTTATCGAGCTTTTGAATCCGTGGATTCGAATTTTCTTACCAATCCTTCGATCACATTTCTTGAGGGTGGATTAACTTCAGGAAATATTTTAATGAATTCCCGTCGAGTCCGACGAGCAGAATAAATTTTAAAATGTACTTTGCACAGAAATACGCGCTCTTCCTTTGTTAGCCTAACCATCCTGAAGCGGATAGCAAACTGAACCACAGTCATAAAGGAAACAGGAGACATTTCTCTGTCATTAGTTAGCATTCTGCCCACTTAGCGGCAGGTGGTCGCTGTGTTGACCGGAAGCGCTCACTCACTATGAGGCATATGCGGCCGGCAGCGTTTTAATTTGAAAGCTCTGTAGTTCCCAATAAATAACATCAATAACGTAACAGCCGAAATGATAAAATCAGTTTTATTAACTTCATTATTTATTTATTTATTTATTTATTTATTTATTTATTTATTTATTTATTTATTTATTTATTTATTTATTTATTTATTTACGTGATATTTGCCCTCTACGATGCCATTCTTCTCTTACTGTAGTTGTCGTTGACCAGTTGGAAATAAAATTGTTGTGAATTGACCATCTAGCATTATTTCCACTTCATCCTAAGTAAGACCTGCGTCGGCTGGCGTAGTCACTAAAGTCCAGCGGGACAGTCCCTCAACTGAACCCATCCGAAATTTGTCTTCGAATATTCTACGCCAGACACCCCCGAAGACCCAAGACTTAACGGCTAGCAAGACAACCATATGGAGATGGCTTAAATTTTATACCTCATCACTTACACGAGCCAGTGTCCTTTCCTCATCATTCCAGTCCTAGGCTTGCATACCTCGTACCGTATCGTTCGATTTCGGTGATAATAGGGTTTTGTAGCATATTAATTCCATCCCTCCACCCCCCCCCCATTAGTTATTCATTTTTTCCCCGAGACTTGCATTCTTCAAGGACTAGGAGTTCATCTACCTCCATCTTCACCCATAGATAACGACGATAATATTATTTTTTTTAAAGGAGAATTTGATGAATTCGAAAAGAATGAAAGAGTATTAAGAAAAAATCTTGGTCCAATGATAAATGAAAATGAATAGAGGAAAAGGAACAATAAAGTTTATTTGAAAGATGGAAGGCTTTCAGACAGGATCAGGAACAGGAGGATCACTTTTCATGGCCATTTGATCCGGATGAATTCAGAAAGACGAAGAGCACATTCTATCATTTCGATAACAAAACCCAAGACAAAAATCCGATGGTTCATTCAAGTTAAACAGCTGGGTATCACAAGAAATTTCAGAAATAAGGATTAAGGTGTCGGGGTGGGGGGGGGGGGGGAGGAGGAGGAGGAGGAGGAGGAGGAGGAGGAGGAGGGAGGGCGTTTCAATAGGAAGAGGAAGAGCAAAGGAAATCTGTCTGAACGAGGGAAAGAATGAAGACATACCGGAAAGACATGAAGGCAAGGAGAAGAAGAAAATAATCATGGAGTTACTTCACGTGGTACACAGCTCGCCAAGATCAAAGAAAGAAAGAAAGAAAGAAAGAAAGAAAGAAAGAAAGAAAGAAAGAAAGAAAGTCTTCAGCTTATCCTAGTTATTTCTGCGTTTGGCCGGGGTTTTAAGGCCGGGTGCTTTTCCTGATACCACGTGAATTTTGAGATGAAAATCTCAATCCAGAAGTGACTGGGATTCAAAACTCGGTCTTTCGGGTGGGAAGCCATCAGCCAAGCCACTGTGGTAATCACGCCCCCAAATAAATAAATAATAATAATAATAATAATAATAATATGGTCTAATGTATTGTCTAATCTACTGATACCTGTCTCTCGCATCTTAAGCGCTGGTAAGTGTCGAACGACTGTACCAGGATTCCATCTCGGAAACTTGTGCAGAGGTTGCGAGCACCGAACCAACTGAACTATATCGCCCCATTTTTACACCAGGTAAATGCTGGGGCTGTACCTTAAGTAAAGCCACGGCCGCTTCCTTCCCACTCCTAGGTCTTTCCTATCCCGTAAGTACAGAAAGGAATGATGTCATTGGTGGGAATTCCTCTTCCAGTGAACCAGCATGCAATCAAAACTAAAACTGAGAAACAGTTTGTCCAAAAGCATGCTTTACCGAGCGAGTTGGCCTTGGGGCTAGGGACGCGCAGCTGTAAACTTGCATTCGGGAGATAGTGAGTTCGAGCCCCATTGTCGGCAGCCCTGTTAAACGTTTTCCGTAGTTTTCCATTTTCACGCCAGGAAAATACTGGGGCTGTACCTTCGGGCCACGGCCGCTTCCTCCCTACTCCTAGTCCTTTCGTATCCCATCGTCGCCACAAGACCAATTGAAAAAAAAAGCATGCTTAGATGGAGAAAGTTTGGGGCTGTCCATACGAAGTGGTAACGAGCGAGTTAGCTGAACGCTTGGGGTCACGTAGCTGTGAACTTGCATTCGGGAGGTGATAGTTTGAACTCCACTGTCGGTAACCCTTAGTATGGATTTCCTTGGTTTTCATTTTCACACCAGGAAGCAAATACTGTGGCTGAACCGTAATTAAGACCACTGTCGCTTCCTTCTCAGTTTTACCCCTGTTGTAATGCATCGTCGTCATAAGACCTATCCGAGCCGTTGCGACGTTCAAAAATACACACACCGAGCTCGATAGCTGCAGTCACTTAAGTGCGGCCAGTATCCAGTATTCGGCAGACAGTAGGTTCGAATCCCAGTGTCGGCAGCCCTGAAAATGGTTTTCCGTGGTTTCCCATTTTCACACCAGGCAAATGCTGAGGCTGTACCTTAAGGCCACGGCCGCTTCCTTCCCACTCCTGGCCCTTTCCTGTCCCATCGTCGCCATAAGACATATCTGTGTCGGTGCGACGTAAAGCAACCAGCAAAAATAAAAAAAATAAAAAATAAACACAAAAAACCCAAGGGGGTAAAGGTTCACTTCTATAATAGTATCTCATGAATTATAAAAGAGTACTGAAACATTCCAATAAGAGAAACAACAGGTCCCATGGAGAAAGAAATATAAAAAGTCAAACAGAAATAAATGAAAACACAAGTTTTATATAAAATTAGTGTTGCGAAATAATGGACACAGGTTTGTTAGCTGATATACAGTATATCTGAACAGACTTGCGAATTCAATTTTAAATACCTACAATGAAGATGTTACACTCTGCTCGATATGTTGACGATTTGGCTGTTTTATTGAGTGGAAACCTCACTGCTCCAGATACATGTTTGAATCGTATAAATTCGCTTGACAAAGATATTAAACTTACCACGGAAAAATAATAAATTTTTTAGACCTTACTTTAACAAAGGATGTAAAAATGATATAATATTAGAAATTTTCAGAAAGCAGACACATTCTGTCGCCACAATAAAAACTACCTTTATTCATCCAGCAGCTCACAAGCGAGCAGCATACAATAGTTTTTCAATGGAATGCTAAATATAACAGATAGAGAAAAAATGAAAATAAATTTAATAAAACATACACCAAAAGCGGATGGTTACGACCGAAAAATGATTGATATAAATATATGGCCTTCTGCAATGCAGGGACAATGCTCAGTTTAACTCATCAGGTGAGCAGGTCCTGAAGAGCATTATTATATTGCTTATTTCCTAGCTTGTTTCCTATTATTGCATGTTATATACTTGTATAGCCTCACCTCCGAGTGGATACAATAGTGTCTGTCGAGATCAACACTTCGGGAAAACTTGACACTTCTTGACCCTTGCACAGGTTTCCCCGGGAAGGGCTGATACTCCTTCTTTGCGAAAGTGTACACCTGCACATTTCCTTATTGCACAACTTCACCTCACGGGTGTTTGTGGATATGTCTGTTAAGTTCTTGAGCTTCTCCCCACGTGGAAATTCCCTATTACATACTTTAAACTTTAATACATGAACTCAAATATTACATACCACGTTCGGAAAATATATGAACAATCTCAGAAAGCACAAAAAAAAAATCCTGAAAACTTTTTTATCGTATACTTGCAAGTTAGTCCCACCTCTCAGCCCTCCTGTAGCTTACTTTTTTACACTCCAATGAAACATTGTTGTGAGTTGGTGAAGAGAAGAGCTCTCAGACGGCCTGAAGAAAATAATTGTCTAGCTTGCTCTTACGGGGAAGTCATCAACGGAAATGAATACGTCTGTTGGTATAATGTATTCAACAATCTAATATATCATCAGCAAATTTAAATATGAGGGAAGAATTTGAAACGAAAACCAAGAGAGAAAATCAAGTGAAAAGGATGAAAGGTACATTTTGCATCAAATTAGATTTAATCGTAAGTTAAGTGTACTGAAACTACGCACTCTTGTACAACACAATCTGCGAAAGGAACTTTCTAACCAGTCGTGTTTCGTGGAGAAATGGCTACCGTGGCAAAGTTCAACTCAAGAAGTCTTTCACTAGTGCAGGGCCTCTCAAACGCTCAAAATCTGACGGGTGCAAACGGAGGCGCAGAGGTTCTGTGCACCGTGTATCGGTCCGACTCGGCTGGGCTCGGACCAGCGTTTTGTCTAGGGGCGACTCGGCTAAGCTCGGCTAAGGTTGGCTCGGATCTGAAGCGCTGCGGAGCAGGTGAGGAAGGGGGAGACAGGTGGAGGGGGCGAGACAGGCGTAGGGAAAGAGAGAGTCAGCGCTATTGCTCAAATCGAGAAATGGGGGTCTGTACTCTGGTCAACCAAGCGAAGTCGTCTTTTACACCTTGTACTGCGCAATGCACCGGTGCATGCACTCTGAGAGGCCCTGCATTAGTGCAACAAACAGACTGAAGAGATTGACGTTCGCGAAGGAGCGTGTTTCAAAAGGTCAAAGACTTTTGGGATCGAGTCATATGGCCCGATTGGACAAAACTAAATCTTTTTTTGGTTCAGATGGAAGCTGCAGAGTTTGGAGAAAGCCAAACACAGCCTATCATAAATAAAATAAACACAGCCTATCATAAATAAAATACTACCCCAGCAGTGAACCATGGAGGTGGTTTCATTCTGCTATGGGCCTGGAAGAAGAATGGATAAAACTGTGTCTAGGTATTTAGTGGCGAAAAACTTGGAAGATAATGCCCCAAAATAGGCGTTCACGGTAATTACATGTTGGAACATGGTAATGACCCTAAACATACTTCGACAATTGTAAAAACCTCGCTGATTTTGAACGTTCCCCTTCAACTTCAAAGTCCTCCTCACTCAGCGGATTTAAACGCAATTGATCATTTACGGCCGATTTTGGAAAGGAGGGTAAAAAACTGCAAGAGTACATCCATAGCGGAGTTCCGAAAAGTCATTACAGAACAAAGTAAGAACATCAGCCCACAGCAGTACAAGAAACTAGTCTCTTCTATGCAAAGACAATGCGAAAAAGTTAAGGCAAGCTAATATTGCGGAAGTGTTGAGTTTTTGTTTGGAATAATTCCTGAAATGAAGTGTACAAATAGAAAAGTTATAAAGAAAGTTCAGTTTTGTGTTTTCTGAGATTGTTCATATATCTTCTGAAGATATGTAAAATGTGAGTTCAGGTATTAAATATAGACGTCATACTTGATTATATATTCCTACCGGAAAAGTGCAAACAAATGTATATACGAGTATTTCACAAAACAGCGAACTTTTATTGAAATACCTGCTGTACAACAAAACTGTTACCGATTGTGTCTGCAGCTAGTCCCGTAACTTAAGATAAAGGTTACTGATGATATAATTTAATTCCGAAAACCGGTTACAACAAAGACATTTAATCTGAGCTGATGGGTAGAGCCCTGCGCGGATGCCCATATAATATCCGCATCCGCTCCGCATCCACACTTCTTCATTCGCATCCGCGAATTGTTCTCCGCGGATATTTTGAATATTTAACTACAGTATATTGCACCCAAGCTATTGCAACTGATAAATCTGTTAACATAATACAACAGGCCTGACACCTGGCACCAGAACCCCTACAGTGACAGGTTTATGAGGGATTTTCTCTTGCGACAACTACCGACGTATTGACCTTTGTTACTTCCTTCCATTAATTGCAGGTAGGAGCCAGTTAGGCTCAGGTCAGATTTATATCCATTCTCCCGTACCACTTTCAAGGGTCGCCTAATCACAAGCAAAAATAAGAGTATACCTGAGTGAAAATCAATAAACATAATTTTTAAATAATGATCAGCAAAATTATTCGCAATGCCATACAGTTTGAATCCGCCAAGACACTAACTTAGCGGATATCTGCATCCGTGCAGCGCTCTGCTGATGGGTACTGTGTTTCGTTTTGTTAATCTAATGTAATTATGGTACGGTATGGCGTTTAATGGTCTGGCACCTTAGCTGAATGGTCAGCGTAGTGGCCGACAGCTTAGAGAGCCGTAGGTTCGATTCTCGGCCGGGTCGAGCTAAGTTCTCAAAGAAGGGATTGTCCTTTACAAAGTCAGCTTTATAGTACCAGGTGATAAATAATGCAATAATATTAACCACACACACATAGATTTGAAACACACGTGTTTCAGGCAAATAATAAGGGCACAAAATCTAATTTACTGTTTCACACATTTCTACAGTCTATCGCAAGAGAAAAGTGTATTCTAATCTTCGTTGTTATAGTCTCTAAAATAATACTCAAATAAGTACTTTCTTGCTTCCTTTTCTGAAAATCCAAAATTTCTAAAGTTCTCTAATTGGGGAGGGTAGGCTTTTTCTTGTTAATTTCTCTACCGCAGAGGCTGGGTGTTTGCGTTTGTCTTATTGCACATGTTTATTTACATGCATCACACTGCCAACCACCACAGAAACATGCAACATTGAATACATTGGCATCAGGAAAGCCATCCGGCCGTAAAACGGGGAAATGCAAGGAAGAAGACTGCGGATTTGTTTTTAGATTCGTTATTCTCAACTTATTTTCGTCCGACTCGTTGGCTGAATTGTCAGCGTTGAGGCCTTCGGTTCAGAGACCTCGGGTTCGATTCTCGGACCGGTCGGGGACTTTAATCGTATTTGATTAATTCTTCTGGCTCGGAGACTGGGTGTTTGTGTTTGTCCCAACACTTTCCTCTTCATACCCAAACAACCGCCACAGAAACACGCAGTAGTGATTATATCCTTCCATATAAGTTTGGCGTCAGGAAGGGCATCCGCTCGTAAAACAGGGCCAAATTCACATGTGCTACACAGTTCGCACCCGCAACCCCACAGGTGTGGGACAAGAAAAGAAGAAGAATTCTCAACTTATTTACGCGAGTCTTCTGGCACAGGAAGGAAGAAGAGTTCTATCCTCTTAAAGAATATTTTAGAAAGTTGCTTTCTTAAGAATCTTTCAGTTCAGGTGTAATCGGCGCCAGTTAAAACGTTTTTATTCAGCGCAAGATATAGAAGACATTCTTCAGCTGTGATGAGCCTGCATAGTTGCATTGCTCTCTACCATGTGGGCAGATGGATGAGAGAGAACCCGTCATGTTCATTCGGCAAGGTCACCAACTGCTATGCTTGATACTGCTATAAGGTCCACTTTACAGTGCATGAAGCATGGTCTGGTGACCCTTAGCGCCTAGCGCGATGTGACGTAGCGGGCCACATGAGCTCACCACGGCGGGTCGCTGTAGGTGTGTAGTTGCTGGTAAGCTTCTGTCTGTGCTGTTGTGTTTCTGTGAGGTGCCGCTATGGGTGAAACTGATGACGATGTTCATGACGGCGAAGGTGATCACGACGAAGGATTTCCACTTCGGGGCGACGCCAATGGATTAACGGGGCTTCACGATGGGCTGGACGTCTTCATCCGTCGGGCTGCGCACATACAACGGATTTTACCGTCCATATTCAACCTTAAAGTGGTGAGTGCTCGGGCTTTGCTACTCTGCGGTCTTAGATTCTAAAATAACATTTCTTGATTCACCCTTACAAATATCTGAATTCAAAGTATTTCACTCGTAGTGGTTATAACACTACAAGCAACTCTTTAATCCGCAGACATTTTTCTTCTACCACATGCTTTCTTTGTCTTCATTTAAGAAAGTAGATTGACTGTTATTTTTTTTATATTAATACCTGCCATCAGGATATTTTGAAGTGATAATATCATGTTTCTGAGAATATTTCACTTTTTTCGATGTGTCTCTGTAGAGTTGATTCCTGCTCGGCGTGCTGTGACTGCCAACTTCCTGCCTGCTTGCGGAATGCGGAATCCTTTCTGTCATTTATAACCGCAATACCTATGCGTTATTCACTGTATGTTGCTAGCCAATAGGTCCGATTGTGGGTATCGGCAATATCTGAACCCTCAGCGGTATTTATTATATTAAAATGAAGTTGCAAATAGCATATTGCCTACTACTATAATATACTTTCTTATTAGCACTGTTCTTTTCTTTACGAGGAAGTTTGGCAAGTTTTTAATAATAATAATGATAATTGTTGTTAAACAATGGCTAGCTGTAAATGATAGTCGATCACGTTGTTAAATAATTGAATATCTTAAACACATGCAAATACATTCATATCTAACACTATAGCAATACTAGAAACTATAGTCTACAAGTTATTGTAGGTATTGTACCTATGGATTATTATTATTATTATTATTATTATTATTATTATTATTATTATTAATGTGTTTAACGACTCTTCAGTTGCAATCGATTTTAAGGGACATTACGGTGTCTGGCATTTCTTCTTGTGAAGAGGTTCTGTAATTCAGGAAATCTACAGACATGGACTTACTCTGTCCTTTTAATGCCAATCGGTTGCGCTGGAATTCTCGTGACATTGAGCATAGAACAATGCTCCATCAACTACACTACGCAATCGCACAAATAATAATAATAATAATAATAATAATAATAATAATAATAATAATAATAATAATAATAATAACTTAACAAAGCTGAAGAAAGTTTTTTTAGCAAAGCAATATTCCAAGGCGAAGGAATATAGTTTATGAAATTTTTCCCCCCATATATTCATTCAAATAATCGTGTAAATTGTGCTTTCTACGCCGAATATCTCATGCTTTACTTATAACATTTCTGTGCTGTAATCGGGTCAGTGGTTCGAGTAACTTTTCTATTCTCTAGTCGGCCATGTTAGCAATGCTTTGCCTGCCTTTTGCGCTTCACAGCGTTTAGGCTGTACCCTACTTTTCATTTTCACCGTCTTTCCGAATAATAATGTCAATAAATTGGAATTCTGTCGGTTCATACCTTCGATTATGAGTTGATAAACTTGTTCCATATTCCTAGAATGAGAATGAAGTGCTTTAATTAATTTTCTCGCCAATGGTTCGTAGAAAATTGTATTATTAAAATTAATAAGCGAAGTTGGGTCATTTAAATGAAATACAAGGCATATTATGGTTTTTTGTGTGTTAGACAAGAGTGGAGTTGTGGGTACACGACCGCAGATCAGAAGGCAGTATCAAGGCGCCCCACGCTGTGTGTAGCGTAGAGACACGCCCACGCGTGAGCAGAGAGAATCATCTATTCCTGTCACACATGCACTCGCGAAAATTGGTCGATCGGTAGAGGTGAAACATTTGTACGATGGCCTGGCTGACAGATGTAAATTATGTTGGCCCATCAAAGTTTATCGTACTACTAGTCTATTTGGTCATATGTGGGATATTATTTTCTCATTGTATAAATGATAATCCAGTAAATCTTTGTTGTTTATTAGTAGCGACATCGGAAATTTTGGTTATCAGAGAGATTTGGGGGGGAAATCTCTTCAATAAACACGTATAATTGTGAGATCCGCAATATGGTCTTGGTGATAATTGTTGTTTTAAAAGAAAGACGTCGAAATGATCTTCCTCGTACAAAATTAAGTAATAGAAGGAGTAGTGTAGACCCCTCGCTGGATGAGGGCAATGTACAATAATGTATAATAGAGAGAAGGCCTATTGAAGTTGTAAAGCCACAAACAAACAAACAAACAAAGCAGCAAGCTTGTAAATTTACATGACTATTGAATGATCCTAATTACGAGACGTCCAGTTTTAGATTTGTCAAAACAGTCATTTGATTGAACGTGATCGTCACGGTGGTTAGAATCTCGACATTCTCCTTTAAAAGTTGTCGCGCTTCAGTGCAGGATTCGCAATCCTGATTTATGTAAATTAGATTTAACTTTACAACTCAGAGGTTGATATTCCGCTTGGTTGAGTTGCTCATGATACTGAGATTTTAAGTAACAGTGAACTGCAAGCTTGCTTGAATTTCCTCAAAGACATCAACTGTGGGCAGTAGTTGTTTTTACCACTAGACAAGTTGTTTTTCTTTGAAGACATTCTTTTGTTCACAATTCGAGTGTAAGGACTTGACCTTTCTGTTAATATTGATTTCCAGTGATATTTGATTCTTTGTGAAGCATAAAAGAGAATTCAGTTCGCATTCTCGTTCAACTATGTAGTGCATGGAACAAAAAGCCAAAACTTTTTCCTATTATTAGTATTATAGCGTATGACAGTGACAATGAAAAACAACTATTTCTTTGAGGAAGTTAAAGCAAGCTTCAAGTTCACTGTTACTTAAAATCTCGGTATCATGGTCCGACTCGTTGGCTGAACGGTCAGCGTACTGGCCTTCGGTTCAGAGGGTCCCGGGTTCGATTCCCGGCCGGGTCTGGGATTTTAACCTTAATTGGTTAATTCCAATGGCACGGGGGCTGGGTGTATGCGTTGTCTTCATCATTATTTCATCCTCATCACGACGCGCAAGTCGCCTACGGGAGTCAAATAGAAAGACCTGCACCTGGCGAGCCGAACCCGTCCTGGGATATCCCGGCACTAAAAGCCATACGACATTTCATTTCATTTCGGTATCATGAGCAACTCAACCTGTAATTTTAAGCGGAATATCACCATTTCTATTTAATCTGTACATTGAAGAGGCCATGAAATTTTTAAAATCCAAAACACCTGGCATTAAAATAAATGGAATAACTGTACACTGTATGAGATTTGCCGACGATTGCACTTCTGGCTGACAATGAGAAGAACATGCAGATCATGCTCAACAAATTAACATCCATCTTAAAAGATTTCCAACTTAACATTAATGTAAATAAAACTAATGTTATGGTTGTAAGCAAATCTAAAATGAAGCCAGAGGCACAGCTCAGAATTGGAAATATTTTAATAAAACAGGTGCACAAGTTCTGCTACTTAGGATCAGTTATTACCGATGACAACAGATGCACTGTGGAAATAAAAAGAAGGATTTCCCTGTGTAAGAAAGCCTTTGAGGAGAAGAAGCAGCTCTTAACTAATAAATCCTTAAACACTGAACAAAAGAAATTATTTATCAAAACGTTCATTTGGAGTGTGCTGCTATACGGCTGTGAAGGATGGACTCTCTTGAAGGACGACGTGAAACGACTAGAGGCAGTGGAAATGTGGCTATGGAGGAAGATGACAAGAACTAGCTGGATTGAGAAGAAAACTAATGAAGCAGTGCTTAGAGAAATAAACACCGAGACATTTAATAACAACGATAAAAAGGAGAAAAGGGTCAGTTTTCGGTCACATTCTCCGGCATAATAACTCCATAAAGAACTTATTCGAAGGCAAGGTGATGGGAAACAAAGGCAGAGGGAAACCACGGAAGAGGATCATTGAAGAGGTAGTTGAGATGATGGGATGCCAAGGTTATGGAGAGATGAAAAGGATCGCAGAGAGAAGAGATCAATGGTTGCAGCGACAAGGCGAAGCCTTTAGATAATGATGATGATGATGATGATCAACCTCTGAGTTGTAACGTTAAATCTCATTTACATAAATCAGGATTGCGGACCCTGCACTGTGACAGCCAAGGTTCTTCAGCAGCCTGTCAACTACTTCAGGATTTATATCAATAAAGTCTTGTCTGTCGTTTTGATAATACCCAATAGGACTCAAAAAGACGATGTGGTAGATAGGCTGCTTAAAGGCTCTGTCAAACAGGAAGCAGACTGTCCGCGCTGAAAAAAAACCGCAGGCCGTCGCAGACTGGGGTAATCAAACAGAATACAGACATGTCAGGGCGAACAAGTGTGAAATCGGTCGCAATCAAGTGCGTACCGACTTAATTTTTTCTTTCTTGAACTGGTGTTATCATTTTGTTGTTTTAATCAAATCTCCAGCACCCCCTGTGGGTGAGGGACGCAGACGAATAATACGCCCACGGTATACCCTGCCTGTCGTAAGAGGGGACTAAAAGGGCGACCAAGGCATGATGACATTAGAACCATGAGACTACTTGCGATCTTTGTAATCGACGTGCCGTGTGTCGTACAAGTGTTCATGACCATGCACTAGATCAGTTAATTTCTCCGTATCTTCTGGAGACATCGTTCAGTGTTGGCCGCGCGAACTCGGTGAATATTTAAAACTGTCCGTCAGTTCGCTGTGAACTAGTCTGGTCCGCTGCGGTAGGCCGCCTTCTGTTTGACCAGAATGATGTAATATCACAGTTTACAGAGTCTTCATCGTTTCCAAAGTTACAGGCAGTTATTGTTTTAAATCACACATGTAACTACTGAGGCAGGACAGCGTCCATGATTCGTTCGAACTCTTGTTTGGGCTCCGTAATGGACGGAGTACGGTAGATAGAATGCTGAAGTTGTAGCATTTTGCTGCTTTATAGTACGCCATTGTAGACAATCCTCAACAACACATGAACATTCTGAACCTTGCCCTATCAGTGAAAGTAAGAAACAATTAGCTGCTCGAAGTTGGAAAAGATCTTCTGGAAATGGGTATCTTTTTTGCTATTGGCTTTACGTCGCACCGACACAGATATGTCTTATGGCGACGATGGGACAGGAAAGGGCTAGGACTGGGAAGGAAGCGGCCGTGGCCTTAATTAAGGTACAGCCCCAGCATTTGCCTGGTGTGAAAATGGGAAACCACGGAAAACCATCTTCAGGGCTGCCGACAGTGGTGTTCGAACCTTCTATCTCCCGAATACTGGATACTGGCCGCACTTAAGCGAAGGCAGCTATCGCGCTCGGTGAAATAGGTATCACAGATGACATTGTGTTAGACAGATCTAAGTTCAGAAAATTAGTTGGCAATCACCGCTTTACACACCATCCAAGCACTACCAACAAAATTTGGTCAGAAAAATGAAATGGCTAATGGCTTTTAATGCCGGGAGTGTCCGAAGACAAGTTCGGCTCGCCAGATGCAGGTTTTTTGATTTGAATCCCACAGGCAACCTGCGCGTCGTGATGCAGATGAAATGATGATGAAGACGACACATACACCCAGCCCTAGGGCCAGCGGAATTAAACAGTTATGGTTAAAATTCCTGACCCTGCCGGGAATCGAACCTGAGACCCCTGTAACCAAAGGCCAGCACGCTAAACATTTAGTCATTGAGCCGGGCAGTTGGACATGTATCTTCTTTACATGACAGGCAATGTACCTTTAAAATGAGCAGCATTTATCATCTGTTTAACCCAATGAACTCTATTATGCTGCTTCTGTGTTTACATTGACAATATTTTTCTCTTTGAATATACGCGGATTCATAAAATAATCAGTGACCCGTTCGTAACGTTTCAACTTGGTTAGAGCTTTTCTCAGATTGCTTATCCATTGTTCAGAGTATGCCCAAGAGAGACCAGCCACATTTCTTCTACGTAACGTGAGCTGAGCACGAATAGCATTCTCACGTTGCTGCTTTCGCAGATAACCGTTAACAATCTGTGAGTCACCAGGTAACTCGAACAGTGTCTCGGCTTGCACTGAAAGTCATAAAATCCACTAAAAAGAAAAAAACGAAAAGATGTTTAGTGGAAAAGCGTACTTACAAGTAGTATAAAGGACTTTAAAAAAATGCTATTTGTTCGGGGCGTCGACCTAGAAAGATCTTTTGCCCCTACTTGCACCATATGTGAGGAACCTGCGTGTATTTTGTAAATGGCGGAAGTGTAAAGTGTTGAATGTGAGGAAAGGAACGTTAAGGACGACACAAACACCTAGTTCCCCAGCCAAGATATGAATCATTTACAATTAAAAACCCCTGACCCGGCCGGGAATCGAACCGCGGGGCCGGACAGTATAAAGGGCTAGTGCAAACCATAGTAGCATGTTTGATATCATTTAGTAATATAAATATATACACAAGTTAACTACAGGCACATAATTGATATATCTTATTTTTCTTCTTCTTTCCCTATTCATCGTGGTTGTCGCCTATAGTGGCGATTGGGAATTAGAAGTGGGGACGGGGGGGGGGGGGGATGTACAGACAACAGGGTTTATGGGATATAGCGGACGGGTATTTAATAAAACTTTAACCAAAGGAACAATATTACAATTTAAAAAAAAATAGAAGTACGGTGTGATCATACAATTAAAAATCGTTTATTATCTGACTACGTACTAACAAAGTAACAGACACTAAAGAGACTGCCGGATAAACGAATGCGCACGGCAAGCGGGTGAATCGTACCTTAGTGCCCATGACCTTGACAAAAAATACCTTTGCTACCCTTCCTCACAACACATGCAAAGTCTCTACTACTTGCTGTAGCGCTGTACAAATCTATTAGCAGCGACGAACGGCATTATGTGCGCATTTCCGCCAACAATTTTCTTAGTAATTAAATAAAATAAAGGGAAGAATTAACTGATAAGACAACAGGGCTCGTGCAAATTGTTTTTTAAAAATAATTCCTACAATTCTCCGGTTTTCCCGGTCATCATTCATTCCAGTGACACTCTCCATTAATATTTCATTTCATCTGTCAGTCATCATTACCCCAGGGGAGTGCGACAGGCTTCGGCAGCCGTCAAATTTCCTATCCTTGCCGCTAGATGGGGGGGTTTCAATCATTCCATTCCTGACCCGGTCGAATGACTGGAAACAGGCTGTGGATTTTCAATTCCTGTAATTCCTAGTTTCAGCCGGCTGAAATGGAATAAAATGTAATGTTTTCTCTATAAGCGCCCCTCCCCCCCCCCCCCCCCCCTCAGCCCCGCAATCGCAGCTTGTGGTTGTTACTTGGCGTGGATTTGGTTAAGTTTCGCAGCCGAATGCTCTCCTGACGTCCACCCTATGTGGAGGACTGACTTTGCGGAAAATGTCGTCCAAAAATTACGTACAGTTCGTAATATGGGATCAGGATAATCAAAACATCAGGAAGTATCACTCGAACTCGCATTTTTTTTATCCAGTAACAAGTACAAGTAACGTAATGTCGCTTTAGACGAATTCAGAGGCCGAACTGTACTTTGCAATACCTCTAAAAGAACCCTACTAATGTACGTCACAGTTATGGTGCGAAACCCATTTTTTCTGTATTGTGTTCCCATAATAATAATAATAATAATAATAATAATAATAATGCGCATATCAGATAGCAGAGTACACCGGATCTCTCTTGGGCGATATATGGATGAGTTTTAATTAATTTTGTCGGATAAACATTAAAGGTGTCACCATACTTCTTTTACATCCTAAGACTCAGTTAACGTCTAGGAAGTACCTCAGATGCTAAGTTTATACAATCATTAATTGCGGCCAGTATCCAGTATTCGGGAGATAGTAGGTTTGAACCCCACCGTCGGCAGCCCTGAAGATGGTTTTCCGTGGTTTCCCATTTTCACACCCGGCAAATGCTGGGGCTGTACCTTAATTAAGGCCACGGCCGCTTCCTTCCCACTCCTAGCCCTTCCCTGTCCTATCGTCGCCATAAGACCTATCTGTGTCGGTGCGACGTAAAGCAAATAGCAAAAAACAATCATTAATTAAATATACTTCCAAGTCTTCTTAATCCGTTTACGCTCCAGGGTTTTTTTTTTTTTCCTCGGACCCAGCGAGGGATCTCTATTCTACCGCCTCAAGGGCATCGTCCTGGAGCTGAGATTTGGGTTTTGGGTTGGGGGATACAACAGGGGAGCAGGAGCAGTCCCTCGCCGAGGCAGCCTCACCTGCTATGCTGAACAGGGGCCTTGTAGGGGGATGGGAAGATTGAAAGGGACAGACATGTAAGAGAAAGGAAGTGGCCGTGGCCTTAAGTTAGGTATCATCGCGGCATTCGCCTGGAGAAGAAGTAGGAAACCACGGAAAACCACTTTCAGGATGGATGAGGTGGGAATCGAACCCCCTCTAATCAGTTGACCTCCCGAGGCTCAGTAGACTCCGTTCCACTTTTCAAATTTCGTGTTAGAGCCGGGAATCGAACCCGGGCCTCCGAATGTGGCAGCTAATCACACTAACCACTACACCACGGAGGCGAATATTTCCAAGTACTATGCCTATTTATAGGAAATTCTGTATGTTAGTAAGGATACTTAAATAATTGTGTACCGAGCTCGATAGCTGCAGTCGCTTAACTGCAGCCAGTATCCAGTATTCGGGAGATAGTGGGTTCGGAAGTCACTGTCGGCAGCCCTAAAGATGGTTTTCCGTGGTTTCCCATTTTCACACCAGGCAAGTGCTGAGGCTGTACCTTAATTAAGGCCACGGCCGCTTCCTTCACACTCCTAGCCCCTTCCTGTCCCATCCGACCTATCTGTGTCGGTGCGACGTAAAGCAACTTGTAAAAAAATAAAAATTGTGTAACATTTTTCTTAGTTGGATTATCTTCATTATTGTGTATTATGAAATACTAACTGCATGCATATTAATTATGATTACAATAAATGAATAGTCTCTCCCCAGTTCGTGGTTATCCGTGACTGAGAGAGAAGAGTATTCTGCGTCTTGTGGGTGGGGAACGCAGACGAATACATCCACGGTATCTCCTGCCTGTAGCAAGAGGCGACAAAAAGGGACGACCAAGGATTGATGTACTTGGGACCGTGAGACTACCTGTGATTAGTACCATTACGTGAGGAACACCATGGATCTACGTTGCCTAGGAGCAGTGCAATTATGCGCGTAACACCACGGGTCTGGGCGTTGCCTGTGATTAGCACCATCGTGTGTATCCCACCGTGGCGAGGGAGTGGGCTCTCGGCTGCACAGACTGAGGTCTACATGGAATAGGTGCAGAGCGCTGCTCTCGAATGGATTAGTTCCACTGTGTTCAGACTGGATCTGCGTTATGTAATGTGTAGAACCACTATATGAGGAACACCATGGGTTTACGTTGCCTGAGATTAGTACCATTATTTGCGGAACACCATGGATCTGTGTTGCCTCTGGGTGGTACCATAATGTGTGATAAACCATAGGTCTACATTGCGTATGATTAGTACCACTATAGGAGGAACACCGTAGGTTTACGTTACGTGTGATTGGTACACTATGTGAGGAACAGCACGGATCTCACCGGCGCCCGTGATTAGTCTCACAATTTGAGGAACACCATGGGTCTATGTTGCTTGTGAGTAGTACTCTTATGTGAGGAACACTATGGGTCTGTGTTACCTGTGAGTGGTGCCATTATGTGTGACATACCGTGGGTCTGCATCACCTGTGATTAATACTACCATGCGAGGAACACCACGAGTCCAGTTACCTGTGATTTTTAACACTATATTAGGAACATCATGGTTCTGCTTTACCAGTGATTAGTACCATTATGAAGGGCCGGTGACCTGGACTTTGGACCCCTTCAGACAACAAGCATCATCTCAGAAAATAAGCATCACCATTGTGAATTCGATCCACTGATTGTTTTGGATTCACGATCATTTTTTTTTTTTTCACTTTTAGATTCTTGTCAGTGGATACATTTTGAAGTTGTAATTGTATTTCCATTTCGTCACATCTCGAACCATTAGAGGCCGTTGACCTAGCTGTTAGGCCCCTTTAAACAATCATCGTCATCATCATCAGTGTTCTGTTCATTCACATCTTTTACATGCCGACATCGTACGACATGGAGTGTCGAATGGACTTTCTTCCGCCCGTCAAAAATCCAACTACCTCTGCCGGGTTTGAACCTGTAATGTTGGGATCAGAAGGCCAACACTCTACTACTGATCCACAGACGAAGCTTCTTGATCCCCTTTATCTCGCCAGTGATTACTGGAGGGCACTTTTCATACTCTGTGTCTACAGTTAGTAAGTATCACAAATTATAATTGTCCGCCTCTGTGGTGTAGTGGTTAGCGTGATTAGCTGCCACCCACTGAGGCCCGGGTTCGATTCCCGGCTCTGCCACGAAATTTGAAAAGTGGTATGAGGGCTGGAACGGGGTCCACTCAGCCTCGGGAGGTCAGCTGAGTAGAGGTGGGTTCGATTCCCACCTCAGCCATCCTCGAAGTGGTTTTCCGTGGTTTCCCACTTCTCCAGGCGAATGCCGGGATGGTTCCTAACATAAGGCCACGGCCGCTTCCTTCCCTCTTCCTTGCCTATCCCTTCCAATCTTCCCATCCCCCCCACAAGGCCCCTGTTCAGCATAGCAGGTGAGCCCGCCTGGGCGAGGTACTTGTAATTATCCCCAGTTGTATCCCCGACCAAGAGTCTGAAGCTCCAGGACACTGCCCTTGAGGCGGTAGAGGTGGGATCCCTCGCTGTGTCCGAGGGAAAAGCCGACCCTGGAGGGTAAACAGATGATGATGATGATGATGATGATGACAAATTATAATTGACCATAACACTGTTAACTTCATATGTTGACACTTCGAGTTATCATTGAATTCTCTTTCTTGTTTACATCTTCATATCTCCGTGGTTTCTGAACTGACCTTCACCGGGCGAGTTGGCCGTCCGATTGGAGGCGCGCAACTGTGAGCTTGCATCCGAGAGATAGTGGGTTCGAACCCCACTGTCGGCAGCCCTGAATATGGTTTTCCGTAGTTGCCCATTTTCACATCAGGCAAATGCTGGGGCTGTACTTTAATTAAGGCCTTGGCCGCTTACTTCCCACTCCTAACCCATCGTCGATGTAAGACCTAACTGTTTCGGTGTGACGCAAAGAATTGTAAATGAACTGACCTTCACTTCCACCTAGATATTTTCACAAGTTTCCATGTCAATGGATAGATCGATTCTTTCTTTCTTTCTTTTCAATGTACATGCATCTTCAATATCAGTGGTTCTCAGCTTTTTGACTGCAGACTCCCTTAAATTCTGCCAAGGGGATGGTGCCCGCATTAATTGCCTGTCCTGACAGCATGTGCCATAGTGCGCGGGCCTTTATATCGGTTGCCTCTTTCAGTTGTTTGTGGTTGACTCTGTAGAAGCTTTCCATGCACAACATTGGATTGAGATTTTATTATAGATTATAACTTGAAAGAAATATGAGACTCCTTGGCTGAATGGCCAGCGTCGATGCCTTCGGTTCAGAGGGTCTAGGGTTCGATTCCCGGCCGGGTCGGGGATTTTAATCGCTTCTGATAAATTCTCCTGGCTCAGGGATTGGGTGTTTGTGTTTTCCCCAACACTTTCCTCTTCAAACTCTGATAACACACCATCCTTGTTTGGCCAGACTGTCAACCAGTTCGTTGTAAGTCCTGAATGTCCTTTCCCCCATAAAAATGGCTCGCTCTTTCCGAGCGATTTCATGACGGACGTTAATTCTAACATTTCATAGATGTAGGAGTGTGTTCTTATGTTTCTTCGAGGGTTCCCGAATTTCCTGATAGCACTTTGAGAATCTGTAATGATGTGTCTTACGAAAATGTCTTGATTCTGAATAATACAGTACCTCTCGGATGGCGATAAGTTCAGTAGTGTAGATGGATGCTTCAATGGGAATAGAAAAATGCCCATATTCCTAAGTTTTCAAAACCGCCCGAAGCTGTAAATTTTGCACCGTCAGTATAAACGTGGGCGTAACCTGGCCGGATACACTTACTTATAGAAATATTCGTACACTAGAGGTATTAAATTAATGAAAGAGATGTAATGTTTGAATTGTGATATTGTTTATGAAAATGAAAAGGTATACAGATTGAACATATGAACTTAAATCATTTATGATCTTTACATAGGACAATGGTAAGGAATATCACAAAAGCATAACAATACAGTGCCACAAACTTATTCATATCTATCACAAAAGTATTCGTTCGCATCACAGAAGTATTCGTACGCAGCACAAAAGTATGCATACAACACGAATGTTCTATTAATTAGTACTTAGTAGGATAACCTTTCTGTTATATTACACTATGTAGCCGTTTAGGCATTGATTTTACCAACTTGCTTGTTATTGATGGTGAAATAGCCTGAAGTTCTTGAAGTTTTTCTTTAAGGTCTGTAGCATTTCGAATGTAATGCTTTCGAAGTTGTTTTCCAAGGTGAGACCACAGATTTTCTATAGGATTGATATCCGGCGATTGGGGAGGTGTTTCCAGTACTTTAGGGCAATCATATAACAACCAAGAACGTGCAAGTAATGACTAGTGCTTCGGGTCATTGTTTTGGCAGAATTTTAAACTATTCTCTGTGCGCATTTTATAGCACTCTCTCTTAAATTATTCTTCAGTATGTCTTCGTACTTGTTGACTCATCGTGCCTTCAATGAAGGCCAGATTTCCAACACCACTGAAAGACATACAACCCCCTTCTAGTACTGAGCCACCACCGAACTTAACAGTGGAACTATGATTTCTGATATTTAATTAATTTGCCTTTATCCATGCTATTTGCGTACCATCTGACCCAAAAGTGTTAAATTTACTTTAATCAGTAAATGTAACGTCCTTCCAAAAGTCCTCTTGTTTTTGTTACGGAGTTTTCCGTGGTAGTTAGAGGTGAAAGAAGGTGCGGGGGGTGAACAGGTCTCAGGCTACGAAATTAAAGTGAATTTAAAATTTAACAAGGTTATATTTTCTTAGCAAAAAACAAGAAATAACAATAATGGCAGGTACAGAGTAGCAAAACCACTAATCGAGAATGTACAATTACAGGATTTGGGGCTCCGAGAGCCAGACACACAATTCTTGAGCAGTTAGCCCAACTTTACGATATACAGAATTCAACAAAGGGGCAGAAGACCCCAATCAAGCCCAGGAGCACTTGCTCCCAATTACATCATAAAGCCTCCTCGAGGCGCGCAGAAACAAACTTCAAAAGAGCGATCTGCTCTCAAAGGTTAAGCCTATCAAAGGCCACACCAAACTCCACCTTCAAGTTGTCCTCTAAGGACATAAACACAGGGGTAAAGATACCCAACCTACTGAGGCCTATTAAGTGAGAAAATTTAATTACCTGGCCTCTAAAATACCAATTTGAGAGGAGGCGAACTTGCGCTCCTAATACACTTTGTTTAAAACCTACTTGGCACTAGGCCGTTAATGCAAGGGCTAATCCCATACTAAAGAGGCGACTTTCAGAAGGAAACAATTTACATTACGTTAAGGAGGAAACGGTTGTGAAAATAAGTTCACCTCAATGCAATATGAGAGGGAGCTCGAGAGGGTTAAGCACTCTCTATCCCAATATGAAGCTTAAAAGATAGAATAAATACAAAGATTCTTTACATTTTAGGGAAAGTTACATGGTGGAAAAGCTTCGGACCCGCCCCGAGAGTTAAACTGCTGAGCTAGCAAGAAAAGAAGTTATTAATCGGCCATTACCTTGTTGTTGAACTGCTGCCCGAAGGAAGAGGCGCTTCCCGCCCCCTGCTATGTACTTTACACACTGAAAGATGTTACTGAAGTGGCGCAGAGACCCTAAAATCAGCAGTTTATATACTCTCGCAGAAAGTTCGAGGCGTTTCAGGAAGGAAAACACCCGCCCACAAACATTTTATTGGTTGATAAAGAAAACCCCTACACAAGATGAAGAAGAAACACATTATTGGTGGAAAATTAATTAAAGAAATTCGGGATTGGCTAAATTCAAAACAAGGGGAAAGAAAGGGTTAATATTGCCAACTTAAACAATGACTGAAAGAAATTTAGCAAAGAACAAACTTTTGAAATTAAATTTTCTCCAAAAAAAAACAGTTCTTTCACTTCGCACTAGGGTGCACCGTTGTAGTTCTTCAGTAGTGTCCTCTAGAAGAGACTGTTCACACTTCTTACTGCAAGCAAAACAAAAATACGTCGAAAACAACACAGTTCAGAAACTTCAAAATTTCCAAGTAGTGACATCTTCAGGATAACTTGAAAATTAACACATAAGACAAAGTTCAGACTTCTTCCAGTAGGGGGGTTTCAACTGGCGCAAGGTTTGAATTAGCGGCGTGGAGGTGTACCGCCCGGTACAGTTTTCATTGCATGTTCACAGCAAACGCCAATCTCCTTTTGCGATTTATTTGACTGATATACGGTTTTATTCTAGCTGCGCTTCCGTTATAATTGTTCCTCCTTAACACTTGCGCCTTACAGTTTCTGTACTTTTACACCAATATTGTTTTCACAGCTAGAAGCAATCATTGTAGTACTCATTTTTGGATTTCATTTTATTGTATTTTATTTACCATAAATCGCTCACCTCTTGGAGTCAGTAGTCTAGGACGTCCTGCTTTTGGTTCATCTTGAAGCCCGTTAACTTTCTTGAATTTCTTGATGATTGACTGGATTGTCGAAACAGATTCTTCCGTGATTTCTTTAATCTGTTGGTATGTTTTACCTTTCTTGAAATGATCAACTATCAGCTGGTAATTCAACGGATGTGTATTTACGGGCCATTGTACTGTTTGTAGGAGCAGTAGACTGTTGCGGTCTGTGTCTGTATCGCAACTGTTATCTTGAACGCATGCTCGGTTTCGTTTCCATTCAGGACAAAACCAAACCGATGTTTCAGAGCTATGTACGAATACTTTTGTGGTGCGTATGGATACTTTTGTGACGTGATGGTATTGTTTCAGTTACATTACTTCATATTTTGCAGGATAAAACTTTTCTGTACACGAGGTACCCAACATGGGCTATTGACTGTACATTTCGCCTTCATATTTTACCAATATTGAAACACCTGACAGTCGTACTACTGTCATTAACATTGGACGATGATTAATATCTTATGTGTACGAATACTTTTTTTTTGTGTTACTTGTTTAACGTCGCTCTAACACATCGAAGATTTTCGGCGACGGAAGGGTGGGAGATTGGGAAGGTAGCGGCCGTGGCCTTCATTAAGGTACAGCCCCAGCATTTGCCTGGTGTGAAAATGGGGAACCACTAAAAACCATCTTCAGGGCTGCCGACAGTGGGGTTCGAACCCACTATCTCCCAAATGCAAGCTCACAGCTGCACGACCCTAACCGCACGGCCACTTGCTTTGTGTCGAATACTTTTGTGAGTAACTGTAGATTCAATAAAGTCCATTACGTGCTTATGTGGAGCAGGTTTTCCTTGTAGGTTCCTCGGGATATAATGTGTGGAGGCTGGAGACAATGAACAGGTGTAGTTAAACTGGAATGCCGGAATTGTATGGGACTTCAAAGTCAAAGCTATACAGAACTTCTGTTCTCTGAAACATTCCAGGAGTAGAGATGGATGTTTTCCATGATGTTCTCCATACTGATTATGTAAAATGTGTAGGCTCTTGAATAACGGGTGCTCTTTCAAAAGATATCGTTGAAGGAAAAATTTTGACGCCAGTAATTTCCGCCTCAAGTACAGGGATGGGTAGTTTGTGAGCTTCGACCTGAAAAGCATTAGTAGGCGTTTACGACATTACACGAGACATACTCTGAGTACACGAAATTGTAGGACATTTAATTTCTCCAAAACATAGGTATTTTGGAGCATTGCCATTAAACATACTGCCAAAGTCAATAACGGTCCATATTAAGGAGCGGTAAAGAATTAGCAAAGGGGCGGGAGCAGTGCCCCTCCAAGTGCGGGTTAAGAAACGAAGGACGTTCAGTGCACGCAGTGTCCGTGTCCCTGGATGTAAGCAGTATGTCCACTCCAAGTTAGTTCGTTGTCCAAATGCATCCCCAGGAGGCGGACAGTAGACTTCACAGGAAATGAATATGGTCTAAGTTGAATTGTGGGTGACTGAAGAACCAGTTTCATTTTGGTGAATGTAGTTACTAATGATTTCGAAAGAGCGAGTGTTCCGCTCTCTGTGTAGTCCATTCTTGAAACGTTGTGGCGCTGAAGAGTAATAGTCGAAGTGACTGAGGATGTATCAATGTAGACACCATCAGCATACTGCAAGACACGGATGGCGGGATAAATATTGCGTCCAAGTCAGATGTGTAGATAGTATACAGTAAGGGGCTTAATACACTGCCCTGTGGAAGGCCTTTAGAGACTGTACGTGGTCCAGTAAAAGTAGGTCCGTTCCGAACGTAAGTGGTGTGGTTTTTAGTCAATGCTAAATTTGCACGTAGCTTAAGACCGGCTTGAGTGTCATGCCGAGAAATCAGCATCAAACAGAATCACACCGTTCACTGAGGGTAGCTTACTTACTGTGGCGCAATCCTGTCAGTTGGAAGGTCCGTGTTCAAATCTCTCCCCTGGCGAAATTGTTTCTGCAATTAGTGCTCTCAAGTCGATCTTATGCCTCGTGCAACGCCGCCTCGCAATGCCCATTTCAATTCCCCCGCGAAGCGCTTGATCGGCTAACGACGACGCGAGATATCGAATTATATTTTTCAAATTATTTATCAGTATGGCAAACAGCCCGCCTGGTGGCCATGATCGTTAAGGCGCTGAAGTCTAAAAACGGTCTAACACCGAGGTTAGCCGGTTCGAGTCCCGTTGGTCGAAAAAGTTTTCACCATCAGAATGTTGGCCGGCAGGGTAGGGGAGGTGGTGGTATACAATTTCTAATCACTAGATTGCGTGCCAAAAGCCTGGATTAAATTCCAAACCTCTCCGCAGTACTCATATGGAGTGAGGGCATATGACGCTGTTGATAGTGATTCGTCCGTCGGATGGGGACGTTAAGCCTTGAGCAGGCCCCTTGGTGCTATTCGACAGGAGTAGGCTATGTGCCGGCACCGGGTTTCACCCTCTCCCTACTATCATATATCACGTCATTCATTTCATCTCTCATTAACTCCTCTGATGAGGTTGACGTCAGGAAGGGCATCCGGTAATAAAAAACCGCCATGACAAATTCATCTCACCTCATACCCGACCCCGTAGGGAAACGGGACAAGGGTTGGACAAACTAATTTATCAGTATGGCAAACGTACTGATACTCGTGTAGGCCTACCCGCTTCACGTTGTTTCCGACCTCGCTGTATAATTTATCATATGATAACTAGACTTATAAAAAAAAGGGAAGGTTAGGCGGTTAGGCTTGTTTGTTATTGGCACATTTTGTTGACATAAAAGTCACCATCTATTTGTTTAACTTTTATCTGTAGCAGTGTTATTTTCTCTGCTTATCTTTACCGACCTTGTCCTTTTGGAACAGAGTGGTAACGTTAGGTTTACACCTACACCTTAGACTCACTCATCAATATTTGCTAGAGGATAATGCCTTGTCGGTGCAACCAGTAGTCTCTCTGTTCGGCATTCCTCGCTAATCTTTTGTTGTTTGTTCTCCTTTCTTTCTTTCTCTCCTTTCTCTCCTTCTTCGGAAATGTTGTATAATTAAATCGAAGGATGTGTCCTAAACAATGAGTTTTCTTCCTTTAATTGCCATCGACAAGCTTCTGTGTGCACTTAACCTACCTTTGCAACGTCTTCCTTTCTAACTCATTCGATATACAGCATGGACAAAAGTATTCATACCCTAACCCATCCAATACAAAATACTTTATTGTTGGACCAGTAGGAGTACAGGTCAAAATTACAAACCCAAACGTATACCTTGTATAGCAGTGGTCATTACAAAGCACAAAATTAACTGGAGGTAAGTAACAGTACATAACAAAGCAACAAATGCTACTCCATGACACTACTTGTTTGGACAAAAGTATTCATACCTTACGTGTAAAAGTGGGGTTTGAACGAGTAAACAGAAACCTGTGTTGTTCCGTGGCATTAGTTGTGTAGTAGATGCAGACAGAGACGGACTGATCGGCTTCTCAGAGATGGTACTAGTCCAATGGCGAGGAAAACTAGGGAAACGTCTGTTGAAGAGAGACGACTTATTCTACGCCTTCACCACCAACGGAAATCGTATTCCGAGATCGAAAACACCATTAGAAGAAGTAAACCAACTGTGCAAAACATCATACAAAGGTTGAAAGGACAGGATGTTCTTATAAGCAAGAAAAGAAGTGGACGTCCGAAGAAACTGACCGCACGAGAAGAAAGATTCATAGTAACCACAATTAAAAAACAACCACACACTACATCTTCGGCAATAGCTGGCAGCTTGCAGAATATTTCCATGATGCAGTGTCATACAAAACAGTAAGGAGGGTCCTTCATCGTGCTGGGTATCGATCTAGGGTCCCAAGAAAGAAACTGCATATAACGAAAGTGAATCGACGTAAGAGACTACAATTTGTAAAAGAATATGTGGCGAAAGATAATGCGTTTTGGTCGACAGTGATATTTACAGATGAGAGTAAGTTTAATATTTTCCGAAGTGATGGACGCATTTTAGTGTGGAGACGCCCTAACGCAGAGCTGGATGAGCAGAACCTCGTTACCACTGTGTAGCACGACGGGGGTAGGGTTACGGTGTGTGGCTCAGTGGCCGCTTCAGGTGTCGGGGAGTTGGTATTTATCGAGGGGACTATGGACAGATCTCAATATTGGAACATCCTGAAAGAAAATGTTCGCAAAAGCGCCGAAAAGCTTGGGATTGCTAATGAGTTTTACTTCCAACACGACGATGACCGCAAACATACGGCGGAAATTGTTCGTTTGTGGGTACTCTACAACACGCCGCACACATTAAAAACACCTCCCCAATACCGGATACCAACCCTATCGAATATCTATGGAGTGAATTGGAGTCCAGACTAAGAAAACACCACATAAGTAAATCACACTTGAAACACTTAAAACAAGAATGGGGGGGACATTTCATCTGAACTAACACGGAAACAATATACAGGAAAGGCAAACAAACGCGCTACTGATCGAGTTGGTGATATGTTTCTTCATTGAGGTGTGAATTCTACTGGGATACGGTATGAATACTTGTGTCCAGACAAGTAGTGTCATGGAGTATGAATTTGTTGCTTTGTTATGTACTGTTATTTCCTTCCAGTTTATTTTGTGTTTTTTAATGTACGCTGCTGTACAAGGTTACTCCGTATTGGTCCAGCAATAAAGCATTTTGTTTTGGATGGGTTGGGGTATGAATATTTTTGTCCATTTCTGTAGCTCTTCGTGGTTGGGTGTCAACGTGTGTTCTACACAGTGCGATTCTATTCAATGTATACACGCCACTTAATCGGGCAATGTTATGGTTGAAAAGGTCAGCGCTTTACCAGTTCCCATTATTATGTTGTATTTCTTTTCATTTTATATTTACTAGACGGAAAACACACACTATGTAGCATACTTCTATATTTTGTACCTATATTTTTAAAACTTTACTGTAGTCACATCATAATCTAATGAAAATGGACCATGTGGCTTGCTTTCTGGGATGCAATGGTACTGATGGTTTCACTTACATCAATTGTGGACTGAAAACAAAAACAGAGTTAAGTGTCAAAATTTAAGTTCTGAGAAAAACAGAATAAAACATTGTCTTTTTCACAGTTTTCAAAACTCTGGCGCCTTCTTGTGACTAAAGTTTGAATTACTTGCAGACTGAATATCACATAGCCCGGTTTTTACCGCACTAGCATAGGCACATAGCCCATATTTTAGCAATAGAATGGAAATCGATTGTTGTGGCAGTTGCCACGGATTTATTTTCAGTCTACATTTAATCTTGTCCGTTCGATGCTAAGGAGGCTCAGTTAACGGAATCTGTCATGTCAAACCATTTCGTAGATAATTTCTATTTAAGTTCTAGTTTCGAAAACGATCGTTCAGCAGAAGAAACAAAAAGAATTGCGTCAAATTTTCCTTTGGAAAAGCCGGGATGAGTGGCTCAGACCGTTGAGGCGCTGGCCTCCTGATCCCAACTTGGCAGGTTCAGTCCCGGCTCAGTCCAGTGGTATTTGAAGGTGCTCAATTACGTCCGCCTCGTAGATTTACTGACACATAAAAGAACTCCTGTGGGACTAAATTCCGGTACTTCAGCGTCTCCGAAAACCGTAAAAGTAGTTAGTGGGACGTAAAAGACCAGTAACATTATTATTCCTTTGGAGAAATCAATTGATCATAAATATGTCTTTCAATAAATGAAACTCATATTGATAATGATGATCTTTTCACTTAAGAAATCGTTTTCAAAACACATCTGTATGGAATTTGGATCCTACAGATTCATCGCATCGAAAAGGGAAACTGATTAAGGGCGTAGGAAATCGTTCTCTAGAGTATGATGAGATGAGGCCTCACTGACGGAAGAGACTTCTATATATCTGTCAGTCATGACCATCTATCAATACTTCAGACCACAGCCTGCAAGATCACATCGACCACTTGTACTCTTAACGCCCCTATTTGATAATACCATAACGAGGCGAACTGTGAGCTCGCATCCCGGAGTGGGTTCGAACCCCACTGTCGGCAGCCCTGAAGATGGTTTACCGTGGTTTCCCATTTTCACACCAGGCAAATGCTGGGGCTGTACTTAAAGGCCACGGCCGCTTCCTTCCCATTCCTAGGCCTTTCATGTCCCATCGTCGCCATAAGACTTATCTGTGTCGCTGTGACGTAAAGCAAATAGCAAAGAAAAAAGTTAATACCATATATATATTTCACATCACAGCCTGCACGGTTGCTAGGTAACATCACGTCACACATTCTGTATCGCTAATTTTGTGACACAAATTTTGACATGACCTCTAGCCTTAAGACATATTTATACCAACAGGAAGAGTTTGGTTTCATTAACAACTCTATATTGCGTTGAACTTTTTCCACGCAAGCGAAAAGTAAACCTATACTAGCAATCAGTAGAAAAATTAGCAATATTATCATCTTTGCAATTTTCAACATTATTGCTCTCTTGCCTGGAAGACTAAGCATTACTGTAAGTTGCATGTTCTCAAGCTAGTTCGCTAGTGCATTTTCTTGACGTTGTAGTGCGCCGCTAATCATACCATCGTCTTTGAACGATCTACGCATTTTGCTAATCGAAGGGATACGTTCCTCCTTGTGTTGCCGTTTTCGTTGAGTTGTGTAAATAGTGGCCTATTCCTTTTCTGATATTTATTGTTTTTAGAGGATTCCCATATTTTTTCAAACTTTACCGCATGGCTTCACTGTTCACTGAATTGAAGATGATATTAAAGCAAATAAAGACCAAGTAGAGCGTGTTCTGCCTTTCAGCGCTCAGCTCAATGAGGTTAATGAGGTCGATGCGGCTTCATTGTTAACGAAACCCTGCTTGCTTCTCTCTCAGACGTGTTTCCATGTTTGTAAACTCCGGGGACATCGTCACTGGCTTCTCACTAAGGTGGCTGTGGTTCGAAATCTGGACAAGCATGTGGGATTTTTGAAATTTAAAAAGTCGTATCTCTTGGTTCGGATTTCATATAAATCCGGAGGTGGTGCTGATTATTGTTTTAAGAGGAAGTACAACTGGGCAGCGATCCTATATTAAAAATGGAAGGGGTCCAACAGTTCGAAAAATGAAATTATCGGCCTAAGAAAAACGAGGGCCACGAAAGATATGAAAATGAAAGACTTCCTGGGCCTCGTACACCTAATACCGTCGGGGTCGGAAGAGAAAAAGTTGACTAATGGGGGTCGGATAGGATAGATGAAAGTGACGAACCTGGCACTAGTAAAGTGGAAGCAGTGCCAGGACTCAGCTAAGGGCTCCGTGGTCACCAACCTACGCACCCAAGTTAAGAGCCGTGGGGCCTCATTTAGTCGCCTCTTATGACAGGCAGGGGATACCGTGGATGTTATTCTACGCCCCATCCATAGGGATTAAATCTAGAGGTCTCATGCCTGTCAATAGAGCCCTGCGCCTGGTATACAAAATGTCCGCATTCGCACTTCCTTCATCCGCATTTGTATCCGCGAATTGTTATCCGCGGATATTGTAAATATTTAAATACGGTATATTACACCCAAGGTATTGAAACTGATATATCTATTGACATAATACAATAGGCCTGACACCTGGCGCCACATCCCCTACAGTCACAGGTTTATGAGAGATTTTCTCTTGCGACAACTACCGACGTATTGACATTTGTTCCTTCCTTCCTCTCACTAATTGCGGGCAGGAGTAAGATTGGTTCAGGTCAGATTTACGGCTTTATGGTCTCAAGGCTCTTTGTATCACCATTCTCCCATACCACTGTCAAGGGTCACCTAATCACAAGCAAAAATAAGAGTATACCTGAGTGAAAATCAATACACGTCATTATTTAGAAATTATCAGCAAAATTATCTGCACTGCTATACAGTTTGTATCCGCCAAGCACTAACTTCCGTGGATAATCGCATCCGTGCAGCGCTGTACCTATGATCACATCAACAGTCGCATAAAAGTACAAGCCTGCTTGCTTCTTTACTTAACTTACTTTCATGATTACCATTGATCGGTACGGACATGAGAGTAAAATGTAGCCCTAGCCTATTTTTTTGTTGGTGTTGTCTTCCTCGGTTTGGGCACTTCCGAAACTGGCGCAGTGAGCAGTTTTTGGTGTAAGATATTCTACAGGAATGAAAGAAGTAGAATGCGGACGTTTCCTGAACGTGAGGATAATAAGAGGGTGTTGCACATGAAATGTCAGATTTTGTAGTGAAATTTCAATAATAGTAATCGAAGTAGGCATCCTTAGACACAATGCAGTACACTTCTCCAACAAGATACAAAAATATGTCCATATCCGTTTCGCTGAAGTCCTACGGCCTAAACGTGAGAAATTCTTCAAAGGCAATTTTAGGGCTACTTCGTTGCTGAATCGTTTTCACTTAAAAAAAAAAAAAAGAAAGCGGATCAGTATTTAAACTGTGATTGGCGAAGAGGTCTTGTGAGTATGGCGGATGAGGTAGTCTTATAATGCAAGTCGTGTAGTTTTTGGGCTGTTGCCCAAATAATAATAATAATAATAATAATAATAATAATAAATAATCTATTATTATTATTATTGTACCAGAGGTACACCTTCTCCGTTCATTTGAACTGCGCGTCTGCTAGAAGGCCATCTGGGTTATGAATCTGAAACTGTGTATTTGAAGAAGTTTGGACCTTTAATCTTCAGATGTCTCGACTATCGACTTATGTGCCCCCTCTGGGGGGAGGACGGACAATTAATATTTTTAAGGGAATTTAATATTGTCTAACTTGAAAAACCTTAAGTGTTTCTAAATTGTTTTTTATGTGCTGAGGTATCAGCACTGCTGAGGCTTCCTTCTTATGTTATGGACCAATCAGAAATTTTTGCAAATAATTTTGTAGCCAATTAGAATTGCGGGGGGTATACAGGCATTCTGCCTAGAGAGTTCTGGAACTTTCCCCTCTGCTATATAAACTGGGCGCTTTTGGGCCATTGCGTCTTCATCGCTCCAGTCTAGAGTGCATACGTTGTAAGTGGAGGGCAGCTCAAGGTAATGGCAGACATCTTTTAAAAATGTGATAGCTCCAGAAAGTTGAGGGTTAGGTTTCAAAATTCCTTCTTAATGTAAATTTTTAAAGTTTTATATCACCGTTTAAATGAAAATTTTGAGGCAAGTCAAAGGACTCTTTTCAGATCCCTGCTGGGAAAGATGTATGGGGGTGAATATGATTTTCTGAAACTCTAAATTTTTAACTCTATTTTGGAACTTAATATTTCGCCATAAGCTCATATAGGATTTTAAGTGTTTTTCAAAGTGTATTTCAAAAGGAGTGCATGTGTTTCGCCTCCTAGCATTTTGTTCATGGCCGATTCTCTTAAACCATTTTCTTTGTACATTTAGGCCATTCAGAATGGACACTTATTGCCCCTGTTTAAATTCTAGTTATTTATAGACAATTGTGGATCAGACTGTCGACCAGAACTGACAGCAAACACTGTTTTCGAAGTTATCTTGTGCAAAAGGTGGATAACAAACTTGTGCCTTTGAGAGGCCGGACTGTAGAAAATGTTGAAGCTCAGTCTCCTAAAGTTTGAGTGGAGCAATTGTGCTCTTTGATTTAGTGTACCCCCAGCTATAACTCTCATTATTTGTTGTACCTGATCTGGACTTAATAGTACATCCTTGTTATACGAGCTGACGAGCTTCTGAACTGTTATTATTGTTACTTACTCAGATTATTTATGAAATTTTAAAGGTGGTGGTGGTGATTGTCTTAAGGGGAAGTACAACTAGGCAACCATCCTCTACATAACACTAATCAGAGAGAGAAAATGGAAGGGGTCCGACACTTCGAAAAATGAAGGTATCGGCCCAAGTAAGACAAGGGCCACGAAGGGCATGAAAATGAAAGACTCCCTAGGCCTCAATACGTAATACCGTCGGGGTCGGAAAAGAACAAGAGTTGACCAAGGGAGGTCAGATAGGATAGATGAAAGGAGCCTTGCACAAGTGTAAGCAATGGCAGGACTCAGCTTAGGGCGTCGTGGTCGCCAACCCACGCTCCAAAGTTCAGAGCCCCTGAGGCCTCAAATTTTAAAATCGGAAAGAAATAACATTTCAAAATTCAGTGTTTTAAACTATACTCTGATCTTTTCTCTGTCTACCCATTCAGCCCGGCACCGTCCGGCTCCATGGCTAAATGGTTAGCGTGCTGGCCTTTGGTCACAGGGGTCCCGAGTTCGATTCCCAGCAGGGTCGGGATTTTTAACCATCATTGGTTAATTTCGCTGGCACGGGGGCTGGGTGTATGTGTTGTCTTCATCATCATTTCATCCTCATCACGACGCGCAGGTTGCCTACGGGTGTCAAATCGAAAGACCGGCACGTGGCGAGCCGAACATGTCCTCGGACACTCCCGGCGCTAAAAGCCATACGCCATTTCATTACCCCCGCGCCTAGGGAAATCACGATATATCCGTAATAATATAATAATAATAATAATAATAATAATAATAATAATCTTTTCAACACCCTATTTTCCCATATTTATGTGGAATCGGTGAAGCGCACAGGCTCAGTTTAGGACTTGGCAGACCGGATTCCCTTTCGATCACAGCACGTTGGTCTTATTGAAAATTCCATCGAACTCATCAGGAGTCAAGTGGACAGATCACTGAGCTGCAACCTCTCTATTATTTTATTGTTACGAATACTTATTATTATTATTATTATTATTATTATTATTATTATTATTATTATTATTATTATTATTATCGGTTTCATGATACCTGGGACATCGTAATTTTGCCCCGAAAAGGATTTTTAAGGCACCCTTAAATATTGCCAGAGGTGTCCCGCATAACACTCATAAATACTTAGCGATCGCGCCAGAATTTGAATCCCGATATGGACGTGTGCCGATCCATCAGAGCTACCCAGCCAGTCTTGTCTGCCAAAAATAGAAATACTGTATTAAGGAATATTAAAGAGATTATCAAACAGATGCCCAAACGAAGTGCATAGCTAGCTAGCTTTTATTACATTTTATGAAAATTTACTATGTTGTAGTTTCCCGCTTGGATTATCCGGCTTCGACTCCTCACTCTGCCCCCAGATGATTTAAATCTCGGTGTGAGGTTAAAAATGAAGTGTACTCAGCCTCCTAAGGAAAATGGATAAGAGAATTGGGTTCGAATCCTAGAAGTGGAGGTGCATGATATATCAGAGTGACACTGTAACTGCTTTCTCATTAAGGCGGCCGCAGTTCGAATTCTGACCAATGCGTGTGGGTTTTTTGAAACGAAAAGTCTCGTTCTTGCGGTTCTGGTTTCACGTAAAACTGGAGGTCACATGGCAGTGGTCACCATGTCAGCAGTCATGTAAAACTATAGCATACAAGCGTGCTTGGTTTTTTCTTTTTTCTTTCCTAGAAGTGGTTCTCTCGTGTGAGTCAACTGTTCATTCGTCCTTGGGTCAGTGCTCATACACTCGCCGAACTCGCTCAACCAGTCCAAGTTGGAGCGTCCTTTACTGGCCTGATACTTCGCTATCTCTACGTCTAAAATGATCTTACCGACTTCAGTTCCGCATCTTGCTATTTAAAAATAAACTCATTGACCCCAAAAATGGATGGTCACATACATTATTTTTCTATGTTCTACTGCACTAGTTGATCATCCAGCTTTTAGATAGGGTTGCCAGTTCGTGTCTGTGGTAAACTTGATAACACTGCTGAAGTAAATTGACGGAGACACTTGAATAGTACGGTAAAAACAAGGGATGTCAACAGTAATATAACCTAGAGAGGGATTGAAATTTTGCGTTATGATATTTACAAACTACTAATGCATTATATCTTCGTTGTGCCCAGAAATACCGCTGTGTGACAATTCTAGTCAGAGTTCTAAGCTGAAATATTTTCATTTAACACATAGGAGATTTTATAGGCGCAAAAACGATATTAAAATTTTTACTCGATTTGTATTTTCGTCTAAATGTTCCGTTATGAATATACACTAGTTTCCTCTGTGGATCAGTGGTAGAGTGTCGGCCTCCGGTCCCCAAGATCGCGGGTTCAAACCCGACAGAAGTAATTGAATTTTTGAAGGGTGGAAAACGTCAATGTAACGCTCCATGTCTAAAGATAACGGCATTCGGCTCTTACCCAACACATATTAATTAAAACTCATATAATTATATAGAGATCCGATTTACTCTGCCATCTGGTAGAGTAACACGGAATGTCGTAAATAGGGCGCAATAAGGCTAAATGGCGTCAGATTAAAATGCCTGCGCAGGGTAGCTGAGCCCCAAATTATTATTATTATTATTATTATTATTATTATTATTATTATTATTATTATTATTATTATCATATGTGAGCTTAAAGGTTTCGACATGGGACTGCCTACCCGAGGCGGAAAAAGTAGTACTTGGTTCACCTGCAAGGGCACGGGCTTGGTTTTCTTGGAAGAGTGTAGATTCGGTTCTTGAAAAGAAGACTAGAAATTTTGAAATACGTCTGTCCTGGTTCTGGAGAGGTACATGTCTTATGCACGAGTACTAGGTTAATTCCAGGGTGGGGTAAAGGAACTAAGCATAGAGCTACTCATTTTATTCCATAAACAAGGGACAGTTGCAGAGTTGTCGATGAGAATCTCGACGAAAACCCTCTGACCAAAACAAATTCTGCAAAATATTACGTTTCATAACCGCCACTGTTGTTCATATAAACAGATTGTGAGCAGTCTCGACAAGAGTATTGTTAAGTGGTTATTTCATTACTGTTTACACTAGTGTGTGTTACAGAGGAGTGCCTTAATTGTTGAAGTCTTTAAAAAAGCTATTGTGCTTTTCTCTTGAAAGTTATTGTTTTGTATTTCCGTTTCGTCTGTTCTGTTTTTGTGTTTTCTTCGAGTGAACTTCCATTCTGTACTGTCTTCGATTTATGGTAGTTATCTGTGTAGAAAGGAAGCGTGGAAAGCTCGATGCTTTAGAGTGAAACTTGTCCATATTATGTTATATCTGTTATTATATTATGGGTTGTTTAAGCACTCAGCGTTTTAGTTATGACAAGGCGTATTAATATTATTACACATTTGGGATAATGGGATACAATGGCAGTACAAACTATACACTAGTATCGCTAATCATCAGTAAATGTAGATGAATGATGATTGATTGATAACTGCCTTTGTCACGTTAGCGGCATGCGGCGTGAGTTTTCGTACAATAACACTTGATGTCGACCTAGTCGGTTTTCTTGCATTGCGGCCGCACGTTATCTCAACTGTTGCCAATAAACCTCGACAGTCAGTTAAATTTCTGGGAAGGAACTCCCAGAACACGATACTCTACTTTTCTTACCAGATAACTCAACATGACCTTTTTTGGATAGATACTAACTCTCAAACGTGGACTTGCTTAACTTTCCTATTATTATTATTATTATTATTATTATTATTATTATTATTATTATTATTATTACCGTGTTTTGGTGGATCAGCAGAGGTGAAAGAAGGTGCGGGCTGGAATGGGTCTAACTACAAGTCCGAAAGATGAATTTAAAATTTAAATAAAGGTTATATTTTCAACAGACAACAAGATTTAACAAATGTTTACATAGAATTTGAAAACTTAACAAGTCAGTCAGGTACAAGACCAGAAAAGCAAGGATTTAGAGACAAATTAATGATCTGGGCTTCAAGCCCCACCTTTTACAATCTCTGAGCTCTCAGCTCACAACCACAAAATACCTAAGGGCAGAAAAACCCTAATTACATGGAGTACTTGCTCCCGCCTAGTAATATCAAGCCTCCTAGAGGCACCTTTCAAAATACCAGAAAGAGCTGACCGCTCTCAATCTTTCAGGCCTATGAAAGGCAACAACCAACATTACTATCAACTGCCCTCAAAGCACACCTATCAAGAAACAGGGGTATCTAGCACCCAATCTACTGGGCCTTCGTGGAAAAGGAACAGATAAATTAAATGGCCCCCAAAAAAGTCAAGATGAATGGAGGCGTGTACTTGCACTCCTACATGAAAGCTTGTTAAAACCTAAGTGGCGTTAAGCCGATACACAGGGGCTATTCCCATACTATAGAGGTGACTCGTATAAGAAAAATAATTTAACACATTAATGGGGAGAAGAAAATAGGTTATGAAAACGTAGTCACCTCAAATCCAAATTGAAGGGGAGCTCGAGAGGGTAAAGCACTCTCTATCCCCGATTTACAGTTAAAGTAATAAGAAAATGTTTACATAAGCTGGCACTAAGTTACATTTTTAAACAGGTAGGATACTTTGAAAAGGTTTCGAACCTTCCCCGGGGGTTAAACTGCTGAGCAAGAAAGAAATAAAGATGTTAAAAAGCCATTACCTTTGCTGAAGAGCTGCTGCTCGAAGGAAGAGGCGCAACCCGCCCCCTGCTATACTTCCATACACTAAGCTAGATGTTGTTGAAGTGGCGACGAGCCATGAAAATCAGCAGTTTTTAAACCCTCATGGAAGATTCGAGACCTTTCATGAATAATTAAGACACACCCACATGCGTTTATTGGTTGCCCAAAATTTACACATTAAAATTGGAGAAGAAGGACACTATTGGTCCAAAATTAAAGAAATTCGGGATTGGCTAAGTTCAAAACTGGCGGAAAGAAAAATTAATATTGCCAACCCACCAACGAAAGAACGAAATTTAGTAAAGACAACAACTTATGAATACAAAATATCTTCAAGAAAAGTTCCTTCACTTCGCACCAGGGTGCATGATCATAGTTTTTGGTAGAGACATCTGTGAGAGAATGTCCACACTTCTTGATAATTAGTAAACAAAAACTATTCGAAATTAACACAGTGCCATCTTCAGATAAACGGTTGAATTAATTGTTTTAAAGTTCGGAGTTTCGGCTGTAGAGGAGTAATTTAAGGCGGAAAATTCAAATGTGCGACGTATAGGTGTACCAACGGTACAATTATTATTATTATTATTATTATTATTATTATTATTATTATTATTATTATTATTATTATTATTATTATTATTATTTGATGTTCACAAAAGGCCCCATTTCTCGAGCCAAAGGTATTAACCATACGTAGTGAAAATTCCCGGTCCGACCGGAAATCGACCCAAATACTTTCTGAACCGAAGGCCAGGGTGCTGATCGTTAGACAAGGAGCCGGACTGTCGGTATATTAAATTCGAACTTCCCGAGAATTTAAATTAAATGTTAGTTTTCACCTTGAATATAATAATAATGTTATTGGTTTTACGTCCCACTAACTACTTTTACGGTTTTCTGAGACGCGGATGTGCCGGAATTTAGTTCCTCAGGAGTTATTTTACGTGGCATTAAATCTACCGACACGAGGCTGACGTATTTGAGCACCTTCAAATACCACCGGACTGAGCCAGGATCGAACCTGCCAAGTTGGGGTCAAGAAGGCCAGCGTCTTAACCGTCTGAGCCACTCAGCCCGGTACCTTCGATATAAAGAAAAATGTCAAGGGGGTTAAGGCTGAGTTTGAATTATTTAGATTGTAAAATGTATTAATTAGTTTTGAATACTGTTGTGTAGGTAAAAACACGCCATGTACTTTAATATCCCCTCATCCCCGACCCTATGTTTGGAAACGCGGCTAAAGGGTGGGCGGACATACATATAACAATGAAATAATTTTTGTTAAATTACACGATTCGTTTGTGGCCTCATATACAGTACATTTCATATTGTAAGATTAAACATTCAGTTTTAAACTTGTGAGTTTACATTCGGGAGATGATGGGCTCGAATCTTACTGTTGGCAATCGTGAAGGTGGTTTTCCGTGATTTCACATTCTAGTAATTTCCCATCCTAGCATCGCTGAAAACCTTTCATATGTTAGTGTTATCATGTAACCACTAGAAAAAAGTTCTAAACTGATACGTATTTCATATATACAGTTCAGTTTGTGCTCTTGAACTGTTTCAACACCGGTACTAGACAGTGAGTTTTATCGTGAGTTTCCCCACCGCCGCTGAGTGACCTTAAGTCTTGCGAATTCCTCGTAGATTGGCCGTAGAACCTGTTCCTGGCTTGTGATGTCATCCATTATAAAGTTAAAATAACGTCCGCTCTCCTTCAGAACAACTAGAGAACACAAAGGACGATATTATCAGTGCTTTGCATTTGTTACAGTTCATCGGCTGCCTCATTCGTAGTCCCCTTCATGTTGGAAAGTCCTTTTTTGTGCAATCTGCCAATCTTAGAAGAGAATTATGTTGCAGTAAACTTACGAACCGACGGAAGTTAAAGTGTTGTTTAGGAAATTATTAAAAGTATTATGGCAGAGGTTCCGTAAAGCAGAGTTGGGTGGCTGAGGTAATAAGATTGCTGGTCTTGTGAGCCCAAGCTGGCGTGTTCGATCCTGGTTCAGCTCAGTGGTATTTGAAGACCAGCCCCGTGTCGGTATATTTACTACGGGACAAAATTCTGGCATCTGGGCATCTCCGGAAACAGAAAAGGCCGAAGTGAGTGGCTCAGGTGGTAGTGTATTGGCTTTTTGAGCCCAGTTTGGCAGTTTCCATTAGATGTACTGGCACATAACAGAACTATGGGACAAAATTCTGGCACCTCGGCTTCTCTGAAATCCGTAGAAGTGGTTAATGTGACGTAAATCCATTATTATTTATTTATTTATTTATTTATTTATTTATTTATTTATTTATTTATTTATTTATTTATTTAATTATTTCCTCTAAGGAGCGTGATTGAACTTATTTAGCCGATGTTGCCTTTTTCTTCTCCCAAAATTTCTTCATCGTCTCGCTGTGGCTTTTGTTGCGATCTCCTGACCAGGTTTTATTGGTGGTAGTGCTTGGATGGTGTGTAAAGCGGCGATTGTCGACTAATTTTCTGAACTTAGCTCTGATACGTCATCTGAGATGCCTATTTCCTGAAGATTTTTTTGAACTTCGAGCAGCCAGTTGCTTTTTACTTTCATCGATAGGACACGGTTCAGACACTAGGAGGTCTATCATTCATGATCTCCGTCAGAAGTTTAAATATGTGAACTATCGTGATATGAAGTGTCAAGATTTTTGACCATCTTTCAAAAAACTGCTGCTCCGACCTGATCGAACCTGCGAACTTCAGCGGCCGAGGAGAACTTCGATACAATTCGGTGGTGTGCGTCTTTCAGACTTATTTTCTTTGTGAAATGACTGCTTATGTACCATATGGTACAATGTATCAACAATTTATAATAGGAATCCCCGCGGCTCTGCCAGCGTTGAAGTCAGGATTAGATATGTACACTGTTGGTAGCAATAGTGAAAAATCCAATAACTTAAACAGCGTTTACATAGGTTATGCTAAATCATGTAAAATTTCGGAAAAAAAAGCTTATGAATTCATCATCATCATCATCTCATGTTAGCAACAATTTCCCGTGTTACCAAGAAAACGTTTGTTATCCGCAAGAATTCGGTAAAGATCAAATAATGTTGGTGACATTTGTTATCAACACAGGCTGGTCTGAATCTATCGAGCAAAAATAGCACGACGTGAAAGGATATGTTGTTGGAAGTAAATTGGAGATAGGAACTAGATAGATCCGACCAACACACACTCAGATATTGTGAAAAGTTGTCGGTAGTACAACGGGGCACAAATAATTCTTCTTCTTCTCGTTCCACATACGGTCGGGATGTTGACTATATTCAGGCCTATTGTAGGTTTGCTCGTCGATCTTCGGAACAGCTTAGTAGATGGCAGTTCAAACAACTGACGGATGCTTTTCAGCCAGGAGATCGAACGGCGTCCAGGACCCCTTTTCGCGAAAATTTTGCCTTGCATACAGTAAGTATTCGATGTTTCTTCTTGTCGCGCATGGCTTGTTAAAATATTCTGGCTTACGCTTCTTTATCGTAGTCGATGCGCTGCAAAACTGCAATGTTGATCACTTGGTCCATCCAGTATATTCTGAGCATCATTCTATAAATAGATCCACATTTTGAACGCGTCTATTATCCTGTCATTTGCTTGCATTCGTGTCAATGCCTCTACTCCATTCACCAGAATAGGGTAGTCTTAACAACAATTGACAATGCGCAGTTAGATCGATAGGCTCAGATTTCTGGAGAACAGCAGTAGTCTCATTTTAATGAATATCGATCTGGCTATTTCTATTCGGGCTTTGATTTCTGCATCGGGATCCCACTATACGCTGAGACTGCTTCTTAGGTATACAAATTTGTCAACTCTCTCAATTTCTTTGATTCCTGCAATCAGCGAACCTGCTTTCTACATCACCATGAATTTGGTCTTCCTAGTATTTAGTTCTATTCCGGAAGCTTCGCTTGCAGTTCTCACTCGGTCGACTATAATTCCAGATCCCTCAGGTTGGTGGTTAACAGGATCATGTACAGTGGCGTATCCTGGATTCCCCACGGAGGCATGCAACTAGTAACCATGCAGTAGCACAATGTAATTAGTAAATTCCAATTCTAATCATCCTAATTACACTTAGGTGAAGTCGATCCTGCAATTCTTTTTTCAGAATTCCTTGTTGAAGTCACTGCAGAATTCCTCACGTGTTTTCAACTCAACAAGATTATCCTTGTCTATAGACATCATTCCTAATGCAGAGGGATGACTCTTACTTTAAGAATTGTGGATGAAGGATTTTATTCGCTTTAGGGCAGAGAAAGAGCGTTCTACAGATGATATAGCGGGAATAGTTGTAACCAATGTGCACAATTTATAAAGCTCAGGAAGACCACTATAGATATCAGTAGTCAATAGGAACTTCCGGATTTAAGCCGCAGTCATATCTTTGAAGTGTTCAGAAGTGAACACTGCCCTCAATTCGGATTTAAGTCGTACTGTATCAAAATATTTCCCATAGAATTCCATCAGTTTACTGAATTGATCTTTAGGAAACTCGCCAGAAGAAAATGAAAATTTCTTACAATCATTGTGTGGTGCCCCAAACATCGTGTGAAATATTTCAGGTTAGAACTATGGCCTGTAAAGTTCAGTTATCTAAGGTTCAATATTGTGCGAAATTCTATCAAGGAATTATCGTTATTACTGATATACCTGTCGCGTGTCAGTACTCCTTCGACACCATTCTCAGCAATATTTTCAGACGCAACGGTGATATAGCCTGGTAATTGGGAACATGCATCATTTTCAAAAATATTTGTTTTGAAAAGTACACCAATGAAATAGTACGTAAACGTATTGCATTGTGGTATGTTGCCTTGTTTTCTACCATTAAAAAAATATTTAATAGTGCCTTTCCGCACGGCGAGTGAAACGGCCTCTGACGTAAGCGGCGCGCTGTGACGTCACGATCCAGTACCGCATGGAGCTCTACCAGCCGTTGTGCATCAGCCGTTGCTAAAAGCCGATTGTTTATTATTCATGATCGCGAATAACTTCGAAATGACAGAAGAAAGGTTCAAAACAGCACAGTCAGACAATCTACCATGTGTAGATGTCATCATCCTTGAAAAATGTGACTTTTGTGGCCGCAGAAATTCGCGCATAACTAGCAAGTTTGTAAGTGGCGTCTTTTATGTACGTGCAATGTACTGTAACCCATACTATTAGGATAACAACAAACCTGGATAGAAATAACATCACTTTCAAAATTTCCTTCTAGACTGATTCCCATATTAAAGAATAACATTACATTTTCGGGCTCTCAGCATTAGTAAAGTAAGAAATCGGATTTCAGCACTAACATAAACATATAGGTAGCATTATAGTACTAGTCCGCTTCTGTGGTGTAGTGGTTAATGTGTGCCACTCCCGGAGGCCCGGTTTCGATTCTCGGCTCTGCCATGAAAGTTGAAAACAAATAGTACGAGGGCTGGAACGGGGTCTACTCAGCCTCGGGAGGTCAACTGAGTAGAAGGGTTTCGAATCCCACCTCAGCCATCCTCGAAGTGGTTTTTCGTATTTTCCTACTTCTCCTCCAGGCACCTAAGGCCACGGCCGTTTCCTTCCCTCTTCCTTGTCTATCCCTTCCGATCCTCCCATCCTCCAACAAGGCCCCTGTTGAGCATAACAGGTGAGGCCGCCTGGGCGAGGTAATGGCCCTCCTCACCAGTTTCATCACCATACTCAAAGTCTCACGTTCCAGGACACTGCCCTTGAAGTGGTAGAGGTGAAATCCCTCGCTGAGTCCGAGAGAAAACCAACCCTGAAGGATAAACTGATTAAGAAAGAAAGAAAGATCATAGTACTATAGGACTATAATCTATCATTCCCAAAAAAATATATATTTATGGTTGGGACAACTGGCCTACCCACTTCCGGGGCCCATGAAAGAGAATTAAATATCTTTGTGGAGGGAAAAAGTTAAACATGATAAAGATAAATATGACTTCATCTAGTTTTCACAAGTCGGGCTGAGTGGTTCAGACTGTTGAGGTGCTGGCCTTCTGACCCCAACTTGGCAGGTTCGATCCTGCTTCAGTCCGGTGGTAGTTGAAGGTGCTCAAATACGTCAGCCTCGTGTCGGTAGATTTACTGGCACGTAAAAGAACTCCTGCAGGACTAAATTCCTGCACATCGGCGTCTCCGAAAATCGTAGAAGTAGTTAGCGGGGCGTGAAGCCAATAACATTAATTACATTTGGCTTTTAACAAGCTGCGCATATCAAGAAAGAAAAGTGTCCTGGTGACATTTTAGTCGCTCAATACAGGAATGTCTTTGGGTGCTGTGACTTTTACTTTTTTTTTTTTTTTGCTTTACGTCACACCGTCACATATAGGTCTTATGGCGACGATGGGACAGGAAAGGCCTAGGAATGGGAACAAAGCGGCCGTGGCCTTAGGTACAGCCTCAGTATTTGCCTGGTGTGAAAATGGGAAACCACGGAAAACCATCTTCAGGGCTGCCGGCAGTGGGGTTCAAAACCCACTATCTTCCGGATGCGAGCTCACAGCTGCGCGCTCCTAACCGCACGGCCAACTCGCGCAGTATTTTTACCCTTCGGTTTATTGACTTGGCTTGTATAACCTAAAACTTAGGCGAAGTTGGATAATATTTTAAACACCTACATCACTATTTTCACCTGTGTGCAATTATGTTATTTATTTCATTAATATTATGATAATTATTATAATTGAGCATTGTTATCTTATAAGACCCCAACAGACAAGCATTGGTTTTGTGGAGAGTTATACATTTGTTAAATTCACGTTGTTTCCTTTCATGATGTACACCGCCTATTCTTTGTTACATTATAGAGTATTTAGATATAGCCTAAATTTCTTTATCAATTAAGCTCTTCAATAAAGACATACATAACTGTCCCATGCCAAGATAGAATTAGAGCTGTCAAAATGGTTCATAACCCCTTTGATTTATTATCTTGACATGGATCACCCAAAACATAGGTTAGGTTTGGAGAATACTTTAATAATCAGCATTATTTAATGCACTGTTTATTACTTTCATATTCCAAGATGTAATTGAAGCATTTAAATAAAGCATCATACATTAAAATTTAAAGTTTTACCATTAGAACAGCTGACATGGAAAAGTGATTTGAAAATTCAAACAAATTCATCTTACGTTAAAATCTTCAAAAAGTAAACTGTAGACTTTTCCGATATATCACCAGCATTTCTCCGGCTCGCCAAAATCCATTTCTCCCTAGTTTTAGCGTCTTTGGAACATTTATAGACAATTTGTTTGGTACGGTATGCGATGTGCTATTGCACATCGGAACTCTACACCATTTATAAGTTTTCTGCCTCACTGTCTGCGCAGGATTCATTTTAAGTCTAAAATATACCACTCAGATTATTATCCAATGTATAGACCTCGAATTTAACCATACTAGACACTAATGTAAAGTAGAAATACGCGAAGTGTATCCTGCTTCTCACAGCACACTATGTGTTATTTCGTCTGCTAATTCAATCAACCTGTACGATGACGTCAGACCAATGAGATCGCGTACTTGCGTGACGTGACATTTTCGTAGATTTTTATCATGTTTGGAGTTATTATTTGTACATTCTGATCACATTTTTGAATTCTGCATGAAATTTTGAATCAGATTAGCATATTTTTAATTAAAACCCCGGATCATGCATGTTCCCTATTGGATATATTAACAGTTTTTTTTTTATTTGGAGTGATTTAAGGAATATGAAAACTGGCCATTTTATTTGATGAAATTGTATCCTGCGTTATAAATGTTTTTATTCCAGCTTATATGCCCAAACTTTACTGTTAGATTAGCCTATAAATTGTGTTCAGTCGAATGTAATATTTTTCTCCACATTAACGAAAAGTAGAAATATTAATATGTGTGTTATTTTCTTATTTGTTTATGCAAGAAAGCCAATAATACTGTAAATTGAATATTCCTGTTTGCTGAGTTTAAGTGCATGTTGGGTATTTTCCTGAACTTGGGCAGCTGCTAGATTTAGTGTTGCCAACTATCATGAAGTCACTAATTGGGATAAAATGTCAATACATGAAATTTTTGGAACTAGGTCTACATGGGATAATGTTGAAGGATTAAGTGGATGAATAACTACAACATACCTAATTAAAATGAGAAGAATATGCAGCTGAGGTTCCTGTTTACCCAAGGCCTTTTCATGGAATTCATAATTATGTATAACAGGTCTTCCTAACACTTTCAAGAGCGTTTATGGCATCTGTTATGCATCTCTATTTTCACCAAGTTCAGCTGACTAAAAGGACCTTCTACCTTTGAATTTATTAATAGCAACAGCATCTAAATCCAAACATCCTCCACACAGCTTTGGGCTGGCTATCGTCGTTAAGGCCAGTCTTGGAAAATGGAGCAGCTGTATTGGATTCGTCCCGAAGAGAGCTCATCTCGCCAGGGGGTAATCCGTGCTTCGCACTCGACGTTACCTTGGACATTCCACCTTTCTTCAAAGCTGTTAGCAGTTGGCCGAGGGTAGCAGGTGAATGGTGACAAAGATTGAAGTGCAGTGACGTCATGCGGAGGGTTTCAGAACTACGTCTGCCACCGAATGCAATTTTAAGATTGAATGCGTTACGTCCGTAAAGCCCCATTCACAATGCAAACGTAACGTAACGTAAACTTAAAATTAACGTTAACTTAGAAGTTAGCGGCCATCTTATCTAATGGGTCCATTCACAATGCGCCGACGTAAACTTAACTGCGAGTCCGTAAAATTAAGGGATTGCAAACTCCAAGCTCTTGCGGTTAATTTTACGTTAACTTTAAGAACCACCCAATCAGAGCAGAGGTAAACACTGTGTGTTGTGCAGGATATAATGACTTCTTTCGACGAAACACTTGTAATTCTCTTTCAAAATAATCTTTGTGTATAGGCTATGTATTATAGAAGGAAAAAGAATTACAAATACGCTGTACCTAAAAATAATAGGTGGAAATTAATATCCTGTAGTAATGAAATCTGACAATAAATGGCGGGAGACAAGCTCGCAGCGCTGGCAAACGGACGAGAGAGAATCCCTGTCATAAATAAAACAGTGTCCCTGTATATTTTTCTTAACATTATGACGGACTACTATTTTACGAAAACGATATCATCCAAACAAATAGATCCAAACATCTCATCGGGGTGTGGTAGATAGGGTCATAGATGTCGGTAAAGGAGACCTTACATTTCTTTTTATTACAAAAGTGGAAGCAAATCGTAAGAAAGGCAAACAGTTCAGGTTTCATCCGCATGTCCAAAACGAACTGATGAGGGTCATTTCTTACAGTAGATTACCGAAATCGCCCTGAGATAACCTTCTTTGATTCAAGGGATGAACCCATTTTCTGCACCGTTGTTTACATTGCCTTTTTCAGGTACCGTAGGCCTACACAGCTCCCAGGAGCAAAGCAATAGATGTTTGAAGTAATATGAATTCCGCTACCACGTTGTTTGATTCCATCGAAGTATTGAAATATAAAACTGTGAGATAGCCCAAAACCTGACTTCCGTACTAAATAACATGGTAGTGTTTTGATTGGCTGCTGTGTACTCTTTACGTTAATGTTACGTTCCTCCATTGTGAATACCACAAATTTTACGTTAATTTTACGGTTACGTTACGTCGTTAAGTTTACGGTTACGTTTGCATTGTGAATGGGGCCTAACTTCTACATTTGCTCTCTCTTTCTTTCTACGGTAGAGTAGATGGCGAGACTACAGCAGCGTCACACGTAGTCAAGCAACGGAACTAATGCAAGTTGAGCGGAACTTTTAAACTTCTGAGAGATGAAATTAATAATACTTGACTTGAAACAGCCTAAAATCGTACTTCAGACAGTTCTTCGCGCTATCGTAACGCATGCAATGAATGCCTTGCATGCAAGGCAAATACGCCCCTGATCATGTAGTCTGCTTACCGTAGATTGTTCAGATACTCCCCGTTGATTCGGATGCCCACATGTAGACCTGTAGCTTCTGCGAAGATAGAATAGAATAGGGGAAAGTACGCAACCTTGCCTGACACCCTACGTATTTCTATTAACTCGGTCACCTGGTCTTCGACTCGCGCTCGCTGGTACCATTAGAGACTGGTAACAAGTCGGATGTTTTTTTTATCCGCACCTACTCTACGAAAGGCTTGGGTCATTTTCTGGTGCTGCCAGCAATCGAATGTCTTAGCGTAATCGACGAAACACACAAACACATCGCAGCTTACGTCCCTGTATCTCCGAACGAGTACTTGCATCGCGAAAGGAGCCTCGCGGGTATCCACATTATGTTTCACCTGTGCATTTTGACATGCATAATCGTCGGAAAAAGTTTCAAGGCTGATGGTTCGGTGATCCTCATATTTCTTCGCGGATGGTTTCTTCGGCAACGTCACGAAAGTCCTCTAGAATGGTCCCTGAATCGTAGATGGAATTGAAGACACATGTCAATTGTCTGATGCTCACCTTACCCCTCACCAGCATTTCTATGGGATCTCATCAGGGCTCGTTGCCCACCCGCGTTTCGAATTTTCAAGTGTCGTTTTTCAGTTCGCTCACGAGTATAGGAGGTCCTAATGTTCCGCTTATGTGTGGTTTGTTTCCTCGTTCATCGTTCATCCTCTGTGTACGCCTTCCAGATGGTCAGTTTTTCTTCATTTTCTGCCGCCATGTTTAAATCATTGACGAGCAGGAGTGAAATAAGCTTCTGGTAGTACTTACACGTTGCTTCTCCTGATTTTCCGATGAACATTGAAGTAGTCGTGTCTGTTCTGAAACTCATCCATTTCTTTGTATTTCCCATTCATCAACTCCTAATTGGCATCTCTTCTTACTTCTTGTCTGATCCTCTTATTCATCTCGTCGTTCTTTCCTCTGTCTTTATTCTTGAATTATCTTCTCTCGTCAACTGCAGAATGTCGTCTATCATCGATTATTTCTTAATCTTCTCTTTCTTCTTCTCCAGATGATTTCTACCTGCCAATTGGACAGAACTTTTACTGTTGTCCCATCTCTCCTCAGAATCTGTAACTCGTTCTGTGGTGCCCGTTAGGACATCCTTCATTGTTTCATGTACTTCCGCCCGTACTTCTATGTCCTCCAGAACCTCTAGAGTAAAACCAGATTTCCTTCTACTTCTAACAAGCTGCCTCAGTTTCATGGGTATCTGACAAACTACACGTTTTCGGTCATACGGTGCATCTGTTCCCGACTAGGTTTTCACGTTCAGGTCATTTGGTTTCTGACAACTGTAGGTTATTGTTGTTTGTAGGTGACTTCCACATGTAAAGTCTTCTGTGTGGTAGTTCGAACCAGGTGTTCATGTCAGCAAAATCGTCTTCGCGGCAAAATTGAATGAGACCATCCCTCCGGTCGTTCTGTCCCAATGCCATGCTTCCAAACGTTGTTTTCTACCCTTTCTCTGCCGACTTTGGCGTTCAAATCACTCAGAGATAATAGTCATCTCGCTTCGCTTTGTGTGTGGGAGGGTTTTCCGCACTATATCATCTACTTCCTCGATCTCATCGTCGGGCTTGTCCGCAGTTGATTATGTTGGTGTCAAAGGCCTGGCCGTGTAGCTTCACCGACAGCCCTCAATCCGAGAGGTGTAGCACGCAGAGCACAGTGGTCGAGGCCTCGTTGTTCAGGATCACTCCGACTTTATTCCTCTGCTACTGGATGACATTCCCCGCGTAGTGCACGGCATACTTCCAACATCCTGCGCTGGCCAGTGTCTTCCCTCTCATTCCACTTTCTCATCACGCTGGTGTCATCTCCTGAATTATATCGCGGATTTTCTCTCTTTAGAATATACCACGAATATTCAAAGTATTTATCTTCCTGGCTGAGCAGGAGGTTCTTAGCACCCCTGCCCCATTCGATGGGTGCCTGTAGTCGGTGTCGTGGTTACATTTTGCTGCCATGATGTTTTATCCTAGGAAATATAATATATTGGTTTTCAGTGGCCTTCTGCATTGCAGCACGATACCCGTTCCACACGTCGTTGGCTGGTCCTGGGCCCTTTCGGTGCGCGAGGTCCTTGTTCGGCCCAAGGCCAGTTCTGTGGGAGTTCCTGCCCATCAACAAAATGGGTTTCAGAGGCATTTCCTCCACTGAGAGACCAGCATCCTCCATGGGGGAGGGCTTCTCCGCCCAAAGCTGTTGGACCCTCAAGGAGTGTCGGGTTTGACTGCCGTCCGGCACTCGGCGAGGAGTCGCTGGCTACAGAGTCCACTCCATTACCGTATAACCTGGCGAGACACTTGCACATATCATTACCTAGAAATAAAGGTTTATGCAGAGGTCATGAGTTGTCGTGCTGTGCAGAATGTGCAAATTCTTATATTTCATATGACTTAAAACACCAAAACATTCATGTGCTCAATTTAACGGAGGTAATACATGTGGCAATCGAGTATTTATTGCTATCTTAATTCTTACTTCGTTGCAAGCTCTTACGCCTTAATGAGTTTGCTTGGTAAATTAGACCATCTTGTATAACTATTCTTGGAGCTTCGCGACTAAGACCACAAATAACGATTTTCACCATAAACCAACCAATTGTACTGCGCTCGACGTGCGAGCGCTCTGGACCGATTTAACACTTAGAAGTGCAATTTTCTAGCAAACTTTGAGTTAAGAATAAAATGCATATGGAGATTTTGGTAGGAAAGTTAATTGTAATTCCAGCTTGTTTGCTCCTTTCTTGATGAGACTAACAGTTTACCATTTTTTTAAATCTCGTAACTCATGCGCTGAAACACAAGAAAGCATATTTCCTGGAAAACTGCTAGTTAGGAAGAAATGGCGTAGGCATGTGAACTTTTTGTAGTAGAAAATGAATACAAGTTACACGTGAAGGGCTCCATTTTTAAGAGAACTAACAGTTTGACAGAGTATTGACTTTTAAGGGTTCTGGGCGCACATTGTTTTCAGTATTCCACTTTTTCTCCCCCGGTGAGCTAACGTAATTTATTGAACGATATAGACAATAACAGTCTGGAAAACATTTCTAATAGTAAAACAATTACTGAAATCGGTTGAGTGTTTCGCAGGATTTTGTAAAGATGGAAGCTATTATGTTTTACTATCGACTCAGTTATTATAAGTTAGTCCAAGTTTTTCAGTCTGTCGATACTCGATACACTAATAACTTAGAACACTATAACGTATTCGTAAAATACACACTTAGCACAATGTAACATATCTGTAAACAAAATTATCGAGCGAGTTGGCCGTGCGGTCAGGAGCGCGCAGGTGTAAGCTGGTATTCGGGGTTCGAACCTCACTATCGGCAGTCCTGAATATGGTTTTCCATTGTTTCCCATTTTCACACCGCGCAGATGCTGGGACAGTACCTTAAGGCCACGGCCGCTTCCTTCCCACTCCTAGTCCTTTCCTATCCGATCGTCGCCATAAGACCTACCTGTGTCGGTGTGACGTAAAGCCAATTGTAAAAAAAAAGTATTAATTATTGTATTATGGAGCGAGTTGGCCGTGTGGTTAGGCTCGCATAGTATTTTACAAGTATGTTATATTGTTATGTCATAATTTATTAGTGTACTGACTGACTGAAAAACTTGTATTGTCTATATTTCGTAGCATTAGGTTTCTCATACATACACATTTGTAAACTTTCTCTCCTTGTTTTGTGAACAGTAGTTACGGCAGTATACTTCCACATTCAAGTTGGAGTGCAAAAAATTCGCGAAACGCGTCTTTGTTGGTTTGGAGATGTTCTTGGCAGAGCTCCGCACGATGGTCAACGCCCATTGCTTGTTCAGTACTATCCTGGGGCCAGGAATAGCCAGTATACAGCGTGAAGCAGTCATCGCTGAGTTTGGCAAGGCGGTGTGTGTGTGTGTGTGTGTGTGTGTCTCACACGCGCAGTGGATAGACTTCCGCTCTCGAATGTAAACACAGCTTGAAATGTACTAAACAATAAGACGCGCAGAACAACATACTACATTGCCTTATTGTTATTTTATATTTCACAAAATGACACTTCTTTCTTTAATTATCGACGGACTGCGTATCATAGTGATTAAAAAGCAAACCTCTAATTGCTGCAGACCATCAGGGCCGTGGCCTGCCAAGACGTCTGCTGCCTTGCAAATACTGAAGTTCATGTGGTCAGCACGACGACGTCCTCAGCCGTCGTTTATGATAGCCAACACATGATGAAGAACCGCTACCCCGTCGATAAATTCACCTTCCATAAGCATATTTAAATAGTGGCATCAAGGACATCGAATCCTTCATTTTCAACAAACTATAAGTAGAGTTGCAAACACCTCCATCTCAAATATAGTCTGCCTGCCACAAAAGAGAACAAACTGGTAAGATATGAAAGCAAACAGCATGAATATGTTCATAGCAGTCTGGGACCGTATATTTTGTCCCTTAGAGATTGAGTTATTCACAAAAGGGCTTCTTAGTTGTTGCTTATGGTCTAAAAACAACCTCTGTACAAAACTGGTTCGGTAGTTCCTGAGATACGATGAGTGAGCGACTGATCGTATGTCGCATTTACTATGCTGCATGTGTAGACTAAATCTGGTTCGTAGCGGAAGGAAATGCTGCATTCAAGCACTGGATTATACTGTGCCGAATTGCCGCAGGGGCTCATCGTTAATGACTTATGGAAGTGGCGCTCCAGTTACACTTCGGACTGTATCCGGAAGTCGTCTCTTTACATGAGATAGGTTCTGTGTTTCTCCCAGCTGGACTCCAAAGCTTAATCTAAGCTGGGTATTAAGAATTTAACGAGAGGTGTCATTTAAATGTAATTTGGCATGGCATAAATCCTTTACTTCCATTACACAAATATATATATTATTTCCTAGAAAGTTTGTTATATTATTACAGTTATCTAGTTCCTTCCATTTGCCTAGATTTGTATCTGGTGAGAGATAGAGTTTACAATGCATAATTTTTTGTAGTATGTACAAGAGCAAGTGTCTTTCACAGACCTGTCTCAGTAGCATCCTTAGCTTGAACAATATGAAAGTGGCTGAAGTACTGTATGAGCAATGCTAGTAACGTCATTCTTTATACAGCCAGTCACTGTGATGGACGCTGTGAAGATGTATGTCGTAGAATCGGTTGGTGTAGGCATTCGTGTAGGCTTGCAAGCTTATTATGTAATACTACCTTCTGGCTCAGTGAAGAAAGTAACGGAAAACTACCTCGCTTCTTATTTCCTTACTAAACCTCTTTAATGATGCCTAGGCTATCTATGACAGCTGATGGTGGAACTGTCGGAGATCCACTCAGCTCGGGCTGAGAAGTCGATCATATTCTTCTTCTTCATAGTACCGTATCAGGTCCCCCTGACGTTGGCGATCACTGTGGCGAATGCAGTACGATCTCTTGCTAGGTGGAAAAGTCTTTCAACACTGTGAATTCCAGTCCATTCTTCGATGTTTCTAAGCCATGATGTTCGCCTCCTCCCGACACCTCTTCGACCCTGTATTTTGCCTTGTACAATCCGCTGTAAGATGAGGTAACGGTCATTTCTAAGGATGTGGCCAAGGTAAGAGATCTTCCGGAGTTTTATTGTTTGAACGAGTTCCCGACTTGCTCTTGCCCTTCTGAGTACTTCTTGGTTCGTTAGTCGTGCAACCCACGAAATCCTGAGCATCCTACGGTGGATCCACATTTCAAAGGCTTCCAAGCGTTTCACTGATATATTCTTGAGAGTCCATGTTTCCACACCATATAGTAAGGCTGACCATATATAGCACTTGACCGTCCTCTGTCTAAGTTTTAAATTTAAGTAGTCATTGCAAAAGAAAGATTTCATTTTTGTAAATATTTTTCGTGCTATTGCTATCCTCTGTTTCACTTCTTTCTCGGGATCAAGTTGTTCAGTCACAATGGCACCCAGATATTTAAAAGTGGTTACTCTCTCAATCTGTCGGTTGTTTAGTTGTAAGATTGTCTCAGCATTGCCACGTCTGCTGAAGATTATGAACTTGGTCTAGTTTACATTTATTTTTAGTCCCATGTCCTCACTGCACTAATGTTATTGAGCAGGAGTTGGAGACCTTCAAAGTTGTCACACAGTATGACTGTATCATCCGCGTATCTTATGTTGTTAATTATGCCACCATTTACTTTTATTCCATATTGTTGATTTTCTAAAGCTGTTTTGAAAATTTTATCCGAGTAAAGGTTGAATAACAATGGAGACAAAACACAACCTTGTCTAACTCCTCTTTGGATGGCTATCTCGTTTGTAGTTTGATTTCCGATTCGGACAACGGCCTTTTGTTTCCAGTAAAGGTTTTCAATAATGCGGATATCTTTGCTGTCAACTCCTATATCCTTTAGGAGTTCTACAAGTTTTGGATGTTGTACTCTGTCAAATGCCTTTTCAAAATCAATGAAACAAGCAAACACTTCTTGCTGTTGATCTAGACTGTTCTAAATTAGGATATTTAGCGCAAACAATGCTTCCCTTGTACCAAAAGAATTTCTGAACCCAAACTGTGTTTCGTCGAGGTCTTGTTCACACTTAGTCTTGATTCTGTTATGTATTACACGAAGGAATACTTCAAGTGTCTGGCTCATGAGGCTTATTAGCCTATAATCATTACACTTACATGCATTTTGCTTCTTTGGCAACGTGATGAATGTAGATAACAGCCAGTCAGATGGGATGTCACCAGTATTATGTATAGTATTGAACAACTTTACCAAGAAATGGATATTGTCTTCGTCAATCATTTTAAGAATTTCTACAGGGATGTTATCTGGAGCTGGTGATTTCTTGCTTTTTGAAACTTTCACAGCATATAGCACTTCTGATTTAAGAATGTCAAGGGCTTCACAATTAGCTCGTTGGTTAGTTTCCTCACCTTTCTGATCACAGAAAAGTTCTATCAGATAATTTTCCCAAGTATTTAAAACTTCTTCTTCATTAATAATAGGCCTGTTTGTGGCATCAACCAGTACAGAAAGGTTACGTTTTCTGTACAAGCCAGCTATTTCCTTTAATTTTCGATGTATATTGAACAGATCATGTTTAAACTGAAAGATTTCCATTTCCACACATTGTTCTTTCATCCAGTTCTCTTTCACAGCACGTATTTCCTTCCTTATGTGGCGTTGTAATTTTTTGTATTCCTCTGCATCATTTTTTACTAATCTTCGTTGTTCCATTAGTTCAAGAATATCATCTGTCATCCATTTCTTTTTCTTCATTGGATGTATCTTTTGATCTTTGTTTTGAAGAAGTACCTCTACCCGACTTTTAAACTGATTCCATAAATCATTTGCTGTTTCACAGTTATTGGTATTGATTTCTTTTAAATGCCTATTCAAATCCTGAGCAATTTTCTGCCGAGCTTCACAATTTTGCAGATTAGGTGTATTTAGTACCTTTCTTCTAGGCTTATTCTTCATGATTTTCGGACGAACTCTTACGTTAGCTATCAATGGATTATGATCCAAGGAAATATCTGCACCTGGATATGCTGCGACTCTTTTGATGGAATTTTTGAAACGCTTATTTATCAGAATGTAATCAATTTGGTTCCTTGTTGAATCAGGATTCTGAGGATCATATTTAGGAGCTTTCCATGTGTATAAACGACGTTTTGGAAGTTTGAACCATGTATTGGTGAGAACCATTTGATGTTCTACACAAAATTCGTACAGCTTTTCTCCCCGGTCATTGCATTTACCAAGCCCGAATTCGCCTACCAAGTCGGAACGAAGTCGATGTATTGTTCAATTTACAATAACAGTTAACGAAGAATGATACCGATGTCTGTTTTTTTTATATTTTCTTTTACGTCACACTGACACAGACAGGTCTTATTGTGACGATGGGATAGAACAGGGCTTGGACGGGGAAGGAAGCGGCCGTGGTGTTATTATAGCCCTACCATTTGTATGGTGTGAAAATTGTAAAACCACGGGAATTCTTCTTCAGGGCTGCCGACATGGGCTTTGAACCCACTATCTCCCAAATGCAAACTCACAGTTATGCGATCAAACCGCGTAGCCAACTCGCTCGGTCCAATGTCAGCGAGTGTGTGGTTGTAACTACAGCGTTTTAGTCACTTCAGGCTCCTACACAAAATAAGGGACAAATAGACACACACCACCACCTCTACAGAAGAAGAAACAAAAACGGAGCAGAGTCATTTCACCCTAACATATTTTAAAACAATATAATCTCCGTACAGGCCATGAAGGCACTTGGAAGAGTGGAAGAAAAAAGGCTTGCACTATCCGTAACCTGTCTCCGGAAACAGTAAAAATAGTTAATGGGATGTAAAACCAATAATATGAATGATATTGTCTGTTAACTGGAATTTAAGTGGGATAGGGTCCGGCCGCCTTGATCTTCTAGACTGAACTCCAAGACGATGTGACTCTCCAGAAGTAGAAATCTCGTTTCTGATTGTTTCGAACTCATCTCTCTACCGCCTCGGTTAGGCACTCCCCTAGCACATTTTGACACTTTCAAAAATCTGTGGTTTGGCTCTGAAAGGGCCAATGCCATTTTTTAAAATCGAAATTGAGATATTAACTGATACAAACGCGTTTTATCCTGGCTTGCCACATGTTAAAAGGGCCAATGTCTCTGTTAAGTACTAAACGAACAGTTAAAGTTTAATTAAATAAGCCCTTGCCAATAATGTTAGATTACCAATAAAGATTAGAGACCTGGTAATTTTTAAAAAATACGATAGAGAAAATTAGCGTTTAATAAGGTGACTTCCACAAAGAAAGTATAAAGTTATTTAAAGTTAGTTGTTGAAAACAATAATTGGAAAACTATAAGCAAAACTTCAAATGCTCATAGCTCAAAAACAGGTTTTTTGACATTGGCCCTTTTAGAACAAAGCCACAGAAATGTGTTCAGGAATTTAGAACGTTCAGGTGTAACACAGTATTCGAAACACAACACAATTCAACCCAGAACATCGGGTTCAAGGATATGCTTAACTTGCCGAGTGTTTACAAACTGGAATGCAGTAAATGTCTCTAATTCAAAATTGGATACATCGGTGGAAATTTCAAAATGAAACTCAAAGAATACGTCAGATCACTCGGATCTCCATTTACCAACCACTTACTGCACATAGGGAAGGAACACGCAGACATCAACACTAGCCTTAAAGCGCCACAGGCTTACAACACCCTTGAATAGTATGAAATATAGTATTCTATGCAGGGTGGTCGGAAATAACGTGAACCGGGTATATGATCGTTAGAGGGTTGGTCATACTGATAAATAATTTGAGAAAAACAATTCGATATCTCGCGGCTTTGTCATTTTATTAGCTTCTGAAGTTAGCCAATCAAATTGCTTCGCGGGTGAATTAAATGAGCTTTGTGAGGCGATGTTGCTAAATCTGAACGTGGCTTAAGACCGGCATGTCGCAATTTGTAGATTTATTTCATTTCATTTATATAACAGCTCTTAAAAGAGATTTTTCTACTTTTGTTCTTTTTGTTACCAATATGGCTATTGCTGTAAAGAAACTATATCTAGCTTGTTGAGTCTTAATTTAATAACCTTCTATAATGATTGTGCATGTTACTGTAACATTTATATATGACTGTATGGTATATTTGGTGTATATAACAGCTTCTACAATTAGTTTTTCTTTGTGCTTTTACGTTCTTAATTTGTCACTCAGTACATTTCTTCACTTAGACTACTGTAATTGGAGAATAGCTCTGTTGTAGACTGTATTAAATAAATAAATAAATAAATAAATAAATAAATAAATAAATAAATAAATAAATAAGTAAATGGCATTCTTTGTATGTATGTATTACACCTCCTCCTAAACCACTGGAGCTATTTCTACCAAACTTGGTACACTATTTGGGGTCGCTGAGATGAATAGCGACGCTCTGGATTGCATTTAAGTCCAAGTTCCACCCTTTTGGAGTGAGGGGAAGAAGAGAGTGAGATATAAAAATAATCGAAAATAGTGTGGAATCCATAGATTTCGGGGTCGCTGAGATGAATAGTAACACTCCGGAATTTTTTAAAGTACAAGTTCGGCCCCCTTTGGGGTGGGAGGCGTACAAATTGTACCTACTATCTGGTGCAAGATACCCTAGAACCCCTTGGGAAGGAGGTGAAATATAATCTATATGAATAAATGGAAGTCGGTTTGGAGCGATCTATGTACATAGTATATATGTATAAATTAAGGTATACAAATGAAAATAGACGTGAATTAATGAGGCACTTCCAGACATCTTACAAACTTAAAACTTGGTACCAGAAAAATTGATGAATTCACGATCCTTAGAAATGTCGAAAATTCTCCAAATTCCCTGAGGGGGCCACGTTGGGGGTTTCAAACGTGGGGCTCAGCATAAGAACACAGTCAGATATATTTATCCAAAACGATAACCTATAGGTTTCATGGGCTTAAAAGTTTCCTGAAAGTCCTCATTTTTAACCCCTTCACCCAAATCAAGATAGCGGCACAATCTGTCAGACGAGCTAGAAAACTGAAATTTGGAAAAATTATAGCTTTTAGCCTGTAACCGACGGAAAAATTACGAGATGTTTACATTTTTCAATTTTTACCCCTAAAAAACATCGAAATATGGAGGCAATTTTAATGACGGTGCAGACCTTCGTTTCGTGGTATTTGGTGGCTAAACGGTTAGTCGTATCACAAAACGGATGGCACGAACTCGGTTTAATTTGGAGCGATCTACAACTTTGGTCCTATGACTTTTTGTCGTATCTCTATCCTTTATACATTAGATTTGGCTGTATTTCTCGATTGTACTAAATTTTGTACTTTTTACACTTATAATTCATAGTTTGACACCCTTATAGTCAAGATAGGATCATGAAGTTCGGCGCGAACACTGGCCCACCCAGTGGCCATATGTGAGCCAAATTCTATGTTTTTAGCTGTCACATAAGTATCCGAAATGTAATGCACTGTTCGAAAACTGTACCGAAATTTTGCCCTATTCAGCGTTACTACCTCAATCTAACTCAGAGGAGTTACGAGAAAATGTCATACGTTCAGCCATTTAGACTTCTAAAAGTTCGTCGATTTGTTGTTCTTATAACTGGGAAACTACTTTATATATTTTTACCAAAATTTATATCTGTCCTTGGGTAGGCATTATGGTCAATATTATTTCTAAAACCCGGATTGGTTTGGGGGTTTATAGGAAGTCGAAACATTGATTTTACCCTCCCACAAAATATATATGACCAGCCTTATTGAAAATCAATTTCTGAAAAGTTTTTCTCATGTGCACCTGTTCGACAGGAAGATAACAAGGGAGTTATCAATGACTGTTTTTTACAGGCCGTCATGTCATTTCAAGTCAGGTTAATGGTTGAACTCAAGAGCCATCTATTTTTAATAGGCTATTTCAAAACCCGTGTGTGCTGTTTAAATATGTCAAGTTCACTTTTATTTCGGAAGGGGTTTGACCCCCCCCCCCCCCCCCTCCCAACTTCCTTCTGGGTACGGCCTTAATCTCCAGTCTCTTATGAGTACAAGAACTCGAGAACAATTAACGCATTACTTTCAACATCTCTCTCTAGGTGCTTCCGAGGTCGCAGGAGCGGTCTCAGCTCATTTGAAATTTTCGCTGGGAGTTTAAGGCCGAATATCCTTCTCGACACTTTCTTTCCCAGGCGAACGTTGCATCATAACTGCAGGAATTCGGACGAGGCATTGAGTTTCAATTCTAGACATTTATGGAATATTTTTTATGTTAATAAGACTAACTCTTAATTTAGAACGTGGAGGTCTCTATAACCGCTGTGGTCCAATCACCTTTTAGTATCATGTCTCGATATCCATAAGGAATCAATTAGTTTTACTCTCTTGTTGGTGGTTCAATATTTTCTTGATTGCCGACTCATTTCCCATTTTGAATACTTCGTCCTGTGAGTAAATTAGATTCACATAACGAACCTTTCAAGAATGGCAGTAAGCATGGCTGCTCCTTGAGTGCTTGTTGTGGGCGGGTTCTCTCACGGATATGCTGTATTTATGGCGCGGTAATGACCAGATTATAGGCTCCCTTCAAGGGTACTTGATGATCAGGCAACAGTCTATAGTGCCTTGCGTCTGTGGTCTTCGCCATTCTCTTATTCTATGCCCTTAATATGAACTTTTATTTTTAGGAATATCTGTGAGACTTTGGTATTCATATAGGAAATGATGTTACTTACTATTGATCTGAAGACTTTTCGTACCAAATTAGACACACTATACCGTACAATGGTAGCATACGCTGACGTGGCAAACTAAGGAACCTTAGAAGTGCTTGTGGTCAACACATGTAATCAACTGTGTACATACAGTGTTGATCCGTGACGAAAGAGACTGAAAATCCTGTTGTCTTGTCCCTTAAGGTCAGCATCGATTGAAATTTGAGTGTTACAAACTATTGAGCCTATCACAATGAATTCGTCACCAATTAGACTACTATCATGTCATATTCAAGAGAATACTCTCAAAATATCAAGAAATGAAATTTTATATATTTTACGAATAATTACATTATTTTCTGAATTTACTAGCGATCTGGCACGGATTTGCATAGGAGCAATTTCGAATTTATCGCGATAGGCTTTATCAGACTTCCTTGTAGAGGGTTTCTTGGGTGTACGATTTGCATACAGTTTTATAATTTTGTAGGACGTTATACAGTGTGTACGATTTCCCACTTGTTGGGTTGGTTCTGACAGAGAATTTTGCAGCAATTGCAATCCATATCCAATATTATCAAGTATGGTGCAGTGTGGCTTCTTCTATTTATATATTTGAAAATAATGAGATGATTGCTTGTAATGGCTGGTGACTGATCCTTGGCCGTCTGAAGAAACCATGCAATGAGTCTTCAGTTTTATATTAGTTGCTTAAATGTAGCTAATAGTTTGCTATGCCTTTGCTGGCCGGACCTAGTGTTTACAGTGCACTATGTCTTCTGGTATGGGCTAGAGCAATCTTGTTACTTTCATTGATCTGTCTCAGCTTTATTCTTGGTTTTGACAAAATGAAAGTGACTGAGGTATGAGCGATGCTAGTAATGCCATTCCTTCTGCAGCCAGGCCCTGCTATGAATGGTGTGAAAATATTGCTCATAGGGTCGGTTGGTGCATGCATTTCAGTGGGCTTGGCAGACTGATATGTAATAGCAACTTCTGGCTCAGTGAGGAAAGCAACGGGAAACTACCTCACTCCTCATTTCCCTTGTACGCCTCTTCAGTGATGCCTAGGCCATCTATGACAGCTGATGGCGGAGCTGTTGAGGATCCAACCAGCCTTCGAGCTGAGGACTAAACATACATACAATAGTTTGCTGTATTTCTTGCTTACATGCAAGAAGTAAGTTGTAAGCAATGCCAGACACAGCAAGAGGACCCCCTGGTCGCCATCCCACGCTCCCAAAATAGAGACCCCCTAGACCCTCGAGGTTAGCTGGGGTAGGAGAGGTCTAGGACTGGGAGGTTAGCTACCGTGGCCCTATTCAAGGTATATCCTCAGCAATAATCTCTTGTGAAAATAGGAAACCACAAATAATAAATTTTCGAGCAGCCGACGGTGGGGTTCGAACCCATCGTCTACCGAATGTATACGTACAGCCACACGATCCATACCATGCATCAAGTAGCTCGGTTAATATTATTATTATTATTATTATTATTATTATTATTATTATTATTATTATTATTAAGTTGTTAATGAACTATTTTGTTTTGAAGAAAGCACTGTTAAGACCCCATGTTAAAGAACGCATATCCGGCAAAATTCTAACTCGGCGTTATAATCACTCTCTTTGCGGTTACTGAAGGTTTTTAAATCATGTTTACATACAGTGTTTTCAATATCAGTTTAACTGAGGTATCAACTTCTACGAGAACTTCCTTAACGTATACATGAGTTTGATAATATGTTTGTAAACATAATGATTACGATGTCCATTGGAGGTCAATATACTCATCATATTCCCTTTGTGTGCGTAGGCTTGAGGATTAACTACTTAATAACTGCTAATATCACTAAGCCAATTATGGGGTGATTGCTTGTAATGGCTGGTGACTGACCCTTGGCCATCTGAAGAAACAATGCAGTAAGTCTTCCGTTTTTTATTAGTCTCTTAAGTGTAGCGAATGGCTTCTTCATCTGTCTTCAGACATGAAGAGGAGTTTGCTCTATTCTTGCTTGCTAGAACACAGTCTCTTGAGACCGGGCTGAGTGGGACAGACGGTAGAACTCTGGCCTTCTGAACTCAAGTTAGCGGGTTCGATCTGGTGGTATTTGAAATCATTCAAATACACCAGCCTTGTGTCAGGAAATTTACTGGTAAAAGAACTCGTGTATGTGTGTGTGCGCGCGCGCGCGCGCGCGCGCGTGTGTGTGTGAGGGGGGGGGGAGATCCGGCACCTCGACGTCTCCGAAAACCCAGAAAGTAGATAGTGGGGCATTAATTCTTCTTCTTCCTCCTCTTCTTCTTCTTCTTCTTATTATTATTATTGTTATTATTGGAGTGAAATCTGGATAGATTAAGGATATCTTATTCATAACCTAGAAGTAACAGACATGAAAGTAGCGAGAATGATCGCTGGTGCAAACAGGTGGGAGCAATGACAGGAGGTACTTGGAATGAGGAGATAAGTTAAGAGTGAACTCGATTGATGAAGCTGTACGCATTGACCAGCTTCGGTGGTGGGGGGCATGTAAGGCGAATGGATGATATGTTACGTAGGAGAATAATGGACTTGGCCATAAAGGGTACGAGAAGTAGAGGGAGACCAAGACGACAATGGTTGGACTCAGTTTCTAATTATTTAAAGATAAGAGGTATAGAACTACACGAGGCCACGGAGCTAGGTACAAATAGAGGATTGTGAAGGCATTTAGTAAATTCACGTGGGCTTATAGAGTGACAACAGTCTATAATGTATTATACCCTTTTCGTGGTATCAGTACATCAATAGATCATAATAGTCCCGCAACATGACGTTAAAATGGAACACCTTGGTCGAGGCATTCGACCAGGCGGGCGCCGAAGACCCCTTCTCCCCTACTAGCGTTACAAGGCACTAGCTGAGGCGGTAGAGACATACGGGTCGCAGTCTGTCCTTACTGGGCAGTAATCTAATCATTTACACTAGGGGAATATTAATAATGAGAGGAATGTTATTTACCTATGAAATGAGAAGAATGAATTATGTTTGTTTTTTAAATAAATTTTTAATGCCTGAGAAAACACGTAGATAATTTATACATGGATATGCCACCATATTAAACATATAAATTAGACACTGTAAATTTTCTTGAGTGTGTGACTGTCCTCTCTGGTCCTTTCTCTAGAATTGCAATCCACTCTAAAGACGTTCAAAACACTTTTTACACTAGTACCGTTGTACATAGAAATAATTGGATGATGGCGTATCTTGTATTACTCGCCTTATTTACATTATTAAATTAACAAGTCGTCGTCCTACCGGCGAGAAATAACATTAGCTGTCGAATGAACCAGGTGAGACGTATTTTGATATGAGCTTGTTTAAAATATCTGAAAGTCCTCTCACTTATTAGAAAGAAAAACACCTATCTCGCTATCTCATGAAATAAGCAAATAATGCACATCGTATGTTCCAATGGGATGTCACTTAAATATATACACGAATTGGACATTTGTACAACGATGGTCCCTAAACGAATCATATTTAGTGAACCAGAAAAACAACACAGTATTAAAATACATATCACTCATGTGGATAGAAGACAATAAATGCACTCGACATTCACAATACAAATCATGGACGGGGGCATCCGCCCGTAGCTGGTGGCAGCAGCATAACTGCCTCTGGTACTGATGATGAGACATGAACTCATGTCCCGTGACAATTGTGAAGTGTGACTTGCGCTTCTGAAAACCCCTAGTCGTTTTAATTAACATAAAGAAATGGGGAAGTTCTCTCATTTATTGGAATTGTAGGTCTACCCAACGGTGTTTATTTCTGACTGATTGCGTGTAATATCGATGCCGGAGAGAAGGAGAACGAGCCCTCTAACACTAAGTTCCTCTCACAGCGGCGATAGTATTCCACACCCCTCCTTACCTGGCCGGACTTTAACTCTCACCGGCCAGCTGTTTACATTGTCCTCACCCTGCTCTTTCACTTTGAACACAAGGGAACTCAGTCCCGTTATCTAGCCGCCTCGGCGTTTCGCTTTAAATATAATTATTCCTTGGATGCCACACGCATCAATTAAACACATCGGCTTGCACCTAGCCTAATTTATACCATTGGCGCGGGATAAACAGCCTCGCGCTTACCATTTACTCATGTGGAGGAGAGGCTTATATTTCAGCACCACCGCATTCGATCTATTCCTTATCAGCTAGAATAGCACGGTTCCACTTCTCGGCATAACCAATACACGAGTATTATAGAAGAAAGAAAAGTCCTATCATTCGGGACAAATGTGCTAACACACACGTTCTAAATAAATTCAAACATTATCACACTTCACTTGCCACATTGGGGTTTCTCCTTCACCATACTTAATTTATACAAGGGAATGACCTGACACATTACGTGAAGCATCTACTACAGAAAACCTTGAAATTTCTAGATGACTTTTATTACTCGTACTTATTATCGATGGTACATGGAGTGATTTTTCAAGAATATAAAAAATCTCTTTTAATTCCCATAGTGCTCCACGGTAAATCAAATCTAAGGTCTTAAATTATCATGCATGAATTCCCATATTAAATGAAGAAATACGGTCCCCGACCGTGAAGAAAACATAAGTACTAACCCTATCAATAACTACTACCATCCCTTTGAGAACAACGAAATCCTATCCTACATTTCGAAAGAATTTGCATGCATTAAATATTTACATTTTTACAGGAAATAGACTTTCAAATATTTTCACAATACTCATCTGCTTGGATCACCCCACAGCTCACCCAAGAGAGCACATCTAGTCGTTTAGTTGCACATTACGACTGCATCAGCAACCTGGAGTCCTGTGTTCGGCTGCCGCTGGGTCGATGGCATGACGTCTTGACTCCTCGTACACTGTAGGTAGTTCCTGAGGTTCCACGGCGTCTTGATTAAGTACGGGCCTCCCGTCGATTCTCTTCTTCCTCGGAGACTGATGTCACTGGCACACAACACAATGAGGGAATCTGACTTAATTATAATTGTGATAATTGGCAACACATTATAATTTCTACGATCAGAGAGACTCATAGGCTCGAGTCCTCCAACCAAGTACCGGTGATGTCTCGTAACCCGTTGCTTTCCCTATTGGCTGTCTATTCCACTGTCGGCAGTTTAGACCCTAATTATCACGTTCGCACTCTCACTGTTATTAGAAGTCCAAAGCTACCCTTACAAACGTGGTTTGACTTTGCCTAATTCAGCACTAGTTTATGTGGGAGTACAGATTAGCTACTGCGTCTGGGGTTTTTAACCGATATCGCCCTGAGTTTACGCGTCGCCACTGAGCCGCACTTTCTCCTACAACTGATCATTCATCATTATACGGTTCCTGGATCTCCCATGTTATTTCCTCGGCAGTTAATACACTCGTGAATTTACTTACACGATTTCACAGCCTACTAGCGTTTGATTTTACGTTCTCTTTACTCATATATGTGTACACTTAAGCACTCCGCATATCATATGACCGTCATGGTTAGGGTTAAATACCGTACTCTGTTAGTATCAATAAACCTTCAATCCACTGTTACATAATCATATCACTTATAGAACTTCGGCTATATAAACACTATTCAAACGATTATTGACTGGTCACACTTTGTAGCACTGAAGCAAAGAATACTGAAGAGTCACTCACATTAGGTACCACCTCACCATGCACTGGCAGAATAGAACAAGATGCTTGTCTCAGTTCGCACCACCCTTTTATCATGAAACGTGTCAGACTCGGAGAGAGGGTAAGACTCCTCCTACCTGCAGAAATCGCTCCGGTCGTACGTAATTCCCAGAATTGATCAATGCATCAAATTAAAGCTCAATTACCCGAGTTTCCACTGATCGCTTATCATTTTGATCGCTTCACGCGTTTTGCTTTAATCTTGAAAGCGTCCTTTCATATTCCAGTGAGGGAGGGGCTTGTGATTTGGCGGTTCTGTGGCTTCGGTCTCCCTGACAGCTTTCTCCAGATGGTGAACACATGTGGGATGTCCGTAAACTGCGTAGATTATCCCATTAGAATCATGTAAAGGACTTCTTGTTGTCAAAATTTACTATAAAATTTGCCGCCTTTAATGAACCTTGAGTGTAGTATGCGAGTTATGTTAATTTCTCTCCTGAAAACAATTGAAGACAGGTCACTGGAATTGGTGTTTTCGCGGGAAAAGGAGCGAAAAAGTTATATTTGCCAACGTTGGGCACGGCGTTTGCGACTTACTTACTGTTGGAGTGTTTCTTTCTCTGTCGCGCTTGAGTGAGAGCGCTTCGGCCCGGAGGCGAAAATGTCTCGGTGTAGCAAGTACACATAATGAGAGCTTGACCCATGGAATGAACGGCGCGCGACTCGTATCCCGGTGAGGATAAACGTGCGCTAACTTGGGCGCTAATTAACGTATGAAAGTGCGGAAAACGGCATATTTGAGCGGTAGAATGCCATAATATCGTCTTGATGTGATGAACGGTCACAGTATGTATGTATGTATGCATGTTATTTATCTGGGCATAAATAGTCAGAGACAACGCTGGTAAATGCATGATAAGAGAAGGGGAAGGAAGAGATCCAGTCCCTTGGAAACGATGGTCTCGCGTAAATAACGGGAGAACGGGAAAAATTACAGACTCCTTAGATAACCTACGGTATTATCGTCGGATGGTTGTCTTTGACATCGGTGACTTTTGAGGGCGTTTAAATGTAACAACTCCGTGTTGTTTTCCGACATGTCAAAGAACTTCTGCAGCACAAAATCTATACCAGTTAAAGGAGCACTAAACAAATAATATTATTTGTTGTCAATATCGTCAGAATCAGAAGAGGACAATTGACAAGGAAGTTTGGAAGAGGAACCTTCTTCTTCTTCTTCTTCTTCTTCTTCTTCTGATGATGATGATGATGATGATGATGCATTCTGCTCTCAAACGGTTAGCAACAATCATGGATTATTTGTTTCTGTTTTGCTTTTCCTGTGTTACGGTAACCGTGTCGTGAATATTAAACCATTGTCGGAGGTTCAAAATCCAGGATAATCTTCTGCACTTGCAGCCACGTTTTCCTTCCACCTTACCTTCTACGATCAGTTGTATCAGACTTTGTCATTTGGGAAGACGTGACCCAGATAGCCTGCTTTCCTGCGTTTTGCGACGGTTAGAACTTTGCACGGTTTCCCAATACGATGGAGTATCTCCTCGTTGGTGACGTAGTTTACCCATGTCATCTTTAATATTCTCTGAAACATCCACATTTCAAAAGCCTGCAAGATATTCAATGACGAACACTTTACTGTTCAAACTTCGGTACAGCAAAACAGTATCAGTAGCAGCACGTAACACTGCACGACACGCCAAGGTGGCTCAAATCGCAGGTCACGATTGCATACACGATTATTTAATATCCGAAACACACTTTTCGTCAGTTGAAATAACGCTAAAATCATTTGAAGATCTTTGTTTTCCATATACAGTGTGTCCCGGGAGGAAGAGACCATGCGTTCAGAGGTGACAAAGCGAAAACGTTATATGAGCATATACTTTATTTTCAGTAGTTTCCGAGATAGAGACCGTATTATGTAACTCAGTTTTCAACTTATTCTCAAAAATACCCCCACGAAGTTCAATGTATTTTGCAGCTCTTGCAGACAGATGCTGTGTTGCTAATCGGAGCTAATGTCTCTCTTCTTTAGTTTGCGCACGGGTATTTAAAACGTGAGCAAGAAAGTCCTCTCTTGTTTGCACATTTCCCTGTAGACTTCGTTCTTTAACCAACCCCAGAAACAGTAATCCAGCGGCGTGACGTTAGTGGCTATACAGCATCACATCCGACACAACGTCCAGGATAAATTAAATTGAGATACTGTAGCACTGCAACAAACGAAATGTACAAACTGTGAAACACAATATTTTCTGCTAAGCCAACTACGTTAAACATACAATTTTAACAACAAACGTCACCATGGCAACCGGCTTGACTACCATGGCTACCTTAGTACAATTACCCAATATGGACTCCATCATCGAAACTATATATATATAAAATAAGAGTTTTGTCTGTACATTGCTCAGAATTTGAAAAGAATGGTATTTATGTATCGGTTATGTCCACAGCAACAAGGAAATGCACTTTTTATTTTTCCGTAATGTCTGTCTGTACACGAATCGCTAGAAAACGGCTTAAGTGAATTTAATGAAAATCGGTATGCAAAGTCGGGGAATAAGTCGCTACAATCTAAGCCATGAATAATTTTATTCACGCTGATAGAATAATGGTAGTTAGGGGAAGGCCTAAAATTTAATTCTCAAATATTTATATTATTAGTGGCCGTATCGATAACTACTACATAACCAAAGTTATATAGAATTATCGACGCCAAGCCACGAGAAAATGGATTAACAGAATTTAATGAAAATCGGTATATAGAGTCGGAGAGTAAGAAACTACAGTCTAAGCTATAAACAATTTTATTCACCCTGGATGAAATTGTAGTTTAGGGGAAGGCGCCTAAAATGTATGCCTTTGCTGGCGGGACCTAGACGTTTACAGTGCACTATGTCTTCTGGTATAGGCTAGAACAATTTTGTTACTTCCATTGATCTGTCTCTGTCTTATACTTGGCTTTGACAATATGAAAGAGACTGAGGTATGAGCGATGCTAGTAATGCCATTCCTTATGCAGCCAGTCCCTGCTATGAATGGTGTGAAACTATTGCTGATAGGGTCGGTTGGTGCATGCATTTCAGTGGGCTTGGCAGACTGATATGTAATAGCAACTTCTGGCTCAGTGAGAAAAGCAACGGGAAACTACCTCACTCATCATTTCCCTAGTACGCCTCTTCAGTGATGCCTAGGACATCTATGACAGCTGATGGCGGAGCTGTTGACTAAACATACATGTTTTTGGTCCTATCGAAAAGTACTACACAACAAAAGTTACAGAGACTACAGTTTCCCATCATTTATGTTTTATTCAGTTTTACCGTACCGACTATGATGAGTGGTAGTTCAGAGTCGGAAGAAAACTAAATGTGAAGGCATATAATATCCAAAGCGCGTAACATTGATCAACAATAACATTACATTGACAATTGTTTGTTGTGATGTTATTTCTCTCTTATGCTGCCTCTCAACTTCGACAGATGGGATTACTGTTGCGTACAGAGTATTATAGCTTGACTTAATATTGGCGAGAAATAGCCTGGGAGTTAGAAAACTTTCTTCTTTAGCATGCCATTCCTCTGGTTCATACATTTTCTGATACAGCTGGTACGTAACACACTGGTTCTTCATAATATTCCAGTTATTCGATCCCTACACTGACGCGCTGATTTGGATGATCAGTGTGCATACTTACGACAGAGGCTGACTTAGTAGTAGTATGGCCTGGTCTAGAATAACAATTTAGGCCTATTCCAAATTATAGTACCACAATTCACTAAATAACTCAAAATTCAACCCTGAAAAGAGCCGTTTCTTAAGAAGAGCTTCTTCCTCTTCACTTTTATTAAATTCTACATTCATTTTTATTCCAAATTATCAGTGAAAGAGGTTTCTTCTCTGGCTTGGAAGAAAAATTTGCCTCCAAGTCAGATGTTTCCGCCGCCAGTGTAGTGAATTGATATTTTCCGACTCATCAGGTATTCCTAGGAAACAGATTAGTAAAAGGACATAGTTTTTGCCCTGGGAGTCTCCACTATTCGACCCTCTCCCCGCCGAAGAAAGACGAAGAGTGTTCACGAATCACGGCTGTCTGAAGCTCGGTCATTCCAGCTCTGGAACTTTGGACTGTTAGATCGGCAGTGTAGTACTGTTCGTTAAAAGTGAGAAAATATGTGTTGTTTCACTTGATCGAGTATTCCATATGAAAGCATTGTTTTTAATCGCGCCATTCCTACTGACGTCATTGTAACGTATATTCATTTCAGTTGGGAAAACCACTAAGACAGTCTTTCTGAGGATGTAAAAAGGCATGTGGAGAGTGGGTGTCCATCATTATAATGAAAACTTGTAACTGTTCACTCTCCTAAGCTTCATACTTCAGGAGACGAAAGTTAATACATGGGGACACATTAATATAAATATAAACTATATGTGGCTTTCCCGCAGATTTCCACGCAAATAGAATCAATTATCATTCCATGGTTTCCCATTTCTCTGTGTAATGTTTGGGCGCCAGCGTTACAGTTTTAAACAAAACTGTAAAGCAAAATTTATATTTACTAGCATAGAGACTTATACTTAAATCACAGGGGTAGGATTTTAAATAATTAACCATTAAATATCGCTTAAGAAAGAAAATTAATGCAATATAAAATAAAATGAATTTATTATACAAAAATGAGATGAATCGGAAAAGTTCCTTAAACCTTGGAGGGATTTTAGAATTTACGTTACTGAAACTAACTGTTGCTGGCTTTATCAAATTGAGGCTCACCAATTACAGCTTCCGTTGAGGTCTTCTATCTTCAGTGGTTACTCGTTCCCCTCTTCTCGTTGTAGAATTGGCTCCATGGACATCCTTCCTTCCTTCCTTCCTTCCTTCCTTCCTTCCTTCCTTCCTTCCTTCCTTCCTTCCTTCCTTCCTTCCTTCCTTCCTTCTGTGATGTGGTTTGGGCTATCTGGACTAGCACTCCCTAATTGTCTAGTCTTTAAATTAGACGTTGACCCTATACTTGTGAAAATTTGATCAGCGATGATCGTAAGAGGAGAAAATTCAGAGATATGAATTTTTCCATGTTAGCGGAAATCTCAACCCAACTTAGCTATTCTACTGATACAATACAGACTGGTACCAAATTCCGTGGACTTGAACTAAACGTAGTTCTTCGTCCAGAATAATTACTGAATATATCACAAGCCGTAAGCTTGTTTCGTCTCACCATGATCCGACAACATAACAGCAGCTACGTACTGTGTCGAAGCGACAGTACACTGTATGAAAAATAACTATGTCTCGAAGCGACCACTCACTGTCTCAAGAATAATAAAGTAGTTGTGGTTCTGGTAGTGTCGTGAGTCGAGGGTTGCTCCGCGCTAGATAATATATCCCCGGGCTCTCCCCACTCTTGGTAGCAGCTCAATACCAAATTTCAATACAACGAAGCATCTGATTCGTAGATCGCATTATCATCTCCCTCTCTTCTTCACAAGTAACCAGTAGGCGTGGCGATGATGTAGTATCCTAGCATGCTAGCCTTGCACGCGGGTCGCTGTGTAATACATTTTGCTCATGAGTTAAACCCGTGAGTCATCCAACTTCCCCGCTTCAAGAGTAACTTTTCCGTGTACAAAAGTATGAGATGAAATGACACCAACTCTGTCTCAACATTGACCATATTTACAGTACATAATGAATTCCATATCCTACGTAATATAATAATTTTTAATAATAAATGATCTAATATATATAATGCGATTCCAAAAGCCTTATTTACAAATTATAGAAGTTAAATTAATAAGTCATTATGAATAATTGCCGATGGCGGATAATCTTGATATCGAGTGATATCCCGTAAAAGGATTGAACACTAAATTAGTATGGCTAGTGAAGCCTGGACGGTTAAACTCCTCAACCTGATTGTGACTGATGGTATACAAGCGGGTCTACCATTACAGTGAAAATTTCCTAACTCAGTCTTCATATGAGAAAATATGTTTGGTGACTTCTCCGTCGCGTTTCTAGGGTAACGTTAAGAGATATGCAATTGAATACAATCTTGCTCACAACGCGTACACTAGAATTCCGTGTACAATGTAGAATTCCGTAGCGAAGCACGGGTGAATCAGCTAGTTAAAAATAAATTATAAGTTCATATAATGTATCAGTTTTAGAATGACCAATACTATCACCTCTTAACGTATGGCCCCTTTCTCCAGGGACACCCTGTATAGTGAATATACAGTAGTTCGCGAAGCGCCATTTTACAGAAGGAAACTACCTGTCGAGTTTGAAAGAATCTGTTACTACTGTCGAGTTTTATAAGAAGGTCATTATGACTAATTACAGCTACAAAGAAAACTCCTCCTTTATACGAGTACAATGCCGAGTCTCCTTCAGTGTATAATAAAAAGAGACGATTCAACTTCAAAATTTTTTCTTCGGGTAAACCTTTCCCCATTTACGTGGAGGTCGGCACCACATACGCATTAAGCCCAGTTTAACGGCCGGATGCCTCGCTATACGGGTGTAATCACTATCCCATGTTTCTGGGGTGGTTAGTAGTGTGGTGTGTTGTATGTAAATAAATATATGTATTAAAGTGAAGACAAACACACAGTACCGAGCTAGAGGAATTAGTCAGAAATCCTGGTCTGGCCGAAAATCAAACCCACGGCCCTTTGTACCGAAAGTCACTATGTTGACAATTCAGCTAAGGAACAGGACTAGTTTTCAAGAAATATTCTAGATAAAACTGATGTTGTTTATAGCCACCGTTAGAACGAGTTGCTGTTCAAGGCTATGTATCGACCTTCCTCCGAACTACTCCTCTCCTTGACCATAAGAGGTCTCTATTGGGCTGCAGTAGTAGTTTTCACATCTCCTTGATCACGGACGTGGTGTTGTTCATCCATAAGTTACAAGGTTAACTCCATATTCAGAGAAGAGTGATTCGCCAGAATGCAAGATACCTAATCCTTAGTGAAATTTGCACATTATTTTGAAATGCTTTAAAAGAGACAATGCAGTAAGAATGACACCGCCATCAATCTCTGATCTTGATCGGAAACCTTTCTCATGACAGGTGTCTCGGACCATTGAGTGAAGTTTTCGTACAGAACATTGCGAAGGCGTGGTATCGAATGAAAATTGCAGATAATTTTTAAAAACGTGTGTGTGGAGGGGAATATGCAGATGACTTTACTGTATTAACATCAATAAAAACAGTTCTCTTTTTATGTATGCAATGTTAATCACTATCGACAGGAACGATCGCAGAACTCATTGTTGATACCCGTACGACATAAAACGTAACTCCTTCGAGAGAGTCTCCTCAGTGGAAGTCGGCGATGATCATAACAAATGCATCTCTGTTACCAAATACCTTAATGAGATGGTGTATACCCGGACTTGGCTGTCGCGTGGCCAGCTCGCTAATCATTTAACCATGCAGCCGGACTTGTATGTAACACGGACAATTCCTCGGTAATACCCATTCATCGTTTAACTTCTTTCGAAAGCTCATTGCGATTTGTACGATCACACTCTACTGTATATGTACCGGATCGACGACTTTGTTGATAAGTCCCTTAAAAACAAAGTAAATAAAATAATAATAATTTAATCAATGGCGTGTGGCCTCCTTAGAGACCTGGTCCAAGTCTGTCGAGTTGACTCGTAATAAGCGTCCTGCGCGTCTGTGATGAATTCTATCACTGAAACCGGCACACACACCCAGTCCCGAAAGCCGTCCGAATTAACTTTTTTTTGCTACTGGTTTTACGTCGCACCGGCACAGATAGGTCTTATGGCGACGTTGGTATAGGAAAGGCCTAGGAGTTGGAAGGAAGCGGCCGTGGCCTTAATTAAGGTACAGCCCCAGCATTTGCCTTGTGTGAAAATGGGAAACACGGCCTACCGACAGTGGGATTCGAACAAATTAACCATTTAGCCATGGAGCCGGACATTTTACAGCCGTTGTCAGCGACGGTCGGTCGATGCAAAGAAACGCAGGGCCGCCTGCTTGCTGCTGGAGATTAGGTTGCTAGGAACAGAGCGTTTTATTCCTCGTTCAGTGGCGGACAAGTTATTCTGTGATTAACATGGCTCCAGTGCTTTCGCAAGTCAACAAGGATCGAATTATTTTTATAAGAGAGGCACACATGCCTCCGGAACAAATTACTGATACAGTGCGTTGCAAATTGGAGTCTGTCCGGAGATGGAAAGAAGATTGGAAAGCACGTGGTGCAAGTTCTACGAGACCATGAAAAGTCAGATAAATAGATAAATGAATAAAACATAAATAAAAAAGAACACCCTGAACAAGATATTGTTGCTGCTCGTTCATTTGAGGAAAATCCTTTCCGTCCGGTACGGGACTTTCTTACCCTGAAAACATTGCTTTGTTTGCGAAAATTATTATTATTATTATTATTATTATTATTATTATTATTATTATTATTATTATTATTATTACCAAGCTCGATAGCTGCAGTCGCTTAAGTGCGACCGGTATCCAATATTCGGATACGTAAAGATGGTTTTACGTGGTTTCCCATTTTCACACCAGGCAAATGCCACGGCCAATTCTTTCCCACTTGTAGCTCTTTCCTATTTCCATCGTCGCCGTAAGACGATTAGTAGCAACAGAGGGTGAATCCGTATGGGTTTTCCAGTACCCGTGTTTAGTACCATTGTGAGAAACACCACGGGTCTGGTGTCGGTGCGACGTAAAGCAAATACTAAAAAATTATATTTACTGTATTATCAACCATAATGCGTGGTTTTAACACTTTTACGTTGGTTTGGATAGTATTGTGTATTACTCGATTATATAATTTTGAAAGCCTTATGGACTCAGAAAAAGAAAGCAACATTTAAAATTCAATATACTCTGCTTGAAAATATTCGAACTTTGATATTTCTTACGTGTGATTCAAATTTGTATTTTTGTTATGTAGTTATTTTTTTTCGCTTAAGGTGTTGAAGTGCACTTTCGTACAACTTATGCACTACAAAATCACCTAAACCTGCGGGGGGGGGGGATCTTCATTGTTTAAAACAAATTATAAATTTCGTGCCTTCAGTGATAAACTAATCTCCATACACTAAGCCTGTTAATAACCTGTCCGCCACTGTTTGAACAGTCAACATAAGACATCTCAACGTATCTTCACACGCCATTATAATTACCTCAGTGCACCAGTTTACCCTTCGAATTCATGCATTGGGAAAGATAATGAGACGTGTACTGAAATGAATGCGAGACTGATAAAACATATCAGGGGACGCAGACGAAGAAAATACCCACGGTATCCCCTGCCTGTCGTAAAGGGCGACTAGAAGGGATGATTGTATTAGAACCATGACATTACTTGTGATTAGTACCATCACGCGGGGAACACCATGGGTCGCCTTTACTTGCGAGTAGTACCACTATGTTAGATACACAATAGGTTTGTGATTTGTAGCAACAGAGGGTGAATCAGTATGGGTTTTCCAGTAGGCCTACCCGTGATTAGTACTATTGTGAGAAACACCACGGGTCTGGGCGTTGCCTGTGCGACATACAATACTTGTGAGTAGTACCATAATGTGTGGAACACCGTGAGTCTACGCTACTTTTGATTAGTACCGCAACATCACGAACACCATCGTTCTACTTTACTAGCGATAAGTACCATTATGAGGGGTCGTTAACCTGAATTTTGGACCCCTTTAGACAACAAGCATCCTCGATTCAGGATTGTGCTTTAGAAGCTGTCCCTTGGTCAGTAATACTATTGTTTGTGATAGTTTCTGGGTCGGATCTACTGATTGTTTTAAATTCATATCCATCCATTCATTCTTCATTATCACGTTTTTTATACTGGTCAATGGATGGTTTTGAACTTTTAAATTGTCATTACATTTCGTGTCATTTCGTACCATTAGGGGTCAATGACCTAGATAATAGGCCCCTTTAAACAAGCATCATCATCATCATCATCACGAACATATACTTCAATTTAGCTAATTAGCTTCCTGTCGGGTCACGTAACTGTGAGTTTGCATTCTGGAGATAGTTATTTCGAATCTCATCATCGCATCATTTGCAACCCTGAAGATGGTTTCCCGTGGTTTCCCCTTTTCGCACCAGGAAAATGTTCGGGCTGTACCTTAATTGAGGTCACGACCGCTTCCTTACCAATCCCAGCCCTTTCCCATACTTGCTTCGCGAAAAGCCTGTGTATGTGCGACGTTAAAACCACTAGCAAAAAAAAAAAAAAAAAAAAAAATCCTTTAACTGGCGTATTTTGAAGTACCAATTTGGCCCGTAAGGTGAATCAGGATCACATAGCATTGAAGCATGCGATACATACACTACACGAGTGGGCTGATAAACAAGTGACTCACACGCGCCGCCTCGTGTATGTCACCACCGGCCACACTGAGCTCACTCTTCACGGAAGAACTAGCACCAGATCACCCAAGGCGGCAAGTACAAAGCTTCCAAAATGTGACCAAAAGGATATAATGGAGTCATGTCTAGCTTCCTAGCCGACAGGAAGCCACATGTGATCGTGTGTCCAACAACTTGACAAGCGGAAGTAAGGGTCATGTCCAAGGTCATAGCGATGTGACCGTCATCTAACACGACATACAGTAATTTAACTTATATAACAATGACAACTCATCCCGGCTTTGCACGGGAACTATTTTGAATTAATGGTGATAAGCCCTTAAAGACCTCGTAGACAACGTTACTATAACCTTCATTTCCTCCTGATTCATGCACTGTAAGTAGGCCAGTGCGACGTTTTTCCGAAGTCCTTCCAGCTGCCTATGTTAGTTCGCTCCTTTCTCATGAGTAGGGCCCGGATTCATATGCACTAAAAACTCCAAAAATATGCATGCACATATGCACGAAAATATGCACAAAAAATAAAACAAAATACACTTACTAAACGCATTATTTAATTTTAACTCAGTGTTAAATTGATGAACATGTTTCATTCCTTGTAAAAAGATTCATGGAAGTAGGTTATTAACAGTTTTTCAATGTTTTCAGGTGTCAATGACTATCTGTTGTCGGACAGAATTAATTTATACGCTGAAAATGATCGTTCTACGTCGACGCACGCAACTGGGCAATACGTGTACACTGGCACTGATTGCTTGGAACATTCTTCTTGCAAAGACTGCCTGATTCTACTTAATGTAGTTGCTTATGGATTGAAATGTCAGAAAGAAGGAAATAGCTGTTGTGAAAAGGGTTATTATCCGTCTGCGACACTGAAATAACTGTTTTGATCATGGAAAGCTTCTCGTGTTGCCAAGGGATGTAAAACATATACAGTAGGCATTATATTTTTCATTTCGTTCAGAAATCTTAGATAATCGATCACACATAAGAGAAAAATATATCTATATATGCACTAACGTTCAAAATATGCGCTAACGTTGAAACTATGCATTTGCATATGCGCTTATGCATTTTTTAAAAATCCGGGCTCTACTCATGAGATATGTAAATTATCCCTGCGCTTTCATTAAAACGACCATAACTCCTAAACCATTCATAACAGTTATATACTACAGAGGGCACTTTTACCTTAGATTATTGACGTGAATAAACAATTCATTTCGGAAAGGATTAGCTCGATGTGGTTTCTAATGTTAAGGTTATAATAATAATAATAATAATAATAATAATAATAATAATAATAATATTATTATTAATTTGAATCGGCATAACCAAGAAATAAAGAGCGCGTTGGAATGTGTTCGTGTGAATGGGATGCATGAATGAGAGTAAATATGGTTGTTTATTGTAAACTGTTACAGAATGTACTTGTCATTTACACTTCAGGTTATAGCTAGAAGTTTAAATATATTTAGCCTAGGTCATCTCAGTTTTTATACTGTTATTTTATGTTCAGTCATAAAATTCTGAAATTGTAAAATTTATATTGTAAATTAGATGCTCATTTATATGCATTCTTAGGCGCCTGTGATTATGCCACTCCTCTATTACGCCCCGTTTTGTAGGCTAAGTCAGTTTTCGTGAACGATCTGTTTTAAGTTGGGGTTTGATGTACAAGAATTTCTAGCATATAGCCTGACCGGGTATTGAACAGGTGTAGTGAATATATGTAATTAATCTCATAGTAGAACCGTATTGAGGACAATATATTAAAATTATAAAATCCTTTTATTAACAACCACCTACTCAATACAATACATTACTCATTGAATTATAAAATAATCATGAGGTGTCTTAAATAATGGAACATGTTTCGTTCGACATAGCGAACATCATCAGCCGTTAATTTATAAAGATTAGGTCAGGGCCCTGAGCTGAAATGATAAAAAATATTAAAAGAGTGACAATGCCGTAATAAAAAGTAAAATGATAACATTAGACTTGAAATTGTAACAAATATGTACAGATTAATATCAAGTATTTGTAGTGGAATACATTGAACGATGGTAGTCTGTAAAGTTAAAACAATCATGAGGTTGTTAAAGTAAACAAAAAATTAGATACAGTGGACCTTAAAATATACTGTATGTCAATGCGTGAAGCGTGGATTAATAATTGACGACCGGGCGAGTTGGCCGTGCGCGTAGAGGCGCGCGGCTGTGAGCTTGCATCCGGGAGATAGTAGGTTCGAATCCCACTATCGGCAGCCCTGGAAATGGTTTTCCGTGGTTTCCCATTTTCACACCAGGCAAATGCTGGGGCTGTACCTTAATTAAGGCCACGGCCGCTTCCTTCCAACTCCTAGACCTTTCCTATCCCATCGTCGCCATAAGACCTATCTGTGTCGGTGCGACGTAAAGCCCCTAGCAAAAAAAAAAAAAAAAAAAAATTGACGATGGAGTTCTTTAAATTGAGCAAAAACAAAAGTTGAAATAGAGTTATTGAATAGTACGAGTCAAACTGAACCAGTTAAAACTCGTATGGCGACGAAACTAAGGTTGATATGACGTGAACTCCAGTAGTTCTGTAGGAGAGCCAAACACAATGCCAGAAGGAAATACAAGTTGAACTAGTCCGTATTTACACGCTAGCAGTAAAATTAATCGTATACAACGTAGGACACCAATAGTGGACTCGTTAAAGAGTAACTATAATCTTGAAAGTAGGGAGAGTTCCAGCAAACCAGAGATGAATGGAGCAGATTATGGCACAATTGGAGTTAGAAATCCTTGGGACTAGTGTGAGGTGTTCGCTAGCGTTGGCTGCGTGAAGCAGTAGTGAATATAGGTAGCGAAATCTGGTGGACAGGTAAGGGAGAATTTTTCAGAAAGCACTTGATACACCAAAGTAGTCGCCTGGAGCCTACGTTTGTCGTTCAGGCATAACCAAGATAACTGCCTATAGACATGGGCTTATGGACGTATGTCGAATGCATACCCGATACATGCATTTTGGGCACGGAGCAATATCTTTCCTTACTCACTATTTATTCTATGTCAGTACAAACTGTATCGCAGTATTCCAGAAGTGGAAACAAAAGTGACTGAGTTTTATTTTCAGGAACCAAGGAAACATACCTTTAAATCTAATCGGTGGATGCAGGCTTGAATATATATTTTTACACACATTCGTCACATGTTGTGACCAGTTTCATGTTTAGCTTCTAGTCACACCAGGGTTCATAACTGATTCACAATATTGAATAATGATTTTGTTTAGTGCTACAGGAGGAATATCGTATTGTTTTAAGATGTTTTAAGTTTTTCGAAGAGGCGATGATTATTGCTTGCGTTTTAAGGGGCTTCATTTTGAGGTTGTTGCTCGATGTCTAATTATCTAGAAGATGTAAATATCCATTAACTTGTACAGCACTCTGAATTTTATCAGCTATTGAGTGGTAGTAAATCTGCAGGTCATCAGCATAAAGATGATGCAGTGTGCAATCGGTTTGGAAACATCATGTACGTATGTAAATTACAAATATCAGTGCTCCAAGTATAGACCCCTGGGGACGCCCAGGAGCCACTCACATCTGTCATTATTTACTGCCACAGTAACTTCAGAATAAAAACGCTTATACAGGGCTACTGTTGCAGATAGGCATATACCGTAGCGACCATTTCTTGTAGACCTTTTGATGCTTAACAGCTCTTTCTCACACGCCTGGGGTCAGTCTTGGTGGTTTAGGCAGCGTAAACGAAGAGAGCTCTAGGATAGCCGTTCTTTTTTCTTTCTTTCAGAAGCAGCCCTTCAGTGTCTTCTTATAGGGATGTAGAAATAGACGGGAGTGAAACGCCAGCAATCTGTTATACACGCCAATCTGAGCTCTTCCATTTGAACAGTCCTTTACTACAAGCAAGTGATCCGTAGATGTATTCCCTGTGATTGTTGACAACCCACACGACCTCCAGTTTTACATGGAATCTGAATCACACAGAAAAACGATTTCATTTACAAATTGTCCGCCTCCGTAGCATAACGGTTAGCACTATTAGTTGCCGTCCTTGGTAGCCTGGGTTCGATTCCTTGTATTGACGGAGGTTTAAAATTGGCAGGAGTGCTCGAATGTCGTTAAAATTGTACGAGCAGCTCACCTCCATTGGGGGTGTGCCTGAAAAGAGTTGCACTACTTCGAGACGAGAACACGAGTTTACTTCATTTCCAAACTTCCACATACATTGACCAGGATTAGAACCACGACCACAGTGATTATGCCACTCCGCTTTCACGCCTCCTTTTGTAGGCTAAGTCAGTTTCGTGAATTCTCTGTTTTAACTTGCGAAAATCGCTGAGGCCTCCCATATTCAACAAATTTGGAAATTACATCTTTTTCTTTTGGGGTCGAGTCTCCTCGTACTGCGGCGCCACTTTGCTCGGTCTTATGTTGTCACTGGTGGCAAGTTGTGATCCTCATTCTTTTTTTCACTGCTCGTCCACCACGTCACAGTCACCCTCTTCTTCCCCTGGTTGGATTTTGTATGCTAAGTACTTCTTTGATGGCGTAGGAATCATCTTTCTTCGTTACATGACCATTGCTATTTAGGCTGCCAGCTTGTCACCTTCAACGTTCAGTTTTACTCTACCGGGTGACCGAGAAACTAATCTGAATTGGGCGATCTGTGGCTGAGTTTTAATTAATTTTGTCGGGTAAACATCGATAGTGTCAGCAATCTTGTACATGTTAACATCCTATGAATGGAGTACTGAACTGACCTTTCTTTTCGGTCCTACAAAAAATTCGACTACCTCTACCGGGTTTGAACTTACTATCTTGGGATCCAGAGAACGACATTCTACCACTGATACACAGAGGTATACTTAATTTAAATGTGTTCTGTTCATTTTTAAACATCTATTAAATACGACAGAAAATAAGGAATTATTATTAGTATTATTATTAATATTATAATACATATTTCGAAGAGATTAGGGCAACACGGCTGGTCATTAAAGTATTAAGAAATCTCTCAATGCCATGTTTGAGCATTGAGTCGCGAGAGGAAGTATCGGAATTGGGGGGGGGGGGGGCTGTTCAGAAGGAGCACGGTCAACGCCCTCTCACAAAGAACACAGCCAGAGTAATGCGCTTGGGTTATGGAGCGTGTCTACACTAATCGCTCCCTAAACCATTAACTTTCATATAATGCGGGCTTGTTGTTCTACAGAACTGTATATCTTCCTTTCAATAAATACTTTAAAACTCGCTACTGACATCTGTAGACATTATGTCGATTACGAGAAGATTCGAAGTCTGTGTTTATAAACCTAGTGGCCATCCTAAGCGTTTTTTTTTTTCTTCACATCGATCTTCAACCATTGTCCCACATTAATTTCCGGAAAATATAAGTTGGAACATTATTTAAAGTTCTGGAGCATTATTTCCAGGATGACCCACTGTAGAATTTATCAATAGTACTGAAGCATCTATATAATAATTAGACTGTGCTGGATTGATGTCTGTGTTGACGGGCTGAGTAGTTCAAATGGAAGAGCGGTGGTCTTCGAAGCTCAGATTGGCATGTATAACAGAATGCTTGTGTTTCACTCCCGTCTATTTCTACATCCCCATAGGAAGACACTGAAGGGCTGCAGTTATAGAAGAAAGATAATATTCTTTTCCATAGGCAGATCTGCAAAAAATAAATGCAATTTTTAATGTTTTGTTTTAGTGCTTGTTGCTGGGAATCGAACCCGTGATCTTGGGTCGCAGACACTACCGCTGATCTACCGAGGAAGCTAATAAACCAATGAATGATGGGTACGATTGCTAGTAATGCTGTGAAAGTATAAATATTCTGGCGTATGGCCTCTGGAAAGGCTTGCTGCTGACTTAATGTGGATGAAATGAGTGACGAAGACGTCACAAACTCCTAGTACCCGAGCCACGAGAATTAAGAATACGAGGAGGTTAAGATCCCGAGGATCAAACCGCCGGCCTGAGTGGCTCAGAGGGTTGAGACGCTGGCCTCCGACTCCAGTTTGGCAGGTTCGATCCCGGCTCAATCCCGTGGTATTTGAAGGTGCTTAAATACGTCAGCCTTGTGTTGGTAGATTTACTGACACGTAAAAGAACTCCTGGGGGGCGAAATTCCGGCATCTCGGCGTCTCCGAAAACCATCAGAAGTAATTAGTAGGATAAAAAAAACCAATATTTCGAAAATCAAACTGGGGTCTTCGGACCAAATGCAAGCATTCTATCCGTTTAGCCACAAAGCCGGACTGTAATGTGCTGTTTAACGTTGCACTGACACATCGAAGGTTTTCGGCGGCGGAAGGATGGGAAAGGGCTAGGAGTGAGAAGGACGCGGCCGTTGCTTTAATTAAGGTACAGCCCCAGCATTTGCCTGGCGTGAAAATGGGAAACAACGGAAAACCATCTTCAGGGCTGCCGACGCGACGGTGGGATTCGAACCAACTATCACCTGAATGCAAGCTCACAGGTGTGCGACCCTAACCGCACGGCCAACTCGCTCGGTACTTCAATTTGCTAAACCCTAATTTCCACTGATAAGTAACGTTAGCAACAGCAGCCAGCCTAGTCGCTTGTAAACAGCTTTGACAACACAGCGGGCTATTCGGGTGACTATTGGCTGCTGTGCATAGCTCTTATTAAGGCTTGTCGTCCAATATTATAGTTCCTACTTACATGGAACGTGATGTTTTGCATGTTTGCCTTTACTTTATCTAACAGTAAATTGAAGCAACTTTCTGACATTCTCAGTGTGGAAAAGTATTCTTTCAGATCTTCAACTGCGAGTTCTCTAAGAAGCACATTAGAGGTTCAATTTTTAATGTCTTCTCCCGGTACAAGCCTCCCTGAAATATTTTTGCTCGATTCACCCTCGCAGTCCACACTCCACAGCAGTTGACACTTCATCACCAACTAAACCGTATCTGAACACACTCTCCCATTTGCGGTTTTCTAGGTTAGTAGAGCTACTAAATCACTCGCCATAGGACTAAAATACTGGCCTGCCGGGCTGAGTGGCTCAGACGATTGAGGCGCTGGCCTTCTGACCCCAACTTGGCTGGTTCGATCCTGGCTCAGTCCGGTGGTATTTGAAGGTGCTCAAATACGTCGGCCTCGTGTCGGTAGATTTACTGGCACGTAAAAGAACTCCTGCTGGACTAAATTCCGGCACCCCGGCGTCTCCGAAAACCGTAAAAGTAGTTAGTGGGACGTAAAGCAAATAACTTTAATTTTTTTAAATACTGGCCTAGTGCGAATTATCCTTTATCGCAGTCTCCTAATAGCTAAACTTAAAACTGTAAGTAGGGGAGTTCTTCAGTTTTATTTGGCCAGCTGGTCGCCAAATAGGAGTAAGCAGACTTGTGTGGCATAGAAAAGTATAGGTTTTCTATCTTCCGACATTGTTATTTTAAGTTTATCAACTCGGGTTTCAGCTTTCAGTCCTTTCATTTGCACCAATATCTTTAAAGCAGATTAAATACATAAAAATAGACAACGAAGGATACTTTTTAATCGAGATGAAAACCATAATAATCTTACCTTAATATAAATAAGTCTACATAATGTTATGTACGGATGTTTGTATGTATGTGGGTTTATTCCACATCTCCTCCTAAACCACAGGTCCGATTTCAACAAAATTTGGTACACATATTACTTACTATCTAAAGAATATAATTAGTATCCCTAGGGTTGGAGAGGGGTAACATGTAAAAATAATCTAAAATAGTGTCGAATCCATAATTTTTGGAGTCGTTGAGACGAATAGTGACACTCCGGATGTCGTTTAAGACCAAGCTCAGCCCCGAGCGGCACCGGGAGGGGGGGGGGGCTGACAAGGAGTGAAAAAATCTTCAAAATGACAGATCATGGAAGTATGTGTGTATGTTCCAGAATAGCTCTCAACAAAACTTGACATACACATGACTTAATATCTGGAAATAAATACAAGCCTAGCACTCCCTAGGGGAGGGGTGACGTGTAAAGATAATCGAAAATTAACAATGTTAATGTGGAATCCATCATTTTCGTGATCGCTGAGATGAATTGTGACACTATGGGTGGTGTTTCGTGTAAGTTCAGCCATCTTCAGAATGGGAGGTGAGAAGGGGTGTAAAAACGTCCAAACTGACAGAGATTAGTGTTGAAGCTACAGTTATTGTGGTCCGTAAGTTGATTGGTGATAGTCCTAGTGACGGTTGCAATCGTGTACGTATGGCGCGACGCGTAAATACATACGATTATTACTTATTTCAAAGGATCTCGTTTTACAATTGGCTTTACGTCGCACCGACACAGATAGGTCTTATGGCGATAAGGGAATAGGAAAGGGCTAGGAGTTTGAAGGAAGCGGCCGTGGCCTTAAGGTACAGTCCCAGCATTTGCCTGCTGTGAAATTGGGAAACCACGGAAATCCATCTTCAGGGCTGTCGACACTGGGTTCGAACCCAATATCTCCGGAATGCAAGCTCTCAGCTGTGCGCCCCTAACCGCACGGCCAGCTCTCTCGGTTCTCAAAGGATCAACTACTTCCCAAACAATCCGGGCTGCCACAAGGACAAAGTTAATTACGCAAAACAAAATAATCTAACACTAAAACTTAAACACAACAACTCTAAAACTACAAAATGGTTTGTCAAATGTCAGTGAACGCCTCAATAAAGGCATATATAAAAAAACACTTCAAACACAATTAACAGGTAATAGAAACATAGAAACAGGTAATAGAAACCCACTGTCTCCCGATTACTGGATACTGGCCGCACTTAAGCGACTGTAGCTATCTCTCGGTAATTACTGTTCTTGTGATTGCCATCTGCTGAAAATAATTTTTTAGTTGAAGAGTACAGCATTGTTGTTCATTGCTGAGGTCGGCGCCATTAAACACGCTAGCGGTAAAGCAAGTGTCAAGGAAATCATATAGGCCTAATTATGTTTGAAGTGATACGTGTCTGGAGCTTTCCGGCAACAAGTGTACCTACTGTTCCTTAGAATGTATCGGGTAGTTTACAAGTGACGAGCATTTGTTAGAGGAGGGACAAATTAGAAAATTATGAACTTCTTCTGTTTCTTCTTCTCCCGTTTTTTTCCAGTTCCTTAGTGGGGCTGCAGATGTAAACTGTGCCTCACATGTAAACTTTGCACTTTGCACTGTTTTACGGTCGGATGTTTTTCTTGACGTCAGCCTATGTACAGGGGTGTAGGCTTCCTCACTATTGCATGTTCCTTTGTATATGAAGAGGAGTGTTAAGACATAAACTCCCCAGTCCCGGAGTCCCAGCGGACTTAAGAGCGGGTGCGAGTAAGGCGTATTTCTTATAACTTGAAAACTACTGGAGATATTTCAACCAAACTTCATATTCAGCATCCACCTATCCAAAGGTACGTTTTTAGGTCCATACCGTGTCAAATTCCTGGAATGGACTGGCGGTTTATAGGGAACCAAAACAGTGATTTTACTCTCCCACAATACATCCAAGACCAGCCTCACTGAAAATCGACAAACCTTCATGGAAATTCATTTCTAAAACTTTTTTCTCAAGGGCATTTTTTCGGTAGGAGGGTTAATATGGAAGATATCATTAACGGATGGTTTTTCAGAAAAAGTCCCACCGGCCTTAACTCAAAAGCGGGTGCGTGTAAAGCGTATTTCTTATAACTTAAACTACTGGAGATACGTCAACCAAACTTCATATTTATCATCCACCTACCGGGCGAGTTGGCCGTGCGCGTAGAGGCGCGCGGCTGTGAGCTTGCATCCGGGAGATAGTAGGTTCGAATCCCACTATCAGCAGCCCTGAAGATGGTTTTCCGTGGTTTCCCATTTTCACACCAGGAAAATGCTGGGGCTGTACCTTAATTAAGGCCACGGCCGCTTCCTTTCAACTCCTAGGCCTTTCCTATCCCATCGTCGCCATAAGACCTATCTGTGTCGGTGCGACGTAAAGCCCCTAGCAAAAAAAAAATATCATCCACCTGTCTAAAGGTAGGTGCTCAGGTCCATACCATTTAAAGTTTCCCGAATGGACTGGGGTTATAGGGAAACGAAATAGTGACTTTACTCTTCCATAATATATACAATACCAACCTGACTGGAAATCGACCAGCCTTGATGTAAATCCATTTCTAAAACTGTTTTCTCATGTGCATTTCTTCGATAGGAGGGTTAATAAGGGAGATGTCATGAACGGTCGGTTTTGCAGTCTAAGTCCAGTGGACATAGCCCAAAAGGTGTTATGTACGTAGAGCAGATTCCTTATCTGTAGCCCAAAAGGTGTTGTGTACGTAGAGCAGATTCCTTACTTATCTGTATAAATAAAATCGCAAATGACCGTGTGTCTGTACATTGACTATTTCGGCGAAATTTTCGTACAGTTATCCGTTTCAGGTGTAATAATGACCATCTGCATATTTGTTAGCTTTAGTTATCTGAAATTCCTGATTTTTAACCCCCTTCCCCCAAAGCAAGATGAGGCACGATCTGCCAAACGAGCTAGAAAATTCAAATTGGGCAAAATTATATGTCAGCCTGTAATCGACGGAAAACTTCCAAGATCTTTAAATATTTCATTTTTTACCCCCGAAAAATATTGGAATATTGAGGCAAATTTTATGTCGGTGCAGACCTTCGTTTCGAGGTAGTTCGCGTATCACAAAACGGATGGCACAATCTTCGTTCAATTTGGAGTGATCTACAACTTTGGTCCTATGACGTTTCGTCGTATCTCTGTTCCTAGATTTGTCTCTATTTCTCGATTATACTTACATTTTGCTCTTTGTACACGTGTATAATTCGTAGTTCGAATTACTTATATGAAAGATTGAATCATTTAATTCTACACGAACGTGTGCCCACCCAGTATCCATACATGAGCCAAATTCTATGTTTGTAGCTGTCGCATTAGTACTCAAAAGTCATGCACTGTGAGAAAACCTTACCCAAATTTCACCCTATTCAACGTTTCTAACTTAATTTCACCCATAAATAGATGAGACAAGAGAACATATCTTAAGACCAGCCATCTGGGCTGCTAAATGAGGCATCTTATGGTACAATCCGTTTGTCGATATGGTGTATCGTTTAGCAGCAGTTAATCTGTAAATGAAGGCTTGAAATATTGTAAACATGCACATACTTCGTATGTCGATCTATCTATATATATATATATATTCATTGAAGTCGATTTGCAGCGAAGTAGAAAGAGTGTATTTTCCATTATAATTAATATTTTACATCGATAGTGATTATTAGCAGGAGGGCGTTTGCTATTTTAATCATTACTCTCCAAATCGACTTTGACTGGCAGTAGGAATGGGATCCTTCTCCAACTCCTCTGTAACTAGCATTAGTAAGGAGAAATACCATTGTAATCAATCATTCTCGATTTGACTGTCAGAAGTCAAGGGAGCATGCAATTTTGTTCAAAACTCGCCTAACCGATTGTGTTTGGGAGTAGGCAAGTGTGCCCGCCATTGTAAACAAATATACCGATCTAAAATGTGACTGGCATTAGGCATAGTGGCCTTGCTATTATAATAGAAACTCACCAACTCGGTGTGACTGTCATTAAGAAAATGGGCCTGTCATTATAGTGATAACAGCACAACTCACTTCTGACTGACAGTAGAGAAGGTGCCTGGTATTATAATAAAAACAACTCAACTGTAATATCTCGAAGTAGGAAAGGGAGCCTGCCATTGTAAAGAAAACTCCCCAAATCGATTGTGACCCGCAGTAGGCAATGGGATCTCCCATTATAATGAAAACTTACCTACTGGACTGTGAATGGCAGTAGGCAAGTGAGCCTGCCGTTATCATCACAACTCCGCAACACGCACTTTACATTGGAAACAACGTATGGGAACCTTCCCCTGCTGTTTCTGGATAACACTGCGAGTCATGCAATTTAAAAAATCTTATTCACTGCATGTACAGTAATTTACTTCGATATCCGTATACAATGTAGAACACCGTAGCGAAGCTCGGGTACATTTGTTAATTTATATATACAATATAATTATATTAATCTCTCAATTCTACACATAATCATGAAAATTACTCTCCTAAGAATATTTCCACCATACAATATTTATTCTTAAAAAATGCTTCGAAAAAATAAAAATAAATCCAGAGGAATATCTCGTGGCCCGCCGGTTGAGAAAGTCTCGTCTGGGGCGTGTTGTAGCTTCTTGGCCAGCTGCCTCATATTCAGTTCCTGCCTATGACATTAGTTGCGGAGTTTTGGAAGGTGTTGCACACAACCTCTAGTAACATTCCACTTTTGACCATTGTAGATGTGGTTTTCCGTGCTTTGCCAATGAAATTGTAGGTTGCAAATACACGCACCAATATGTATACCCGCTTAGAGGATGTCTATTATTCACAAATTACCAGTATGCAAGACAGAACACAAACTTCCGAGTTACAAAACAGTTGCGGAAAATTCTCATCTGACCGCTGACCGCCCGGTGAGTTTCCATTCCACATGTTCCGTAGACTGAAAATACAAGGGGGAGGCATGGTAGATACCAACTTCTATAGTAAGCCTGGTGGAGATTGATTACCTCGGATCGAGTAGGGGTACATTAGTCACCGTGATAAAGAACGTCCGGCTCCTTGGTTGAATGGCAGCGTACTCGTCGTCGGTTCAGAGGGTTCTGTGCTCGATTCCAGGCCAGGTTGTGTATTTTAACTGCGTATGATTTAATTCCTCTGCTTTTGGGTAATAGCATGTTTGTGTTCGTCTTAATACACTTTTCTTCATATGCATACCATACTACTAATCTCCACAGAGACACGCAGCAGTAAATGCATCTCTTCACACAGGGTTGGTGTTAGGAAGGACATTAGGCCGTTAAACTGAGCCAAATCCATATCAAGCGCCAACCCTAACACATTGGAGAAAAGGTCAGGAATATAATAATAATAATAATAATAATAATAATAATAATAATAATAATAATAATAATAATAATAGCTGAAGAATTGGAAGAAGAGGATTCGAAGAATAAGAAGAAGCCGTGATAAAAAATACTGCAATGCATTCGAAACATCGGTAATCTGGTCATAATATACATAGATCATTTGGTACACATGTTTCAGTTGGCTAACTTTTTTTTTTTGCTAGGGGCTTTTTCGTCGCACCGACACAGATAGGTCTTATGGCGACGATGGGATAGGAAAGGCCTAGGAGCTGGAAGGAAGCGGCCGTGGCCTTAAGGTACAGCCCCAGCATTTGCCTGGTGTGAAAATGGGAAACCACGGGAAACTGTCTTCAGGCGAAGATGGTTTTCCGTGGTTCCCCATTTTCACACCAGGCAAATGCTGGGGCTGTACCTTAATTACGGCCACGGTCGCTTCCTTCCAACTCCTAGGCCTTTCCTATCCCATCGTCGCCATAAGACCTATCTGAGTCGGTGCGACGTAAAGCCCCTAGCAATATATATAGAACAATACAGTTCAACCGGGACGAAAAAAAAAAAAATAAATAAATAAATAAATAAATAAATAAATAAATCACTTTGTTGTATACTATGTGTTTCTTGTAACACATGTTCAACATGTCATGCAATAACACACATTCTTTCTCCAAATCTCCACTTCGGATTTTTTTTTGTTTGCTAGTGGCTTTACGTCGCACCGACACAGATAGGTCTTACGCCGACGATGGGATAGGAAAGGCCTAGGAGGTGGAAGGAAGTAGCCGTGGACTTAATCAAGGTACAGCCCTAGCATTTTCCTGGTGTGAAAATGGGAAACCACGGAAAACTGTCCTCAGGGCTGCCGACGGTGGGATTCGAACCCACTATCTCCCAGATGCAAGGTCCCTAACCGCACGGCCAACTCGCCCGGTACTTCAGATTTTTAATTATGATAATAATGTTATTGGCTTTACGTCCCACCAACTACTATTTTATGCCGAGGTGTCGGAATTTTGTCCCGCAGGACTTCTTTTACGTGCCAGTAAATCTACCGACACGAAGCTGACGTATTTGAGCAGCTTCAGTTACCACTTCGGATTTTTAAGCAGTAGCACGTTCCTAACATTTTGTTTATGAAATGTAATAGTAGCTAATTGTAATTTTTGTGTGCATTGTTCCTGAATGTAACAACTTCTCTTGTATCTTTTCAGGTGAGTATGACGGAAGGATTACACTGAGTACAGGGGAAAGGTGATGACTTCGATGTTTGGCCCCTTAAAACTGCAATAGTAATCGAAGTACAGGTTAGTTAGAAATATATTGTGTATTGCCTGTTCTTAGAGTTTACATCTTTTAACTGTACACTCGTAACCACTGGACCATTTTTGGAAACATTGGTAAAGTATAATTTAGATCAATGAATATTGAATGTTCACGACCGCATTGTAATCGAAACCGACTTTCAACCTATTAGGTCGTGTTACGTTGTGGGTTCGGATCCCACTGGTGTCTGGTTGGCAATTTTTGTTCTGTACTTAACATCTCTTCAACACGTACTGAATGTACGTAACACGACCTAATATGTTGAAAATCGGTTTCGATTATAATTGAGATCCTTGTAACGGCTATGACTTTACATAGTATGTACTATGCGTCAAACATATGCACTGGAAGTCCAACGTTATTTATGACGGTAAGACCGCTTGATCTTGTAATCAACAGCTTATTTTCCTCTTCGTTGTGAATCTCGTTCATTGTGCTGATAGCTCTTTCACACTGTGACGTTGCATTTGGGAGATGGTGGGTTCGAATCCCACCATCGGCAGTTCTGAAGATGGTTTTCCGGCTTTTCCCATCTTCAAAGCAGGAAAATGCTGGAGTTGTACTTTGATTAAGACTACGATCGCTTTCTTCCCAATCCTAACCCTTCAGTCGTCGAGAACTTTCAGTGTATTAATACAACGTTAAATCAATAGAAAAAAAGGCTCTTTTACTTCCTGCCGTTGAAATGGAAATTGTCTGAATATTCTTGATTAAGGCTATCAGCTCCACCGGAATTTCCTTGATCTCTGTATATTTAATAATCATGAATCTCCTGTGGAAAAAAAAAAAAACCTACAGTGTTTGGCATCACCGTACGGATATCCGAAGAAGAACAAACGGGCACCAGTCATTTCCGAACAGTACTTCTGGATAACTGGTGGTTTTCGTCATCCTATCATCTTCGTTGCAAATGGAACTGGTTCTTAGATTGGATATTGTGAACACATTTTCTAGGAGATAGTTATTTAAATTTTTCACAAGGCTCCTGAAAAATGTCTTTCTGTCAATTGTTACAAAACAACAGCAACAACAATAATAAGGTAAAGGAGAGCATATTTTCCCGGAACGGTGTTACGATCGAACTGTATGGCTGTTGATATACTCGAAGACTTGTTTTTATTAATGCATACTCAACATTTCATTAAACGATTATTGAAGACCAGTGCAGTTCATTTTCAATGTAGTAGTCGAGCTACTTTGCTAATACAAAAACAAACTCCATGGCTCAACAGCCCCAACGGGCCATGGCCTACCAGCCCGGAGGTGTGCAGATTACGAGGTGTCGTGTGGTCGACACGACGAATCCTCTCGGCCGTTATCTCACCGTTAAATAGCTCCTCAGTTGTAATCATGTAAGCTGAATGGACCTCGAACCAGCCCTCAGATCCAAGTAAAAATCCCTGACTTGGTCGGGAATTGAATCCGGAACTTCCGGGTATGAGACAGCCACGCTGGGCCAGTTTAATTTGCTAGTATATCTATGGTTTTGATAACTTATTAGTCCGGCCCCATGGCTAAATGGTTATCATGCTGGCCTTTAGTCCAGTGAGTCCCGGGTTCGATATCCGGCGGGGTCGGGGATTTTAACCTTACATTGGTTAATTCCGATGGCTTAGGGTGTGTGTTTGTGTGTTTTGTCTTCAGCATTAGAAATCATCCTAGGTAGGGTCCCATCCTCACAGACGTGCAGGTCTGACGACGTCAAATCGAAAGACTTGCACCAGGCCTCTCCGGAGCCACACGCCATTATATACTAACTTATTATGTAATATATATTGACATTCATATTGGTATCTGCTACTTCATATTAGTGATTAGTTCTATAATACAACATCCTTGTAATGTATTTTTGTTATTAATGTTTTGCGCCCTAGAAAACTACAGTAATGGCGACTTTAGCCCTAAGACGATTCTAAGTTCTGTATGTCCTATCCTTCCATTTATTTTGTTGTTTTAATCTCCACCTAACGACAGTCCAACACCTTGGCTGAATGGTCAGCGTTGAGGCCTTCGCTCTAGAGGGTCCTGGTTCGATTCCCGGCCATGTCGGGGATTTTAATCGCGTGTGATTAATTCTTCTGGCTCAGGGACTGGTTGTTTGTGTTTGTCTCAACACTCTCCTCTTCTTCATATTCAAACACACCACAGTATCAACCACCACAGGAACACGCAATAGTGATTACATCCCTCCATATAGGGTTGGTGTCAGGAAGGGAATCTGGCCGTAAAACAGGGCCAAATATACATGTGCTACACAGTTTGCACCTGCGACCCCACAAGGTGTGGGGAAAAACGGTAGACGACGGCGACTCTCCACCTTACGACAACTAACGACAATCACAACTCGGCTGGTTTCTTTCCTGTTTGTTCGAGTACTTATATAAAGTAATTTTGATTATCGTATAGTTATCATTTATTAATTATAATTTCTCCTCAGCATATTCTGTTCTAAATCATTTGTCTCTCTGCAAGTTTTTGCTGAGTCAGAGGCCTCTGACTTCCTTTGTAAAAATACATCGATTTTTCTGTATTTTTACTACACGCTTTACTTCGGTAAGAGTCCCAGGTCATTCGTATTATTTTCTAATTGGTTAACTTCTTTCCTCCTGATTCTTTTACTATTAAGATAAAATTCGGTTATTCTCTTAGTTTTACTGAGCATTAAAGGTACAAGCAACTCACCTCCATTGGAGGTGTGCCTGAAAAGAGCAGTATCACCTCTTGAAAGGGACACGTTTACTTACTGACCGATATATAACCGTATATTGGCTGGAAATAGAACAACCAACTGATGATCTCGTAGTTTTGTTGACTGATATTATTTCTTAACTAGGTGCACAAAATTTAATTAGTATTATTCGAATTTTATTTATGAATACGTTTATCTCTTGGCTTAAGTTCAAAATTCGACTGAGTAATGAGGCTGTGTTTGGTTACGTAAGTGATTATGCATTGTGATCTGATCAGCATAGTGTACGTGCACCGGAAACAGGTAACCAGCCTGTGAGTAAAGATGACGTCAGTGAGGCTTCCAGACTCAGGGGGCCTGCCATACCTAGCGGGACAGAAGGATAATTTACAGTATTTAGCGACCCACGGGTCAGTTGAGGTGTAGTGTTTTATGTGCGTACGTGCCCCATGTAGAGAAGTTACGCAAGATAGAAGAACAAAACATGCAGTTTTTATTAATAAGTAATTCATTGGTGGAATTGTATTATTAGGAAGAATGAATAAAACTTTCCCCTGAGGAGTATACAGTATCGATTACAAAATATTGTATGTCTTCAAAGTCATTAGTGAATTTGCTAGAATGTGTCATGCAGAAAAGACCAAAGCATACAAGGTTCAGAAACAAATTAGGAAATATAATATGATCTACAGTTCGTAGAATGCTACGTAAATTATTAAATGGAGTAGGGCGGAAATTTGAGGTCATCTACAGTGTACAACTAAAGAGTCTGGCTGGCCGAGTCGGTAAAAGCATGCTTGGTTCACCTAGAAGGACGTGGGTTGTTCCCTGTCAATAAATCGACAAATTTAGAAACAAGATTTCCACTTCTGGTGAGGCAAATGATCCTGAGGTGCACTCAGGCTGCACGAAAATTGAGTAGTAAGTTCATTCCTGGGGGTAAATGCATCCAGGCAAAGAGCTAATCAACATGCTCAGTATACCAGACCACTCAGTTGTACAGTCACTCAATGAGTGATCAAACTGTGAGCCTTTCACTCCTTAAAGGCTTGTAGGAAAATGGGCGCAGGCCAGGGAAAAGTGTAGTTTCCACTGAAGACCCAGTCTCTTTGTGGCTAGCCTTAGATGTGGGTTGGTGACCACGGGGCCCTTAACTGAGTCCTGATATTGCCTCCAGTTACTTGTGCCACGTTGCTCACTTTCACCTTTTCTATCTGACCTCTCTTGGGCAACTTTTCATTTCCGACCCCAACGCTATTAAAGCATTCAAGGCCTAGGGAGTCTTTCATTTTCATGCCCTCCGTGGCCCTTGAATTTCTTTGGCTGATCCCTTCATTTTTCGAAGTGTTGGATTCCTTCATTTTCTTCCCTCTGGTTACTGTTAAGTATTACTATTGTTACTTATTTTCCAAAATTTTTAAATACAATTCAGGGATGGTGAATGGAAAAAGGGCATGGGTCCCACATGCACGAAGGTGCATCCATCCTCACTTAAAATTACAATATTAAATCATTACAATTATAGGCTACAGAATGTTCTTATATACAATTACCATGTTTAAAGACTCATTGTTTACATAATATTCACAGGACCTATTAAACATTCAAGTAAGTCTACTCACACCCACAGATACGCTTGAATCCCCACATATACTTAAGCTTGGTCGGCTCATTCATACCCACATAGTCTCACTCACTGGGATCCCATAAACTTACATAGAGGATGGTTACCCAGTCGTACTTTTTCTTAAAACAATAATTACCGCCACCACCTCTATGCCTGTAATGGTTAGAGGCATGCAATGGGCAAGACTGAGCTCATTCCATCAGCTTATAACTCCACTCAGCTCGTTTGATCAGAGAACGAGCCTGCTGCTAGAACGAACTGAGACGGTCATAAATGAACTACTTTATAATCTGGGCAGATACGAACCAGACTCATTGCTTCTCAATTGAAAAGGGGGATGTTTGAACAATGAACAGTGTGAGTCAGTCTAAGCTCTAAAGTCCATAGCATGCTCGGTATACCAGACCACTCAGTTGTCCAGTCACTCATTTAGGCCCTTAACACACGAGCGTTCTTTTGTCGTCGTTATGGACTGCAAAAACACGCATCTTTGTGGCTGGCTCAACCACTTCTGCAGTTCATTATAGCCACATTTTGTGGCCGAGCCAGCGACAAAATGTGGTCCGGCCAGCGACCAAATGTGGTGCGGTCAGCTTCATCGCTAGGACAGTCGGCAAGTGAAACTTCGGCCATTCTCATTTATAATGGATTCTGAAGAGGAGGCTGTACTCCTTTTGCTCATGCGAAGAAGCAGGAAACGAAGGAAAACGCGGACAACGTGGTTACATCCAATAGTAGAAGTCCGGCAACAGTTGGGGCAGTTTCCTGCCTTATATCACGAACTCTGCAATTATGCGGATAAGTTTTTCCAGTTCTTCAGAAAGTCAAAAACGTCTTTCGATGAACTACTACAGGAAATAGGGCCTATTGTTTCACGGACAGATACTGTGATGAGGAAGGCTATATCGTCAGAAGAAAGACTCGCAATAATTAAACATTTTGTAAATAAATGTATGGAGATCTTACCTATTTTATTTTTCTCCTTCGTGCTTAAGTTCTGGAAGTTACTGTGGAAGACTTCACAGATCATCTCCCATGCTCTGACCTTCTCAACTCGGTTGCTGTATGTATCACTAGCCTAGTTCCATATAGGGGTTAGGCTTGAATCTCGGCAATGAACGTATCTGTATCAAACGACTCCATCACGAATACTGCCAGCGGGAACTTGTCGCCAGGATGTCGCCCGTGTGTAAAGGAATGCGCTGCAGACGGCAAGTGGTCGGTGGCCGGGATCGGCTACAGCTGGCGACATGTGGTTCGCATGTGGTCGAGAAAACGCTCGTGTGTAAAGGGGAGGTATTCTTCTCATTGCATTGTATGGTAACGGCAAAGCGGCGACAGCCGGCCACACATGAACCACTTTTTGTGGTCGACAACGGCGACAAAAAAACGCTCGTGTGTAAGGGCCCTTAGTGATCAAACTGCGAGTTTTTGCTTCACGTGAGTAACGAGTGTTACATGCAGTGGCTGTGCAATACAAGAAAGGTGTGCGGAGAGCCAATGCATGTGACAACAATGTATAGTTCTTGCTACTTCCTCGTTAACGACCGGCGACTCAAACGTTAAGCAGGACCATCCGTCGGCTCTACTATTGTTGTTGTTGTTTTTGAGGGCAAGTAAATGAGTCCCAGGGCGAAAACTATGCATTTTTACTCGTATGTTCCCTAGTAGTACTGATGAGTAGGGAGCGGATTTTTATGTGCTAAAAATGTGAAAAATAATTTTTTATATGCTGAAAAACTTTAAAATATGTGATAAAAAATTGAAATTATTTTCCTTTAAATATCACATAACTAGTCGCGCTCAAGAAGTAAATAAGTATAATGTTTTGTATTAGTATATGGTGCTACCAAACGTGCTCCTTAAGGCAAAATGATGTCTGTGTATGGAAACGTGCTGTATGGTATATTAATTTTTGATATGGCAGAGTAGATATTATGAATAGTTATTTTTTAAAGGTAATGTTTTGTTTAAATATGGCAAAAGCAACCTATCATCTTCGAAAAAATAGTACCAGTTCGTACTCAACCATCACACGCTGGAATATTAGTTGCTAGAAGTAGTCTCAGAATTGCAGTGAACAACATAGGTCATCTCCAAATTGTCCATCACAAATGCATGCCGATTATCTCTAAAGAACGCCTTACACTGCAAAAACGATCGCTCCACATCACAGGAAGTCAGACGAGCATAGTTAGAGAGGAATGTCACCAATAATAACGCCATCAATTTCGCCAACATGAGCACCCTCTAATACATTAGAAATTTGGCACATTGTTTGAAATCCTCTGTTTTTCCCGAACAAATTTTGATATTTGACCTTTAACAGTCCCTGTACCTGAGAAGCAGGGAGTGAATCTAATTTATTTTCAACAGCGCGCACTTCCTTCACTGTTTCGGACAACAGGTTAGTGGATTTTTCAAGTATGTCTATAGTTTTACACAAGAAGCTTAGATTGGCAGATATAAACGCTAAATCATTTTTCAAAGAGCTGTCTTTTAGTATCTCTTGAAGAATCTCAATTGACGACGCGTCGTTTTTATCTAGCACGTTCACAACGGATGCAAAACTTTCGAAATTGTCTGCGTAGTATACCACAGCGCTAAGCCGCGTAACAATAGGCAGAAGAGGAAGCGCAAGATCCGGGTTTTTCTCTTTAAAGAGATGGATTCTTGAGGGTGCTTTTACGAAGACTTTTTTGCCATTAGACACTAATTTATCCACTTGAGGATACTGAGCCCGCACAGTTTCACATAACCTGTATAGAGCATGAACAACGCAAGTTACGTGTATCATTTTCGGAAAGCTCACAGAAAGGCCTTCGGCTGCCTTTTTCATGTAAGCTGCACTGTCAGTAAGGAAAAGCAATACATGGTCGTATTTTATACCTTTTGGCCAAAGTAAGTGCATGGCTTCATTGAATAACCTAGCTACAGTGACATGGTTTGCAGCAAGCATTTCTTTACACGCTAGCAAATAAGAATGTTCGCAAGCAGTTTTGTCATTCTTCAACACACCAACTACAACATTTCCTACTTTTCTGACACTTGAATCAGTGGTTTCGTAAATGCTCACCCACAGTTTTTCGCTATCACATACTGCCCGAATTCTCTGTAAAGTTTCTTCGTAACATTTTGGGAGATAGTTTTTCCTTAATGTGGATTCGTCTGGAGGCTCAAAATTAATGTACTTTGTTAGGAAATTTCTTAGTCCCGGATTATTTATTTTACCAAGAGGAATGTCGGCGCAAACAAATGCTCTGCACACATGTAAATAATACTGGGAATATTTAGATGGGCCTGCATTTGAAGTAGCTGGTTCAGCTATTATTAATTGTCGCGAACGCACACACGAAGCAGCCGCAGTATGCTTATTTCCAGACAAATGCTGGATTACTTGAGAACGTTGATCTTCACGTACTGTTTTACCACACGGTTGGCAAAATAAATACTTCTCCATCGGTAGTGAAAATGCTTTTAAATTCCACTACATATTGTTGAAGACGCGACCTTGTACTCGACTTCTCTTTTGGCATTATTTTGCAGGTTACGACACACGCATTTACGGTGAATCACTGTTTCAATAAAAAGAATAGCAGCGGACACTGAAGGAAATATTTCTTATAAATCCATACAAAATCACACGACTACGGGAATGATATATGGACCCGAACAGCTAACCTTACTCTTAGGAGTGATGAAATTCCACTACCTAATGGTGGGGCAATATTCTTCCGAGTCTCCCATGTCGTAACGGAATTACGCCACCTTATCTCTCCGTGATTGCCTTTCGCTGATATTCTATAAACAAAACCCGGGAGGGCCGACTCATAAAGAGTTGGAATGACATCATGCAAAGAAACATCTTGTGCAGCAAATCAAATCGCTGTCTAAATGTAACGATGTAGCCAGTGACCAGCAAGTTTTAGAACTTATGGAGGGAAGTCCATAAATAGCCTAAACATTCAGATACATTATGTTAAATACACTGTTAAAAAGAATGCCGTAATCGTAAAATGAAAATATGAGCATTGTTTTATAACACAGAAGCATTTTAAATTTTATTGATCAATAAATATTGCTGATTTATGTGCTTATTATAGATTTTCTTAAAATATGTATTTACATTAAAAATGTGAAAATATGTGTTTTTATGTGAAATAAGATTCAGTTTTTACACTTGGGGATGCACAATAGGAATAATGAACTTCGTAACTTGCGTTAAAACTTACGCAAAAAAAAAAGTAATTACATAAAAATCCGCTCCCTACTGATGAGACGGAAAATCTCTGATTTTACACTGGTGGGGGAAATCGATCTGAGTGAGGAAAGAAACTTCCTCTTCGCTGAAAGTGGAGTTTTAGGGATACAGACCCAGGCCTCACAACCATATAGCAAGATGTCTGACACATGCTACGTAAATTTTAGTGTCGGAGAATTTTTTAGCGGTGTGAGGGGGGGGGGGGTCTCCCTTCTTAACAAACGGCCTTTCAGGAGTTTAATGTTAAGTTCGATTAGTGAAATAGTGGTTTAAATTCGGAAAAGGCCGAAAGAAAAAAAATAAATTGTCGATTTCCTATTAAAACAGGTTGTAAGTGAGCCAAGAGCCGCGGTGTTTGAAACGTGTGGTTAGCTTCTTGGTCCTTACGACCCGTTTCAATAGTAGGATGCCAGGGATGGTTGAGTGGCTAACGAGGATTTAGTCATCTTTTCGTTGATCTGAGATCTAATAGTCGGAATGCGAAGTTCGGTTCGTATCTTTCTTTTAGATTTCAGTCTGGGCGCTTTAGTCATCGTTCTTAGTGTCTTGTTCTGAAAGATTTGTTATTTTGAAAGTGGAGTTTTAGGGATACAGACCCAGGCCTCACAACCATATAGCATGCTACGTAAATATTTTTCTTGACATTTGAAGAGATATATTTATTCCCCAGCAGAGGTCTCCCATCCGTACCGCAGCTCGTTGCATGGCCTGTTCTATATTGTCTCTCTACGACAAACCACGGTCCATTAATAAGCCGAGATATTTAATTTTGTTTGTCCAAGACAGTGGGATATTGTTGATAGTAAAATGACCAAAATTTAGGCCGACGCTTGTTGAAAATAATAGTTTTTTTTTTTTTTTTTTTTTTTTTTTTTTTTTTTTTCAGGATTCATTTTCGCCTTGTTTCGGATACACCAGTCCCTCTCCTTTTCTTACCCCCCAGCACCAAGTCAACCTATATTACCTGTCATCCTCCCGTCGCCTCGCCATCTCTCATCACTGAAACCAGTTCATACGCACCTGTAATTTTTACGTTACGAATACTTTATAGCTATTGTTCCCATCTTTTTGTATTATCATACTTTCGTGCTGCATTTATGTAAGTTTATCCATAAAATATCCTGAATCTACCCAGCTGTCATTCCAGTTCAGCTAATTCTGTTGGACAGCAAAGCGGTGTAAGCCTTTGCTGCATTTCCAGCGTTACAACCTGATTCATATAGTACCTAACTGAAAAATATTCTACCACTGCTAATTTCGTATACTTTGTCTGGTACACAATCTTCTTTCTTCCAAACTATCATCACAGTAGTCTCGAAAATGCTGATTTTCATATCGTATTGCCTACGTACTCTCAGATCCATTCCTGATGAGACAGGTTTGCAGTGCAATGTGTAATTTGATATGGACTACAATAACTTCGTTACTTTAGTCACCTTGTCACGGCCTTATCTTTGGATTTCAAAATACGAAAGCAGGGCTGGTGTGGTGATACCCACTGGTTTACTCAGAGTTGATTCTCGTATTACCCGGTGACTTGTTCGTTACAATTTTGCAATCTGTAATTCTATGGTAGGCCCAATCAGAAGGATGAGTGATAAACAATTATTTCGAGATATTCATACTTCTGAGTTAGTGTGCTAAAATAAGTTTCGTTTTATTTATAAGACGTGTGAATACCTATGTAGAAGAGGTTGCTTATACTATATTTGCCTTACACATATCCACCAATTTGAAAGATGGATTGTGGCAGAGAATGTGGGTGGAGAAGGGACTGCGGGAGGAGGATGCACTGAACAGGAAGAAATGGAAGAGGAAAGCTAAGAACAGTGACACCGGGCGAGTTGGCCGTGCGCGTAGAGGCGCGCGGCTGTGAGCTTGCATCCGGGAGATAGTAGGTTCGAATCCCACTGTCGGCAGCCCTGAAGATGGTTTTCCGTGGTTTCCCATTTTCACACCAGGCAAATGCTGGGGCTGTACCTTAATTAAGACCACGGCCGCTTCCTTCCAACTCCTAGGCCTTTCCTATCCCATCGTCGCCATAAGACCTATCTGTGTCGGTGCGACGTAAAGCCCCTAGCAAAAAAAACAGTGACCCCTAATTAAAATAGGGGGAAAAAGAAGTAGAAGAAAATGTGAGCCCTCAATTTAGGCTTTTATAAAATTTCGTTTTCCATGTTTAAAAAACATAACAGAGATCAATGTTCTCTGGACACATGGAGCTACGTTTAATGAAATAAAATATTGATGGAGCAGAGAAGCAATCTCTTCGGGAGGGAAAGGGAATCAAGTGCACCACCGGTAATGCACTCAGCAGTGATGCTATGAGTAAATAGTAACGTCTACCCGAATACCCGGGTACTCAATTAAGTGGGTCCCATTATCAGCCCAATACGAAAGTTACTTACGCACCCAGTTCCTGTAATGAATGAAAATGAAAATCCACAGCCTGTTTCCAGTCATTTGACCGGTCAGGAATGGAATGAATGAAGCCCCTTCTAGCGGCGAGGATGTGAACTGTGCCGGCTGCCGAGGCCTGTCGCACTCCTCTGGGGCAATGATGAATGATTCATGAAATGAAGTGAGATTGGAGAGTATTGCTGGAATGAAAGATGACAGGGAAAACCGGAGTGCCCGGAGAAAAACCTGTCACGCCTCCGCTTTGTCCAGCACAAATCTCACATGGAGTGACCGGGATTTGAACCACGGAACCCAGCGGTGAGAGGCCGGCGCGCTGCCGCCTGAGCCACGGAGGCTTCTCTGTAATGAATAATGAGAAAATATGCCTTTTAGGGTCGTGTGGTACATACGTTTCGGTGGTCTCGGCAGACCTTCCGTTTCTGAGGAAACCATTTTTCTCTTCTGTGGCAACCGGAATAGCTATGATAAGTGGTGCTGATTATTGTTTAAAGAGGAAGTACAAGTGGACAACCATTCTCTATTAACACTAATTAGAAGGGAAATGGAAGAGGTTTAATACTTTCGAAAAATGAAGTTATTGGCAAAAGAAGGGGAAGGGCTACTCCGTAGGTCTCGAAAACCTAATATCGTCGGAGTCGGAAAAGAAGAGTTGTCCAATGGATGTCGAATAGGAAAAATGAAAGCAAGGAGCCTGACACAAGTAAGTGGAAGCAATACCGGACTAGGCGAACTATGGTCACCAGTCCCCGCTCCCAAGTTGAGATCCCTTGGTCCCCCTTTTAATCGCCTCTTATGACAGCCACGGGATACCGTGGATGTTCCGAGCTATCAGTGGATCGATGGCGTTGAATGACATTAGTAGACGAATAAGTTCGAGTAATGTCTTTAAAAGTAGAGATGAAAAAATGAAATGGCGTATGGCTTTTAATGCCGGGATGTGTCATAGGACTTCGGCTCGTCAGATGCAGGTCTTTCGATTTGACATCCGTAGGCGACCTGCTCGTCGTGATGAAGATGAAATTATTATGAAGACGACACATACACCCAGTCCCCGTGCCAGGAGAATTAATTAATTATGGTTAAAATTCCCGACTCTGCCGAGAATCGAACCCGGGACCCCTGTGACCAAAGGCCAGCACGCTTACCAATTAGCCATGGAGCCGGACAGTAGGAAAGATCACAATATGAAGATGAAGTTGGAATTCAAGAGGACAAACTGGGGCAAATATTCGTTTATAGGAATTAGGGTTTGGAATAACTTACCAAGGGAGATGTTCAATACATTTCCAATTTATTTGCAGGCATTTAAGAAATTGCTAGGAAAACAACGGATAGGGAATCTGGCACCTGGGCAACTGCCCTAAATGCAGATCAGTAGCAATTGATTGATTGATCACAACATCGGTCGATCAAGTGCTTTATCCTACATGGATAATCCTACTAAAATGTCATTCTACCGCCCACACCCACAGGGGGAATGGCTATGAGAGCTGATGATACAACTGTTGGGCCTCATTAGAACCTCTCATACAGATCTAAGAATGAACACGTACCGTTAATCTGTTGCAATAACTGCAAGTCATTCTGTTATGAGCTAACAACTTGCTCATTTCTTCTTGTTCTTTTCTTTCTTAGAGTGTATTGAGAGTTTAAACCGACTAAAGTAACTGTGATTTGAGGTGCTTGATCTGACAGCTGATAATGTAGAAAGGCACAACGACAGAGGTTGGTGGCTTCTTTACAAACTGCTCCCATGTTTACATGATTCTGAAATTCTGAGACTTAAAGCAAACGCTGTTAGCATGTAAACATCCTCGTTGTGCGGATGAAAGAGGGAGAATAAAATACTAAACAAACAAAACGCCTCTGTGCAAATGTCACACTCTTGACAGCAACTGGCTATGATTTATTTATTGTAGGGAACATTGACGTAGGACTCCTTGCGAGTATCAAGTCGAAAAGCTGGAAATGTATATCTCCTACAAAATTCATGAAGTTACTATTTCATATTTTCATTGGCGGCTTATGAAATTTACGAGATGGTGGTAGTGGCGATTATTGTTTTAAGAGGAAGTGCAAGTAGGCAAACATCTTCTATTAGAATTAATCGGAGAGAAAAAAATGAAGAGTTCCTACAGTTCGGAAATAGAAGATACGGACAAAAAAAAAAAAGACAAAGGCCGCGAAGGGCGTTACAATGAGACTCCCTAATGCTGTCGGAGTCGGAAAAGAACAAGAGTTGACCAAGGGAGGTCGGATAGGTTTAAGTAAAGAGCCTGTCCGGCCCCGCGGTGTAGGGGGCAACATGTCCACCTGTCACCCGTCGGCCCCGGGTTCGATTCCTGGCCGGGTCAGGGCTTTTAATTGTAAATGATTAATATCCCTGGCCTTTTGTTGTTCTTAACGTTCTTTTCCTCACATTCAAGACTTTACACTTCCGCCATTTACATAATACACGCAGGTTCCTCACATATGGTGCAAGTAGGGGCAAAAGATCTTCATAGGTCGACGCCCCGAACAAATAGCATACACACAAAAAAAGTAAAGAGCCTGGCACACCTAAGTGGAAGCAATGCCAGGACTTAGCTAAGGACCCGGCGGTTACCAAGTTAAGAGCCCTGGGGCCCCTTTTAGTCTCCTCTTATCACAGGCAGGGGATACCTGGAGTATCATTCTTCTGCCTCCCCACCCACTGGGACGTGTGGAAATGGAAGAGATTGCAGTGCTTCCTACGAATAGAAGATTATAGAACTGTTACTTTCTTTTGCAGTGACACGCTGAATGAACCCTGACAGGCATGGCCGTCTACTAGGACACCCGAAATATTGAATTTCCATTTTCGTAGGGAAATCGAGAGTTCCACATGGACGAGCGGCTTCATTATTGTCGACAGATAATAACAAAAAGGACGAGACCGTTCATTCATGAACAGAAACGAGGACACTACTTGGTAATAGTATACCTCTCTGTGTGACCTTCAACGTTATCAGCGCTGGTATGCTAATGAACCGACACACTGAATGTTTCTTCTCTTTCGTCATACTACTGTTTAAGGAAGTATACTTGGACCAAACTTAACGACCTCACCTCACACCACAACTCTCCAGTGGCAGCCCGGTGTCTATTATCGGCTTAGGATGTATAGTACTACGTCTACTGTAGTCAGAATTGCCAAATCGTCTACTGCACTCGACACGAAGAAAGTGTAAAGATTGAAGAGAGTGTAGAAGAAAGTGGTTTGGCAACCTCTCCACGCCAGACAAGGATAACTTAGAACTCGTTAACTCAGCAGGATACAGATTGATTGACTGCTGGCTTCTAGCTCGTTTCCGAAAACTGAGGCCGTCATGGCTGCCTACTATAAATGGAAAACTTTGAACAGTGTAGTAAGGGCAAAATAATAATAATAACTTAATTATTAATAATAATAATAATTAACAAATCCACATGGAATTTGTGCTGGACAAAGCGGAGGCGGGACAAATTTTTCTCCGGGTACTCCGGTTTTCCCCGTCATCTTTCATTCCAGCATCATTCCTCAATATAGTTTCATTTCATCTATTAGTCATTAACAGTCTTGGTTCGGTTAGTTATCCATTTGTATATTGCATAAGCATTGCATATTTTGGAACAGTTTTATCTTAACAGTGCATATTTTGGGGTTTTCCTCTTGTTAGGGCATATTTCAAAAGTATTTTTCGTCTTGAGTGAAGAAATCAGCTTCTGCAGGACACTATTGGAAAATTTGAAATGTATATGAGATAAATGATCATCCTCATGGCTGTTTGACAGGTCGGCAGCGTGTTTAAGTTTAAGAACACCTGCCCTACATCCGGCTATGGCTTTGTTTACTTGCAATTGAATTAGGTGGGTATTGATTCTTGGAATTTCCCTTACAGCAGGGCAGTCTTTTTTTCCTTTCGTAAATAGTTACCTTACCTTTCATGCACAATTAGTTCTTGTCAGTTTTACTTTGGTTGAATTGAAACAGGTTGTGGTTCATAGTACGATTAAATAGCTGTATTCTTGCTATTTAATTTATAATACCTAAGGAGAAGAACATTTAGTGACGTATTAAAAGTGTATGTACGCGAGTTTCAACTGACGGAAGTGTCTTGTTTTGCAAATACTGTAGCACAGTCGTAACCACAACTAAAATATATCAAATTCAGCATAATCTTTAAACAATGAAACACAGTAAACTGAAAGAGGTAAACTTGAAACAAAAACGCCAGCCTCTTGTAACCACTGTTTGAGTTAAACTTGGACCAACGAAGATCTGTGTAAAGCATTTATCTCGGCAAACATCCCATTGGCTGTCCGGCTCCATGGCTAAATGGTTAGTGTGCTGGCCTTCCAGGTGTCCCTGGTTCGATTCCCGGCAGGGTCGGGAATTTTAACCATTTAATGGTTAATTTCTCTGGCACAGGGGCTGGGTGTATGTGTTGTCTTCGTCATTTCATCCTCATCGCGACTTGCAGGTCGTCTTCGGGCGTCAAATCAAAAGACCTGCACCTGGCGACCGAACATGTCCTCGGACACTCCCGGCACTAAAAACCATACGCCAGTTCATTATCCCATTGGCTAAGCTAAACCATAAGAACGTTCAGTTTCTGCAGGAGTATACGAAACAACCAGTCCCAGATGAATCAACAATCGGGAAGAATTACGTTTCTGAGATTTATAAAGTAACGTCAGGTAAACTAAAGGAAAAAGCTGATGGAAAATATGTTTGGGTCTTACTAGACGAAACAACGGACGTGGATCAAATACATGTAACTGACTTCGTGTTTGAAATTTTAGGACAGGAAGCAAAGAGAGAGAGAGAGAGAAATCGTATCTTCTAAACATGGTTGTTACCTAAGGTGAATCACATAACAGTTGCTGCAATTTTTAATGAGGCACTTTCTGGTTTGTGGCCATCAGGCATTCTTTACGATCACGTTCTTGTGACCTGCGCGGATGCTGCCACCGTACATGTGTAAAGCCATGGGAGGTCTTGTGATATTACATCCCAAGATGATACATGTCACATGTGTAGCACACGGACTTCGAGTCGCTGAAGCAGTCCTTGCTTCCTTTCCTGAAGTAAACTCCTTGATCTCTATAGTGAAAAGGGTGTGTCTGAAGGCTCCAAGTAGCAAGAAATTCTTTTTGGATGCTCCCGTCTTCTCCAGTTCATACACGATGGGGAACATGGCTCGAAGCTGCTGTTTATTATGCCGATTATTTTGAGGTAGTAAAGAAAGGTAGATGAAGACCTCAATTCTGAAAAAGCTGCATCTATTACAGAAGCTCAAGGTTTTGAGCAATGATAGTGTTAGTGAGCAACTTACATTTATTGGTTCCAGTTTGCATTGCATTCCTTCGTCTATCAAGAAATTGCAAGGAAAAGGACTGCCTCTTCACATTGTTGAAGTCGAACGATCCCTAATGAACCTAACTAATCAAGTTTTCTTGAAAAAATTGCAGAATGTAGTGCTAGAAAACTCCAATCTCCTCGAATTTAAAAGCATTTTTGGTTCTATCTTTTTTTTCTACGGGCTTTACGTCGCACCGATACAGATAGGTCTAATGGCGACGATGGGATAGGAAAGGCCTAGGAGTTGGAAGGGACGGGCCGTGGGCTTAATTAAGGTACAGCCCCAGCATTTTCCTGGTGTGAAAATGGGAAAATGTTCTATCCACGGAGTTGTATGTCTTCTGGAAGTCAACGAAGGTAATTACCCACTGTCTGACTCGCTTTTTGCTATATTGGAGAATTGTCTTGAGAGTTTGTATCTGTTCACTATAGGATCTCGATGCTCTGAATCCCGCTTGGTAATCTCCTAACTCGTTGTCCAGCTGCCGCGTTACATGCCGTTCTAGGATCTTGGAAAATAATTTTTATGTGACCACAAGGAGTGATATTCCTCTTTAGTTGCCGGGGTCTGTTTTGTTCCCTTTCTTATGGAACGGGTGGATAACGGTTGAGGTCCACTCATCTGGAAGGCTCTCACAAGCCCATATATCAAGGATCTCTTCGTGTATGTGCCTGAAAATGTGTTCTCCGGCCGGCTTGCTTCAACATTTCTGTTACAGTCCTATCTTCCTCAGAGGCTCTGTTGGTCTTGATGAGTGTTATGGTGTTTTACTTCCTCGTATTATTATTATTTTGCTATTGGCTTTACGTCGCACCGACACACATAGGTCTTATGGCGACGATGGGGCAGGAAAGGGCTAGGACTGGGAAGGAAGCGGCCGTGGCCTTAATTAAGGTATAGCCCCAGTATTTGCCTGGTGTGACAGTGGGAAACCACGAAAAACCATATTCAGGGCTGCCGACAGTGGGGTTCGAACCCACTATCACCCGAATACTGGATACTGGCCGCACTTAAGCGACTGCAGCTATCGAGCTCGGTCGTGTTATTATTATTATTATTATTATTATTATTATTATTCCCTTTGGAACACATACTTTCGCCACTTTCCTCCTACAACAGTCAAATGTGTCCAAGTACTGTTTCTATAATTAATAGTATTCCAGAGAAACATTTTAGTTCAGTGTGTAAAGTTTTGCCCGTTGCTACTCAATAAACGTTGCATAGAGTTGCAATTAACCACAAGTGTGCCATTTACTTACACATAAGCCATTAGTAATGTCCTAATTACGCTGCTTGTTGAGGTAAACCAATACTACATATATCATAACGTCTAAAACAGTGTCCTGTGGCGGAAGGGAGTAGTTAAATATGCTCGTTATCGCCGTAGCCCAGTTCGATAGGAAGTCGAGGTTGTGGTGTTTGTTTTCTAATTTAGAGCTTGTGTTCATATGTAGTTGAAAGTGATCCACGGCAGTATACAGTATGGGATGCATCCTGAGTTGTATCAGCTTCAAGAAGAAGCCAAAGGCACAGGTAAGAAGTATCGTCCAGTCACAGCTAGTTTAGGTAGTGTTTACTGTTGTCATGGACGGATTTAGGTGTGTGTTTGTTTGTTTATTTTTTGTGGAGGGGTTGGGGGTGGGAGTTGCTCGTCTTGAGAAAGCTGCATCTTTTTCCTAAAATTATTAAATGAAATATCATTTCATCATTATCAAACCATTTTATTATTATAATAAACATAAGTTATGATTTTATTCACTTACACACATCATGTTTACAAGAACTGCCTCCTAGCTTTCACGGTAGCAGAAGTGTCTAACTTCTCATGTCTTAAACAGAGAACGCTCGACCAGCGCTGTTATGAAATTCGAATCGTGATTAATTTTGTATGAAAAGCGAAATACTTTATTCAAAATAATTTTCTCTTTCTCCTTGTTTTACTTCCCTTCTACCCGTGGTTTGGGGGCCCTTCGGAACTAAAGGGCTTTCGCGACCCGATAAATCTGCTCTTATTTTTTTCATTTTGTGCACTGGAAGATCGTAGTCACTTAGCGCGAGTGAAATCTGTCTGATAAGACCCGTCTCTGTTTCGGTATTATTATTATTATTATTATTATTAATATTATTATTATTATTATTATTATTATTATTATTATTATTATTATTATTATTATTTATTCCGAGGTATCTGTGGAACAGCAGAGGTGAAAGAAGGTGCGGGCTGGAATAGGTCTCAACTACCAAATTAAAGTTAATTTAAAACTTTAACAAAGGTTATATTTTCTTTTCAAAATCAACAAATAACAACAGAGTAACAGGTACCAAGTAGCAGGAAAACAAGTTAATAAATTACATTTGCTGGGGTTCAATGAGCTCCAAGCTCCACTTTACCAATATTCAACCAGACCACCTGGGGCAGAATTCCCCTGAAATCAAAGAGCCCTTGCTCCCACCTAACACATTCCGGCCTTCTAGAGGCACTCAAAACCTAATTCGAAACGAGCGAACCGGCTCTCAGTACTCACGCCTATTTAAGGCATCCTCGACTTTTACAATCACTTGCCTGCAGGCACAACTTACAAATTTACACAGGGGTATCATGTACCCAACCTACTGGGCCTACTCAGAAAAGGAACAGGTTAATTACATGGCCCAAAATACCAAATTGACTGGAAGCGTGGCTTGCACTCCTAATACACTTTTAAAACCTACTTGGCACTAGGCCGCTTATACAAGGGCTAATCCCATACTAAGGAGGAGACTCGTATAAGAAAACTTTATTACATTGAGAAAAGAAGAAAATCGGTTATGAAAACGTAGTCACCTCAAAACAATATGAGTGGGAGCTCGAGAGGGTTAGGTACTCTCTATCCCAATTTGTAGTTAGAGACGGAATTTTTACCAAATGTCTTTTACATTTTAAAGGTAGGTTACATGAGAAAAGTTTCGCTTCCCGCCCCTTGCTACATATTCACACACTAAGCAAGATGTCGATGGAGTGGCGACGAGCCATGAACCTCAGCAGTTTTATACCCACAAGGAAGCTTCGAGACCTTTCATGAAATAAAAGCGCCACACCCCTTCCCTTTATTGGCTAACATCAAAAGTTACACACAACATGAACAAGAAACCTAGAATTGGAGGAAAATTAAATTAGAAAATTCGGGATTGGCTGAATTCAAAACTGGCGGAAACAGAAATCAATATTGCCAACCCAAAAAATGAAAGAAAGAAATTTAACAAGGAACAAACTTATGGAAACTTATGGATACAAGGTTTCTTCAAAAAAGTACATTCCTTTACACCAGAGTGCGTTCTCATAGTTTTTGTTAGAGACATCTGTTAGAGAATGTCCCAACTTCTTGATACAGAGCAAACAAACACAAATCGAAATAGACACAGTTCAGAACACTTCAAAATTACCAAATTTACAGTAGTGACATCTTCCGAGAAACCGTTGAGTTAATACAGTTTGTTAAAGTTCAAGCTTTCTCCTGTAGAGGAGTTTCAACTGGCGCAATATTTGAATTAGCGGCGTGGAGGTGTACCGCCCGGTACAATTATTATGCGGCTTCCTGGGTGCATGATCAGCGTTATGACCTTCGATTCGGAGGGTCCTGGGTTCTACTCCCCGTTTGGCAATTTTAGTCGCGTCTGGTTAATTTTTCTGATTCGAGGACTGGGGTGTTCGTGTTTGTCCTAATAAACAGCTCTTCATTTACACAAAACGTATAACAAAACTCATCACACTACTAGCGACTATAGAAACACACAATAGTGAAGACATCCACTCCATGTATAGAGATAGTTGATTGGGAGGTTTGGGTAATGTAGCTGTGAGCTTGCATTCGGATCATGGGTTCGAACTCCACTGCCGGCAGCCCTAAAGATGATTTTCCATTGCTGCCCATTTTTACACCAGGTAAATGCTCTGGCTGTACCACTGTTAAGACCATGGATAATAGCTTCCCAATCCGTTTCTCATACCCACATCGCCGAAAACCTTCCATGAGTTAAACCGCTAAAAAGAGAAACGTCGCTCCTTACAGGAATGGCGTCAGGAAGGGCCCGGCCCTTTCGAGTGAGGGTGTTGGTTAAAAATAGATCAGAGCCATATGACGGCGGGGAATGAAAAATTCCTCCGGCCTAGTAATCATAATAAATATTCTACCCTTAGGGGTCGAAGAAGAACTGTTGATTGAAAGGGAGACATTAAGATGATAAGAGAAGTCTTAAATAATGCCGCACACAGCTAAAGCCATACTTCACAAATGGTCTGCCTTTGGAGATACTGTGTTTTGACATCGATGATCTCTGGGATTTGGGACAAAGGCGGAGCGGGCAAGTTTTGTATCGGAAAAGACCGGTAGATTTTGGAAACGTGGGATATCATGGTTGGCACTTGATAATCTTACTTGAAATCATTCACTGCTGATTGCATTTAGGACAGTCGCCCATGTGACAGATTCCCTATCTGTTGTTTTCCTAGCCTCTTCTTAAATGATTGCAAAGAAATTGGAAATTTATTGAACATCTCCCTTGGTAAGTTATTCCAATCCCTAGCTCCCCTTCCTATAAACTATTATTTCCCCAATATGTCCTCCTGAATTCCAGCTTCATCTTCATATTGTGAACTTTCCTACTTTTAAAGACAGCACTCAAACTTATTCGTCTACTGATGTCATTCCACGCCATCTCTCCACTGACAGCTCGGAACATACCCCTTAGTCGAGCAGCTCGTCTCCTTTCTCCCAAGTCTTCCCAGTCCAAACTACGCAACATTTTTGTAACGGCACTCTTTTGTCGGAAATCACCCAGAACAAATCGAGCTGCTTTTCTTTGGATTTTTTTTTTCAGTTCTTGAAACAAATAATCCACAAGTAATCAAGTAAGCCACATTTCCTATTTGGTATATCTTTGGCTTTCTTTTAAATCGGAAGGAAGAGATCAAATCAAAATCAGCACAAATACAAAACAATAGGAAACTGCAAAGGGCCACAGAGAGCAAGGAAGCGAGTACGTCACGGCAAGCCGCTGGCAGGGAGAGGCATGCCTATTCGTACGCTATCTGGGGAGCAATATGAGGGGTGGACAAAATATAATCATACACATTGCTGATTAATTCTCCCGTCAGCGACAGGTACTACAGCTAGTTGTATACGTAGACGGCAACACAGATCACTAGTGCACGTGGCAGCCTCATGTCGGTAGATTTACTGGCACGTAAAAGAACTCCTGCCGGACTAAATTTCGCCGCCTCGGCTTCTTCGAAAACCGTAAAAGTAACGAGTGGGACGTAAAACAAATAACATTATTATTTATTAGATGTACTTGCATCTGTGCCTAGTTTCTACCGTTCGACTTCACTTAGTTCTTCTCTTCTGACATTAACGATATAACTTATGATCATACTGGGCCTATTCATCTTTTATTTTCACCTGTACTTATCTTGCCCCTAAAACATGTGCATCCTAGAATCTTGGTATCATCATTGCTCAAGTGATCAGTCAATGTCCTTTTCTTACTTATGTCAGATTAGTGATTAACATACTAGCCTGTAAACTTCGGAACTAATTGTACACGTTTCTTAAACTGAGAACTTCTGGGTCAATGAATAAGACAACCCCTACCTCGTAAATCGAGCAATATCATCATCATCATCATCATCACGGTCCACCTTGTTACTATCATATGATTTTTTTGCAAGTGGCTTTACGTCGCACCGACACACGCAGGTCTTAAGGCGACGAACTATCATATGATTGACCACCACATTATTCTCACCTAAATGGAGCAGTAGCGATAGAGGAGGAGGAGGAGGAGGATTATTTTATAGGGCCTAACATTTAGGTCATCGACCCGGTAGCAGAGCATTGCGTTAATAATAATAATAATAATAATAATAATAATAATAATAATAATAATAATAATAATAATACTCTACATTCATTTCAACATATACTAAGCAGGTACGTGATAGTACTGGCTGTGGGACCACTTACATAACGTGTATTAGTTAATTTTTCGTCCAAGGAAAAGGAGTGGTTCTCATTCTATATTTGTTTTCCTCAAGGGAATATGTGGTTAAGTGAGTTTGATAACGATATGACTCATACACAGAAATGTCATAAATAACAATACTTCCTTTTGTATTGTATCCATTTTATGTAAGTAGAAGCGAGTTTTCATTAGTTTTGGTGCTTATTAAAAATATGAAAGAAATAAAAATCAGTTGAAGGTACAATATGATACTACAGTATCATTTAATTCTCGTGTGACGGTATTGATAGCTTCGGGTATATCCATCCCAGATAACAGTGCATTTAAGAATTTGTTTGAAGTTCTTAAATCAAGTCCCTCTTCGCCATTACTCAGTGTCACAAAATTATAATGGAGAGGTAAATTGTATTTTCACAATATGTAAAACTTATCACACAGCTATAGTTAAAAGCAAGAAGTGATTTATTATTATTATTATTATTATTATTATTATTATTATTATTATTATTATTATTATTATTATTTCCCTGTTTTACTATATAGCATGCGCCAAGCGGAATGGCCGCGCGTGTTAACGCATTACCGGAACCAAGCTTTGCATTCAGGAAATGAGTGGGTTCGAGCCCCACCGTCGGCTGTCCTGAGTACGGTTTTCTGTGGTTTCCCATTTTGCTTCCAGCCAAGTGCCGGGACAGTTCCTATTCATACTTGAGTATTACACTACAAATACATGTGGTTATAACATATAAAAATTTCATTACCATCAGACAAGTAGTTTTCCTTGTATATATTCCTAAGTGAGCGCTTCCTAGAGAAGAAGCCAAAAACCCGGGCAATATTTATTACAACCATAAATAAAAAATATTTAATGAACGTCGAAAACAATGTGTATTATATACGCTAACGTAGAATTAAACAAGGAAAATATTGGTATAACTCGCATTGCAATAGGCCTATTGGTTCGTTTGTAATTAAAGCCTAAACTCGAGTGTCCATAATAAAAAATCCGACAGTAGGCCACAGCCGACTTCTTTCACCTCCTTACCTAATTGCATTCACCATCATTCCTTTCATCATCATTAGCTTTTTAGTTGAAGGCATCCGGCCGTGAAAATAATCACCTGCCATATAATTTCATCTCACCTCATCTCCGAACCCGTATTAAGAAACAGGAATTAGGGGGTAGACACACGTACGGCCTCGCGGTGTAGGGGCAACGCGTCCGCCTGTCACCCGGCTGCCCCGGGTTCGATTTCCGGCCGGGTCAGGGTTTTTTAAATTGTAAATGATTAATATCCCTGGAATGGGGTCTGGGTGTTTCTGTAGTTTTTAACGTTCCTTTCCTCATATTCAACACTCCACACTTCCGCAATTCCAATTACACGCAGGTTCATATCATAACACACTATGGAGTATGCCTTAGCTGGACTATGAATGTGAGTGTAGTATTATGAATAGGCCTACAGCGTATAGTGGAGAACATGATGTTTTATCTGATGGAATTGGTACGGTTTTGAAGTTCGCAATAAACATGCTTTTACATCACCCGTTTAGGTGGAACGACATTAATTTAGTACCACGCTCTGTAAAGTACCTATTGTTCGGTACGGCCAGGCCTTTAATGCTTAGAACTGCTCTAACATTGTTCCAGTCTGCATTTTACTGTCAACATACCATGGTAGGCGTAATTACAATTCATTTACTCGTACGTGTAGCTTAGCGTGGTCTAAATTCTGGAGCCCAAAAATGTATATTTACATGTGAAGTGTAGCCTACATTTAAAATGTAAAAACCGAGCTCGATAGCTGCAGTCGCTTAAGTGCGGCCAGTATCCAGTAATCGGGAGATACTGGGTTCGAGCCCCACTATCGGCAGTCCTGAAGATGGTTTTCCGTGGTTTCCCATTTTCTCACCAGGCAAATGCCGGGGCTGTACCTTAATTAAGACCTTTTCTATCCCATCGTCGCCTTAAGACATATCTGTGCCGGTGCGACGTTAAGCAAAATAGCAAAAATAGTAAAATGTAAAAAGTCATGTTGATGTGCATTTTTGCATTCTTTTGAACGGCTCACAAAAATTATGCTTAACCCAATGATACAGGAAATTATTGAAGGTAAAAGGAACAAAGATGAAAATTCCGTCACCGAGCGAGGGAGCTGCATGGTTCGAGCTGTGTAAGCCTACATTCGCGAGATTGTGAGTTAGAATCCCACTGCCGGCAGCTCTGAAGATGGTTTTCCGTGGTTTCCACACCAGGATTACCTGATTCGAAAATTAGAAAAGATCCAAATGATTCCAGCACGACTTCTTCTGGGTGATTTCCTACAAAATAGTGGTGTTAGAAAAATCTGCGAACTTTGGGCTGGGAAGATTTGGGTACATAGAGACGAGCTGCTCCACTATGCGGTATGTTCCGAGCTGTCAGTGGAGAAATGGAGTGGAATGATATTCGTAGACAAGTAAGCTTGAATGGCGTTTTTAAAACTAGGAAAGATCTAGTATGAAGGTAAGATTGCAGTTCAAGAGGATACATTATGGCATATATTCGTTTATAGGAAGAGGAATTAGGGATTAAAATAAATTACCAAAGGAAATGTTCGATAAGTTTCCAACTACTTTTTGAAATAAGACGAAGTAAAGAGTTGTTAGAGAATCTTCCACCTGGGCGACAGCCCTAAGTGCAGATCAGTGATAATAATAATAATAATAATAATAATAATAATAATAATAATAATAATAATAATAATAATATGACCTCAGCTACCGGATTCAGACATTTTAATTTAACGCTATTTGGCTGTCTGATAGTCAGTTTCGACATTCTATTGTAGTCTGGACCTACTAGATGGCAGAGTAAGCAAAAGTGCTCTTGGGCGTCTAAGGCTGAGTTTTAATGAATTTTGTTGGGTAAACACCAAATGTGTCTCCAGAGATATTTTACATGCCAACATCGTTCGACATGGAATGTCGAATTGACTTTTTTCGCCATTCAAAAATCTGACTTCCTCTGCCGGGTTTGAACTCACTATCTTTTGGATACGGTGGCCGACACTCTATCACTAATCCACAGAAGCAGCTAGATCAGTGATGACTGAAGTGAAAAACCTGTCTAAATTGAAGGGTGCGTAATTAACAAAGCTTACATTGTGCACTATCTATCTATCTATCTATCTATCTATCTATCTATCGATCTATCTATCTAGTTCATGGCTCAAATGACCAATCCGGTATAAGAATATCAAGAGCTTCAACCAGTCAACAGCTGTGTATCGCCACAGTATTACTGTATAGTTGTCATATCACGCCTACGTTCACTTGTTTTTATATAAATTCGTGAGAAAAGCGCACTCACACATCTTTTTCGCTTTTCTTTTTTCCTTTATTATATTGCTTCAGTTTTCTTCATTAATTCATTTACTTCACTCTGTTACTCTGATGAAGCAGACAGCCGACATAGACTATTTGGAGACTGCTGCCCAAAGAGTTTAAATGCAAATATAAAACAGTGCATATCCGCCTTGAAAGTTTTGTTCTCTCTGTAGGTTATGAAAACCAAAGTTTTGGATCTGTTTTATATTTATGCAATTTTATTAACATGATTTGTAATTTCTGCAGTTATTCTCTAAACACTAAAAAAGATATCAACTCGAGCTCCAGATTCTCACTACAGTAACCAAGTTTACGAAGAGAAGTATTTGTATCATTTATATATCAACATAATTTGTAGAGATGGTTCTTCAGCATATCCAGTTATATAGCATTCCTTTGTGGATACACTTACTGTAAAGCAAATTCATCTCCGTACAGGCCATGAAGGCCCTTGGAAGGGCGGAAGGTAATGGCTTCCACTATCCGTAACCTCCGCACTTGGTGGGGTAGAGTGGTTAGCTCTACGCCCGGCCACCTTTGCCCCTAGGAATTAACCTGGTACTCATTTTTGGTGTAGGCTGAAATGAAATCTTCTGCAAATTCTATCTGTATTTAATTGGCCCTCATTGTCTTCCTCTTAAATGTGACCGTTAAACCAATCAGATGAAAAAAAAAAAAAAAAGAAAAGAAATGGTAGGGCCTAATTTGGACGAATGGTTGTTTTAAAGAAGAATGTCAAACGTACTACTACTACCTTGATTGCGTGGTTTTGGGTCACGTAGCTATCGGCTTGTATTCGGGAGATAGTGGGTTTGAATCCCACTGTCGGCAGCCTTGAAGATGGTTTTCCGTGGTTTCCAATTTTCACACTAAGCAAACTCTGGCCTTACCTTAAGGCCACGGACAATTTCTTTCCATGCATAGCCCTCTCTTATCCCATATTCGCGATAAGACCTATCTGTGTCGGTGCGACGTAAAGCTAATCGTAAAAAGAAAGGAAACAAATTACATGATATGTATAGGAACAGTATCTTAAGAATTCTGCTTCCTTACGTATTCCATTATTGAAATACCGTGGCACGAATGCGGTTTAACCTATTGACCACGGCGTCTTTTACAGCTTTGTATGGTTGTCAACGCCTTCTCTTTGTGTTTTTTATTTCAGTTTTCCACTCGCTCATTAAAGTAACGGTTACGATTTGAAACTGTATTTTGAATTTGGCTTTTTCCGCAATTAAATTAATTCGCTAAATCACGTAGTAATCATTCTTTTTCAATTCCTTTAATCACGGAATTCTTTCTTCTAGAGAAAATACATGCATTTTTCTCTTTGACATGACGACTTGCTCCTACTTAGAATATAGAACAGTAGCCAGTGCATTTATTAAGATTTTAACACAAAGTACAGTAGCTTATTACGTAGTATCACAACCTTATAAGAGAAGAGCAGGTTATTCATAGTCAAAGACCTAAAGCTAACGATTTACCACAAAGTAGCTGCAGGTTACAGTTCTTACAAGTGATATGTTTTCTAGCTGCCTTGAGTCTGCATACGGCACACGGAGTGATAGTACAATACTGTTAGAATGAATGAATGAAATTACCTGAGAAATGATTGTCACCGTACACTTGTACACTCAATTTCTCGTATTTCTGAGAAAATAGAATTGATGTTATATAAGTGGTTTGCAACTTGGGGTTGCGGGCCTAAGAGGCCTCATAAGACATACAGTAAGTCTAAAATGAGTGGTCGTCGGTCGGGAAAATGGGCGGTCGTCTTAAAGAGGGTGAAAATGCATTGGTCTTGTGAGAATACCATTCCGTGCTAGATAAAAATGATCGGCAATAGGGGTAGTTGGCTTAAAGGAATGGTCTCTTGGAGAAGTTTCGCTCTATCTTGAGTTCTTCCGATAAATCTGCATTGTCCTTCATTTTGTGTTATTCTTCACCTTGTATTCTGCACTTCTTACTGCATTTGAGACACGCTGCTTCGAGACGCTTAATTCGTGGTTAACAAAACCTGGTATGCATAAATAATCCAAATCATTCTAATGGGCTGGGTGGGAGCTTTTGTGATCCAGAAGTGTGTCATTTCGTGTGGGAAGTAGCACGCACGAAGGTTCGCCTCGTGCAGTTCACACAGGTGGCTCACAGTACACTGTTTTACTTTCCTGTGTAGCAGATTGAAGATTGTCATCTCCTCGTCTTCTGGAAAATCTGGCATCTGCTCATCTGATATTAGGTTAAAGTTTATTTGTTGTACGTCGCACCGACAGAGAGGTCATATGGCGACGATGGGATGGGGCAGGGCTAGGACTGTGAAGGAAGTGAGCGTGGTCTTAATTAAGGTACATCTCCATCATTTGTCCGGTGTAAGAATGGGAAACCACAGAAAGCCATCTTCATGGTTACCGACAGTCTCCCGAATGTAAGCTGATAGCTACATGGAGAGAAATATGTCCACGTCAAACTTAGATACGGTTGAATTTGATTCGATCCTTACACTACAGTTGCGCGGGCCGTAGTGCCGGACCTAGTGGTGGGGACGGGGCGATTAGAACGGTAAAGGCTCGCTCAAGACAAACTACAATATAGCCTACTTCAGACCGTAACCCAGAAAAAGCATGGAGGACATCGGTAGGCGACATGAGGTGGAGAAGAAAATGAAAATCCACAGCCTGTTTCCAGTCATTCGACCGGGTCAGGAATGGAATGAATGAAGCCCCCATCTAGCGGCGAGGATAGGAATTGTGCCGGCTGCCGAAGCCTGTCGCACTTCTCTGGGTCAATGATTGACTGGCATGAAATGAAATGATACTGGAGAGTGTTGCTGGAATGAAATATGTCGGGGAAAACCAGAGTACCCAAAGAAAAACCTGTCCCGCCTCCGCTTTGTCCAGCACAGATCTCACATGGAGTGGCCGGGATCTGAACCACGAAACCCAGCGGTGAGTGGCCGGCGCGCTGCCGCCTGAGCCACGGAGGCTTAGGTAGGGAAGATTAAACGTATTTATTCTGAGTTACCTGAAGAAAACATCACAAGTCGAACGTCAAAATATAGATAATTATGCACCAAAAGCAGCGCTATCGGGTAATTCTATGTTAAATCCAATTGTAATTTCATTGGGAAAATAACGAAGGGAGAATTATTTTATCAACGTCAGGTTGAAATAGACTTACACACACTATAAATAACTTTCACGTATGACACTCCGGACAGCAAATAAGATAAATAGATGTCGGCGAATAACATTATTAACCTTACCTGAATTACCATGCAACATCATTAACCAGAGCCAATTATGTGAATTTACAAACAAATATATTCCTTGATCTCTCCAAAATCCACCTGAATTGTTGAGAGTTATAGTGATATTTGTATGATACTCTTGGATATCTAAAGCACTAGTCAACTTAAACATCACGAGAATTGATGGCACATCGTCTTCTTGTAATTTATATTTAAAAAAAGATAATGCTCATTTCAACTCACGAGGAATTGGGTTAGGTTCCGTTTACGTACCTCCGCTGTAAAACACTGACTATTCAAATACATCATTCTTGTACCCGTTTAAAATTATTTTCGTATCTCAGTCGTAACTCTTAAGTCACAATTTTTTGGATCTTTCGGGACTAATTTAATTTTGTAGTTAGGTACGTTGGCTCATTGGGGAAAATACTAGATTAGGCACCATTAGGTAACTTCAGAAGTTTGCGTGGCGCCCGAACTGGGTCAACACCTCCCATGGGTATATAATCTTCCCTGACATTAAATTTGATTCAACATGATCAATACACACAACTCTAAGTATCACTTGGCTTGAAGTTTTTCCTATGAATGCACCAATTAACCTTAATACAAAGTCTTTTGGGAATATAAGCACTGAAGCTTTTGCTCTGCCCCTGTAATTGGTATTGTAGTTGGTCTGGGCTCGCTCCTACGTAGTGGGATTGAACTGAGTCGAACCGAACAGTCGAAAGTTCCATTCCATCGCTCACATCTAGCGGAACAGAATCGAATGGGTTCCTACGGGAAACTTAAAGCACACAATGGACGGTCTGATAACGCTGGTAATTTTGTATGAGGAGGCAGAAATTGAAGAGAGTGAGAAGGAAAGAGGTCGTAGAATATTGTACGTGCATGGAAATTAAAGTAACAAGAGAGCCGAAAGGAGAGTATTCAAGTTTATTTGAATGTTTCTTGCGCGATGAAACTAAGTCTCGGCAGTACTTCAAAGTTAGATTTGAAATTCGAACAACTATTTCAGATAGTAGAATTTAACAAAAGTTCAATTTTACAGGAGGAAATGATACTTCAGATGCAATGCGTGTCCGTTATCAATTTAAAACTACTTTAATACAGTAGATTGCGTACCATGGCAGAATTTAATCGAGGTAGTTTCAACATCAACATCAATGAAAAACTGTAAAGTGTATTTATTGTCCACAGCAGAGCAGTTTCGTGTGCAGTACTGTTTGTTAGGAACGAATCAAGGCCTACTTCAGCTTCAAACGCAGGGAATGCCACTTAAGAAATTGTTCACTGTAAATATAGTAAACACTTAAAAATGTATCCTAAGTGATGCCAGTTATCGTACTGATATACCGTATGTGAACTCCAACATAACATCATTTTGTGATGAAGTCAAGAATAATGATGAAATAAATTCGATATAGGCTGCAGTAATCTACCACGAAATTGAATATTGTAACCAGTTTAAATTGTCTTTGCCTTGCTTATTTTCTCCCAGTTTCAAGGATTTTGACAATTCTGTTCTATTCCATTCCACTAGTCGAACAATATTCTTGGCTAAGAATCCCGTTATGTTCGGTTCGATTCGACTCGTTGGCGCTAGGAAGGGTATCCGGCCTAAAACTAGGCAAAATCCTCATTATTTCTTATTTCAATCATACTTGTGGATCTTGTCGTAGAGGAAATTTTGAACTAAACTGATAAGTTCCCCCGTGTTATTAATAAGTTGAATAAACTATCACGAAACAGAAGGTTCCCGACCGTATGCAGGAAACAGCTGACTTCTAGCTGATGCTGATACTCATTTGCCGCCAAATGGCTGTCCGAAAAATCCCGATTGTCTACGAAGTTTCGGTGGATTTTGGCAATTCTGTTCGATTCCACTCCGCTAGTCGAACAATATTCTTGGCTGAGAATCCCGTTCTGTTCAGTTCGATTCGACTCCTTTGTAATAATTTGATGACTACCCATAAATAATAAATATCATCAATAAAATATATAAATAAATAACTGAATAAATATTGATCGAAATGTCCGTAGTATGGGCGCCAGAGTTCAACGGAATGGATCCCTCGAATTTTGATAGAGCATGATAAACTTTATATCCCAGGGCGTGTATATAATGCTGCGTACTGGTACATCTGCTGCAGGCCTTACCTAACCTCCTGAAAACGACTAAATAGGTAGGAACTGCACCTAGGTTCATCAATAACTCCACTGATTCTAAAATAGCTAACTGTATTCTTAACAAAATCCGTGCATGAGCACCTCATCAACAATTATTATACATATAATGCACACATGAAATATTGCAGGAAGACTCCATATTTACAACAACAATGAAAACAGTGGGAAAACGAAAGCGAGAACTAAACTACCATTTGTAGATAGTCCGATGAACAATGTACATATATGTAGATAAATACCCTTCACTGTCTCTGTATCAATACTACTTGCCGACTCTCATAATCGGCAGTTATCACATCACACAGATACTGTACCTTGTAATACTGTGTTCACATATTTTAACACTTGTTGTAAAGATATATACATTTGAGCAACACGCAAGTCGATCCTCAACATAAATTATGGAAAGTCTGAGATAGCTTTCACCAACATATAATGCCAGACCTCCACAAGTACTAAAACACTTAATGCGTACGCCCTACGCAATTTGTTGATCAGCCACTTTCCACGAACATAACAAGACTACGTTCCACGAACGTTTGAAGTCCAGTCCATTGTAGCCGTGTCACTCGAATACCGTATATCAGTACTACTTCCTTCTCGTACAGTCTGTCCGCACTACTTCCTTCTCGTACAGTGTGTCAGTACTCCTTCTTGTCCGTACCGAGTGAGGTTTCCGCCGTTTGATCAACCTTTATAGGCATCAGCATTCCCCTTCCTCTCACATAATACGTCTGGATTGGTCCTTGCCAGCCAATCATGAGTGATCCTCTAGTCAAGACCATGTCCTGAACTTCAAGCTCCCAAGACATAAACAAACGCTGGGGTATATCACATGAGTCATATAACTTTCCTAGTACAATAATAAGCTCCTCTCATCAGACTGGGATATATACATGACTCATAGAACTTTTCTAGTACAACAACATCAACAAACACATCTCAACAGACACTGGGATGCCCGCATGAGTGATACGAATTACCAGAGTCCAAGATAGCAATGTTTTCCCACTCATACAAAACAAATTACTCATACTACATATATGGTTAGCTTCCAGCTTACAAAGATTAATGACAAAATATACAAATGAAATACTGATGATAATAATAATAATAATAATATAATAATAATAATAATAATAAATCGAATACTGACAACAATATCTCTAACTTCTACATACATGCGAGGGTGTGATATATGTACTATCACACCTTTGCCCCAAGAAGGCTATGTTGGGTATTCAGCCCGAAGGCTGGTTTCATCCTCTACAGCTCCACCAACAGCTGTCATAGATAGCCCAGGTGTCGCTGAAGAGGCATACTAGGGAAATAAGGAGTGAGGTCTTTCCCGTTGCTTTCCTCACTGAGCCAGAAGTTATTACATATCAGTCTGCCAAGCCCACTGAAATGCATCACCAACCGACACTATGAGTGATATTTTCACACCATGCACAACAGGGACTGGTTACATAATGGATGATATTACTAGAATCGCTCATACCTCGGTTATTTTCATATCGTCAAAGCCAAGGATGAAACCGAGACAGGGCAATGAAAGTAACAAATTTATTCTAGCCCATACATGCTGCCAGCAAAGGCATCCAAGAAGGCTATCCGGCCGTAAAACTAGGCCAAATCTCCAAGTGCCGACCCCAGTTGGTAAAAAGGTCAGAAAGACGGTGACTCTTTAATATGTAATTATACACTGGGAAAATTTTAGTCTATTTCTGAAGTTTGCTTTTCGAGAAAAAAAATGTTACGTATACTGATGTCCCCTTTTTATCTTGACTGTTGTGAACATACACAATGGTCGGAAACAAGGTGAACAGGGTATATGAGCGTTAGAGGGTTGGTCATACTGATGAATAATTTGAAAAAAATCGCTAACTCGTGTTATCATAATTTTATCGCCTACTTAAGTTACTCCATCACATCGCTTCGCGGGCGAATTCAAATAGGCTTTGCGGAGCGGCGTTGCTAAATGCGTATCAGTAAACTCTGCATAGGTGAACCGTTGCATGACGATGTGGACACTGACCAAACTTGCGTTGCAGTGTGAGTTTATGTCACATGCCACATGGTTGCTTAACGAAATGACCGTGAATGACTGATGGTCTAGCAGCTACCGATGCCGAGAAATCAGCATCAAATGCACAAACACACCGTGGGTTTCACCCCGGTATCCCAGTAACGTGCTAGCTGTGGCGCGATCCTGTCAGCTTAGAGGTTCGTGTTCAAATCCGTCCCTTATCGAAGTTGGTGCTCTTAAGCCGGTCTTAAGCCCCTTGCAGATTTAGCAACACTGCATCGCAGAAGTCCATTTGAATTCGCACACGAAGCGATTTGATTGGCTAAGTTCTGCAGCTCATACAACCTGTGACAATAAAGTTCGGTGAATAGTCCTGTACTATCAACATAGATTAACAATGCACGACAGTGACCTTACTGTCCTTCGAAATAATCCCCTCCCATAACTAGGCACTGTTGGAGATCGGCGATACATATCCTAGAAACTTTGCAAGAAGGCTTCCTTTGGGATGGTGTTCAAAAGCCTCGTCACGCGTTTCGTTGGATGTCGGGAATATCGTCAAATCTCTTTCCTTTCATAGCGAGCTTGATGCGTGACTTTCCGGCTCTGACCTTTTTCCGACGAGGGGATCCCGGAAAACGCTATTCCATGCTTTGCCGTTTCGTTTCAGGGTCGTACCTGAGACACCAGGTTTCATCCTCGGTGTCAATACAGTTCAAGAAATTTGGTGTCACATCCGCCGTTTCGACAAAATCCTGTGAAGCCTCTAAACGTACCTGCTTCTGATCGTCAGTCAAGTGATGTGGCTCAAGACGAGAACACGTTATCCTCTTCCCTAGCTTCTGGGTAACGATTTGTCGCACGGATTCCCGGTTAATCTGCAGTTCATCCGCTATCATGCGCTCAGTTAATCGCCGATCGTTCGTGATTAATGTTTTCGTCATTGACGGCGGTCGCCGGTCTTCCGCTACGGGGTTCATCAGAAACACTTCCCCGGCCTCCTCGAAAGCGGGCGAACCACTTATACACACACTTCAAGTACAGTGCTTTATCTTCATAAACACGTACCAGCATCACATGAGATTCTTTCTGTGTCTTGTCAAGCTTAAAACAAAACTGTACATTGATCTTTTGGTCGTTCATGTTCCTGTTCGCAGTTCAGAACCATCGCACTAAACATGCACTGTGTCAAACAGATCTTGCACGGTACACACACGATGCTAAACTGAACAACGTTGGGAGCAGGTGGTCAAAACCTGCTGCTACGCAGGTGCAGCGTTGTGTGTCGCCAGTGGTGCCGGATCGACCGTTCTGACTTCATTCACCGAACTTTGTCACAGGTTGTAAGATTATAACGGCGCGAGATATCAACTTATATTTTTTCAAATTATTTATCAGCATGATCAACCCTCTAACGTTCATATATCCGGTTCACGTTATTTCCGACCAACCTGTATTTTTATAAAGCACTGCTTAAGGTAGGCCTATGCAGAGAAACTGATAAAATCAGATTAAGATGTGATATTCAAAATATGATTGCATTTGGGAGATGCAGCGTTAGTGTTTGTTCATCGCAGTGGATACAGGGCAGCGGGGCGAGCAGCGGGCACGACAGTGGACCTACAGTAGTGCGGTTATCACATAAGTCTCGCATTGCCGACAGGACGAAATCTGGAGGGGAAAAAATGCGAGTGCTACCTAGGCAGAGACAGTGGGTAATTTCAGAATGAAATGTGTGTTGATCGTTCACGTGTTAGTAACGTTAGAGCGACGGGAACCAATGTATCACTTAGAGCGACAGGAACCACTGTAGCACCAAGGACTGACCGATTACTGAGCAGACATTGATGTAGCACTCTATTGTACCTGGCGACATAGCCGGATGGCAGAGAACAGAGTACAGTCGTATTTTGAACACGTACCGGTAAATTAATACCACGTCACGTAACCAAGTCAGTATACATTCAACCGCACAAGCATTGGCCGGCAAAGACATTTAATTTTACACAGTCTTGAAGCGCCATTGGTACTTGGAATCCTAGCACCTGCATAATACAGGGTGGGCAAAATAAAACTAGCCCGGAAAATGTTTATAAGACTGACGTGGAATTGACCCTTGTTAATGAACAGGAGAACCGCCATCACAGGAAATGCTGGAAACCGTGATTTCAATGCACCAATCTGTTCCTGTCACAAGTCTGCGCGTGCGCATCTCCTGCATCTCCCGAGTACGTCGCTATGTGATTACGTGTGAGTGAGTGAGTGAGAGGAGGAACAGACTTGTTTAGTGACTGGTTGAATGCCACACAAAATGGTGCTCTTGGTAAAACAGTCCGTTGTTCATTGTCGAGTGTTATGCGAAGCACGATTCGTGGAAAACCTGTGCGGAACTGTTTGCGCAAGAGTTTAAGACTGGAAGTGTTTGGCAAACCCTCCAGTAAAATCTGCAATACAAAACTTAGTGGCAAAATGGCGTGAGATGGGGCTCTGTAGCGAATAAAAACCGTAACTATCCGAAAAGAGTTCGAACACCAGAAAACGTTGCTCGAGTGAAGAAAACCTGGAACAAAGTCCGACGAAATCTCAACGTTGTTTATTTGTGCAAGTGGGAATTAAGAGCTCGTCGTGTCGAAACTTCATCAAAAATGATCTGCATCTGTATCCTTACAAATTTACTGTTGTGCACGCGTGAAAGCGTCCAGACGAACCTTTCGCGTGTTGAGTTCTGCCGGTGGTTTCTGAGTAAAGTGGAGTCAGGACTTTTGGATCCTCAAATTTTAATTTCTACAGATGGGGTCATTTCCAGCATTTTCTGTGATGTTCATTAACAAGGGTCAATGCCCCGTGAGCACTATTGTAAATATTTTCTGAGCCTATTTTATTTGCCCACCCGGTATATGTTCATCCTATTTCAAACAAGAGGATTTTGATTTTGAAAGGTCGTCATCTGCGACGGACGGTTTTTGTATGGTTGAGTGTTCCTCGTTATAGGTTAAAAAAAGACAAGTTCAAGCCATTTTATTTGTCAGTTAAAAATGCTTAGTAAATTGTCATTAGACCTAATGTATCATTCAATATATTCAAAGGAAAGCTTAAAACGTTGCTAGTCATGTATTCTTATTGCTCACTGAAGAAGTATCTTGAAATTAATGGTTTGTTATATGTTGGAATTACGTATTATTCTGAGTATGTGTATGAATATTTATAGTTCCTTCTTTATTGTTTTTGACAGTATCTATTGTAACATACAGTACGTAAAGACTGAATAAATTCTATTGCGTTATATCTTCCAAACACAAAATATGACTATTTCCTTAAAGGACCTTTGTCACTGCAAATTTTAATAGCAGATAATAAAATAAATATTATCTCTATTAATAAGAAGGAGAATGGGGAAGGTAAGGACTGTGAAAGACGAAAATGATGAAAAAGATCCCTAGACGTCGCTAATCTAATGACATTGAAATGCGACAGAGAACAAGAGTTGTCCAAAAGAGATCGGTTGTAAAATATTTCAGAAGACCTGATAAAGGTTAAAGCAATGATGGACTCGGGCAGGGAACCCGTGCTCGCCACGTCTGACGAGTGTAAGGTCTTTCAAGGGCGTTGAAAATAATACTACTTTTAGAACATAGTTTCACCTCCAATATACTGATATTTCCAAAGGGTCCATGTTGTAGTTTCTTCAAGACAAACGGAAAATGTTGAAATACGGTTAGAAAATAGCAGATCATATCTAGTTTGTACAGCCCTATGTCCAGTTTTTTATTTTACTGCTCTTGAGTTGATTAACACAAGCGCAATCGGGAACTGGCATTAAGAATTTATCCGAGCCAAGAGAACGGGTCGTTACGCACAATGTCGTGGAGAGGTTAAGGTGCTTCTAGGGCGTCTTCCTGTAAGAGGCCTTCTGGACCATGAAGAGGAAATGATACTGCACAGTAATATCCTTCAACAATGTAAGTTTGGCTGCAGTTGACAAGTGTATTGCAACATCTATATACGGCCTTGTAATGTGCTGTGAAGAATATTTCGCCTGAGCCATTTGTTTTATAGCAGAACACGGTGACATCATCACAGCTTCTTGACAAGGCGGTTGCGGATCTAATACTATAATATATAATAATAATAATAATAATAATAATAATATGGCCTCAGCTGCCAGTACAGTATTTGGATATGACGCCATTTAGGCTGCCTGCATGTCAATTTCGACGTTTCTACTAGAGAAACGAATCTCTGTTGTACGATTTACGGCTGAGTTTTAATTTTTTTTTTCTTCTGGTAAGCACCAAATGTGACACCAGAGATCTTCTTTAAAAATCCGACTACTTGTGGCGGGTTTGAAACTACGGTCTTGGAATCCGGAGGCCGACACTAACGCTAACCCAGAGAGGGAGCCGGATCATATCCTGATCAATGTATTTTTCTTCTTCTGCTTCTCCACGCCCTGTTGGGGTTGCGGGTACGAACCGTGTCGCACATGTAAAGTTGGTCCAGTTTTACGGTCGGATATCTTTCCTGACACAAAACCTATATGGAATTATATATATATCCTATACATTTTTTTGCTAGTGGCTGTACGTCGCACCGACACAGATTGGCCTTATGGCGACGATGGGAGAGGAAAGGCCTGGGAGTGGTAAGGAAGCGGCCGTGGCCTTAATTAAGGTTCAGCCCCAGCATTTGTCTGGTGTGAAAATCGGAAACCACGAAAAACCATCTTCAGTGCCGTCAACAGTGGGATTTGAACCCACTATCTCCCGGATGCAAGCTCACAGCCGCGCGCCCCTAACCGCACGGCCAACTCGCCCGGTATTTATATATATATATACTCTATTCATTATTGCGTGTTTCTGTAGTGGTTAGTAGTGTGATATGTTGTCTGTATATGAAGATAATTGTTTTGAGCCAAACACAATTACCCAGTCCCCGAGTCAGAGCAATTAGCCTGACGCGGTTGGAATCCCTGACCTGATTGAGAATCAAATCTGGGACGCCTCTCAATAGAAGGCATCGACGCTGAACATTCTGCCAAGGAGCCGGTCTGTCAATGTATGCTTGATTTTCTGAATAACAGGTTATGTTTTGGGGTTTAGTTACAGTGATATTTTAAGACAAAAATGCAGCCGATCTTAGTAGTGTAGTCGGTTAGTCGTTGCTCCTCTGTTCCTAAGATCGTTCTGTCTCATCGGAGGTCGGTGGTATTCGAAACGTTGATATGGAGGAAAACTCATGCAGGTAAAAATTCCGAACCTACCATGTTTTAAGGTCTATAGCGAATGAATAAACGTTAAATAAGCATTCATTGAAAAATAAAACAATGAGATGATATGTTCTTTTTAAGGTTTGATCCTGGCTCAGTCCGGTAGTATTTGAAGATGCTCAAATACGTCAGCCTCGTGTCGGTAGATTTACTGGCACGTAAGAGAACTCATGTGGGATTAAATTCTAGCACCTCGGCGTCTCTGAAAACCGTAAAAATAGTTAGTGAAACGTAAAGCCAATGACATTATTATTATTATGTTGTTCTTTAATCAAAGCTGGATAAGGAGAATGTCGATTTTTCGGAAAAGGAGGACAGGCCTATAGCCTAGCAGGTACTGTGACGTATGATCACAAGATAAACAATCGCATAGTATTCATTTCCTTCGCATTTCTGGAAGTGAGTTTTGTTTTGCTAATGATTAAATGTCGCACTAACGCAGGGCATGGTAGTTTTGAAAATAGGTGATGAACTACTAGGAACATTTTATAAAAACTAAGGGTGCTGAAATATATTTCACTTCGTTACAACGTATGGAGTAACTGTGTTATTACTTTAACGATACCGGGCGAGTTGGCCGTGCGGTTAGGAGCGCGCAGCTGTGAGCTCGTATCCGGGAGACAGTGGGTTCGAATCCCACTTTCACACCAGGCAAATGCTGGGGCTGTACCTTAATGAAGGCCACGGCCGCTTCCTTCCCATTCCTTGGCCTTTCCCGTCCCATCGTCGCCATAAGACCTATCTGTGTCGGTGCGACGTAAAGCAAAGTAGCAATAAATAATAGCTTTAACGATATAAACTAATTTATAAAAACAATAACAACTGAAATAAGTTACAACCACGATCACTTAACATTGTTTCTCAGTGAAAAGTATGGCACTCATTCTCTGTTACAAGTTTCCATTTTGTTGTTGTTGTTGTTAAATATCCGGTGTATAGCTACTCACAGCCATTCGAATGCAATATTGTCCTAATGTCCGTCTCTTGAGTCTAGTTCTAAACTTAATCACTTTCCGATTTGAAAACTAAGCCCTACACAGAAGTAGAGCAGAACAGCGCCTGAAGTCTTCTGTAATACGATCTAGAATAGGTTATATACACACGAGAGTTGAGTCCAATACAGACTGAGAACGCTCGCAACAGGGAGGCGAGGGGACAGAGCGTTTTTAAGAGCCGGTGTAGTGTAGCCAACCAGACAACATTCCGCGAGCTACGGGTAGCTCGCAATCGACTGGTTGGTAACCCCTACACTAACATATGGATGGGTTTTGCCGACGCAAGGATGAGAAAATAAGGTCTTCAGGACTGCCTATAGTGGAGTTCGCACCCATCAACTCGCTTGGTCAGGAAAAGAAATATCATTGGCTATATTAGGTGAAAACTAACAATAAGCCAGTCCCGTGGTGTAGCAGTAGCATGCCTGCCCTCTTACCCCGTGGCCCCGAGTTCGATTACCAGCCATTCCAGGGATTTTAATTGATTGAGGGCTAGAACAGAGTTCGTTCAATCTCGGCAGGAGCTATCTTATATGAGAGGCAGAGGAGTGGTCATAAAAGCTAAGCAATACAACGAGGGATGTTTCCACGCTGACCACTTGCCTTCCAAAATCTGCAGGCCATCTGGTTGGACAACAGCCGTCTTGGCAAGCTAGGGCCAATAGTGGGCTGTTGCGCCACAGGATTAATCTTGTTTGGAATGCTATGGTGAGTTAACGGTGCTTTCTGATTAGTTGAAATTTTTAGATGAGTACTGTACTTTCATAACCCGTCTGGTGGCCTTAATCGTTACGGTGTCAAGTATTTATGGTTTGACACCATGGTTAGCCGGTTCGAGTCCCGTTAGTGGAAAAAATCACCATTAGAATGTTGACCGGCAGGATAGGAAATGTGGTGGCAGGCCTATGCAATTTTTAATCACTTGATCGCGTGCCAGAAACCTAGGTTCAGGTTGAAACCTCTTCGCAGTGTTTATTTGGAGTGCTATTGATTCGTCCGTCAGATGGGGATGTTAAGGCTTGCTGTTATTCGACAGGAGTAGGCTATGTGCAGACACAGTTTTACCCTCTCCCTAATCATCATCATCATCATCATCACACTCAGACTTGCACCAGGCTTCTCCGAAAGCCACTCGACATCATCAATGATAAAGAATTTCGAAATATGGGCTTATTTTTTCTATTATTTGGCAGGGGTATATATAATTCCCAAGGGCTACCTTGTTGATATGGTAATTAATAAGTAAACTCGTGTCCTCGTCCTGAGGTGGTGCAGCTCTTTTTAGACACATCCCCAATGTAGATGAGTTGCATGTACCATTTTAACTACATGCCAGCCCTCCTGCCATTCTTCCTCCACATAGAGTTAGTGTCGGTAAGGGCATCAAGCCGTAAAACTGGGCTTAACCCACATGTAGAGTCGAGCCCAAGTAATTGGGGAAATGCTAGAAAGAGATATTATTATTATTATTATTATTATTATTATTATTATTATTATTATTATTAAGAACTACAACAACAGTTAGAAAACTATCTGCAGAGGTAGATTTGTAAGCTTGTATTCAGGAGATTGTGGATTCGAATCCCACCGTCGGCAGCCCTGAAGATGGTTTTCCGTAGTTTCCCATTTTTACACCAGACAAATGCTGGGGGGCAAGGTAACTAGAATATAAGGTAGGCTACTCCGGCGGTTGAAGCTTCCATTGGCTGGAGCGCTCTGACGTCACGCGGTATGAACGATAGCGAGTAAGGTACACAGTCGCAGTACAGCAAGCCTGTGAGTTCTCGTGCCTGTGAAACATCTTCTCAATCTTTCATCAAATAATAGTCTGGTTTAGTTCGATTCGATAAGTAACGGCACTTCCAATAGATTTAAAAACGTGAAAATGCGTTAAATTTCGTCACATGCTGAGCAGGTAGAACATCAGCTATCAAATACATGACATATATTACGATAAGAAATAAAATATTGCCATGCAAATCAAAATAATTAATTTATTTCCTGATGAAGTAAATATTTAGATCAAATGGCATAGGAAAATATGCATCATATTGACATCTTTATGGAATTATATTAAATTATTAAAACGTACGTGTCAGGATACTTAATTACTTGATGAACCAGCCCAAAGCTTAGTCTTCTTATTGGCATATTTTCTCAGTGCTAGCTCCTTACTCTTTGCATTAAAATGCCATACCCTAATAAATGTCCTGGTCCTTACGTAGAGACAAATTATTTTGTCATGGAATACTGGAAATTTTGACTTAATAATAGAAATAAGAGTTTTCATGTTTTTGCATCTGGATACAGTCTTACCGTGAAACACACCAAATGAAATTTCGAACTGGGCTATATTTTTTAACCACTCATGACTGGGATGTGTGAGGCCCCCTTTTGAAATAACCGAGATCCAGTAACAGGTCTCTTCTCACACGACATTTTTGTCTCTGTCTTCGTATTTACTGTATATCGGATCACGGATACTGTATTATTTCAGGAGCTTCGAAATATATTCAGAAATATAAGTTATTAGCACATAATAATGTTATTGGATTTTACGTCCCACTAACTATGTTTTTGAGCACCTTCACCACCGGACTGAGGCAGGATCGAACCTGCCAAGTTGGGCTAAGAAGGCCAGCGATCTACCTTTTGAGTTGCTACTCAGCTCGGCTATTAGCGCATAACAATAATTAATAGAGAATATGATTTTCATTCAGTCATTTATATCTGACACCTTTTTACCGTACGAGCTGTAATAATGGAGATATTCAAGAGTTTATTACAAAGTGTTTCAATAACCAAGCATTGCTGACGAGAAAGTATTGTTATGCCATCACAGTAGCAAACTAACTGGCTATGATGGTTGTTGTCGTTATTGTCTTTATAATATGCGAAATAATAATAATGTTGTGTTACGTCTCACTAACATCATTTACGGTTTTCTGAGACTCGAGGTGCCGTAATTTTGTCCCACGGGAGTTCTTTTACGTGCCGACAATTTATAGCACCACACACGTTTCCATAATATGTTGACTGCATTTTAATCAGTACAGTGGTTCTACTTTAGATACCGACAATACAAACACTGTTCACGTAGTGAACCACTATAAAATTATTATGTATCCGTGATCCGATATACAGTAAATACGTAGAAAGAGACAAAAATGTCGGTCGGTCGGTCACTTGCTTTCTTGGCCTACGCTGCGTGAACCATCAACGATAGACCCCAAGTGTAAGCGTACGAATTGTAGAGCATAGAAACCTATACAAAAAAGTCCGCGATGGCACATACCTATTTCCAACCGGCTGCCTTCTAGAAGCGATTTTATGCTACAGTCCGTGGTAAAAAATATAACTCCTTAAAATTAAATAAATATTTCGATATTATCCTCGAGTTCCTCATCAAAATAAATTGTTTGACCTCCTCCAGTATTTTATAAGGATTACAATAACCTTGTCAGGACATTATTTGCATGAATGGTTCAGAAGTTATGACCATTTTAGACTAGTGGTAATACGTGTCAGCAGGACGGGCGACTGCTGTATCATATCACATGACGTCACACAGAAGGCGGACAGGGAAAGAAACAAGTGAGCGCGATGCGGGAAGCGACCCCTCCGGCTGGGGGATATACCATGACGCAACGGCTGCGTCCTTTCCATTCCTAGCCCTTCTTTACCCCACCGACACTAAAGGATCTAATTGAGTCGATGCGACGTTAAACTTTTTTTTTTCTTGAAAGAGGAAGTAGTTCTGTCCTTCGGAGAATGAAGGTTTCAGCAAAAAGAGTAGAACCCCTACTGACGTAGAGACATACTCCTTAAGCTAGGTTTTTCCAACGTGTGTGCCGCGGTACGTGGCTGAATCACTAGTGTGCCGCAAGGGAATGAAAGGAAAGTAGGCTACTAATAATGTAGATCCTCTTTACGGATGACACAAATTCGCAACATTATTGTCAGATACTTCGTCCATATCGGGTATAAATGTTGAGGAGTACTTCCTAATGCTTTAGTTGTCTTAATTTGACTCCATCTTTCCTCAGCCATCAGTGTTAAAAGTCCAGGAAGAAAATGAACTGATTGATGTGAGGCATGAGAGAGGTTTTGAAACTCCAGCACTCAGAATTAGACATTGCATCATTCTGGATTTCTCTTTGGAAAGAGTAACCAGCTATTTCTACGAAAGCTGTGGAGGTTTGCCTTCTCTTTCCTACATCCTGTTTATGTAAAGCAGGATTTCTTTGCAATGAACACAATCAAGGTACGTAGAATACAAGGTAGGGATCACGAGAGAGGTGCGCAGTAGCAAAGCAGAGCTGTGACGTCACGCAGGACCCTCGCGTTGAGTCTGCTCTGAATGAGGTAGACGTAGTTCGCATAAGAATCGCTGTGCACGCAGAAGCTATCTGCTAATAATACACGATAGTAACATATCTGTGGTGTATAAGAAACCGTGTGTGTTTATTTTATGTGATAAAACGTAAAAAGCAGTAATATTGTACACTTTTCAGTATGCTTTGTCATGCCGTTGCAGGCTGCACAAATCATAGCAGGCGCGCGAAGGAACGAAACATACACTTTCATGCATTCCCTAAAGCCACTGACATAAATAAATGGTGACAGTCATTATCGAAAGCTATCTTTCTCAGCTTCGAGGGTTCGGAAGGCTTTATGACCATCCTCTTCCGACAGCTGTGACGCGAAAGGTGAGATCATTGCTTCTTAGCCTCAGTGCTTCCGAGGCGATAAGAAATTCCATCTGTTCTCCGGAAGATTATGAAACACTACGCCGAAATATGTTACATGCTACTGATGAACTCGATCAAAACTCGGATATCGTGTGCCAGTCCAAGGCCAGCGCTGAGCCCACAACATCCAATTCTTTACCGGAGGATGAGCAAGGGTTCGTTTAAGCCCTTGAAGAACTAGTAAAACAGCTCGAGGACAGTCGCGAAACCAAGGATCGTGATGAGCTGCTTGAAAACTTCACTGGCTGTATTGTAGCTTTTAGGGTAAAGAAGAACCTCGATATAGAAAGCAATTACGGAGAGAAAACAGGTCAAACTACAAGGCGTGGAAATTAGATTTCAAAAAGAGTTCCATTTTTTTTTTTTTTTTTTGGCAAGTTGCTGTACGTCGCACCGACACAGGTCTTATGGCGACGATGGAACAGGAAAGGGCTAGGAGTGGGAAGGAAGCGTCCGTGGGCTTAATTAAGGCACAGCCCCAGCATTTTCTTGGTGTGAAAATGGGAAACCACGGAAAACCATCTTCAGGGCTGCCGAAGAAATTCCCCGAAATTTATGAGCTTGCAAGTTGCTTCGTGCTGGTCCACCCATCGAATTGGATGACCTTACCCTCTACCACAATCTTCTCTAATGGTACTAGTTCTTGTGGCGTGTTGATACATGTTTCCTTACACAGGCATCCCGAATACTGGATACTGGCCGCACTTAAACATAATATGGTCGAGGCAGGAGGAGGGAAAATATTGATAAAGGCTGGATAAAGGTGAGTAACTTCAGAGGAAGCCTCATTGAAAGCTATCCTAATAGAGGCTTTAGCTGGTCCACCCATCGAATTGGATGACCTTACCCTCTACCACAATCTTCTCTAATGGTACTAGTTCTTGTGGCGTGTTGATACATGTTTCCTTACACAGGCATCCCGAATACTGGATACTGGCCGCACTTAAGCAACTGCAGCTATCGAGCTCGGGAAAGAACTGAAAGAGGGTTCTAACATCATCACGAACCTTACGGATATCCTGAAGAAGAAATTCCCCGAAATTTATGAGCTTGCAAGTTGCTTCGTGAGAAGCCGTTCTTTTATTCGAATGGATGCTTTAAACAAAGGTAAGACATTCAAGAGACCGGGTTTCAGTTAATACAATACCGATAAAGAAAGAAGAAAAGCAAAGAAATTCCACTGATGCTATGGATAAGTGTGTTTGATATTCTTTTTTTTTTAAAAAATATCAGCATTGCTCTTGTGTATAACACGCCTGTTTTTTTTTTTTTAAAGACAATTTATTATGTTGTATATGAAACCAGTGCTAAGAATGTTAGTATACAGGCTCATTAATAATGGCCTATCTAATGTTAACGTGGAATTTGTCAGTTCCTGGCACTTGGAGAAGAACATTTACTGTACTGTTTGTTTTGTGGACAGTTTCCTAACATTTGCTGTTTGTGTTGTTGACAGTGTATATAGTTTCCCAATATTGCTTGTAACAACGGACATACTTCTTGCAGTCATCAAGCTTTAATGTTCGAGTCTGCAACAATTAGAGCCCCTTGTTACTGTTATCATGGGTGTTGAGAACATAAATATATGGAATGGCCATTCCACTAGGATCACAGTCTTAGCATTGTTACGACCTTTTATACAGATCGAAATACTTCAGAAACGCTGCTGGATTCACACTGTACTTGATCTCCTATTATTACTCTCGTAATAGTGAAGTGGAATGCCTTTTGTTAGGTGACGTTAAAATATCAATGAAGTTCTCTTATCTTTAACTTGTGGCTAAAACAGAATAGCTTACAGCTGTGTATTAGCCTACCGCGTACAGAAGACAAGGCGCTGAGGGTGCACGCTGACGTCATCGATGGCCAAGCGTGGTGGGGAGACCTGCGCGTGATCCCTACCTCTTACTCTAACTACCTTGGAACACAATGAAGTGTAAGAACGGGTCAAGTTGCTCGGAAGATATGAGGGTGGATTTATCAATGATTCGGCCAGAAATAAAGGAGATAATGAAGTACATCAAGCCCAAGTTCCACATTAATTTTGATTCTTGTCATAGCGGCGCTATATAAATCAAAATGTTAAAATATGAATTATAATACTTATATTGAAATAGTTTTCTCTCATTTGATTACATTTCTGTCGTAATCTTAAAAAACGTATTTCTTTGAAGTCCGGTACAAGGTACCGCGGGATTTTAAATTAGTGTGGCGTATGTTAAAAAAGGATCGAAAACGCTGCCCTAGTCCTTACAAACATAATATGGTCGAGGCAGGAGGAGGGAAAATATTGATAAAGGCTGGATAAAGGTGAGTAACTTCAGAGGAAGCCTCATTGAAAGCTATCCTAATAGAGGCTTTAGCTGGTCCACCCATCGAATTGGATGACCTTACCCTCTACCACAATCTTCTCTAATGGTACTAGTTCTTGTGGCGTGTTGATACATGTTTCCTTACACAGGCATGGGTGGTGGTGGGGATGTAAAACTGCAGGGGTGGTCGGTCAAAATGGCAAGCAAAGTAATCTCCGTACAGGCCCTGAAGGCCGGAAGGTAAAGGCTCCCATTATCTCTTGCTAATACCGAGCGAGTTGGCCGCGCGGTTAGGAGTGCGTAGCCGTGAGTTTGCATTCGGGAGATGGTGGATTTTAATGCCACCTTCGGCAGCCCTGGAGATGGTATTTCGTGATTTGCCATTTTCACATCAGGCACCTTAATTAAGGCCACGACCGCTACCATCTAAATCCTAGCCCTTTCCCATCATTTCGTCACCAAAACCCTTCGATGGTTAGTATGATGTTAAACCATCTCTTGCTAATATCTTAATATATCATATTATGTAGTTTCCTTCTAATCTGTTCGACATTCTGTGAATATGCAAATCTGTCCCCCTCAACTTTGCTTTCCTTCTGGCCTTGCTTCATAAATGTGTCGTACTTTTCTCTCACCATCCATCCTTTCAACATGTCCGAAGCAAGTTAGCTGTCTCTTGCTTAAAGTGTCTTCGAAATGGGTCCGCTCCTACTTCTCTTATCCTCTCAATCCTAATCCTCTCTCTCTTTGTTTTAATGTCTTTCTGTGATATTTCATAGTCTGCCGTTATCATATCTGCATAATTAATGTTCATTATTTCGATATAAGATGAGTTGTGTGTTCTTTTATCTCGAACGGCTGAGTGAAAGCTCTTACTGGAAACAAACCAACTCTAGTTCCCGGTGACATTGACATTACAACTCGCGGCTGTGTGGCCGTGACGGACCAAGCAGGTTATGTCAGCGAGTCCTTCAGTTCAGGTCGGAAGCAGTCAATTCTTCAGGTATGACTAATCCTTATTCTTGACTGCTGATTTTCCATTCACGAGAAGTCGTCTATCGTCTTCTTGTAATTATTTAACCATTCCAGTTGAGATTTATGTAGTGAACTAGTTTAATGGTTGGTAGGACATGCGGCATTTTTCATTTGGCAGCATTAAGAAGTTTACGTAAAGTGAGAATTTCTTTGCGAACGTCATAAAATTCCAGAAATGTTCGGCGCACAACATTCTTGGCGAATTCGTTAAATCCTTTCCTGTTCCGACGAGGACAGCTTTTACCTGGGGTACGATTCACGGTTCCATCTTCTGCGGCTTTTTCCACACTGCCTAGCAATATTACGCACAGTCCTTTCGCTTCCGCCGATAGCTTTAGCAGCATTTTCCACAGCTTTCTAGAGAGGGAATACGAGACCTCTTCTTTTCCTCTTGACAAAACTGTAGAACATTATGCAGGGTGTATAATATACTGAAAAAAGAAAATAATCAGGGATGCTCTTCTTGTTATGTTAACATCGGATTGGCGGAGAAAATTATGTTAGGTTTTTTTTTTTACTTCCGGACGCGCGATTCAAATTGACGAACTTTCCGTATTTGCTATGGTAGAGAGCCAGCCGCTGCCTATTTCAGTGCGTCATAGGGAAGGGAAGGGAAGGGAAGGGAAGGGGAGGGAAGGGAGGGGAAGTGGGAGACACAGGTATTGTGCGATATATCCCGAATAGAGTTCAAAGGTCACTACTACACCGTTGTGAACTGTACATTGAAGTAGAAGGGTAAGGGGTCGGGGGGGGGGGGGAATTGAACATCTGTTATAAACAAACCATGGGGTGCATTGCTTCCTTCGTTCAGTATGTCATTCCATTTACAATGTTGTGATTGAAGGAATACACAATCGTGGGATGGCAGCGTTGCATCCTCGAACATGTTAAATAATAAAGAACGTTACTGCAACCAACAGGCGAGAGGGAAAACGATGTGGTGCATTCCTTGGCTGATAAGTGTGTCGTAATTACAGTATGTTCTTGTACTGTGTGTGCAGTTACGTCTATTCAATAAACGAACTGTGGATATTGCCTGTAAGAGACAAGGACAATTCTGTGCGAGTAGGAGGAGGAAACGTGTGGATACGCGCGGAGCATTATCTCTGTCTCCACCACACACCTCATTCCCCTCCCCTCCCCCCCTCTCTTCCCTGAAACATGGCAGCCACTTGAGCTCTGGCCAAATACAGTAGAGACAATACGCGACACTCTGCGAGATATCGCGGGACAGCGATTAGAGCTCTGTCTAGCGGAGTGACGCGAGAGTTACTGATTCTGTCCTAAGAGCACGTGTATTTGTTTGTGAAGTTTTTGGAGTTATTTATGCGTTTGCACTAAGTTGGCATAAGTAATAGTAGCGCGTGTCATTTCTTTATATCTCCTGTCAATATGAGTGGAAAGATATATGCTGCGTTCGGCTGCAATAACTATGAAGTGCAGAAAGATTCGCGGTCTTTCTTCCATTTCCCTCGTGACAAGAAAATGTAAGTAAATACTGTGCTTGCATATATATCCTTCCAGAAGGCCTACTTCCTAAACTTATGACCTGTGCGACCCATATTTTAACTGGCTTAAAATATAATCTTATTTTATTGTATTAGTGCAGCAGTCAACCTTCAGTACCGATGTGTTGTTGTAGGTGTGATCTGTGGGTTTTGATTTAATTCAGGAAAATGCATATGCATATGTGTGTGGCTGGTTGTGTTCCAAGTTACCCCATTTGGAATGCCGTAATGCGTTGTCAAGCACTGAAGAAAATAATGGGTGATTTAATAAATGTGATGATGATGATGCCATGATATTAGGGTAAAGCAAATTTGCAAGTATTGCTTATTGGGAAATTTTGAATGTTTTTGTGACTAAATTTATAGATTTTCTTTCTGTTAGTAGGCTTTAAGTTAAAAGGAAAATTGTTCAACTCGTAAATGTAAATTCATTGAAACATGTGTGTAAGGAATGTGCCGATATTTTTATTGACAAGTGTTCTAAGTTTTTAAATGAGAAAAAACGACACATCTAGCCGTGAAAGTTCAGGCAGGTATGTTAAAGCTAAAAAAGTAATGCATAAATGAAAGATCAAGCCCTTTCACAGCAGTCCATTTCACATCTTGATTATGTGTCTAATTTCAGTCTTTAAATAACTTGTTAAATAATTCTTAATTCATGTATCCAGAATTGCTTTAACCACTTTGAAGTTAATATTTTAGCAACACTTTCTTTCTAGACGTAACTTATTTATCCATTTCCGTATATACATTTCCATTGATATTTGAATTTAGCGCGAATTCTCAGGTCACGCCACTAGGAGCGCCACTTGCGAATTGTCTCCCATTTTAACCAGACTAAATCCGGAAGTGTCGCGTATTGTCTCTACTGTGTTTGCTCTGGCATAGCAAATCACGGTGAGTTCGTCAATTTGAATCGCGCGCCCGGAAGTAACAAAATAACCTCATTTTCTCCACCAATCCAATTGCACTCGCATGTTTTGTCGGTATTGTTATGATAAATCGTGTATATTAACTTCCTCCTTTGAGATCGGAGCATCTTCTAAGTACAATACAATGGCATGTCGGATGCTGTATAATTTCCCCAAATGTTTACAAGCTCTCTAATACGGAATAGCAACACTGCATCCGACACGCAACCGAGCTTAATGCTAGTGGCACAACGATACACGTGTGTACACTCTACCACGCACTCTGATTTAATCTACTGCTCCACACTCGACTGTTACTTCGCTCGAATCCCACCGGCAAAGACTCATGCAACGGGTAATACAATTATATGACAAAATCAGGATTGAAATTACAAACATGCTCTGAACATCATAATACGTCAAGATACATGCAAGGTGACTACGGCAACACGTATTTAACTGCTTCGGTAGAGCAAGTGTTCATAATGTGCATCCCCACGTTTCACGCATTGTTCATAACTCTCCTGTAGATGTCGAACGTGTTGGTGAACATAGGTTGTTGCAAGACACAATAAGGAAATTAATATCTACTGTTCTACAGTCTTGTCAAGAGGAAAGGAGGAGAGCACCGGCCTAATTGGCTCAGACGGTTGAGGCGCTGGCCTTCCGACACCAACGTGGCAGGTTCGATCCTGGCTCAGTCCGGTGGTATTTGATGGTGCTCAAATACGTCAGCCTCGTGTCCGTAGATTTACTGCCACGTAGAAGAACTCCTGCGGGACTAAAATTTGGCATCTCAGCATCTCCGAAAATTGTAAAAGTAGTCAGTGGAACGTGAAGCCAATAGCATTATTATAAGAGGAGAGATCTCGTAAATCTCTCGTAATTCGGAAGCATTCCTAGATGCGTCATCTCACTGAAGAATTGATTCTATCAGCATGCCCATAAGTATGTAGGCACCTGTGGCGTGAGATCCGGGGAGTGGGTAGGGTACGGCAAAGTAAGCTATCTTCAGAGTTTTGTTGCTGAAGGGTTGGTGATCCCCTCGTGGTGTGGGCTGTAGCTACATCTTGCTGCATCCATTGTCATTGCAGTAGCAGGTTTCTGGTGACATTAAGTACCGTTTGATGTTCAGAACATGTTTCTAATATTAGTACTGCTTATTATGCCGCATATTGTACAGCGGGAGGAAGAACAACAATGTCGTCTACAAGAAGATCGTATAAAGCCATGTTACCATGTTCTATAAATCCTTGAACACCCTTAACAATCTGCATTGGCTGACTCGAATGAGATGATGAAAATGACTCAGCAAGTCTCAACGAGGGCACAAACCAAAAACATGAGTTTTCGGTGTCCCTGCAAGTATAAAAATCGGTACTTTTTTCATTGTCCACCGTTGAAAATTCTTTGAACGTGTCTATGGATTTTAGGTATAGCCTCTATTACATTACTTGTTAGATTTCTTCACAATCCTCTGTTTAAGTACCCCAAAATTTCTTAACATTCTTGTCGAACATTACTTCATTTTCTTATCGCATATGCTTACAAATTTCAAATGCCTTGATTGTGAAATGACCATTTAGTGCTTCATCCTGAAGGTACTTCCCGAAAATAACAATTTTGTTCTCACACGGGTTAGTGTGATTAATTTCCTGTTCTTGCCCTCTGTTGTGAATAGATGGGGAATACGTCACCGTATACCTTACGTAACACTGTTTTATTCAAATACTTATTTTACAAGATGGCTACCGCTCAGATCATATATATAACAAAGGATATCCAAAGAGATGTCTCTCCCGGGAAGTAGCATCTTTATCCGTTCATCTCGAATCCCCAACACCCTCAACATTGTTCAAGCGGTCCTGAAAGCCTTTACGTTCTCACTCTTAGGAAATACGCATATTATTCCCAGTCAAGTGTCGTCAACTGTTCATCATTGTTGTACGCATCCTACATTTCAGATTTTCGTTGTTCTTCTTGGTTCGCACAATTTCTCTGAATTTTTGCACGTAAGCATTAATTGAAATGACAGCTGCAACCAGGTCTGCCTTCTTGTAACCAGAAGTAAACAAAGCTCTCTTGGATTACTACCTTTTCTAACTTGTGGCCTACCTTTTGGGAAACCCCCGGGAGTGGAGACAGAATAGGCCTTATAGCAACTCCGCCACAGTTGCCCCAATGACTTATTAAGAGAAATCGTCAGCTCTGCCACGGTATCTCCCTTCTGATAGTGTTAGCTCCGCCACACACAAATAATTGATTTCCTTTCTTACTTCTCAGTCTTAGGACGGGCGGTTTATCACCTTCTTATATTAAACTTATAATATGTTCTTGTCGGTACAGTACTCTTTTTGTTCCGTGTTTTAAATAAAGCTTGTATTCGTCCACACCAGCAACCGTTTACCATTTCGGTTGAGCATTTCTTAACACTCAAAGTAACGATGGTTAATGCACTCTAGTCAGCAATAACCAGGCAGGCAACAGAACGAAACTCGAGGAAATAAACGCAAGCGCGTCCGCTGATCGATAATAATACGGCTATACAGTGTGGTCGAAAACAAAATGAACCCAGTATATGAGCGTTAGAGGGTTGGCCATACTGATAAATTGGAAATAAATAAATAAATAAATAAATAAATAAATAAATAAATAAATAAATAAATAAATAAATAAATAAATAAATATCTCGCGCCGTTGTCATTTTATCAGCTGCTGAAGCTAGCCAATCAGATTGCTTCGCGGGCGACTTCAGATGGGCTTTAAGAGGCGGTGTTGCTAAATCTGTACGTAGCTTATAACTGGTTGAGAGCACCAATAGAAGAAATAAACTTCTCCATGGGAGACCCATAGCAAGCACGCCACGGTGGCAATGGCTGAAACCAACGGTGTGTTAGTGTTTGATGCTCATTTCTCGGCATAGCTATCAAGCCCGAACAAGCCACGTGCAGATTTTGCAACACCGCCTTGTAAAGCCCATTTGAATTCGCCCGCGAAGAGATCTGATTGGCTAACTTCAGCAGCTGATAAAAAGACAACGGCCCGAGATAGGTACTTTTTTAAATGTCTATATCAATGAATGCAAGTATATTCTTCATACTTGCATTCTTAATTCATCAATACGGACAATGAAGCTGATAGATTATAGTGTCTGTATCAGTTTGACCAACTCTCTAACGGCCATACAGTATACTCGGTTCACATTGTTTCCGACCACTCTGTATATTCCATTTAGAAATAACCGGGTAGTATTTAATATTACTGTCTGATATTAAAATTGAAATGCACTATACTCTCACTAATTCGGCCAGTCTTTGCATGAATGTGTACCTATTAGCGACAGTGCCGATTACCGAGTGTGTCTGAGAATTTCAGTTGTACTTTACTGAATGCTATGTTAGAATATAGCGTTCAAGTATTTAAGAAAAAATAACATAAATAATCCTTAGTTTTTTATACGTAGTATCATTCACTATGAAATATGTCTCGAATTTCTAGTCGCCGAAATTAAGATGCCCGACGGCGTCATGTTTCCTTCCGCAGCCTCTTTATAAGCATCGTTTCGGTACTGCATAAATGTTATGTTTTCATTAAACTCCAGGAAGATATCTGCAGCTTCGGCACCAACATTGTGAGAAATCTTTGTTTTCATGTTCACTTTCATGCACACTTTTGATTATATCTTCATCGGTTAGTGTCTGGTCTACGTCAATTTCTTTTCTCAGCCACAGAAGCTCATCTCTGTAACGAAACAATGAAAGGCCTGATTATTGATAGGGCCGGACTATTGAGGTCCGGATTAGCGTATTGAAATTCCGTAGTCAGTCCTAGAACTTCGTTACTTGTATGTAAGAACTGAGATCCTGTGGCGGAGTTTACACTGTATCGAGCCCGATAGTCGCAGTCGCTTAATTGCGGCCAGTATCCAGTATTCGGAAGATAGTGGGTTCGAACCCCACTCTCGGCAGCCCTATAGATGGTTTTCCGTGGTTTCCCATTTTCACACCAGGCAAATACTGGGGCTGTACCTAATTAAGGCCACGGCCGCTTCCTTCCCACTCCTAGCTCCTTCCTCTCCCATCGTCGCCATAAGACCTGTCTGTGTCGAAAAAAGAATATTATATTGTAAGAACTGAGATCCTGTGGTAGAGTTAACAATCTTTGGAGATAGATGTTTCCTGTGATGGTGGAGTACTTCCCTCATAGTACAACCTGTGTATCTCCTGCCTACCGTAAAGTCTGGGTCACACTAGGCTGGTTTACTAGTCGCCACTTGTAGCTGGCTGGTGCTACCCGTTCACACTACTCGTCTACTGATTGCGCGCAGCAACGGTCTTTTTTTAAAGTAGCAACTACATAACGGATGCTATCTTCTCTGGGTCCGCGGCGAGAGTTGTTACGACGATTGTCGATGACAGAAGTGACAGACCTTGGTGAGCAAGTGTTACAGGTATTGTTGGGAGATCAGAAGAATGCACATGCCCGGTGAGGCACGGGGCGAAGGGGTTTTCACCAGGAGAACCAGTGACGCAATGGTTACTATAGCAACTCCGCTACTACCCAGGCGACTTTGTATTATCTTCTACTGGCAGTTCTTCGCTCTTGTCAGTTGTAATCCAGCAAACTGCAAAGTGGGAGTCAATGTTTTCGTGTAACAGATAAGGGCAGATAAGAGCCAATCTGCCTGGGCAGAACAGGAAGTTCGTGCTTGCAGGCCACATTCCACATTCTTGCATTCTTCTCATCTCTACACAGTAGTAGGCCTACTGAAGAAATCAAAGAAGAAATGGAAGTGTGTTAGGGACTGAATAAGTCGAAGGGAGCACTTGGGTGCCTCTTCGATACCTTTAAGAGAACCTTCAGATGAGGACCCGACCTAATTAAGACATTTTAAGAATGTCTAATTTAAAGTTCGAGGAGCTCAAATTTAAGGCGGCCTAGCGTCGCGAGGTGAGTTCTGCGCAACTGCCAGTCAAGCAAATTTACTGCGCAAATGGTGGCAAAACTTCAAACCCATATTGTCTGCGCACCTTTTCTGGATAGATTTACATCCTAGTGCTGAATTGGTCGACCTCGGCAATCTTCGAGATTCGTACTGGCAACCTTTGAAACACAAACTATGAATCGCTTATGCATCGCTGTACGACATCTGGCGTACACTTTACGTACTAGTACTGTTGTTATTTACACAGCAAAGCCAAACTATAGAATTCACTCTAGGAATAAGATTCGCATAGAGAAATGTTATATAATGTGTGTGTGACACAGTTATTGGCTTAAGATAACAAAGGTTTAGCAATTCATATCGATCGATCATATTATCGATTCAATTCAGATTTCATTTCCATTCAGTTGGCAGTACTACTGGAACCAGAACTGCTCCCTCTTTACTCCTCAAACCCGTACACAAATCTATCGATAAAAAGTGCGCAGATAATACTAACTAGGTACTTCTTTTCGACTACACCTATCACGCGGTACGTATTATCGGTACACGTAAAAATGCGAGGTCGTGACCCCGACACAGACCCGTTCAGATTTATATACAGTATATACTGTATATAAGGGGCTGCCTGGCCGAGGCGGTTCGCCCGGAAGGACGTGGGTTCGAATCCCCGTCAGGAAGTCGTAAAATTTAAGAAACGAGATTTCCACTTCCGGAGGTGCATATGGCCCTGAGGTTCACTCAGCCTACACCAAAAATGAGTACCAGGTTAATTCCTGGGGGCAAAGGCGGCCGGGCGTAGAGCTAATCACTCTACCCCATTACGCGCCGAGGTTAACAGTGGTGGCCTTCGTGGCCTGTACGGAGGTGACTTTGCTTTTGTATATAAACTCAGAAGAAATACGATGTGGACATTGAAGGACGTGTAGTTATAATCTTCACTAATTGTCTTCAAGTGGACGGTTCCAGTCACCCTCTTCAGTCCTGAGAGATTTATTCTATACTGAATCTCAACATTCTTTCCCCAATTACGAGACGACATGGATTTTCGACCTATAGTATTATGCTTCACGAGCATCGTATTTTGGCCGTCAGTTTTTATCTTGGCTCGGTCATAAGGTATTGAACTTAAAAAGTACGAATCTAGAAAGCTCTATGGCAACAATATTTCGAGGAAGACTGTTTGACTCAGACTTATTCTGCCAAAACTGTGAATGTTGGCAGAGAGGAGTAATTGAAAGTGATAGCCTTTAGTTTGGATTATGATAATTATGATATTAATACATTTGTTTAGTTATTTGGATAAACCACTAGTTATTGAAAATGGCTTTTAAGTCAGAATAATACCATCAAGTTCATCTAATCCCAAGAACTTTTCCCAAAATATTCAGTACCAGCCGCTGATGTAAGCCTATGTAGAGTGAAATCATCAATCCTTAGGAAGCTGGTGCTAATAAATAAGTATAACAACTATTTATAACTTCGTGTGCATAAACAGTACCCAGGGCTATACGTCGAATTTTATGTGATGCAGTTTTGATGTATTAGAATTTGAGGAATTCAGGTCCGAATTCGTATATTTTCCATCTAAAGTCGTCCGCGTTTCCAGTGACGAAGCATGAACTAAGTAAGGGGGTAGACAGATTTTTCTCTATTTAGACTATATTAATCACATTATATATGGAATTTTGTTTTCGACTCGTACACATCCGAATTCAATATTATATTAATGACTGAAACTAAGGCAAACCCTATAATGCTACGTGCAGTGGGAGTTGTCAAATAAAAACATACTTTTAGAACAAAAATAACAATATATTTCATTGTTATGTAGATTGAATAATAGAAATAAGAAATAGATTTTCGTATAAGTCACCCTAAACAATACTTTTGTAAATGAGTTCAATCCGCCTGTCCTTCATTTCAGCAAATATATTCTATTAGTCCCGTCTTGAAGTCAGGCGTCCTGCTAATATGCCACAGCAGTTCCTTCTGTATAGCTAGAGTTCCCTAGTTAAACAGTCTCTGGTTGGTCATCGAATTCCTTTAATAGGTTTTAATTCGTTTGAAGACACTTACAGCGCGTTCACTAGCAACTGGCGTTAACTGAATAAGAGTAGTGTTAAAAAATGTTGCAAAGTTCGGGCTGGGAAGAACTGGGAGAAAGGAGACGAGCTGCTCGATTAAGTGGTATGTTCCGAGCTGTCAGTGGAGAGATGGCGTGGGAGGACATCAGTAGACGAGTAAGTTTGAGTGGTGTCTTTAAAAGTAGGAAAGATCACAATATGAAGATAAAGTTGGAATTCAAGAGGACAAATTGGGGCAAACATTCGTGTGTATAGGAAGGTGAGTTAGGGATTGGAATACCTTACCAAGGAAAATGTTCAAAAATTTTCCAATTTCTTTGCGATCATTTAAGAAAAGGCTAGGAAAACAACAGATAGGGAATCTGCCACCTGGGCGACTGCCCTAAATGCAGATCAGTAGTGATTGATTGATTGACTGATCGATTACAGCATCAAATTAAGCAATTTTGTTGTTTCCGTATGCACACTGGAGTTCATTATTAAGAATATAAGCTAACAGTTGTTGGGGTTATAATAACGTATCTAATATTGTTGGGCAAGAAAATGCATTTACTTTGAAGGGTTTTGATGCTGTTATTCATTTATTAGGAACATGTTTGCTATGCTTCGTATTAGAATATTATTTTATTTTTAGACGTGTCTTATAATAAAGTAAATTCAAATTAATTACATTAAAAGCATGCGTGAGATGATAGCCAATAAGAAGACCTTTATAAACGGAGATCCAAATACTAGCGTTTCTCGCTTTCGACATATCTCTAGTTCTTAATTTAGATTCTGCCCTACTTGCATCATGTGTGTGCTGTGTAATTTTCCTTTGGCATTATCAAGCTCTCAACTCAAGTAGATCGCCTCCCATCGCATCGTCATTACTTTTCATTGGCACATATGTATCAGAAACATTCCTTTTTCCGTTTCTCAGCGACGTCAGTACTGATATCCCTGAAGTGGTTGTAAATGAGATGGTATCTCCTAATTGTAATTTTGTTATCAGCCATTATGAATCTCAATAATAAATGACAGATGATTTATGAATCTCAATAATAAATAACAGATGATTATCGGTTGGAAATAGGACCCCACTAGTGACTAAATAATGCCTTTGACTGAAGTGTTGATGATTATAGAATGTCTGATAACTTAGTCCATAGGTACCCAGAATAAGATAGGCATACCATTAACTCGACGGGTTATTTATTTCATGGTTTTTCGTCGCGAAATTGAGATTTTTCTTTAATTTTTCTCTATATCTTACAGATTTTACAGTCGCTCAAAAAGGAATAAGCGCATGGTATTCTGTTGGTTCCTCGCTGGAACACTTTTTTTTTTTCAGAAACAATGTAACCTGTAGATATATTTGTTGTGGGCGTGCACAGGATTTGCATCTACATGGGAGGTGAAATATTTCCATAATGATTACAATTAGGTCTGATAAGACATTAAATACGAGTAACCTACATTATCATACACTCATATCGTTTCAGGTGAATACAATAAACGTTTTAAATATTGCATGCCGTTATCATTTTCCATATAGCTCGATCTGTGGATCGGTTGTAGGCGGTCAGTCTCCAGATTTCAAGACCGTAGGTTCAAACTTGGTAGAAGTAGTCGGATTCTTGAAGGGTGGACGTAAGTCCATTCAGCATTCTATGTCGTTTGATATTAGCATGTCAATTATCTCCGCTGCCACCGGTAATGAGGGACAAAATTAAAACTTGGTAATTGGTCACCCAATAGAGCTTTGCTTCCTCTGCCTTCAGGTAGAGTAAAACGGAACGTCAAAATCGACAGGTAGGCAGCCTGATTGGCGTCAAATCAGAATGTCTGCATATAATATCCGAGATATGGTGGTAGTGGTGATTATTGTTTTAAGAGGAAGTACAGCTAGGCAACCATCTTCTATAATATCTGAGACCATATTATTATTATTATTATTATTATTATTATTATTATTATTATTATTATTGGATGCCTAAAACTTAAAACTTTGAGGTATGGAGCAGACCATGCCATGAGATTATACAGGACGATTCCCGCAAAGATTGCAGTCTTTATTGCTTTCATTGCTTTTCGGCAAACGAGCGTGCGGTCGCGTACGCTGTTAGAAAACCCATCAACTTCGATGAATGGATAATCAGATTGAAAAACAATAGAATTTACCTAATTAGAGTAAGTGCTGAGAATACTCTCCGTCAGCCAGTAAACAAGCGTTGTAGCGAGTGATGATATTCCGGTTCATTCTCTGTAATTCAGCCTCATGAATCTTCCAAATTTCGATGTCAATTGCATTTAAAGATCTACAACACGTAAGAATAGGGTGTTCAACACTTAATTCAGAAGCCATGAAATGCACTAAAATGGTCAATTACTGACGTGTAAAAAGCAATGGCGTTTGTCGCTCAACGGAAGCTTATCGCCTATTATGGGTCAGGCATCTATTGCATCATTCACTCGACCAGACACGGTGTAGGAAATAACCGGCAACTGAACTGAGGCTCATACTGTAGGAATAAAGTGGTAGCTGCTGTGGGGCGTAGAAACGTACTTTCTGACGCTGCTTCACTTCACGAAATATAGTTGTGGTAGTGATGATTATTGTTTTAAGAGGAAGTACAACAGGGCAGCCGTCCTCTATTAATAGTTTACTAATCAGAGAGGGAAAAGGAAGAGGTCCAATCCTTAAAAAATAAAGGGAATGGCTACGATGGGTCTCGTGAATTATTACCACTGGGGTCGGAAAAGAACAAGGGAGGTCAGGTATGAAAGATTAAAATGAGAAGCTTGACACAAGCGGAAGCAATGCCACACTGAAGCTGGTGGCCCGTGGTCGCCATCCCCCGCTTCCAAGATGAAAGCCCCTGCGTCCACGAAGTTGTAGTTGTGAAGATTGAAAGGATGAGCAACTCTTAATATTACAAGCTCAAATAATGTGGTACAATTTAGAAATACTTCAAGAATGAAACACTTGAAGACTTAACAGAAGACTATACTTCATACTAGCTTGCCCAACGATCCCTAGCTTAACCATGTAACAACCTCTTTTATTTACCGTTTATCAAAGAGTTTATCTGTCGTAGAGAATGCAGGCTGACATGAAGTAAACGCTTTTCAAAAACATATTATGTTTATTATTATTATTATTATTATTATTATTATTATTATTATTATTATTATTTTCAGTGCTTTTCATAGTATGTTCCAAAATTATATTTAAAACAACTTGTAAAAATTATCATCAGAATGGTCAATTTGTAAACTTACAGCCTGTGTGTAAGTACAGGCCGAACATATTTTATACTTACGATCGTTCTACTGATTTCATGGCCGAATAATTAGTGTTGAGAAATATCTGGGAATGCATATTTTAATGCAGCCGCATATCTTAATAAAACTTAGTAATTACATGTTTCATTTTAAATGGAGACAATTGAAACATGTTTATTGTTCATAGGCCTATATGTACACATATTGGACAACTGTGCAGGTTTAGACGGAATGAGCATATTCTTAATGCATATTTATAATTTCTTCCTGCGAACAACGTTTTCAAGTTTCTTGGGTTTCTGTAAAACACACAGCATGCAGCAGCCTATTTTAAATTATAAGGCAGTAATGCCGTGGTAATTTTAGTAACGTTATGCACAATGCGCAGAGCGAGTTGTGGTGGGGTAAGGTGGACCTAAAAAGCTGGTAGAAGATCATGAGGTCCTTCAAGGTTTCGATGGTAATTTGGAAGTAAATCTTATTGTCCAATTTTAAATTCTGTCCAGTCACTTCCTGTGATGCGGAAAGAATATTTTCTGCACATAAGTATAGTTTTACAGACAGGAGGAATAAGCCATAACCAGAAAATATGGAAGAAATTATTGTAACTCCTAAGTTTTACAACATTGACTTAGGTTGAACAGTAAGGAAAGGTTGGAATTGTGTGTGTGTGTGTGTGTGTGTGATATATTTTAAACGAGGTAAATTGCTTGTTTCGGGTGATTGCGAAAATTTTCTAGGACGGGATGAATTTAATATGAATTACGTGAGAAATCATTGTGAAATGGAGTTTTAAAACTGAACTACTTGTAGTAGGTAACCTTGGCAAAATGCATCATAGGATGTAGAATCCTAGCAATAATTGTTATTGTAAATTATTTATAAAATTAGAAATAACAAATGGAAATATTCTGTAAGTGGGCAGAAATGCCTGTTGAACAATAAATAAATAAATAAATAAATAAATACAAACGTTCCGTTCTTTCGTAATATCAGACCATTGTCATCACGCCAGCAATACAGTCTACATTCAATCCATCTATAATTTTCTTAGTTTATCTGATCCAGAACCAATCCTTGACTGCGAGATGAGAAGGCAAAGGAGTCCTTCCAATCTCTTACTGACCCACTTCCACGCTTGCGTGAGTCGGAACATCACAAGAGCACGCGATTAAACGCGCGATGATAACGAGATAAATTAGTAGGCACAAAGCATTAAGGCCAGTGGACTCTCACAAACAAAACAGAAGTCACAGAGTGCGAGAAGTATGCTGGAACTCGCTTGTAAGTCATGTTGTTTTGTTTGAGTCACTTTACGTCAAGGTAATCGACCCTAAAATTAAACAAGAAGAAAAAGAACAACTCCCGAAATCTTGAAACTGTTGATTTCGAGAAAGAAACACTTACCTGAGGCAGTTTGAACAGACTGGCGAGTGACTTAATTAAAGGAATCGATATCAGATCCGATTTGGATCTTGTAATCTGTTCACTCCCGACATTGCATTTTCTTGCTCTTCACTGCATTCAGAATTTCCTCTTTCCCATTCTTCTGATAACCCGGATCATCCAGCTCATTCGCAGAATCCTCCTGTACGCCCACAGTTAAAAGGTTTCATATTTCTCATTACATTATTTTTCAGGGTCATGTTTCCATTCCGTACACAGGGTTGGCAATAAGTGGCACTTCAAAATTCGAACTTTTGCGTTAAAACTCAGGTACCTGCTGCAGACGACTCTTCTCATTTTTGAACACATTTCTGAATTGACCTATTCTTGCCCTTATCTCGTCGGTATGACCGCTATTCTCATTCACTAGGCATGCCTACTACAATACTGAAAAAAAAAAAAAACAGAAAAATCAGAGAAATATATAAACATGAAAAATAATGTAAAATAAACTTGAATTTTACACTTTTCTTAAGTTGTTAAACAGTAGAAAAAACTAGGGATAACAGCAGAACTATTACTATATTATCAGAGCGATGTAGGAAAAGAAATCTAAAGGAGGTGAAAACGGATATGTATACAGCTAGTAGAAAATTTATGCATGAGGGGGGTACCTTATGAGCTAGTTAAGTCTAGGAAATGTCTCAAAATTCTAAGTTTGTTTAATATTATTAAAGATCCGTCCAAGCAGAAGTTACGATATATCGTCCACGCCGTTAGCTATATATTTTTGGAGAGGACATTAGGGAAAAAGCTCTAAGAGTATATCAAGTTTACCATAGTTTGTTCTTGAAGGTGTTATAAACCCATTGCAGTGCCTGTATTTATTCTAACACATCTGTTAGTCTGCATTCTGTCAGAAAAACAATTCATTTTCATTACCATACCGCACTCTAGGAATGTACGTTTACATGACTTATTTACGCATTCCTGTCGTATAATGTAGGCCCTACTTAAGGATGATTTTCCTTTACACATAAACATACGAAAATGAACACAACGAAAATTGTTCTGATGGACTGCATATCCAAATGTGGCTGGGAGGCATGACCAGTCTTAAGGTAAGTAATGGATACGAAAAGCATTAGGAGATATGACCTTTTGCCCGAACGGCGACGATGTACGAATAAAATATATTTTGATTAGTTTTGTAAAATTTTGTTAGTTGATATTTTTTATTTTGTATTATAAACAACTAACTGCATGTATTGTATGTATCTCCAGCCGATTACAATAAATTAATACTCTCTCCCTAGTCGCCTAACCGGGTGAGAAGAGAAAAAACACCCCTTTGCGAAAATAAAATGATCATGAGTATGTCTTCTGGTCATGGCCATCCATCAACGGCTGCTAATTTCAGATGGCAAATAGCCATAAGACATGGCCTGTACGGTTGCTAGGTAACATTGTCTGACCCTCTATCCATACCTTACATCACTGCCTGCACGGTTGCTAGGTAACATTGTCTGACCCTCTATCCATACCTTACATCACTGCCTGCACGGTTGCTAGGTAACATTGTCTGACCATCTATCCATACCTTACATCACTGCCTGTACGGTTGCTAGGTAACATTGACCATCCATACCTTACATCACTGCCTGCACGGTTGCTATGGTTACAGTTCCGTCGCACATTTTGTTGCGTTACATTACGTACATTTTCGTATTACCCCCAGCCATAAGACATTTATGTCAAAATATTAATGAAACATTGCACAAAAAGGCCACTGTCCTAAATAGTGTTCTGTCTGAACTGATTAGGAGGCCGATCGATTAGATTCCCTAATAGAGGCGGCTATCTGTTGGATTTCCTCTCATCATCCGCAAAAAGTAAAGACTGTTAATATACTATAGTTTTTATAATATTATTTTGGACTACGCACTGGTCTTTATGCCATGTGCACCTGACGTCACTAGACGCATTAGGCAACTTCAGTTCGAAGTGCCTTGGTAACTTCATTTGTTCAAAGGATAGTGGATAGAGTGCAGTACTATTTGCTCATCAGTGGCGTTAAATTATCAACACACATTATACTTCAATTCCTACAACGTGGAACTGATTGATGAGTACTGAGAATGAGGGTGTCAGAGCAGACTTCAAGTTTCAAGTTACCGAGCTCGATAGCTGAAGTCGCTTAAGTGCGGCCAGTATCCAGTATTCGGGAGATAGTAGGTTCGAACCCCTTTGTCGGCAGCCCTGAAAATGGTTTTCCGTGGTTTCCCATTTTCACACCAGGCAAATGCTGGGGCTGTATCTTAATTAAGGTCACGGCCGCTTCCTTCCCACTCCTAGCCCTTTCCCGTCCCATCGTCGCCATAAGACCTATCTGTGTCGGTGCGACGTAAAGCAACTAACAAAAAAAAAAAAAAAAAGTTTCAAGTTGTCTTCATCTTGTTTCTCATGCTATTGCCTTAGAATTTGTTTCTTTAACATTATTACTATTATTTGTGGACATCACTGCTCCTGGAAGGCTTTCAGGATTCTGAAAAAATATCGAGGTGATTCTTGCCTCCAATTGATACGTACCATTCTCCTCTTCATTGTACATTTTTCGACGTGTCACACGTGACTCCCTAAGGATGAATGACGAGCTCTTGGCAGACTTTACTTCTGTCCTCTTGATTTTCTATCTGCAAAATTCTTCGTATTAAAAATGCATTAGGAAAATGCAAGATTTGACTAGTGTAGACCGTATTGTGCGTGTATGTCGTCTGTAAAATTGGCGGAGGGGAAGTGGAGGGGTTAGAATAGGCGTGCCATGAGAGCCGAGATCGATACAGATGACGCCATTTTAGGGAACGAGTCAGGGAAAGGTACTACTGTCAAGGTTTGATAACCGCGCCCAGTGCAATATGCTGTCCCTATAAGGTTTCTTCCAGTATGCCGTACCGCCATGGGAAGCGCATCATCTATCATGTAAGTAACCAATCCCTCCTGTCACTGATTTCAGATTTCTGTGTCTTTGCTGTGGTTATGATTGAGATTGTGGTTATGTTTCAAATTCGTATGGGATGTTCGTGAATTACGTGAAACCTTTGGATGACTTTTCCAACTTTTGTTGTGATATAATACGTATACAGTAATACTTTTACCCAAGTGAATTTATTTTGAAGAGGGAAACATAATCACTAAATACATTAGAATATAATATTTCAAGGTATGTAAACACTTTCGTGTCAACATAAATCTTGTGGACAATTTTTAGGATTTGTTTAGGTGTAGACTCATTGATAACTTCTTTATCCAAACTGACATTTAAGACTAGTGATATTAATAATGATGTACACACATGCTAATAGCGCCATATGGTGTAGAGACTAGATAGTACGGGAAAGTGCCGCTTCCGCACGTGGTAGTGGTGGTCTTTGTTTACTATGATGTCACTACGCTATGAACACGTGTTCTTTTTATCGTGAAAGATACTGTGATCACCAGCAGTGCCGCACAGTATCGAAAGCAATACTTTCAGATTATAAATGAAGACCCGTATACATGTCTAAACTGGAGCGTTAATGATAGGCTATGTATTCAAATAATTAATTCTGAAATACAGTACCGGTATATTCCTCGCACATGTGCATCGTCCTTCGAATCTTTTGACAGAAACGAATCGAGAATGGCACTTTGGGGGAGGCGAACCAAGCTGTCAACCTGAATCGTGGTGCGTTAGTTGTGCTTCCCTTGTAGTTACCGAGACGTATTGCAAAACTGAAAGAGGAAGTTCCAGGAGCGTGAGTGGCGATCACAGGTCCCGTAGCTGAGTGTGGCATTGTTTTCATTTCCACTTGACTTGTTCCGGGCTCCTCACTTTCCTATCTGGCCTCTTTTGGTTAACCGTTGTTCTCGTCCAACCCCGGCGTTATCAGGTTCCTAACCTAGGAGACTTTCATTTTCGCGCCCTTCCCGGCCCGGCCCTTTCTTTTCTCGGTCTTCAGTTTCGAAGTATCGTGCACCTCTTACTGTTTTCGATCTGATTAATGTTAAGGTACGATGGTTGGCCAGTTGTACTTCCCTTTAAAACAATACTCGCTAACACAACCACAACTAGTTCGGAGATGTATTGCAAAATGTTCCACATTTGAGGGACGTAAAGAGTTGGCTCGGTCGTCGTAAAGGTAGCTGAGGAGTTATCTGTCACGAGGTATAGTGATCCGGTCACGAAAACCAACCTGAATTACGGTTTGCTCCGCCACGTGGACTGGCAGGTACCTAATACTACTCTAACGAAGGTAACAGTCGATCGTTAAGCCTTGATCCCTCGAAGAACTAATAGTAGCTGAACTACAGTAACTTACCTCTCCCCAACATTATTTCTGGATCTTAGAGTTGTAGGTGTGTAATAAATTCTGCTGAAGTTTCTTCATTTGTTTTCCTCTGCGGAGCTCAGAATGACGTCATCTTTTGGTTAGCCAATCCAATCCAATCCAATCCAATCGCTACTGATCTGCATTTAGGGCAGTCGGCCAGGTGACAGATTCCGTATCTGTCGTTTACCTAGTTTTCTTAAATAATAGAATTTGGAAATTTATTGAATATCTCCCTAAGCAAAGTGTTCCAATCCCTAACTCTCCCTCCTATAAATGAATATTTGTACCAATTAGCCCTCTTGAATTCCACTTTTATCTTCATATTGTGATCTTCCTACTTTTATAGCTTTGGAATAGATCTGTTTCTTTCTATCATTTTTTCTCAGTAACCTGCTGTGTCAGTAAAGAGACATATGATCGAAGTTTCTGTATATCTTTCTTTATAATATAAACCTTCTATAGATTAATTGTTTCTTAAATGTTAGAATAAAATAGTTTTCCTAAAGAAACAAGCATTTCATAGTTATGCATGACTCAGTAGTTGCTATTTTAAGAATATGTTCCCGATACTCATCATTCTGTCTAACATTATGAAGGCAGAGAAAAACGTACTTACCGGGCGAGTTGGCCGTGCGATTAGGGGCGCGCAGCTGTGTACTTGCATCCGGGAGATAGTGGATTCGAACCCCACTGTCGGCAGCCCTGAAGATGGTTTTCCATTTTTCCCATTTTCACACCACGTAAATGCTGAGGCTGTACCTTAAAGCCACGGCCGCTTCCTTTCCACTCCTAGGCCTTTCCTATCCCATCGTCGCCATAAGATCTATCTGTGTCGGTGTGACGTAAAGCAAATAGAAAGAAAAAAGAAATGTCCTTACAAAGGAAATATTACCTTCAGGGGGAGGAAAGAAGAAACGAAAAGAGGGCGTTCATTTGAAAGGCACTACATACTTGAGGCCAGGTATTCTTTGTCTCAAATTATCAAATTTTCAGCCACAGGGAACGAGCAGTAGAACACTGGAAGTTCAAAATTCTCTGTTAATACTTGAATTAATAACGACTATAACAAACAAGCAATTAGTAGGGTGGTATCGCGTAGATTTCTCGTGGTATTTCAAGCTTCCTGTAATGGTTAATTAAATAATATATGTGTAATACCCTTTTAACAGCGGACAGTCAATCGACACTGATAGCACGAATTATGCAGTTAAGCTTCGGACACAGATCTTGCGTGTTAGAGTATGTCCTTAAATGTCAACGGATTGTGCAGGTATTAAGTTCTACCACCTTAAGCATAGTAGGGGATCTTTCAGTCGGCACATTTTGTTATAATATTTGAGCAGCCCGCTATTGACGTTCCATTGTTTGCGCCTACTTAAATGAATTAATTTACAATAGGCTTAATGCCGATCTTCTCAGCTTCATAAAATAAGTTGTACTTCATAATTCGTGGGAGTGAAATTGGAGAACGCCTTTTTCAACATAGGCTATCTGTCTAGATCGTTACTCCTTGATCGTTTTTAATTTTTACTTTTATATCTCGGGTGGATACTGAGCATAGGAGTATCTAGATTTTACTAGCATCCAGGTTCAACTCTTCCTTTGTCATGAAAACACACTGCTCTACCTTGTCGATAACCTAATCTTTTTTTCTCAGTTTCCCAATTTCTATGCTCCACATTCTACATCAAATTGTACTTGGTAACAGCTATGCGGTTTCCAGTAACATAATATTGCAACCATAGTAGCGAGGTCGCCTTCTATTTCCTTGTTTCATTCCATCCCCTCCAGTACGTGGCTCCGTCTAGATACTCCTTCCAATTATAGAGGGGAAGTTACCGACCTTACAGTTCATGAATCTTCTCGTCGGCCATTTCTACCCTCGTATTGTAAAGCTGAAAACTGCTGTGCATTCAGTGGCGCAGTTAAGTGGGAGAGGAGGGAAGGAGCGATAACTGGGATATCACTCCCATGAGGCGCTTGTATTCATTATTTAAATAGATACATTTACTATTTTGCGTCAAAACTTAAACACATCCATTTCAAATTTATTATTATTATTATTATTATTATTATTATTATTATTATTATTATTATTATGAAAAAGAGAACAAAGTATTGTTCCTCCATCCGCAGTAGAATCAGACGTTCGCCTTTAGAACGGACTCTGGTATGTCTGTCTCTTCTCTCTTTCCATGACCCAATATTCTTATCCTTTATGACAACATTCTGGTGACCTACATCACGCTAGTGTTCTCATGAGAATTTGTTTTTATCTGGCAGTAATTATTTCTGAATGTAGGACGGAACTCAGCATATACAACTGATTTGTCTAGTTGGAAGCTTGAAAGTTAAATGAACCAAGTATCGGGCTATACATTAAAACATCCCCGCTTATCTTGATAAATTTAATATGCATAATGTCTTGGTAGTTGCTGGATACCGTGGTTCAAATCCCGATCACTCCATGTGAGATTTGTGCTGGACAAAGCGGAGGCGGGACAGGTTTTTCTCCGGGTACTCCGGTTTTCCCTGTCATCTTTCATTCCAGCAACAATCTCCATTATCATTTTATAGCATATATCACTCATTTATAAAAATCACCTTGAGAGTGGCGACCCCATTGTAATAACAGCCTATATATGTTTCATTCATTACATCCCTGACCCAGTCAATGACTGGAAAACAAGTTGTAGGTTTTCATTTTAATTTTCAATGTCTTGGTAGTACGACTTCAAAAGAAAAGTAATACGTGGAGAAAGGATATCTCATCATTTGTGCAGTCAAACCCCAAAAAAATAACACTTCCTGTACTGTGCAAAACTCTTTTCAGCTGTTCTGAGAATGGTTTTCCGTGGTTTTCCATTCTCGTGCACTAAGTCGAATGCCGGGACAGTTCCTAGTATAGGCCTTGGTCGCCAACCCCCTCGCCTTCACCGTTTCAAATCGCCTTGCCTGAGAGAGGATGTTACCTTGTAAGAGGCCCGCCCTATCCCTTCAGGGTACGAAATGAAAACTTTTGTTGTTAAATGCAGTTTTCTGTAGACTTCATAATATATATTTCCCTGCAGTCACACGTAACTGATGAAACATGGCGTGAGTGAAACGTCTGTGAATTATTTATTGATGGTAAGAACGAGGTAACTTACCTCCTATTATCGAGAGAAGGAACGTGCTCAGGTGTGAAATGCCAACCGATTGCTTAACGAGGCGATGAGAGGCTCATTAACATCTTATGAAGGGCTGAACATTTAAGAATAGATAGGTGCTAATAATTATATTTAGTAATATTTACTAAACGGGAAGTGATCCTAGACTGAATTCTGGTTCTGCTATGATGATAATTTTCTTGTTTCTTATATTGGGTGATTGTGAATAACTACCGGATGATGATGATGATGATGATGATGATCATGATCACTGCTACCTTTGTGAGGATAGGAACATTCTGGAGTCTCAAAGTCTTGTGAATGAGCTAATCTCCTGCTAGAGGCTCACTAGACATGAACCTAAGGCGTCAGGATTAGATGCGACAAATTTTTGCTAATTATTTTTGTATGTTTTGAATAATTCCTATTAAGTTATTTGCTTAATTTTTCTCTTTATTCTTTGATCAGTGCAACATTTATGTGGTCTTTCAGCAAAGAACACGTTTAATACCCGCCATTCTCAACACAACACGACAGGTTTTTCTCGAGATGTCGCTACTGACTAACTGTAGGCCGGTTTGCCCTTGTTAACCATAATCTCTGAAGGGGATTGGCAGATTTTCTTGGAAATATCCAAGACCGTGGCTTTGACGAAAGTATTGCTCCATCATAAATCATAATCGGTACGAGGTGTGGATTTGGCCAGTTACACGGCCGGATACCCGTCCTGACGCCAACCGTATTTGGAGGGATTCACTGCTGCTTGTTTCTGTGGTGGTTGTTAGTGTTACGGTAGACGAATAAAATGGTATTAAGTAGAACACAAACACCTGGTCCCCGAGCCAGAGGAATTAACCATTCACAGCTAAAATCCCGGCCCAGCCGAGAATTTAACCCTCTCAACGCTCTGAACCGAAAGCTAGAATGCTGACCAGTCAACCAAAGAGCCGGACGTTTATCTATAATTTCAGTCTTATTCTGTTGCTATTTTGCTTTACGTCGCACCGACACAGGTAGGTCTTACGGCGACGATGGGATAGGAGAGGCCTAGGAATGGGAAGGAAGCCCCAGCATTTGCCTGGTGTGAAAATGGGAAACCACGCACGTTCATCAGTCTTATTCTTTCTTCTTCTTTGTTAGTATCAGCCTACTAAGGACCACGTTATTTCAGCTGTCTCCTCGGGGCTTTGATCTTTGCCCAGTGCTCCTTCATTCGTTGTCCCCCTGTGGGTGGGGGCGGTAGAATAACACCCACGGTATCCCCTGCCTGTCGTAAGAGGCGACTAAAAGGGGCCTCAGGAGCTCTGAACTTTGGTGTGTGTGTGTGTGTGTGTGTGTGTGTGTGTGTGTGTGTGTGTGTGTGTGTGGGTTGGCGACCACGGGGCCCTCAGCTGAGTCCTGGCATTGCTTCCTCTTACTTGTGCCAGGCTCCTCCCATTCATCTATCCTATCCGACCTCCTTTGGTTAACTCTTGTTTTTTCCGACCCCGACGCTATTATGTTTGCGAGGGCTAGGGAGTCTTTCGTTTTCACGCCCTTCGTGGCCCTTGTCTTCCTTTGGCCGATATCTTCATTTTTCGAAGTGTCGGATTCCTTCCATTTTTCCCTCTGATTAGTGTTATATAGAGGATGGTTGCCTAGTTGTACTTTCTCTTAAAACAATCACCACCACCACTTCATTCGTTGCCGGTGTTGCTTTTTTCTTTCCTCCGCCTACGTCTTTCCCGTCTTCAACTTTGGCCTTTCTTGAAAACCCTGGTGGTCTTTTAGTTTCCTCCTGAGTGTGTTGCGTCCTTGTATATCTTCATAAGTGATCCCTATCTCCTGTAGGTCCCTTTCCACCTCCATGAACAAAGTTGGCTGGGTCTTCTTATCTTTAAAATAGGTGGAGATCTAGTTCGATAATCGTGTGGGTTTTATTAGTAGATTTCAGTCTTCTTGTTGTTGTTGTTGTTGTTTTCATTTATTTATTTATTTATTTATTTATTTATTTAATTAATTAATTTATTTATTATTTCCAGCTTACAGACTCGCTGTTTTTAATGAGCCTCTTCCATTTTTTTCTGTCGTTTGTCATTTCCTCCTGTAGATCTTTCTCCTTTAGGTCTTCCAGGATTAATTCCACACATCCTTTTTTTAAGCTGTCGCCTCTTCCTTTTATCTTCAACTTTCATCTTCAAAACCCTCATCCCCACGTAGTTCTCGTACCTCCGTATGTTACCATGCCATATGAGCATAACTTCTTGGATCTTCTATGGCCCAGCGAGTTGGACGTACGGTTAAGGGCTTGCAGCTGTGAGCTTGCGTTCGGAAGATGGTGGGTTCGGACCCCCATTGTCGGCATCCCTGGAGATGGTTTTCCATGGTTTCCCATTTTCACGCCAGACAAATGCTGGGGCTGTACCTTAATTAAGGCTACGGCTGCTTCCTTTCCCACTCGTACCCCTTTCCTATGCCATTATCGCCATAACACCTATGTGTGTGTGCGACGTAAAGCCAATTGAAAAAAAAAGAATGGATCTTCTATGCCATATCTGTAACTTTCACTGTCCTTCGAATGTTCTCATTCCAGATTCTGTTTATCGTGGTCACTCCACACATACAATGCAACTTGTTCTATCATTTTCACTAATGGTACCTACAGATTTTCGTGCCCCTATTATACTTGTTAGTAATATGACTTGCACACGTAATATTGGGACTTTTCGTCATCTGAACTCTTTTGGAATAATATTTCTATTAGATACCTTGTTATTCCGGTGGACAGCGCTACCATTTTATTCCTGGGATATCAGAATTAATAACTGGAAATAAGGCAATCCCTGTTAATCAGAATCTATGAAAAAAATCAGAAGATCCTCCTGACCTCAGAATGTCTGCTTCTGATATCTCCTTACGAGAATCATGTAATATGAAATAAAGAATAGTACGGATCTCCATCAAAATGCAACTAACTTTTTCAATGGCGTTGATGTTCGACTATGAAGTGCATTTTTTGTACAAAGCGATATCGTAGCATTAGAAAGATTATTTATTTTACAACGATATATAGATTAGAATTGGAGAGTTGTTTTATCTTTGAATGTCAACCTTAGCCCCCAGTTGTCGTGCTTTACGATCTTATCAATCCATCTTATGATAGAACTTTGATTACTCAATATTGGAAAATGACTGTCGGGCATCGATCGAAGTTGCTTAGCCACTAACGTCAAAATCTGAAATGTACACAACCAGTATGCGCTCTAATTAAAATATTATCTTTAGCCTGCCTGTCTGGTGGCGATGATCAAGGCGTCTCGTCTTTATGGTTTGACACCGCGGTTAGCCGGTCCGAATCCCATTAGTGTTGGGGGGGGGGGGGGGGTTATCACCGTCAACATACCTGTATTGACCGACAATTTGTAATAACTAGATTGCCTGGGTTCTATTCCAGACCACTCCATATAGGGGCGTTGGTGACTCGTCCGTTGGATGGAGACGGGGAAGTCGGTGGGTTTTTTTCCTGGTGATTACTAGTTTATTACTTTCTTTGGCCATTTCCGTAGAGACTGCTTATTTAATATGCCCACCCCATTGTGATGGACGACCTAATATATCCTCCTTTGAATTCCACTTCTGCATAACATATTCATTTTACACCTTCCGGATGCGAGAAACACTTAAACTTCGTCTTAAGCCAACTATCTTCATAACATTTACTGAAATTCAAAAGCTAATGTCAGAATTGGAGAACAGATATCCCACGAAAATGAAATTAATACTTCATAGTAGTTGTATTTTACCCCCTACTCTATTTAAGCCTGAAGCACAGGGAATATATTTTTGAGAGAAGACAAGAAGTAATAAAGTGAATGATGAAATGGCGTATGGCCTTTTAGTGCCAGGAGTGTCAGAGGACAAGTTCGGCTAGCCAGATGCAGGTATTTTGATATGACACCCTTAGGAGATCTGCGCGCCGTGATGAGGATGAAATGATGATGAAGATAACACATACACCCAGCACCGTGCTAGCGGAATTAATAAATTGTGATTAAAATACCCGACTCTGACAAGAACTGAACCGAGAACCCTTGTGACGAATGGCCAGCACGCTAATCATTTAGCCATGGAACCGGACAAAGTGAGCGATTCATGGGTACCATGCACGTTACCAGCAAAGCAGAATATTTGCAAACATTGCTTAAAATAATTTACATTGCCTAATTGAAAATTACAGGGGCTGGTTGTTTGAGAAGACCAACGTGTAATGCAATAGACTCCAACAAGAAAATAACACCAGGTAATAAGGGAATGGCGCACGTGTGGCGACGATGTGTGTGCCCAACCGTTGATTTGTAGACCGCATTCACTTACTGGAAAATGGTTGGCAACACTCCTGCAAAGTGGGAATTTGGATATTTAATGTCACATCATAGTTGTTCGGATTCCACATGAAGTGCGATCACAATGGTATTGTCTTTTCAAATTGTGAGGAGTACGGGAATTTCGAACTTCATTTATAGACTGCCGAAGTTCGGTGGATCGTGGTTTTGTAGGTCTGTGTGTTAGTGTCCTTGCTGTGTTGATTTTGACGAAATATTCGTTGAAACCATTGATTTTATGCCGTTTACTTTCTGCTCAGTACTCCGCGTTATGATTGAGGAGAAAATAAACACAATCTCGGTATTACAAATGCTACGTCAACCACTTCCTCCTGATAAGGTATCAGCCAGGCGACTCTACAAAACTGCGATCTGCACTTTGAAGCGAGCTATTGTCATGACAGCATGCCGTACGACTACAGAGGTGTGCAAAATTATAATTATGTTAAGTCTCGGGTGGTGACGACCATCAAGCCTTTCTACTTACGAACTACTTCCGACGAGACGAACCAGAATGTGGAGCCGAGAACTACCTCTTCATTGGACTGCTGCTGGTTCAAATCATCATCCTTCAGGAGGACAAAGGAACATAGTGGAACATTTTATAAGGTATTGATCGGAATATGGTAAATTATTGTGAATCTCTTTAACAGATTTTGTTTAAAATAATATTGAAGGAAAACAGAAATGCCTAGAACATAAAGTATGCCACTCTTCCAAACAGTTTAGGCCTAATGGTTAGAAAAAATAGACCAGCGCACGGAGTGAGTACTATTCTATTAAAACCCAAATAACAGCTGTGTCCAACAGTTGATTTGTGGACAGCATTCACGTACTGGAAAATGATTAGCAACACTCCTGCAAAGTGGGAATTTCGATATTTAATGTCACATAGTGGCCCGGATTCCACATGCAGCTGTAGGTTATGTACTGATGATCACAACATTAACAGTTCCGTTTTAAAATCACCATCCTTCAGCATTTTAATGCCTTCCTGCTGGTTTTAATTATGTTATCTTCCTCTCCCTGAACATTCTCCCAGCAGTCCGAGCGAGTTGGCCGTGCGGTTAGAGGCGCGCAACTGTTGCATTCGGGAGATAGCGGGTTCGAACCCCACTGTCGCCAGACCTGAAGATGGTTTTCCGTGATTTCCCATTTTTACACATTTATTAAGGCCACGGCCGACTCCTTGCCCTCTCATAGCCCTTTCATATCCCATTGTTGCCATGTACCTATCTGTCTAGGTGCGACGTAAAACAACTTGTAAAAGATAAAAAAAGTTCCAGCAGATTTGGTTCCTGAGCAGGCACGCTAACATAAATAAATAAATAAATAAATAAATAAATAAATAAATAAATAAATAAAGCAAAAACTAATTGTGCGGTTTTAAAGATTGAGTTATGTGGTCTAGAAGCGAATATATATCGTTGTTTCATTTATAACTGACTAGCTTTTACCCGCGCGTCATAGTTTCCAACATTAAAAAGGGTTTCAAACAGCTGGATGGGATTCAGATGTACGGCATCCAAAGTGTGGAAAATGCATGGACAGATGTGTAGTGTCCTATTCGCACGATCAATAAATAGTCTTTAAAGATTCAAACCCCTGCTAAATAACTTAATTCCCCATAAACTGTTGGTAAATAGAAGAACTGAAGACAGCTGTAAGGAGATGCTACACGTCCGATTTCATACTACGTTAGCACTGCTATCCACGGCAGTAAGCGCAGGTCTTAGCAAACCGTTTAGACTTACGAAGACATTTCATATGAACATTTTTATAGGAAATTAAATTCTAAATACTATACTTTCCTGATGAGATCAATGGTTTGTCCATTATTTTTAAAAAATCTGTTAAAGCGTTCGCCAAAACATACAACATTTTATATTCCTGGAAAACTGTTAAAACATTCCGTATGAACTTTTGTGTAGGAAAGTGAATTCTATGTACTCTTGGTAGACTGTTTTTTAATAGGATCAACCGTTAAGCTACAGGTGGTGTATTCACTTTTAAGGGTCTCAGGCACACATTTTCCCTGACTTGATTCACATTATCCCTTTCTACATAATAATAATAATAATAATAATAATAATAATAATAATAATAATAATAATAATAGAATGGTCTCAATTACCACGCGCAGACATTTTATTCTGACGCCATTTAGACTACTTGCGCGTTAATTTCGACGTTCTGTTTTACTCTGCTAGATGACAGAGTAAACTTGATCTCCGTTGGATAACCTGTATATAGCTGAATTTTAGTTAATTGTCACCAGAGATCTTTCGCATGCCGATGTCATAGGATGTGGTCTGTCGAATGGATTTTCTTCTTCCCTTCAAAAGTCCGATTACCTCTCCTGCATTTCAACCCACGAGGCCGACACTCTGCCACTGATCCACGGAGAGAGCTACCGCGTTATAATCAGTCGACTGTATGTTATCTAATGGTGCGTGAAAATTAACCCATATGCACTGAGTCGTACAGACGTGATCGTTCCACAAACATCCAAACAAATTTTTACATTGATTATATTAGTAGGGAAATAAAGCTTATAGGCCTACTCGTAATTCTTACGCAATAGTTCAGTATTCCTGCTTCATAAGTAGTAGTGTTTATTAATAGGGTACCTGGGATATTTTAACTAAGACGGATTAGGACTATTTTTATTTTTTTAAATTCATTTCATTTTTTAATTATATCAAATGTTATTGTGGAATGGAATGATGATACTGCATATTGCAGGTTAGAAAATGGAATATTACAATTAATAATGAAAATAAGCTAGTAAACAGCTATAACATCCACTTCACTTAAACTTTTTGTTGTCTTAGAAGCTGTTCAATCCAGATTTGGTCAGTTTCTGGTTGGTATTTAAGCAAACTTTTCACATATTGTATTTTTGCTTCCAACACCTCAGGGTACTTCCTCGTCCGGCCCCGCGGTGTAAGGGGCAATGCGTCTGCCTGTCACCCGGTGGCCCCGGGTTTGATTCCTGGCTGGGTTAGGGATTTTTAATTGTAATGATTAATATCTCTGGGCTGAGGACTGGGTGTTTGTGATGACTAGAGTAGGAAATGTCTCGACCTTTGGGAAAAATGAACTAATGTTCAAATTTCTCGTTGCGCGTAACCGAACCCTTCATGTTCTTAACATAGGTCTCACTAGAGTTGTTTGTAATGGTACTCATATTAGAACATATATTATTTAGTAAATTGTCAACTTAAACGTTAGTAACATAGCGTTTCGGGTATAAGAATTGAAAATAGTATTAACTAAAGTAAGCATTCAAAACAAATCCCGCCGGGCTGAGTGGCTCAGACGGTTGACGCGCTGGCCTTCTGAGCCCAACTTGGCAGGTTTGATCCTGGATCAGTTTGGTGGTATTTGAAGGTGCCCAAATACGTCAGCCTCGTGTCGGTAGATTTACTGGCATGTAAAAGAACTCCTGCAGGACAACATTCCGGCACCTTGGCGTCTCCGGAAATCGTCAATAGTAGTTAGTGGGACGTAAAAACAATAGCATTATTAAAAACAAATCCCAGTACCGAATGAGTTGGTTGCGTGGTACGGGCCGCGAGCTGTTAGCTGGGTTTGGGAGATGGTGGTTCGAACTCCACTGTCGGAAGCCCTAGAAGATGGTATTCTATGGTTTCCCTATTTTCGCTCCCGACAAATATTGGAACTGTATCCTAATTAAGAACACTGTCCTTTCCTTTCCAGTCCTAGCCGTGTCCTGTATTTCCATTGTCGCCATGAGACTTCTATGAGTCGGTGTGACGTAAAACCAGTTACAAAAAGAAAATCCTAGGTTTTCGCTGAGAAGCACACGTTTACATGCTTTCACAGTAGCCTAAATATCTAGAATAGCCCCCGTGTGTACTCACCAGGAAGGACGATGTTCGTAGCTTATAGTTTGCAGAACTGTAAAGCGGCGGAGGTCAAATGCATTAAAGATAAGGCGATGCCGTACAAAGGAGATATTTGTTCAATTTGGTGGGACTGGGGATGGGAATTTGAAGAGTAGTGTTCGTGAAATTGTGGGCAAACAACATAGGTTTAAATACGCTATAACAGTAGAAAGGAGTCTTTGTGCTCAGAATTCTGTACTAATAACTATTGTTTCCTTCAGGCGTTCGGGATTTTTCAGCCATTACAATTGAGAGACTGATAGAGAGTTGGTCATATGTATAAATAAAATCACATACCGGGCGAGTTGGCCGTGCGCTTAGGGGCACGCGGCTGTGGGCTTGCATCCGGGAGATATTGGGTTCGAACCCCACTGTCGGCAGCCTGAAGATGGTTTTCCGTGATTTCCCATTTTCACACCAGTCAAATGCTGGGGCTGTACCTTAATTAAGGCCACGACCACTTCCTTCTTCCTTCCCACTCCTAGGCCTTTTCTATTCCTTCGTCGCCATAAGACCTATCTGTGTCGGTGCGACGTAAAGGCAAATATTAAGATTAAAATAAAATTACAATTTTGCTTGTACATTTCCAATTTTTATCTCGGATTAGGTATACAGAAATCGAATGTAAATTCAGTTACATTTCTGTTTGTTTGTTTGTTCGTTTTTTCGTTAAGACATCACGGAAAAACAGTTCAACATATTTTTTCCAAACTCAGTATTTAAGTTCAGGAAAACCCGGGTAGTGCGCTAGTATGCAGCGGCTTACAATATAAGGTGCGAGGGAGTGTGTATGGACAGGAAATGTAACATTTCTTCATTTAATATCTGTGTATAAATAAGTAACTTATACATACTAAAGGTTGTGCAGAAGATATTTTCTGATCTTTTCCTTTTTACCGTGCGAGGAATAGTAAGGGAGTTTTTCGCGATCATTATACTATAGTCTATTCTTCACAAACGCCTAAATATCTCGGGAAGTATTAGTCTGTTCTATCTAAAATATGTATAGGCTATAACAAACATTATAGATAATCCAGTTTTCAATACATTTTACCGTACGAGCTAAAATAATGGAGACATTCGCAAGTTTAAGTTTGCATTCCCAAGACCATCAACAGCATCGCTGACGTGGAAATATTCGTCGCGAGAACGAACTAACTGGTGCTGGTGATGGTTGCCGTCATCATGGTTGATTTATAAACTGAAAAACCGTGTTTGCTCCTATTGATCCGGAGGATAATGGTGTTCATCGAAATGAGAAGAAAGTGAAGAAATAATTGGTGGAGGGGAAGAGGAATCATAAAGGTGGCGGGGTTGAAAGTCTCGAACGTCCATATATCGCCGAGGAGGAGGAAAATAACATGGCTTACACTGTCCTAACTCCCTCAGATCTATATAAAGAACCTAAATAACATTACACATTTTCGTTTTCCACCGAGCGAGTTGGCTGTGCGGTTAGGGCGCGCAGCTGTGAGCTTGCATTCAGGAGATAGTGGGTTCGAACCCCAGCCCTGAAGATGGTTTTCCGTTTTCACACCAGACAAATGCTGGTGCTGTATCTTAATTAAGGCCACGCCTCTTCCACTCCTAGCCCTTCCCTATCCCATCGTCGCTATAAGACCTATCTGTGTCGTGGCGACGTAAACAAAAAAATAAAGAAAGATTCGTTACTCTCAGTTCGCCTCCTTCGCTGAATGGTCAGCGTACTGGCCTTCGTTTCAGAGGGCTCCGGGTTCGATTTTTAACTTTGTATAGTACATTCCTCATTCCTTTAGTTCAGGATCTAGATGTTGGTATTCGTCTTAATACAAATTTTCATCTACACACAACACATCACACTACAAACCATCACAGAAACACGCAATAGTGAATACTGTACATTCTTCCACATAGTGTAGGCGTCCGGAAAGGCATCCGGCCCCGTAAAACTAGGCCGATTCCATACGAAGTGCCGTTTCTAGGTAACTGGGAAAAAGCCTGGAAGATAATGTTTTATTTAACCTTCGTTAGTAGCCTGCCATTTTAATAATAATAATAATAATAATAATAATAATAATAATAATAATACCAAAACGTGAATTATTTAGAAATTATCACATTACTTTGTGTGAAAACGTCTGACATTCACTCACACAATATCAGAGGTAGGCTTGCTATCGAAGTTCACACCGATTTAATTAACTCAATTAAATATTGCAGGAAGTCTGTTCTGCACATGCATATAACTCACTTCCTGAACACATGGCTGTTTCATTTCCAGTATTTGTACAAACACTTGTAGAATAGTTACGGAAGATACTATGACAATATTTGTTCTCCTAACTCTACAACGTGTATACGATATTTGTATTGCACTTCTGTGATGTGTGTAACTCGCTTTGTTTTATTTCCTTGTAAAATATCGATTTACGTAAGAGGCTCTGAAAACATCCCTGTTATCTCTTAATTGTGCTACTTGTATATTTGAAATGTATTGCACCTGCATGAGCCACGGCTCAGATCCTCTTTTTTTTTCTTCTTTTCGTTTTGGCCATCTTAGGACTACGTTATTTCGTATCAGCTTCGTTTCTTCTGGTCTTTCTCCTTGTCCAATAGATTCTTTCATTATCATTTTTTGCAACCTTCATAGAATGAATGAATACTCGGTAGTAATCGAATTCAAATATCAGTATCACTAGAGCTTCGGTGTAAAATAAGAAATCGGTGTTAATACTCCCATATGTAGATGTTTTTCAGTTGTAATCGTGCAAGCGAAGAGGAAGGTTGTTCTTTGAGAGTGTTGACATGGGGATTTCGATTTAATAATACCGGGTGGTGATAGGTCTTTGGCATGGTAGAGGCAGGCCCGCGAGGCGTGATAAAGAATACAACGCCGGTTAGCAAATGGGACTTACCGGTACTTCAATTTTGATGGCAGCTTCAGTGATAGCGGTGCTGTTGGTCATTGGAGGGGTAGAGATGAACCCTGGACCTGGTCCTGCTGGTACAGTTGGATGGAGAAGATAAGGAAGTTGTCAAGGGCCAAGCAGAACAAACAAGAGAGCTCTTAAGGGAACAAGCCAGTGAATTGAGAGAAATAAAGGACTTTATGAAAGAGGAGCTGAAAAGGTAACAGAACTGGTGGTCTAGAGCAATAAGGAAATAGCAAATTTTAGGGATAAGGTGAAGAGAATAAAAGAATTGAGGTGGCAAGAGAAAAAGATCATGCAGGAAACTCGTAAGATACATATTGTTATATACGGGTTCTAAAGGAGGATGCTAAAGAAGCTCTAGTACTTAAAGTGCTACACTAATAAATAAGAGATTGAAGATCAACTGCGGCGAAGCCGACATTGACCAGATTCAGCGAATGGGGAAGACAATAGACAAGAGACCGGCGAAAGTGAGGTTCATTTTAACCCTATTGGTGAATATGATGATGGATAATACACGCCAACTGAAAGCTGAAAATGTAGAAGTTTTCAAGACATTCTTGGGAATGTGACCCGCTCCCCTCAGTAATTTGGCCACTCTGTACGGGCCATGTAGGTGTAAGTTTGCATTCGCGAGATGATGGGGTTTGAACCACCTCCGTCTTCCCCTGTGTCCGGGGATATAAACTCATCCACGGTATCCCTCCTGCTTATCGTAAGAGTTGACTGAAAGGAGAACTCCTAGATACTCCCATATCAAAAGTTTGGGTTGGCCACCATGGTCGCCAGATCATAGGGCGCTAAATCCGTATGTGTTAAGTCACTAGAAAATATCATTCATAGTCAGTCGACTTCACTGGACTACAGTTTATTTTAAATTATGTATTTGGACCACACTATACTTGCACACAGTTTTCCCGGAAACCACAAACACACAGGAAGAAGTTGATTAGCGATTGACGGTAGAAATAATATTGCAACCCAGGAAACTGGGGAGTTAATTCCACATTCGTATAGCTTCGAAACCACGAGTTACTTTTACGAACTCCGTTAGAGTAAACTTGATATTAAGCCTATTTTCGATTGCATATAAAATAAAGTTGGCGGTAAGTGTCCATCTCTGTTTATGCGGGCTAATCTCGAGAACCACCGAGCAGATGTTTCAGTTTTTCGTGGTTGTGTAGAGCACTGGTCATCAACTCATTGCTCTAGGTAGCCGGCACTACATGCTCTACTCGTGAAAAGAGCAGCAGAGACTGGCTTAATGAATACAGTGTGGTCGTGATTATTGCTTTTAGATGAAGTAGAACTGGACAGCCATTTTATATTAACACTAAACAGGGAGGGAAAAGGAAGAGGTCGAATTCTTAATAAATGAAGGTATCGGCAAAAGAAAGGGAAAATGGAGGTATCGGTAAAAGAAAGAGAAGAACCACGAAGGGCGTGAAAACAGACTCCCTGGGCTTCGCAAAATTAATACCATAGGAGTTAAAAAAGAAGAGCTGACGAAGGGAGGTCGGATAGAAAAGATGAATGTGAAGTATAGAAAGCGCACCTTTTAGCAACAGATTTTCGTCCGGGGGCGAGGAGTAAGGAGGGAGCTCCCCGGTTCCGATAATATTGCCAACTGAATGGAAATGAAATCTGAATTGAATCGATAATATTATCGATCGATCTAAATTTTCTAAACCTTTGTTATCTTAAGCCTACAATTGACACACACACACACACACACACACACACACACACACACACACACACACGCACAATTATACAAAATTATGACATTTATCGATACGAATCTTGTTCCTAGCAAGAATTCTATAGTGTGGCTTTGTAGTGTAAACAACAACAGTACTAGTACGTAAAGTGTACACCAGATGTCGCACAGCGATGCATAAGCGATTCACAGTTTGTGTTTCAAAGGTTGCCAATACGAATCTCGAAGATAACCGAGGTCGACCGATTCAGCACTAGGGTGTCCATCTATCACTAAAAGGTGCGCATACTATACGTGCAAGCCATACCAATCGGCTAGGGGAACGTGGTCGCCAACCCACGCTCCTAAACCTCTGATTCCCCCGTTCATCGCCTCTTGCATACACAGGCACTACTTACAGTAACCGCTCGGAAGTAATGCTATAACTTGAATTCGTTTGTTTATTTATTTATTTATTTATTTATTTATTTATTTATTTATTTATTTCCGGCACCATGGCTAAATGGTTAGCGTGCTGCCCTTTGGTCCAAGGGACCCCGGATTCGATTACCGGCCGGGTCGGGGAATTTAACCTTCATTAGTTAATTCCAATGACTTGAGTGATGGCACAGCATTAGAATTCATTATACATAGGGCCCCATCCCCCACAGACTCGCAGGTCACCTACAAGACGCCATCTCGAAAGACCTGCACCAGGTCTCTTCGGAGGTCATACGCCAATAATAATAATAATAATAATAATAATAATAATAATAATAATAATAATAATAATAATAATAAAATATTATTATTATTATTATTATTATTATTATTATTATTATTATTATTATTAGTAACGCCACTGTATGTACGAATCCAGTCTGCGACTCCATTCACAAGTAGTGCCTGTTCCCTAGTATAAATAGTTAATGGCCAGTGCTCTACACAATGGTGAAAACTGTAACATAATCTGCTTGGTGGTTCTTGAGATCAACCCGCACAGACTTTATTTTATACTGTGTAGATGAAACATACAAAATCTAAAAATTGCAAATTATAATTTCGTCCTCAAACAGTGAGGAAGACACATTGGCTTTTAAGAATCCTGGGTTATATGCCTATTATACAGAGTGTAACAGAACTATACCGACAAAATAATCAGGGATGCTTTTCGTGTTATGTTAAGAACAATGGTGTAATTGGATTAGCAGAGAAAAATTTTCATTTTCGAGAAAATGAGAGTACGTTGTCACTTCGGGGCGCGCGATTAAAACTGACGAACTCGGCTATATTTGCTACGCCACAGCACAAGCCGCTGTCTTGCTTCAGGGGAGAGAAGGGACAGGAGGGGAAGTGGGGTGTATGATGGAGATAGAGAGAATGCTCCGCGAGTATGCACGAGTTTCCTCGTTCGACTCGCACAGTATTATCGTTGTCTCCTACAGGCAGTATCCACCGTTTATTTATTAAACAGACCTAAATGTACACACATTACAAGAACACACTGTAAATAAGACACATTGTTTTGTATACAAGGAACTTGGTATACAGTAACACAACATAAAGTTTATTGCTTCAGTAGTTTTATACAGTATTTACAAGAAATATAATGAAACTTGTCTTGAAGCTTGATTGATTGCACGCAGTTAATGTTGTTATTAAGTGATAGATTGAAAGTCTATGGCACAAATATATATTTACAAAGAGAGAGTCCTATATACACATTCACACCTATCTTGAGGAGATAGTCTATTCCACTGGGAAATGTCCTTGGATAGTCGAAAACTATCTGCTGTGGAATAACAAGCGTAACTTGTAGGGAGAGTCGCGTTAGTAGAATGCTAGTGTTGGACTTGGACTTGCAAGGAACTTGCATCAATATCTTAATTCGCAGAATGCTAAGATAGTTGTCGGAGCACTGGTGAGGACTTGAGAGTGTAGCAGAATGCTTGACTCGGAGATCGACGGGAATCAGGGAAGATGAGGCAATGTCCGGAGGTAAAGACCTCACGACCAGCAATCAGTCCACCTGTTCAAGACACATTTTTAAGAAGAATGCCTCCGTGTTTGACTTGCGGTGTGGTCTGGTCGTTGGACACTGGGGTAGTCCTCGGTAAGGCGAGGAACGTCGCTCCTTATATAGCGCTGGCTGATGTCACAGACGAGCATGCCAGGCGCAGTGCAGTCCTCTCGTAGGCTCTGGAAACATCGGTGATGCGGCGGGTTGCGGAGCTTGTAGGCGCGGAGCTTGAGCGCGGAGGACACACACAACACATTTGTCAGTCAAGGAATGCACCTCTCGTCGGTTGGTCGCAGTAACGTTCTTTAAAACATGCTCGAAGATGCAACGTTGCTGCCCCACGATGGTGTATTCCTTCACTTACAATATTGTCAATGGAATGCTGAACGAAGGAAACAATACGCCCAATGATTTGATTACAGAAGAGATTCCAGATGCCTCCCTCCTATTTCGATGCACAGTTCACAACACAGTTCACAACGGTGTAGTAGTGACCTTTCAACTCTTTTCAGGACGTGTGGTTTGTCGCGAACGACCTGGGAAGCTAGGCCTACCTGTATTCTTGGTACAAGTTCATCTTCTCTTTCTGCGGGGTTCGCATAGCAGTCAATTTGTGCAAAACAAACTGTACACTGTCTACTGGGGCTGCAAAGCGACTATGCGAAACGAACGATGAACTTGTGCACTCGCACCGACTATTGCCTTTGTCTTCCCACTTCCCCTCCCTTCCCTTCCCTCCTTTGATGCACAGCAACAGGCAGCGGCTGGGTCTTTGTCATAGAAAATACGGCAAGTTTGCCAGTTTGAATCGCGCACCCGTAAGTAACAAAATAACATTTTTTTCGAAAAGAAAAAATGTCTCCGCCATTGTTCTTAACATAACACGAAGAGCATCCCTGTTTTTCTTTTTTTTTTTTTGTCGGTATAGTTCTGATACATCCTGTATCTATTATAAAAGCTCACGTAAAGTAATATTGTTAAAAGCTCACTTGGTAGGTCGAACCCCGTTGAGAAAGACAGTGCGCCACTCAGTTGTAGGTTAGGTCCATTAGTGTTTCGTAATGCTCAGTGTGACATTTTAACTAAGTGCTTCCGCGTCTCCCAATTGTCGATTATATAGACAGTAACCCGGTTAGCAGTTTATCTCCTTGGCTTTAAAATATCGCATGATACACTCACGCTTGATAATCTTCAAGCTTTGTATTAATACCTTTTAATTTATGCTTATTTCCTGCTTTTGCACTAAGGTTGCACTGAAGGGAAATACCTTCGCCTTATCGTTATTTAAGCGTTCCTTTCTGTTTCGAAGCCTTGATTACAATAGATACGTGTAGTGTCTTCTGTAGATTAATAGTAGAGTGTCGGCCTCATTATTGCAGGATCGCAGGTTCACACCCAGCCGAGGTATAGTAGTCTAATTTTTGAAGGGCGGAGAAAAGTCCATGCGTACAATGCCGACATGTAAAATACCTGTTGAGCTAATTAGCCATGTGGTTAGGGTCGCGCAGCTGTGAGGTTGCATTCGAGAGATCCCACTGTCGGCAACCCTGAAGATGGTTTCCTATGGTTTCCCATTTTTCACACCTGGCAAATGCTGGGGCTGTACTTTAAGACCACGGTCGCTTCCTTCTCACCCGTAGCCCTTTCCTGTCCTATCGTCGCCATAAAACCTGTCTGTGTCGGTGAGACATGAATCAACTTGTAAAAATAACCCGCAACATTACAGTATTTTATAATTTCTGTGTAAGAAGAGTAAACGTGTAAAAGGTAATATCGTTAACATTCCTGACTCCCTGTGCTTCTATAGATGAACTAGAGAAATAGATAGGTTCGAGTTTCTGTAGAATTCCTTCACAGTTTAGCTGTGGTTACTATTTATAACTCCAGGAAGTGCTGGGATGATGTCTTTCTTAGAACCATGGCGGCTTTCGCTCATGTGTTTATTTATTTATTATCTGGCGTACGACTTTTAGTGCCGGGAGTATCCAAGAACATGTTCGGCTCGCCTGGTGCAGGTCTCTCTATCTGACACCCATGGTCAACCTGGCCAGCGCCTCCTAGAGAACAAGGCCTGGCAATACGATTCGTGATGTGCGACTGGGCCCAGCAAAAGTGGATAGTAGATGAAGCTCAATTCCTTACAATCATTGAAAAATACGCTGGTTAAACTACATTCTACAAATATTCTTTCTCGTAGGCGCGCATATCGGAAGGGAAATTAGTAATATACCGTAATAATTAGGAAGAACAATTAAAAATGCAAAAAATAATTAAGTTTATTTTAAGAGTCTTAATACTGAACAACTTTAATAATATGCCTATATGACACTTTCTTTCATATATTTAAGAGTCAAAAATGATCAGTTCTTTTTACAAAACTCGCCATAAGACCTACCTGTGTCGGTGCGTCGTAAAGCCACTAGCGGAAGAAAAAAAAAAAAAAAAAGCTTTTACAGAACTGAACTTGCTGATGAAAGATCAAAGACAACATGTAAGTACAGCAAAAGATATTAAATAAAAATAATAACGTACAAACTACCTTCCTTACAATATATTAGTAGCAGTCCAGGAACATACAAGCTGTAATGCTCAGTGTTGTCGGTATGGGCCCAGTTGGACATACGTCATCAGCTACTCTCATTCGTATTGCCAGGCTTTGTTCTCTAGGAGGCGCTGACCTGGCCGTCTGGATGTGGGATGATAATGAGGTAGGGAGAGGGTGAAACCGGTGTCGAATAACACCAAGGTTTAACGTCGTCACCCCCGATGGACGAATTATTACAAACAGCATCATATGCCCTCACTCCACATGAACTCTGTGGAGAGTTTAGGAACCGAATCCGGCTTTTGGCACACAATTTAGTGATCAGAAATTATATACCATTACCTCTCCTACCCTGCCGGCCAACATTCTGGTGGTGATATTGTTTTTGAACCAACGGAACTTGAACCGGCTAACCACGGTGTACTTCTGACACCTTAAAGATCATGGTCACCAGGCGGGCTACGTTATGAGAATTTACCCACAATGAAAATACATGGAACTGGTAACTTCAGCTCCCAATCCTCTAGAGTAAAGCAGTATCCTAACTCGATCCGTTGTGCTCGTCACAAATTCGACTTGTATTTTTTCATAACTAATCCTACAATACAGGTTATCCCATATAAACTGAGACCGTCCAAGCAGCGTTTTTATTCTCCGATACGTAAGCTGCAGTATTGGAGGGGCGCGCATAGTTCTTGACCTTGCAAGCAGCGTGCACGTGTTCGATCTCGCAAGCATCAGTCGCCAGTCTGAATCTCAGCTGTTAACACGGTGAGACAGTTATGATTGCAACGCCGTATTTTCGTATGTAAACGTTATTTTAAGTACGATTCTGCTCGACGGGTACACGATGCATTTGATCTCACTTAGTTTACAAAAGGAGTACATTTATTATTCAACCTATTCAATAAAATCAGTACCACGTTATGTGGTTAATTAGACATAGAAAATCTGAATATTATTGGGACATGTTTCGCCCTTCTTATTGGGCATCATCAGCCATATTTGTAACAAACCAAAGTTCAATTTTTTAAAAATTATAAATGCCATTGTCCTTTTAACAATTTTTTTAAAGTTTGAATTAATATGGCTGATGATGCTCAATAAGAAGGGCGAAACATGTCCCCATAATATTCAGATTTTCTATGTATAATTAACCACATAACGTGGCACTGATTGTATTGAATAGATTGAACAATAAATGTACTCCTTTTGTAAACTAAGTGAGATCGCTGTTTTCAGTACGGACCAAAAATTAGAGTGATGACTTGTAACGATGCATTTGTTCAGCAGTTTCCCGGTGATGTACCACCTTCATGAGCACAGGTTCTCGTGATTGTAAATAACCTGTGCGATTTTTACTTGTGGGATAAACTGAAATAAATAGTGTATCGAACAAATCCTCACACATTCGGGGAACTGAACGAAAACATTTCGAATGAAATCAGAAACATTACAGTAGCAGAACTCACGCGCGTCAGACGGAATTTGGTTGCCAGATACAATGCCTGTATAACCCAGGAAGGACGACACTTCCAGCATCTTTTATAAAGTAAGATTTTATAAAAGATTGTATGTACGCTTAAAGTAGGACGGCCGCGCGCGACATGAGGTCGACTGAGGCAGCTGCTGTAGCGGAGAGTACAAAGACCGCGCGTTCGGTCTAAGTGCATATGAGAGACCCTGTATAGTTCCTATCAGCAATCATTCTCGTAGCTTTTACGATTATTATTTTCAACTTATAAAACACTTCTTGAATTCGCCCAGCTTACGTTCCTGTACTGCAGATACGGCTTGAAAACTGAGCAATGAGGGATCATTTCGACCACGAACGATCTTCCTTCTACTCCCTGTGGGTGGGGAACGCAGACCACATCCACGGTATCCCCTGTCTGTCGTAAGAGACGGCTAAAAGGGGCGGCCAAGTGATGGCGATTTTAGAACCATGAGACTATATGTGATTAGTACAGTTACATGACGAACACCACGAGTTTGGGCGTTGCTTGTTTTAGTACTGTCGTGTGTATTCCACCGAGTCGCGCGGTGGAGGTGCATTCGGCTGCGCGATGTGCCGGAACGTTGCCCTGGAATGTGTCGGTTCCCCAGTTTTCAGAATGTGTCTGTGCTACCTATGAGTAGTACCACTTTCTGAGAAATTCCATGGGTCTACGTTGCCTCTGATCAGTAACACTATGTGAGAAACACCATGGGTTTGGCAAGCGCCCGTGATTAGTACCACTATGTGAAGAAAAGCATGGGTCTGCGTTACCTCAGAGTAGTTCCATTATGTGAAGAACATCATGGGATTTGTTACCTGTTGGCGTTACCACAATATGTTATACACCGTGGGTCTACAGTGTCTATGATTAGTACCACTATGTGAGCAACACCACGAGTATGCGTGGCCTGTGATTAATTCCACGAAAAGGAGGAACACCACAGGAGTACAGGCTCCCGTGATTAGTCCCTTCATGTGAGGAACACCATGGGTCTGCGTTGCTTGTGAGTAGTACCCTTATATGCGAAATACCATGGGTTTGTGTTACCTGTGAGTGGTACCATTGTGTTCGACATACCATGAGTCTACATTACCTGTGATTAATACCACCATGCGAGATACACAACAATCATCTACGTTACCTGTGATTAGTACCACTATAGGACGAACACCATGGTTTTGCTTTACCAGTGATTTGTACCATTATGAGGGGCATATGACCTGGATTTTGGATCCCTTTGGATAATAAGCATAATCCCAGTAATTTAGACATTGTGAATTGGATCCACCGATCGTTTTTGTCCCACTAACGTTTTTTCATCATCATTCTTTTTAGATTCTAGTCAAGTTTTAATTTTCATTTCGTTGCACCTTGTACCATTACGGGCCGATGGCCTAGCTGTTAGTCCCCTTCAAACAACAAACAATATCATCATCATGATCATCATCACGAACTTCCCAATTGTAGATCGCTCGAAACAAAATATTGCGTTGGTGTAATGCTAATTTTATTCTAGTTCTCTCGTTACGTTGCAATATTGAGTGTTCACAATGGCAAATCCTCTAGTCAAAATGGATTCGAAGGAGTGGCTCTGCAAAGTTTCAGTTAAGCTAAAGCGGATGAACATGGAGAAGTAACGATCCTCAAAGCAGTGAGGTGGCGTTGTTACTCATCTCCCGTTTCTCTTTACGTGCGTTTAAGGCAGATTGTGAGACTTATAAAAGAGAATTGTGGAAAGGTAATCTCAGTTCTAGGAGGGTGTTAATGCGGTAATTCGAAGATTGTAGGATGATATCCTCATTCTGTTTAAACCGGGCGAGTTGGCCGCGTGGTTAGAGGCGCGTGGCTGTGAGCTTGCATCCGAGTTGCGGGTTCGAATCCCACTGTCGGCAGCCCTGAAGATGGTTTTCCATGGTTTCCCATTTTCACACCAGGCAAATGCTGGGGCTGTACCTTAATTAAGGCCACGGCCGCTTTCTTCCAACTCCTGGACCTTTCCTATCCCATCGTCGCCATAAGACCTATCTGTGTCGGTGCGACGTAAAGCCACTAGCATTCTGTTTAAGCTTTCGGACGATTTGAAAGAAGTGCTGAATGCTACACACACAGTCTTGGAAAAGGAGAACAAGATGAATAAATTAAATAAATAAATAAATAAATAAATACATGCATAATCTTTTTGCCGTCCCCTGGCAGAAGGTTGATGATCCTCCTGATGTTTTCTTTGCTGTTTTATGTTTCCGTATCAGAGTTGCTGGTCTTATCGTGGATGTCGAACCACTGTCGGCGGCTTCACGTCCAGGACAATCTTATCAGTTCACATCCATGTTTCTCTTTTATCTTGCCTTCCATTTCTGAAGATGTGATTCAAATAGGCTGCTTTCCTGCGGTTTGAGAGGGTGAATAATAGGCTGCTTTCCTGCGGTTTGCGAGGGTGAAGACTTAAGCACGATTTATTAACACGACAGAGTACTTCCTCCTCAAGTACCTCCGATGGTATCTTGAATTTTCTGCGATACATCCACATTTCAAAGGACTTTATTGAAGAAACCTTTAGTGTCCATCCTTATACGCCGTAAAGCATTGCGGCAACACAACACTCCATGACATGCCAGCGAGTTTCGAATTGGAGATCAGGGTTGCGTTGACTGTTTTTATTTTAGAAAAATAAATAAATAAATAAATAAATAAACAAACAAACATTGTTGTAAAGTTAAATATTAAGGAACTAATTTTACAGCATGGATACTATAGTCACCAATAATGACAAAAATTCCGTTCAGTTTAGACGATCAGTTGCATTTTGCGCTCTTAGTTGCAAGTATAATCTCATTGACCTATAAACGAGTCACTGATCAGTGCAGTTCACGTAGGAAGTAATTATCTGGGTACCCGTATCAGAAAGATAAGTGACCGATAATGAGCATGCCAAATTAAACTGTGTCACTGCGCCTGGTTTCAGTTACTTATTTCTTATTTTTATAGACATTGGCGCTGTAGGGAGGAATGGTCTTATAGAGATAAGTTTTATCAGACACCTATTTCAAGTTCATTTACACACTTACACTTTTTCGGTCCAACCGCCTCGGTGGATGAGTATCCCCTGCGGTTAGGGGCGGGATGGTATCCCCTGCCCGCCGTAAGAGGCAAGTAAATGTGGGGAGGGGGAAGCATGGCTCTCTACTTGGGAGCGTGGGTTGGCGAACAAGGTTCACCTAGCTGGGTGTGGTGTTGCTTCCACATCATTGTCACTGGGTCCACACTTTGAACTTGCCTATCCGAACTTCCCTGGTCAACTCTTTGTTCTCTCCCAATCCCGGTGGTACTTAGTTCGCGAAGCCTAGGGAGTCTTTTATTTTCATGCTCTTCGTGATCCTTCTCTTCGCCGATACCCTCATTCTTCGAAGCATCAGACCTCTTCCATTTTCCTTTAATAGAGGGTCGTTTCCTAGTTATACTTCCTCTTACCGAGCGAGTTAGCCGTGCAGGTGTGAGCTTGAATTCAGGAGATAATGAGTTTCAACCCCATTGTCGGTAGCCCTGAAAATTGTGTTGAGAAAAGTGCTTATAATGTAATGTTAACACAATTGCTCCAGTTTATTGACATAAAACAAGCTACAATTCACTGTACTGACAAAGAGATACCTTGTACGTCATGATCTACACCACAACCAAAGAATACGCAAACAAGATAAACAGTGTTGTGTCACTTGTAATGTCCATGGATATACCAAAAGATATGACACGTCAGTCCATGGAATAAATGTGGTTCCGTAACATCCTCCCACCTTGCAATTGTTATTTTCAATTGCAAAATACTCCGTACAGCAACTGAAATACAAACACATAACACAATAAATAAGTGAAGTAAGGTCACATCAAGAGTATTCACAAATCAAGTCTCGATGGCACTTTAATTCTCCGCCCCCCCCCCCCCCCCCCTGACAATTTGAATTCTTCAAGTGGAGGCTTCGTCTCAGGAGAATTGATAGTCACAGTTTCAGGCTGCTTTCACTCCTCTGGAGTTGTGTGCACCTCCAATGGATAGAGACGCTGGAGTGGTCTGATCAGCTCTCCCTCAGATGTCTTCAGTTTGGCTACTCTTGCTACTTCATCCTTCCCTGGATACACTTCCACGACGACCGTGAGGGGCCAGTTGATGCGTTTTGTGGAATCTGCTCCTATCAATACCACATCTCCCACCTTGATGCTGATGGTCTTCCTCTGGCCGTGGTGAACTATGAGCGCCAAATATTCATTCCTGAATCTTTGTCGTAGGTCCTCACGTAGTTTCTGGAGGTACCTACAACGTTTAACATAGTCAACCTTGTCAACTGCGTCCAAATCTGGAGTCTCATTTGTAGGAATACCCTGCAGAAATGTTGCTGGTGTCAAAGGCTTTAGTTCAGCCGAATGGTCCGCAATGTATGTAAGTGGTCTAGAGTTGATCGTCGCCTCGCAATCACACAACACAGTATATAACTCTTCATAGTACACAGAGGCTCGTCCCAAGATTCGACGCAGCAGTTCTTTCACTGTTCTGATTAGTCTCTCCCACCATCCTCCCCACCAGGCTGCTGTAGGTGGGATAAATCTCCAAGTAATCTTTCTCACAGCAGAGTGGGTGACAATCTCATCCCAATCCAACGTTCTCAGGGCATTATTAAGCCCTATGAAATGGGTCCCGTTGTCTGAGTACAGCACAAAAATTCTTCCACGCCGGGCAATGAATCTTCTTAACGTCAGAATGAAAGCATCAGTTGTCAAAGACTGCACCAGCTCCAGATGTATCGCACGATACACCGCACAAGTAAATAATACAACCCACGCCTTTTCTCCAGACTTTAGATACAGCGGTCCAGCATAATCTACTCCCGAGACCTCGAAAGCTGCTGTTGAGCCCACTCTATTCTTGGGCAAAAGAGCAAAAGCTGGTACTATAGGAGTAGCCTTGTACCTTTTACATTTGACACATCTTGCAATAACTCGTTTTGCCATTTTCCTAACTCCAAGAATTCAGAATCTTTCCTCGAGTCTAGTAACACTCTTGCCAACTTAACAACCTTGTTCACAGACACTTCAACTACCAAAGTTTGCAACAATGTCTGACCCTTTTGATGAGACAGTAAGTTTTCTGTTCTACCTGGTTCGTTTCCTTTCTCAACTGAACTTTTCTTACTGCTATCGACTGGAATTATATCCTTTAAACCCTTGCACATAATAGTGTAATGCCCCTTACAACAAATCAAGCATTTGAGTACAACTTTGCACTTTTTTGCACAATGGCCCACCTTGAGGCAATAAAAACCTGCTCCTTTCTTTTTCAAAACTTCTTGTTTTTTCTCTGTAGTGAGACCTCTAGCTTTAAAACAGTCCTGAGACATGTGGTTCCCTTTATCGCACCAAATGCATGCCCTATCACTCCTTTTCTCTTCACTCGAGAAAATTACTGCTGCTGTCGGTAGCTTTTCTTTGTTGTTTTGCGATGCACTCCCACAGCCACCTAGGAAATTAGAACGAGCCAGAAGGAGACGTTCTTCACTTCCTACCTCTTGTCTCAAAAACCTCAAAAGTGTCTCGAGATAATTAGATTGGTCACCCTTCTTACATGTCTGCGACATACGAGACCGCTCCCATGCTTTCAAAATGTCATCTGGTAGTGCTGATTCTACAAGCGGGTAGAGCATTGCCGCATATTTATCGCTAGTAACTCCTAGTGACTCTAGTGCCCTTAACTGGGTCTCCAGTTTATCAAAAAGACTCCGTAGACTTATGTCATTTAGCATGTTACTGTTTTGAAGTACTAATTGCAAGAGTTCACGAACGTAAATCTCAATCAGAAATTCATCTCTTGCAAACCTCGATTTTAATTGCTCTATAGCTTTCTGATAATTTGATGCTGAGGGTGGGAAACTTTCCACGAGTTCTCTAGCTGACGTCCCGGGTACAATAGCCTGGCAAAGGTATTTGAATTTATCCTCTTCCTCGATTTCGTCATCCTCATGTATCTTTCTGAACTGCCCCCAGAAAGCTATCCAGTTACGCACATCTCCATCGAACTGTTTAAGTTCTAATTTAGGCAATCTTAAATTTCTTTTACTCCTGGATTTACTAGAACTAGTACTAGCAATACTATTTGCCCGATTGTCACTGAGTGTGTCATCATGCAAAAAATTCTCATATCTGGTTAAGCACCTTTCGCTGTGTTCGACAGTGATCTCTTCTCCGGCGTACCAAACATCACGAATTTTTTCATCGAGCACGAATAATCATTCAGCTTTGTCCTCGAAGATCTTGAAACCTGCGGAGACCTCTTCTCTTGTGGGTTGTTCTGCATCTAGCTTCTGTTCAAAGTCATTGCCAGCACGTGTAAACAATCGGCGCAGTTGTGTTCGTTCACTTTTCAATTTCGTAATTTCTGCCATATTTACTCAGAAACTAATCCTGCTCACGGTCGCCAGATGTTGAGAAAAGTGCTTATAATGTAATGTTACCACAATTGCTCCAGTTTATTGACATAAAACAAGTTACAATTCACTGTACTGACCAAGAGATACATTGTACGTTATGATCTACACCACAACCAAAGAATACGCAAACAAGATAAACAGTGTTGTGTCACTTGTAATGTCCACGGATATACCAAAAGATATGACACGTCAGTCCATGGAATAAATGTGGTTCCGTAAGAAATGGTTTTCCATGGTTTCCAGTTTTCACACCAGCCAAATGCTGGGACTGTACTTCAGGCCACGGCCGTTTCCTTCCCATTCCTAGCTCTTTCATATCCCATCGTTGCCATAAGATCTATCTGTGATCAAACCAACAAGAAGTTCAGGCTGAACATTGGACTCGCACAAGGATCAGTTCTTGTTCCACTCCTCTTTAACTTGTATGACTTGCCACCAACATCTAGCCAAAAATTTGGATATGCTGACGACTGGCCTATATCGACAAACATCGGTCTGTTGCAATGACCGAGAACAACTTTACGGATGACTAGTCTTCGTTAGGAGATTCCTTCAGGAAATGAAGACGTTATCGGAAGTATGTTGCATCCATCTGAAAAGGAGACTTGCCAATAAGGAGTTATCATTCCACTTTAACGGTATGCAGCTTCATCAGAACAGACATCCTAAATACCTGTACAGGTCGCTGACATTTTGTCAACACCTTTCTAGAACAGCAGGTAAAATTCGAGCACGCAACATCTTGCGTAAGTAAACAATCACCTTATGGGGAGGGCAAGCAAGTGTTCCCAGAACGGCTGCACTTGGCCTAGTGTACTCTGTTGCTGAATACTGCGCTTCAGTTTGGCTCAACAGCTGCCACACTAAGAAGGTCGATGTCCAGCTGAACCAGACGATAAAATGCCCTGGTTCGCCAGTATCAAAGGATACTCTTTAACCCTCAGTTACCAGTTCATACTGATCTACTAGAGCAGAAGATAATACAACCTAGATTAACACCCCCCTTCCCACCATAATGTATCTGCAGGTTTCATTGAGTCCGCAAATGCTTGTACTTTGAAGCAAACGTGGGGTTAAGAATGGTCTTCCAAGACACCTCCACACTGGCATGACATTAAAAATCAGAATGCTAGGCCTGCGGGATTTGATCTACCCCGTCATCTTTAGGCTCGTATTAATAGGGTGCGAACCAATCATGGACGATGTGCTGTGTCAGCAATGCAGTGGGGTTTAAAGGAGGCCCTACCTGTGTCTGTAGAAATGTCAACCAGACCATCAACCATATCGCAATGTTCTGTAAGGTGTTATGCAGGCAGAAGAGTAGACTTCATTGGTGTTACCACTGAGGTTATTCACTGGTTGAAGAATATTGACTGTTAGATGTGAGAGTTGCTGCACTACGGCCTACTGATTCCATTCCTTTCCTTTCCATTTGTAAAACATGCATCTTCTTTAAGTTTACTTTATATGTTTGTTTTGTATATCATACGCTAAATAAATAAATAAATAACCAACGATTTGGATTTTATTTCCAAATTCCACAATAATAATAATAATAATAATAATAATAATAATAATAATAATAATAATAATAATAATAATAATAATAATAGATCTTTGCAAGTGACATGGTATTGATCGCCGAATCTCTGGGAAAAGCTGCGATGCAGGTCATTTGTCTCAAAAAGGACAATCGGCCTAGTGTCACTGGAGAAAACCAAGTACTTTATATACATCAAAGAGGCTAACAGACCGAGCTCGATAGCTGCAGTCGCTTAAGTGCGGCCAGTATCCAGTATTCGGGAGATAGTAGGTTCGAACCCCACTGTCGGCAGACCTGAAAATGGTTTTCCGTGGTTTCCCACTTTTACACCAGGCAAATGCTGGGGCTGTACCTTAATTAAGGCCACGGCCGCTTCTTTCTCACTCCTAGCCCTTCCCTGTCCCATCGTCGCAATAAGATCTATCTGTGTCTGTGCGACGTAAAGCAAAAAAAAAAAAAAAAAAAAAAAAAAGAAGCTAACAGAGAGATGTCACTAGAACGGGGTAAAATGAAGCTAGTGGAGTCATTTATATACCTCGGTGACTGGATTGAACCCAGATTGTCAAAGAAAGCAGCCCTCTCCGCGAGAGTTACCAACCTGGAACTGGCCTATCGACTGACTCTAATCTAAACGCTTGCAACAAATGATGCCTATCCGCCTAGAAGCTCGTTATGCCATGGAATGTCTGTCGCTAAATAGAAAGGGCTTTATTTGAAGAACTGGAAATCAAAGAGCAGAATTCTGAGAAAAATCCCGGCCCCGCTACTGGAAGGTGGGGGATACGGGAGACGTCACAATTCAGAGCTCTACTTCCAGATAGAGATGCTCTCTGACTGCACCAGGAAATGGAGGGCTGCTTTCTGTGGTCATGTCTCCCTACAGACTGACCAACCTCCTCTTCACCTTCTGGCAAAACAAGAAAATCAGTACCACCTCTCTGACGGAGAATGAGAAGGACGTAAAAGAACTGGGGCTAGTAGACTTACAAAACAGACTGTGAAACAGATCCTGAATAAAATCTCTGGTTTGCAGAAAGAAAAGAAAAAATCTGAAGAAGAAAGGTACCGCTGGTCGGAGGAAAGAAAGGCGCTACACTGGGAGAAGAATCAAGCAAGAATCAAAATCCAACAGTGGCACAAGCGTGGGCCTATTCGAAATGAATGAATGGATGAATAAAATATATTGATTTTACGTCCCACATTAAGGTGCCGGAATTTTGTCTGCGGATAAGCCGAAACATGTGTTCTCTTATTTCGAGCCCTCTTTCTCTGCGCGAAATTTCTGGTAAATCGGGTTGTTACACTTGGGGGTTCGCCTCGTGAGCCGCTATCGAACTCTCCAATTCGGACTTAGAAAAAGGCTAGTGCTGTGCCCGACACAATAGTCAATGATGGTATTTGAAAAGCATGCACTTTCCCCTCAGGGTCCTTAATCATTACCTACCATACCTCATTCATTCTGGCACGGTGATCCTCTTTATATTACTTTCTACGGCGCGCTGACGAAACACACTAAGCTTCGTAAAGAAGGGGGGAGACATTGCTTCTCTCAGTCCTAATACCGGCGAGGTCGGAAGCAGAATTTGACGTTGGAAGGTCAGACATAAAAGATGACAGGAAGAGCTTGGTAGTGAATAAGAAGCAGCAATCCCGGGCTAGGTTAGAGAGACCTGCTTTTGCCATACCTTTATCCCACTATGCGAGTGCTTGAGGGAATTTTCTTATTCTAGGAGAGATCGGAACTGATCTGCTTCTTCCTCTTTCATACTCAGCTATAATTTTGTTGTTTTACCCCTCGACATGTAAGTTATATCACCACGAGATCAGGGCCGACCCCGGAAGTTTTGCTGCCCCGTGTGATGATTGAAACGGGGTTGGAACAATTGCACGGAGTGACACTTGCACGGAGCCCTTCACTCTGTCTAACAGTATGTGGTGAGGTAGCGGTAGGATGGTGACATTTGCGCGGAGTGACATTAGCACGGAGTCTCGATTTTCATATACTCCGGTACAGACACACATGTACGTAATTTTCATAGCCTTGATTAAAGATCTGGCTTACCTCTTCGGTATAACTTGTTGAAATCATACTCTGTGTTTTCTCCGCATTTTTGTTTTTACTACACTTTTTTCTTAAATCATTCACCGCTTCATCCGGAATTCAGACAAGACTTGCCTTGCCTAAAACTACATTAAGTTATCTTGTTATTCTTCTTTTATATGCACTCTTATTAAAATCTTCGCACAGCCAAATCAGTCAGTTAAGATTTATTGATATAGCCCACAATGTACTGATGTCCGTTGTAAATCAACAAAGGCTTCCCCTTGGTGGTCTTAGCGAACTCCATAGCTGCAGAACAATTATCGTATCAACTGTAGCAGTGAATTCTATCTATCTATCTATCTATCTATCTATCTATCTATCTATCTATCAATCATTTTTAGTTGGTGGTCCTTCCCCTCCCCTGATTCTGCATTCCAACCGTCCCTGGTCCTCAATGCAAGTGTCACTTTTTGACATACACATGCTTAGTAATATCCTGTAATGTTTGGTGTTCCGTGCACATGTCAACACATTCTATCTTCGTGCAAGTGCCGTAACTTTATCGCAACAGCAGACTTCCATTTCACACAGCTTCGGATGGTTAGCTTCACAGCAAATTCAGTTTGGCCGGGTTTTTCTCCTGCGCTACAGTAATAATCTCCGTCTGGAGCAGGGATGTTTGTATGAACCGAACGTGAATTCGAGGTATCAACTTACCGTCTCAGAGAAGAAAACCTGTTTAGTGAGGAAATGATGTTTGCATCAGTCCTTTTTTCTTCTTCTTCTTCTTGTATGCATTTTTCCCCGAAGTTAATGTTCATAATAAAATACTCCATTGTCGGTTAACTTATGTGATCCTTTTTCTGTTTTCTAGCTTGGTGAGCGGGGTTCGGGACTGCGAGCGAGGGGACAGATCCAGGACTTCTACAAACTTCGAGATGAGTGTTTGGCCAACGGCACCCTGTTTGAGGATCCAGACTTCCTGCCGGAGGATTCGTCCATCTTCTTCAGCAAAACTCCAAGTCGGCCGTTCGAATGGAGGAGGCCGATGGTAAGTATTGGATGAAAAGGTCGTTTCTGAAATCTTTAGACGGGAGGCTAATTAAATCAGTAAGAAAGTACCACCTTCAGTTTATCCATGTGGTAGCTGTGGTGGCAGTTATTTTGAGGGACAAAACAACTTGTCTATCAGCTCCCGAGCCTCTGAATCAGTATCCACGTGTACTGGTTTGCTATTATTCAGTACTATTCCCACCTCAGGAGATTTCATGTTACAGCAGCCGTAAATGAAACGGAGATAATTCTACTTTCTCTCTCAGTTTCCGCCAATGGATTTAAGCAAACATATTGTATCGTTTAAAACATGTCAGTTGGAGAAAATAAAGGTATTCGCAATACGATTATTGTAATGTGTCGGTTCGGTGTAAAAGGTCTTACTGCCCGATGATCTTTAATTTACCTACTTAACTGATTGGTATTTGCGTTTTAGACTCATTAGCGCCCAGTTGATCGGTATTACATTAATTAGTACAGGAAATAATTTGAAGGATACCGATTACAGAAAACTTGCCGTTGGATGTCTTTATAAATTAAAATCTAGATGTCTATAAGAGCACGTTCCGGCATAAATGAAGAGTACTGTGAGTCGATCATTAATACATACTAGCAGGATGAATAGGTCACGGGAACTTTGAATGTAGACTGGTTGCCGGTAGCCACAAAAATGTGTCCGTGACAACTCTCTGTTTTACTGGCCGATGATACATAATTAATTAATTATGTATTTCTGTGGATTAAGATAGTGTCTAAACACCAATACTAAAATACTAAAACTAAATTCATGGTATTTAGCAGAAGCAACGATGAAGGTATCTCCATTTCATTAAATAACCAAAACATTGAACGAGTAAGTCAGTTCACATACGTTGGGAGACCTATAACAGACAATCTGGACCCTGAGAAGAGAGATCAGACGCTGCATTGCGATTTCCATATCATCTTTCAAAAAGATAAGGTCATTCTTTTGTAATGTTAATCTAAATCTCAAACTCACGCAAAAGCTGTTGAGACGTTACGCCTGGTCAACATTGTTTTATGGAACAGATGCCTGGCCTGAAAAAGCTTCCTCCATGAACAGATTAGAGGCCTTTGAAATGTGGTTACATAGGAAAATGCTCAGAATAGTCTGGGCTGATTTTGTAACCAATAATGAAGTGTTAAGGATAGCCGGAGCTGAACGTGAGCTGGCAATCATCGTCAACGCCAGGAAAAGAGCTTGTTTATACCATGCTCTACGAGGTACAAACTCATATTACAGGGAAAGATAGAAGGCAAGCGAAGAGCTGTTCATGGCTCCAAAACATCAAAGAGTGGACTTGCATCAACAACACTTGAACAACTCTTCAGGTTAGCTAAAGAAAGGTGTCTTCTCCAGGGTGATCGCAACGTCTGGGGGACCGGATCTGGCACAAGAAGATGGAGATGATTGATTTAACCTGAAGTGAAGTAAGGAGCGATGCTACTGAAATAGCGAAAAACTGTAAACACGTGATATTTTGTGCTACGTGGCAGTCTAGTAGGATAGTTTGGAATAGGTGAATGCCAGCATGTGTTGTACCAACAGTAAAATTTGTAGAATTTGGACGGACGGACACTCGGTGACACGATTGTGAGCTTGAAACGTAAAGACACTTCACAACAAAAGTACCGTCGTGTAGGAGCGATTATGATGAACAGAGGTCGATGGGTATTGAAGAAGGTAAGGTTATGAAAATGGATTGGTCATACCAGAGCACTAATTTGAATCCCGTAGTACACCTTAGGGATGAATTAAAACGCTGACTTCACTCCAGACTCTAAATATCTCCATCACGAATTGCTCTTCAGGAAGAATGCCCTGCTATTATTCCTGAGAGGTTCAGACATCTGATAGAAAATTCAAATGCATGTACAAAATATGGATTGCAATAAATGAATGCTCTCTCTCTCTCCAGTTTCAGGTCATCCGGAACTAGGGGATGGGAGTAATTTTATGCTTTAAAAAAGTGAAAGATTCTTGAAAAGTAACGGTAGAAAGATCAGGATTCGTGCCTTGCTTTTATCGATCTGGAAAAGGCGTTTGATAAAATCGACTAAAAGGATTTGATTACGATGTTGGATGAGGTGGATATGAAATACAGGGACAGGAGAATAATACAAAAGCTGTACAGGAGTGAGGTAGTTGTGGTGCGATACGGTGAATATCAGAAAGAAGCAGACAGTAAACAAGGAGTGCGACAAGGTTGCTCATTCCTCCATTATTTTTCAGTGTTTACACGATGACATGAAGGAGAAACTGGGAGAAACGGAAGGAGTAAGGATCCAAGCAGAGAAAGTAACCTGGCTGGGATTCGTAGATGACATCGCTGTGCTACCTGAAAGTGAGCAGTAACTGATAGCGATCCTAGGAGAGATGGAGGCGTTATATGAAAGATGGTTTATTAACACCAGAAAGGACCTGCAAGAAATAAACATCATGGAAAAAGACATCCACGACAGAACCATATTCAGAAACAAGATAGACATTTGGGGGGTCCCAGGCACCAGAAATAGGACTAAGAAGAAACAAAAGAAGCTGTAACAGAATGAAGGAATACTGGTGCCAGAGAAAACTGGTCATAGTTATTTACGTGGTCCATAGTTGGCCAAAATGTACTCAAAATAAAAACTGATGTAATAATAATAATAATAATAATAATAATAATAATAATAATAATAATAATAATAATCCTATGGTCTCGGCTAGAATGGGCTTCAAGCTATTTAGGCTGGCTGCATGCCAATTTCGATGTTCTGTTTTACATACGCCAACGTCATAATTATGACATGGAGTGCTGAATGGTCTTTTTCCACCCTTCAAAAATTTGGCTACCTCTACCTAGTATAAACCTGCGATTTATTTATTTATTTATTTATTTATTTATTTATTTATTTATTTATTTATTCATTCAGGATCAGCAACAGCATAACGCCGAATTACAAAGATCCGAGCTATGTACAATAGATATGAATCTAAAATGAAATTTATATAAATACTTACAAAGGACACAAATATACACAATAAAAACTGTACAATCATATACAACACATATTTACATAAACAATGTCATGGGATCCGGAGGCCAACACTCCACCACTGGACCACAGGAGGAGGTAATGAGAACATGATTAGCACAAAATAAAGATATGAACAATAAATAAGCCCAGGATTTGGAACGATGATCACAATAGTAATAGTAATAATGTGTTATGTTTAACGTCCCTTCAACTACTTTCTGTCTTGAAATATGTTGGACTGACGGGTTTTTACGCTGGAAGGCATTGTGTTAACGTGTCAGTAGGTCTGACATGTCTTTCGCATACAAGCTCCCCATAAAGGATAACCAACTATCCTATATTCGAGCATAGGATGTCAATAAATAAACGCATGTGTTCGTTAAGCGACAGTATGTTGAAGGTTAATACAACGTAAATGTGAGAAGAAGCGTACGTTTTTGTTGATTAACACAGATAAAGCAATATGAAAATGTTACCTCCGCGAATGGAGACAAGCCAAAACAATAATATTGTAAAGTCTAAAGTAAATGAGGTTGTTTAACATTCTCGCATTATACGTCTTTTAGTGTAGTAAGCAGTCTTCACAAGGTTAAAGAAATTCGAAATGCACTTTCGTAAGCTGGAGTTGGGTATTGAGATTTCATAAATCTGTGGAGTGAGATAGCCATGAAGAGCCATGTAAGACAGAAAACTGAAGAACATCTTGGTCCTAGAGTGCTTTAGCGGCATCAAAACATAACACGGGGCCCGCTGAACTTCTCCATTATCATCACTATTGAATTTGCCCGCCTGGTGGCCAGGACTGTTTAGGTTTTTGAAGTCTGTACGGTCTGACACACTGATTAACCGGTTCGAGTCCCGTTGGTGGGAAACGCTTTCACTGTCAGAATGTTGGCCGGCAGGGTAGGGGAGGTGGTGGCATACAATTTCTAATCACTAAATTGCGTGTCAAATGCCTGGATTAAATTCTAAACCTCTCCGCACTGCTCATATGGAGTGAGGACATATGACGCTGTTGGTGATTCATTCGTCGGACGGAGACGTAAAGCTTCGAGCAGATCCCTTGGTGTTGTTCGACAGGAGTAGGCTACGTACCGACACAGGGTTTCACAGTCTCCTCACCTCAATATTATTATTATTATTATTATTATTATTATTATTATTATTATTATTATTATTATTATTATTATCATACATTAAGACGCGCAGGTCGCCTCTGGGTGTCAAAGAGAAAGACCTGTAACAGGTGAGCCGAAACTCTCCTTGGACACTCCCGGCAATACAGTCATACGACAAATAAATAAATCAATAAATACATAAATAAATAAATACTATTAACTTAAGGCGTATGTGTGTATTCGCTAGAACTTCCCACTTTTCTCAGAGGTTTCTTTCTTTATAATACAGTATGTAAAATCGCCCCCCAAAAAGAAAGATAAAATAATTGTATGTAATTGTGTATATTCGTCGCAGGCACACTTTCTTCAGAAATAGTTTAACGTACATATATGTTTATTTTGGGTATCCGCATAGGTTTTATTTGCATGAGAGGTGAATTATATTTTGATTATAATTCAAATTAAGTCTGATAAAACATTAAATTCGAGGAACACAATACTATGCACTCCTTCCCCTGTAGTTGAGGTTGGTAGAATGCATCCACTGTATCCCCTGCCTGTCGTAAAAGCTGACCCTGGGACTTTCATCTTGGGAGCATAGGTTGGTGACCATGCGTCCCCGAGCTGAGCCAGGCATTACTTCCACTTGTGTTAGGCTCCTTGCCTTCATCTTCCTCATCTTCCTCTTTGAGTCATTGTTCGACCCCAACGGTAATAGGTTTGCAAGGCCTTGGGGTCTTTCATTTAATAATAATAATATACTAATAATAATAATAATAATAATAATAATAATGGCTTTACGTCATTACTATTATTTATGGTTTTTGGAGACGCCGAGGTGCAGGAATTTAGTCCCACAGGAGTTCTTTTACGTGCCAGTAAATCTACCGACATGAGGCTGATGTATTTGAGCATTTTCAAACAGCACCGGATTGAACCAGGATCGAACCTGCCATGTTCGGGTCAGAAGGCCAGCATTCTACCGTCTGAGCCACTCAGTGCCCTTCATGGTTTTCCCTTTTCTTTTGCCAATACCTTTATTTTTCTAATTATTTGCCCTCTCTCATTTTCCTTCTGATCAGTGTTAATCGAGGATGATTGCCCAGTTGTATTTCCTCTTTAAATAATAATCGCCACCACCACAAATACCACTCTACACCCATCTTTTTTGTTTTTATCTTATGTACGTTAGGTACGTTCGCAAGAGTGACCGAGGCTGATTAGAGATCTGGACTAAGTTACGACCATTAAGGACGCTAGTTATATTTACAGTCAAACTAATATAGCAACGTAAATTTAAAAAATGCAGTGTTGTAGTGCACTGTACTTTTCACCAATGAGGTAAGGTTATGGATATTTTTTCTATTCCTAGGAAATCGCGAGCGATCCACAACTCTTCGTCGAAGGTGCTTCAAGGTTTGACGTTCAACAGGGAGAACTTGGTGAGTATTTTATTCATCATTTGTGTATGAAAATGAACATTTTCTTTACGTCTTGTGTGAATGCATTTCAAGAAGTCATACAAAGGAAATCTTGAAATCCGTTTAATGATGCATTGTACAAATTCACTTTTACGTGCCGCCGTTAGCATTTTAAGTTCTCACTCGGGTTTGCCCAGGTTCAGTGTTTGACAGTGGTGGAGGATTTATATCCTGTTATGACACGTGATTTGAAACAGTGTGTATTCAGCCTCTCAATTATTATGAGAAGTGAAGCGGATTTGAATCCTACTAGCCTTGATTATCCGTGAATTTCCTATTCAACTCGAAGCAGAGTCAGGGATGGTAGCAACACTAGCTAGAACCCAATAAGTCACGAGTATGAGTAACTAATTCATATTCGCGATAGTGCTGGGAAAGGAGCGGTAGGAGCGGAGCAGTTGTTCGCGCAACATTAATCGGTACCTCCGATTACCTCCGTTGCCTCCGCTTCCTCCGCTAAAACCGTTATGCAAGGAAAGGAGCGGTAGGAGCGGAGAAGTTTGTATTACTATAACCTATTTTAAGTAGAGTGTTAACGCGGGCAAGCCGTTGGACTGCTACGTATGGTACCGTTTTTTAGCAACAGATGTAGTAGTGTTGTTTTGAATGAAGAAACTACCGTATATCATATAATACCGATACATCATTTAATGTAACAATAATTCACAATTTTTTGGTATATTAAAGAGAAGTATATTATAAAAAGGCAGCCTCATAATAAATGCCCCCAATTACTTCGGAGACACAGTTATACACCACACACATAAATAAATAAATAAATAAATAAATAAATAAATGTATGTTTCAGTCAAGAAGAAACGATGATCAAGGCTATATGCGTTACTTGAAGAAATATTTTGAGTTTCCATGTAAGAAAAGCAAAGTGTTTGCTCGTTCTGGCGATAAAGCATTTCTTCTTGCTGTGATTATTTGTCCGGCATCAGAAAACATTCTCTCCGCTGGGACAGTGGTAGCTGGAATACAAAGGTAGTATCCAGCTATTTCATGAAGCGGACTCGATTGGTTCGCCATTTGAGTCCAGTACTTGACAGGGTCAGTCAACCTACGCTCTGGCTCTAATTCCACGTACTGCCTTAGGAGTATAGTGGTATTCGACGTAGGCGTCGCAACACGTCGCTTCTGGACCAGCTTTGCATCCAAAAACGCTAAGAGATTACGTCTGCCTTCGTTTCTTCCTGAAGCAGGCTTTTCTTCCCACGATGCTGAACTTTCTGCTGCTGCTTGTAGCCTATCACGCCTTTGGATCGTAGCCCTTAGATCGACTTCAACCTGAAAAATTGTCACATGCTTGATTTTGTGCTATTGTTCCATTCAAAATAGTAACACTAACCTGTTTTCGTGCTTCTTCTGCATGATCTGGTATTCGAAATCCATCCTTTTTGTACCTAGGATCAAGAAAAGTTGCCGCCCTTGTCACAGAACGAGTTTCATATGCAAAAAGTCGCTTTGTTACGGCTTCCAGACTTGCTTCGAGGACCATCTGTCCGACAGTGGTAACTGGTTTTTCTACTTCCGTAGAGAGAGAGATAAATACTCCTTGCACCAAAGGGATCACGTGAGAACACGTGGTGTATAGTTCTCCAGATAACATGGTAGTCATCGTTTCGAATGGGTCTAGAATTGCTACACACTCCTTAGGGTCAACCATTCGTCAGCTGGAAAAAGTTGTGGTCATGCATTATATTCAAATGTTACAAAAAGACAGAATTTTTAATACATTACACTGTATTCGTAATTCTCACCTGTTAGCGCTTGCGGCGCATTCACAAGTTCCGACTGAGCCACTATGAGTTGGTCCTTTACCTCGAGCAGACGGCGCATCATGGCAAGCTGACTGTTCCATAGGGTCAAACAGTACTGAATAAGCCGGAGTGGCTGCTTACCGGACTCTAACTGTTGATGTTTTAATTTATGGCTTGCAACAGTACTTTGCCTAGAAGAAAAATTAGGAAACAAAAACTAGCAGCGTTGCGAGAAGGCGTGGAGCAAATATACTTTTATAAGCTATAGTTCGGCGATACCTTGAGTTTAACATTTCAAAACTTAGAACCCTAATCTTACTTTTACTTCTGTTGTGGGCATACTTACTTGAAATGCGTGACAATATTTGAGCAAGTATCCAAAAGCGTACGAAAAGGGAACGTGCTCTTTACCACATCACTTATGGTCAAATTAAGTGTGTGCGCTACACAGGGAACATGGCGGATATTTAACTTTCGTACCACAGCTACCATATTTGCAGCGTTATCTGCAGTAATTGCTGGCACTTTACCAGACAGCTGCCAAGAATTGATGATGTCTGACAAGCAGCTAGTGATATGCTCCGCGGTATAACTTCCTTCCAGAATTTCTGTTGCCAGACATGCGGACATCGCCTCTGATATAAAATGGGCAGTCACAGTTATGTACGGGTCTTGTCTATTAGATGTCCAACAGTCCGTCGTTAAAGCGACATGTTTTGCTGCTGCCAGTTCGATGTTCAGCTTATTGCGTACTTCGTCATGTATTTCGCCTAGAATTCCCTAAGAAAAAATAAATATAACGTAGGTATCGATCACAGAAATAGCTGGCAATTAATTGTAATACTGTACAATAAATGGTGCAACATGAGTTCATTTTCCACCTACCTCAGACAGAGTTCGGCGACATGGTAGTTCATACCTCGGATTTAAATCGTTAACAAACTTCCTGAAGCCTTCATCCCGGACAATGTCGAGCGGTTGCATATCTATAGAAACAAACATAGCCAAACTCCGATTCAACCGCTTATGCTCTTCACTGTCTGGGGCGTACACCTCGCTACTTTGCTCGGTTGTTGGTTCCAAACACTGCTTATGACTCATCTTTAAATGATCAAATAAATCAGATGTGCCGCCTCCCGTTGAAAAACTACGCGCACATAATTTGCACTTGGCAGATTTCTGCCGATCGCCTTCTGCATCGAAAAAATTCCAAACAACTGATGGTTTTCGTGCCATTAGCTACACAGTGAAGTTAACGGTGCCAGAAAGTTCACCCGTCACACGCAGCAACTGACAGCAAGGAGTGTTTTGTCTGAATGAGCAGAGCACGTTCGCTCCGTTTCCTCCGCAACCCTCCGTATACCACCGCAATTCTCCGCAGTAGTACCGGAGAATACCGGTAGAGCGCTTCACTTGCTACTACCGATTCAATCACTCGGAGGACTGCCTCCTCTCCCAGCACTAATTCGCGATAACTACCGTATAGGCTATACGCACAAACACATATAACGGTCAAGAAGAAATATAATTTAAAGAAATAAACCATGCCTTGATATTTACAATATACCAACGATGCACACGCAGCGAGTTTTAACTGGTACCGGAGCTCTTGTTTTCCAAAAATGCTCACCAATGCACCATCCCACAAAACCACTAAATAATTATAGTCATTCACTAAGTTACAAAAGTCTGGCAGCAGAATTTAACAAGAATATAATAATCCTTGCTTTCAGCTGTCCTATCCGACCTCCCTTGGTATTAGGTTGCAAATCCTAGGGAGTCTTTCATTTTCACGCCCTTGTCTTTCTTTGGCTGATATCTTCATTTCTTGAAGCGTCGGATCCATTCTCTGATTAGTGTTATGTAGAGGATGGTTGCCTAGTTGTACTTCTTCTTATAATAATCACCACCATAACTACCACCTCCTATTTATACCTTTATATTGCAACAACTTTCAAAATAGGGAGCTGCCCGCTACTCTGCTTTCTGTTGCAACGGAGAACGTCACTACTAGCGCTAAATATGGCGAAACAGTGAGGTAGCGTGCAGGCCATGCTAGTTCAACTAACGCACGGCTGTGGTGTTGATTGACGGAAAGATTTGTTATTTGTCTGTACAATAATGTATTGCATCACGTAATGTTGCGTAAAGTAAGATAACTCCGTGATACTAAGGTTTTTCTGATACTGTTTTCTGAAAATTTGCGTCACGGGGATTATCACACTTCAGTTGAATGAGGAGTAGTGTTGAAGTACATTGCGGTTGAAATTTTGAAAATCGTTCAATCTTTAATACATGGTCTTTATTTATGCTTGGCAAGAACTTTCTCGCTCGACCTTGGCCGCCGATGACAGGCCGTTACCGGCCGCTGGCGCGCGCGGTTTCCGGCACTTCTGCAGTTGCTGAGAGCTGAGCTCCGAGATAGTAGGGTGTTCAGTGAAGCTACTGCGTACTGTATGTCGTAATGTATAGTGTTTTATTGTGATTGTGTATAGTGCTGTAATGTAGGCTATGTGAAATATTCGTTACGTGAACGTGTATATCTGCACAATACTAACATTAAGTGCAGAATATCGTGCGCTAGGACAAGACAAAATTTCGAGTGAAATTTCCAGGGAGAGCCGTTCCTATCAATCGGACAATAAAACTGGCAAAGAGATTCAAATGTACAGGTTCAGCAAACAATCAAAATAGACGTAAAGGACGTTATCTCCTTAGTGAAGCGTGTTTGGTACGAGGATCATGAGTAAAATCTGTGGCCCCCTCGTAGCCCAGTTTTAACGGCATGTGATTTTTATTTGTGGGGAATGTTAAAAAACCCTCACACACTAAATGAACTTAGACAATATAAGAGCTGCAATTGCATCCATCAGTGCTGAAGAACTTGGTAGAGTAACCGAAAACTTCATTAGGAGGTGCCGATTATGTTTGGGAGCGCATGGGGAACATTTTCAGCATAAACTGTAAAAATGGTGAGTAAAATGCATGATAATGCATGATAATTATTTTGAGCATAAACTGTAAACTTGGTGAATAAAATGCATGATAATGATTTTGAGCACCGTATTCTGCCGTACATACGCACGCGCGGTGGCCGGCAACTGAACCGTCACTGGCGGCCAAGGTCGAGCGAGAAAGTCCTTGCCAAGCATAAATAAAGACCGTGTACCAAGAATTTACTTACAGAATATACAGTTGAAAGTAGGTAATTCCGTGATATTCTAGTAAGTCCGTGATAGGGTTCAAGTAACTTCGTGACAACAAAATTTTCACAAAAACCGTGCTTTTTCATCATATAAACTTGTTTGTAATATGAAATAGTTATACATATCCATTTGAAGTATCCTTCAGTATAATATGTTACAGTTATAATTAACTACAGTTTTCTAAACAAAAAGGACAATGCAAGTGCCAGGTTTAGTCACTGTCATCGGAAATCTCACACCCATCCCACATTAAATACAATTTGTCTATAACTTTTTGACACTGCCGGGCTGAGTGGCTCGGACGGTTAAGGCGCTGGCCTTCTAACCCCAACTTGGCAGGTTCGATCCTGGCTCAGTCCGGTGGTATTTGAAGGTGCTCAAATACGACAGCCCCGTGTCGGTAGATTTACTGGCACGTAAAAGAACTCCTGCGGGACTAAATTCCGGCACCTCGGCGTCTCCGAAGACCTTAAAAAGTAGTTAGTGGGACGTAAAGCAAATAACATTATTATTATTATTATTATTATTATTATTATTATTATTATTATTATTATTATTATTATTATTATTATTACTTTTTGACACTTGTCATGGTACCAAACATGACGAAACTGGCATTCAATCCACTTGGCCCAGTTCTTCTTCCTGACGTCATCTGCATTAAAAAACCTCCCCATGTCCCACAGTCGTCGTTAACAATTTTTTGAGGTGTGGATTTCGGCTTGGGCTCAGTTGTGGATTTCATTCCTGACATTGATGGCCTGTTCTGGCTTGGTTAGCCTAGTTATCTGCAAGTCCGAAACCCCAAGATTGCACTGTTGTAACATAATTTATTATTTTTATTTGTAGTCCAGACGGTATGGCAAAGGGCTTTCCAATTTTAGCATTGGTGGCACACTGAGGTGGCATATTCCCTATTTGTTGTTTTCCTAGCCTTTTCTTAAATGATTGCAAAGAAATTGGAAATTTATTGAATATCTCCCTTGGTAAGTTATTCCAATCTCTAACTCCCCTTCCTATAAACGAATATTTGCCCCAATTTGTCCTCTTGAATTCCAGCTTTATCTTCATATTGTGATCTTTCCTACTTTTAAAGCCATCACTCAAACATATTCGTCTACTGATGTCATTCCACGCCATCTCTCCACTGACAGCTCTGAACATACCACTTAGTCGAGCAGCTCGTCTCTTTTCTCCCAAGTCTTTCCAGCTCAAACTTTGCAACATGTTTGCAACGCTACTCTCTGTCGGAAATCACCCAGAAAAATCGAGCTGCTTTTCTTTGGATTTTTTCCAGTTCTTGAATCAAGTAATCCTGGTGAGGGTCCCATACACTGGAACCATACTCCAGTTAGGGTCTCACCAGAGACTTATATGCTCTCTCCTTTACATCGTTACTACAACCCCTAAATACCCTCATAACCATATGCAGAGATCTGTACCCTTTATTAACAATCATATTTATGTGATTACCCCAATGAAGGTCTTTTCTTTTAACACCTAGGTACTTACAATGATCCCCAAAAGGAACTTTCACCCCCATCAACGCAGTAATTAAAACTGAGAGGACTTTTCCTATTTGTGAAACTCTCAACCCGACTTTTAACTACATTTATCATCATACCATTGCCCACCGTTCATCTCACAACACTATCGAAGTCACACTGCAGCCGCTCACAATCTTGTAACTTATTTATTACTCTGTACAGAATAACATCATCTCCAAACAGCCTTATCTCTGATTTCACTTCTTTACACATATAATTGATATATATATAAGAAAACATAAAGGTCCAATAATACTGCCTTGAGGATTTCCCCTCTTAATGGGTCAGATAAAACTTCACCTACTCCAATTCTTTGAGTTCTAGAAATATAGCCACCCATTCAGTCACTTTTTTTTTCTAGTCCACTTGCTCTCATTTTTGTCAGTAGTCTCCCGTGATATACCCTATCAAATGCCTTAGATAGGTCAATCGCAATACAGTCCATTTGACCTCCTGAATCCAGGATATCTGCTTTATCTTGCTGGAATCCTACAAGTTGAGCTTCAGTGGAATAACCTTTCCTAAACCCAAACTGCCTTCTGTTAAACCAGTTATTAATTTGGCAAACATTTGTAATATAATGAAAAAGAATGCTTTCCCAAAGTTTACATGCAATGCATATCAAACTTACTGACCAGTAATTTTCAACTTTGTCTGTCACCCTTTTCTTTATACACAGGAGCAACTATAGCAACTCTACATTCATTTGGTATAGCTCCTTCAACCAAACAATAATCAAATAAGTACTTCGGATATGGTACTATATCCCAACCATTGCCTTTAGGATATCCCCAGAAATCTTATCAATTCCAGCCGCTTTTCTAGTTGTCAACTTTTGTATCTTATTGTAAATATCATTGTTATCATAGGTACATTTTAATACTTCTTTAGCATTAGTCACCTCCTCTATCTGGACATTATCCTTGTAACCAACAATCTTTACATACTGCTGACTGAATACTTCTGTCTTTTGAAGATACTCACATACACACTCCCCTTGTTCATTAATGATTCCTGGAATGTCCTTCTTGGAGCCTGTTTCTACCTTAAAATATACCTATACATACTCTTCCATTTTTTTCACTAAAATTTGTATGACCACCAATTATGCTTGCCATCATGTTATCCTTAGCTGACTTCTTTGCTAGATTCAATTTCCTTGTAAGTTCCTTCAATTTTTCCTTACTTCCACAACTATTTCTAACTATTTCCTTCCAACCTGCAACTCCTTCTTAGTCTCTTTACTTCTCTGTTATAATATAGTGGATCTTTACCATTCCTTACCACCTTCAAAGGTACAAATCTATTTTCATATTCCTCAACAATTGCTTTAAACCCATTTATATTGCATTCTTCTGCCTTCTGGTGGTGGAGTTTGGAGACATTAGGGTTTCAAGCCATGTCATGATAAAGGGAATATAAACTATCACGACATTACGGCTCCATGGCTAAATAGTTAGCATGCTGGCCTTTAGTCACAGGGGTCCCGGGTTCGATTCCCAGCAGGATCGGGAATTTCAACCATCATTGGTTAATTTCGCTGGCATGGGGGCTGAGTGTATGTGTCGTCTTCATCATTTCATCCTCATCACGACGCGCAGGTCGCTTACGGGAGTCATATCAAAAGATCTGCACCTGGAGAGCCGAACTTGTCCTCAGACACTCCCGGCACTGAAAGCCATACGCCATTTCATTTTACTTGATATCATGGAGTTACCTTATTTCACCCTACATATAGAGGCAATGTGAAACGTCCTCGTACTGAACGATACTGCCATAATTCAGAACGTTGTAGCGATCCCAGCGTTAAGTTTATCGTGTTCCTTAGAAGGAATACGAAAAAGAAGGAAGATAAAAATGGATATTGGCATTGAACCGAATGAAGTAAGTATCATGAAATACTACCAGAAATATTTAATTCATACATAATTGACATCTTGAGAATGATAATGGTGTAAGTCATTATTGAAGCAAACGTTTAATAACGTCTCATAAGCTCCTTGTCCTTGTTTATTACAACGCTAAATTCATATAATCCGATAATTAATGTTGTGCTGATTCCAGATTTCACTCTTCCTGTAAATAATTATTTCCTGCAAAAAATATCGAAACTTCTTCACGTTTGGTTTTGTTTAAATTTACCAAATGTAGGTTTCACATTTAGGTACAAATAAACACGTTTTTAAAAATCAGAATGCAGATATGTAAATATGTTGGTTCAATTTTTTTCTCTCTCTCTTACACAGTACTAGCATGATAACCATACTTTGCTACGGTTTTAAATTTAAAGTTTTAAATTTTGGAGAGCCCACTGTCGGGTAGCCTTTAACTTCAGTTCGTATGTCAAACGGTTTTGTAGTAATGATTATTTATTTTCGCATTTAACACTCATTCGAACACCATACTAATGGAATGTTTTAAAACCCCATGTTATTTAACATTTAGGGTGTAGATGAAACCAATCTTGTGAAATGTTGACTTCGTACGTTGAACAGGAGGAATGAATGTTTAGTTTTAGGATTACAGTGTTTAAAAAATATTTCTTATCCAACATATAGGGTGCCTGCCTTTTACCCGGAGACCCCGGGTTCGACTCGCGGGCAGGTCAAGGATTTTTACGTGGATCTGAGGGCTGGTTCGAGGCCCACTAGGCCTACGTGATTACAATATAGAGCTATCTGACGGTGAAATGGCGACCCTGGTCTATAGAAAGCCAAGAATAACGGCCGAGAGGATCCGTCATGTTGACCACACGATACCTCATAACCTGCAGGCCTCCGAGCTGAGCACCAGTCGTTTGGTAGGCCATGGCGCTTCGGGGCTGTTGCGCCACGGGTTTTAGTTTTTTTAACATCTAGGACATAGAAAACAACCTTCATGTAAAATTTTAAGTTCGTCCGCGAAAGGTTTCCGGAAAAATGAATATTGTGATTGTCAACCCCAGTCTAAACTAGTTAGGGGAGAATCATTGTGAAGCCACGCTGAGTGGCTCAGATGGTTACGACCCTGGCTTTCTGAGCCTAAGTTGACAGGTTCGATCCTGGCGCAGTCCGGTGGTATCTGAAGGTGCACAAATACGCCAGCCCCGTGTCGGTAGATGTACCAGCACGTAAAGGAATTCTCGCGGGGCAAAATTCCGGCACTTCGACGTCCCCGATAACCATACAAGTAGTTAGTGGGACGTAAAACCATTATTAAAAAATACGCTCACATTGGAGCACTGTAATCAATCCATATACATTTAAGTCTTAAGAGTATTAACTACAAATGTTTCTTCTTCTGCTCCGAGAACTAAAACTACGTTGTCGAGAATAAAGCCAGAGAGGAACTGTCTACTGGAAAGGCAGATAACAGACTACTATGACCCCAAGTACTACGTTGTCGAGAATAAAGCCGGAGAGGAACTGTCTTGGATCGAGATATTTCTAGAACCTCAAAGACCTTGAATGTAATGCTCCAAGAAATTCCGATTCACCAGTCCACTCCTGTTAAGTCGATCTATATTTTAAGAACATCAGCAAAGACGGAACATTATGTATATGAATATTGCACAACATCATTATATAATGAAATAAGAATTTCATTCTATTCAAACCCCAAAATAGAGTGAACCTGTAATCAATTATAAAAGGAACTGTTTTGCCCACTAAAAATCTTTACTGCAAGGGACCTCTATAATGGACAAATAATGTTTTAAAATCTAAAATAATATCAGCCGAACTTATAATTTTACTCGATTTGTTGTTAAATAACCAAACTGCATTAATGCAAGACTTTGAGTTACCAAAGACTTATACTGTAACATGTCCCTACACCTAGTACAAATAGGTTACTGTTTCCAATTTGATAATAGGTGAACTCATTTTAATACATGTCAGTTTTAGGTATTTTTGACCAAAATGTACAATTGCCTTTAAACGCCTAGTAGTTATAAAAATTTTCAAAGAGTGAAAAATTTCTTAACTGGATGCTAAATCAGCATTTTGTAATATTTAAAGAACCTGACAAAGCTTTAACTTTAGTCAAAAATTGTATAGAAGTAATAAGTCATAATATGTTGCATATAATATGCTACCAATCTTAATCTTAAATTTTAATCTTAAGTTTTAAGGACTATACCAAAAATGTTTTAATAGTTATGTAAGAATATGGTCAAAACTTTTTAAATATATATTTATGTTGTATGTCATGTTAATATTGTACTTAAGCCTTGTCACAGTTTCCTATGGCTGATGATGGCATACAAATAACGCCGAAACCGGTCCCAATTTTTTGAAAGGTAATAAATTCGTGATGTGTTAATGGCATCACATTGTATTTGTATTAAAAAGGTGGACATAATTATCCTCAATTTATAGTGTAAATCTAGATTCAATATGGACCAAAATGAAGTTCTTAACTTTAAATAGCTCCCATTCTGTTCTCAATATTTGTTGGGACTGTACTTCATGTTGTTGATGGGGAAACTACCAAAAGTCATAGAAATTGAATACAGGACTGATGGAGGTTTATTCAATCTCAGTAGACTATGAGCCAAGACCAAAATTTCCACTACATCCATCATTGAACTTCAGTACGCTGATGACAATGTTGTTCTTGCAAACTCTGAACACGATTTACAAGCAATCTTAAATGTATTTGATGAAGCTTATACAAGTATTGGCCTAAGCCTTAACATCCAAGAGACTCGGATCCTTTACCAGCCTGCACCCAACTCCACCTGCGTGTGTCCTACAATCACAGTCCAAGGCAAAGTTCTGAAGAACATAGAACATTTCTCATAACTTGGCACCCTCTCTCAGCAAATGCAAATCTTGATGATGAGATTCAACACCGCCTCAGATGTGCTAGTATGGCTTTTGGTTGTCTTTGGGTAAGGGTCTTTGATAATCATAATATTAGCATTCAGACCAAGCTTTATTTCTACAAAGCTACTGTTATACCATCTCTAACATATGGATGCGAAACGTGGACTATCTACAGGAGGCACATACGATGCCTGGAAAAATACCATCAGCATTGCCTGAGAAGGATCCTGAGGGTGAAATGGCAAGATCGACGCACTAACATCAGTGTTCTGGAAGAACTAGCATTGAGGCCATGATTATCAAGCACCAACTTCACTGGACAGGCCACATCATTCGCATGTCTGAATTCTGTCTCCCAAAACAAATTATGTACTCCCAGCTAAAGGATGGTCATAGAAAACTTGGAAGACCACAAAAGCGTTACAAATATGCACTAAAAACCAACATGGAAAAGTGTCAAATGAAAACTAACAATTGGGAAGCTACGGCACGTAACCACACAATCTGGCATCGCAATGTCTGGGAAGGAACTCAGCGCTTCGAGCAAGAAAGGCGGAGAACAGGAATTGACAAGCGCAATGCAAGAAAACAATGTAAGCTCATGAAGAAAAAACACTACACAGCCAGTACCTAACAGAACAAATGTGTGTCAAAAATGTGGAAAAGTCTGTGGTTCTAGGATTGGCCTTTACAGTCACTTAAGATCTCACAAAAACTAAGTTCTTCAGGAAGACAATCATACTCATTTACGAGGGATAGCTCATCATTGTCTGCTGTCCATCTCACAACATTGTCAAGGTCTTTTTGTAGTTGCTCTCAATCCTCTAAGTTAATTGTTATTCTATACAGTATAACATCATTGGCAAAATGTCTTATCTCTGATAGGTCAATAGCAATACGGTCCATTTGACCACCTGAATCTAAAATATCTGTCCTATCTTGCTTGAATCCTGCAACGTGAGCCTCACTGGAATAAATTTTCCTAAACCCAAATTGCTTTCTGTCAAATCAGTTATTAATTATGCAAATGCGCCTTCATTCCCATCCTCCACTAGAACCCTAAATCTCTTTCTCAAACTCATGTCGTCATTGTTTGTATTGCAATTGAAAATTCTGCCTCATACTTTCAAACTGAAATTGATTTTCTATTGTTACAATAATTCTCGCTTTAAAGTAATCTAGCAACCTGCCCTGGCTTAGCACAGGTCAATTGTGTGTTTATAATGATAGGCCTTGTATATGACATTTCATGTTTTCCTCCTGATGTATGATGTGTGTGCACCGTATGACCTTTAAAGGTACATTCCTCAACAATCGCTCATTGCAGCATTTTTCCCTGGCCATCATATCAATTGCATACTTTAAACTCTATTTTAATTTTAATAAGTTTGAAATAAATAACAATTTATTTTAATTAAGATTATATGATTTATCTAAAAAATATGACTCCATATTTTAAGGTTGACTTTTACTGCAAACTGTTCAAGAATCAAGAATCTTTATTTGCCATTGACCACATACCATAGAAACACTTATTTAGGGCTTCCTCTTACAGATCGGTTGGCCTGTATACTTATGTGGATGTTTTTTTCCTTTCAAGCATACTTGGGATCTATTGTTCATGGTTTAGGCAGTGTAAGCCAAGAATGCACTAATATGTCGATTTTTTTCTTTGACATCCTTTGCTGAAATCGCCAGAATGGCCTATTTTTTGCCATAGATTAGTGTTTCATATATCTAAAACTTCCTTGAAAAGTGGTTTATACTACAGCCAAAACTGCACCAAAATTGGTTTGGCAGTTTTAGAGATAGGACTGCACAAACACAGCAGATATCTATTGGGGACTTCATTTTATGTGTATAGCTGATATCTACTGGTCTAGCTCCTTGGCTGAATGATCAGTGCAGTAGGCCTAAATTCAGAGATTCCTGAGTTTGATTATTGGCCAGACTAGGGATTTTAGCCACATTTGGTTAATTCCTGTTGCTTGAGGTCTGGGTGTTTGTGGTAGTCTTAATGCACATCTTAATTTTGATACAACACATCACACTATACAGTAAACCACCATAGGGACATGCAGTTGTGAATACTTCCCCTCTACATTAGGTTTAACTCAAGGAAGGGCATCCAGCCATAAAACTAAACTTAATTTACATTAGCACTGATCGTGGATAAGTGAAGAAAAGGCCAGAAAAGATATTTGCTGCATGGATAACTTTTATTTTCATCTATATCAAAGAAGCAATTGTTGCTATAATGAAAACATCAATATGCCTTATCCTACCTGAATGTTAATAATAATAATAATAATAATAATAATAATAATAATAATAATAATAATAATAATAATAATAATAATAATAATAATGTTATTGGCTTTGTCCCATGCCAAGGTGCCAGAATTTAGTCCTGCAGGAGTTTTTACATGCCAGTAAATCTACCGACAAGAAGTTGATGTATTTGAGCACCTTCAAATACCACCGGACTGAGCTAGGATTGAACCTGCCAAGTTGGGGTCAGAAAGTTAGCGCTTCAACCGTCTGAGCCACCCATCCCGGCAACCTGGATGTTGACGACCTAGTTATACAGGGCCACTCATCATGCATCCCAAACTGAGTTTACTTGCGAAAGATTTGTCAGTTCCTTCCTTCTCTTCTTGTCATCAACAGTACTTGGTTACTCATCCGAGTGGCAACCACGCCCATTGTAACTTAACTTTGGAGATCTCATAGAATACAGTGTTTCAACATGACTATGATATATTGACACTATAGGAAAGGATGTATTATATTTATATTCCTTCACTTCACTCTGTAGTGCAACCAAGCATGAATTTCGTTGTTTGCTTTCATTCCATTCAGCAGAATTATGATATTCGGGGTGTAGGGTTTCTTTCACTTTTCAACTCTGGATGCTGTGGTAAATTGAAATTCTCCTTTTTTCCCTTTCTCTTAAACAGACATTCCACCTTTTTGATTGTTGTATGTATGTTCTGTTATCATTTTAAAGCATAGGAAAATTGATTGTAAGCTTTGTTCTGTTTTTATTTTTTCCAGGTGATTGCTGGTTGCTAGCTGCCGTGGCAAATCTCACTCTTCATAAACATTTATTCCATCAAGTTGTCCCTGATGACCAGGGCTTTGGAAGCAAATATGCTGGCATTTTTCACTTCAGGTATCATTTAACTTAAATTATAAATATTTGTTCTATATCCATCTGTAACAGACTTTCCCAAATATATAATTGGATAATTGGCAACACTATCACAGGTCTTTAGTTTTTCAGAATTAATGAATGTTATCATCCTTCCCACACTCCCAGTGCTTTCCCATGTAGAGTACACTCATTAAAAAAAAAAGAAAAAAAGAAAACCACTCACAAAGGATTTACCATTCTGCTACAAAATCAATATGCAGGTAGTAGAGTAGATAGTCAAATGATTAGTGTAGTGACGTAATGAGCTGAACATCGAAGTTTATAATTTTCATGTTCTGTATTGATGACAGTAAAGGTAGCAATGATCCGTCTGCGGAAGATCTGGAAAGACAAAAAAGAAGCTCGTTGAATCTCTAGTCTTCTCAGTCTTCTTGTATGGCGCAGAGACGTGGACCATCCTCAAACGTGATTGTGAACGGATAGAAAGCTTTGAAATGTGGTGCTGGAGGAAAATGTTAAGGATTCCTTGGACAGCTCATCGCATGAACACATCAATCCTGAACCAACTTCAGATAAAAGTTGGTCTATCGTGTAAGGTCTCTCAGCGGATTGTACGCTACTTTGGACATATAATGCGCCGAGATGGTAGTCTTCAAAAGCTGATTGTTGAGGGCAAAGTCCAGGGAACCAGACAAAGAGGACGAATACCAATGCGATGGATTGACTTGGTGAACGGCCCCCTACAGTGTTCGCTCAGAGTAACCACATTGAAAGTTTTAGGTAGGGAAGAATGGCGGAGTATGGTTCATCGGCTAGAGGGCTGAATATTATCATAGTCACGACGCCTCAGTCATGAGGCAAAACGAAGAAGAAGAAGAAGAAGAAGAAGAAGAAGAAGAAGAAGAAGAAGAAGAAGAAGAATTGATGACAGTATAATTATTGTAGACAAATGAGGTAATCACCTAATCAATGCAAGATCAAATTAGTATTTCAATTTTTTTAAATCATGGTACTATTTTTGGCCAATTGATATTAGGCAATCATCAGCAATAAGATTTTAAAACACTTAAAACTAATTGGCCATACATATAGGGTGAACTGAAATTCGCGCACTCGGGCGTCTCACTGCGACTCCTCACATGCCTGCAATAATGAAATTTCTCTCAGAAAAGTTCATCCTGCGAGTATATCTGGCAGAAAATGGACACTGAAGAGTGGCAATCTGGCAATACTGTAACCACATGTAGGGTAACTACCTCTATCAGCACATATTAGTCGTGCTGTACAATTGGTGCAGTGGATAGAGTTTTGGGTTAGCATGCAGGAGGTCGAATGGTCGATCCTGGGTTGAGGCGTATTGTTTCAAAGGTTGAAACGTGTCAGCTTACATGTCATTTGTAACATGACCTAATATCCCCAGTATATAATCATGTCATTTAGTGGTCATGAAAGTGTCTATGTTGTAAGATTATTAACCGATTACTCATTTATTTTCAGGTTTTGGCAGTATGGGCGTTGGGTAGATGTTGTAATAGATGACAGACTCCCAACAGTCCATGGAAAGCTTGTGTTCCTGCACTCTTCAGAGCATAACGAGTTCTGGAGTGCTCTCCTCGAGAAGGCATATGCCAAGTAAGTAGAACAGAGGAAATAACAAAATTTAACTAAGAGTTTTGTTATTTGAATGTTGATAAAGATAATTATTCTCATGTCCTTTTTTGTCTATACCATGTGGAATAAATTATATAAAATATGAAAAACAGGTATCAATGTTTTGATTGACCTATGTCAGTCTTCATCAGGACAACTGACGAACGAAATAGCACTGGTTGTCAAGAGGTGGTCTCTGAGCAAATGTTAGTCATCCAACCCACCTTCCACTAATTTGGCAAGAGAAGAGAATGAGGTCTTAAGGGAACTTAAGAACAATCCAAATATAATTTTGTCGGCTGACAAAGGTAATGTTACTCTAATCCTAGAACGAGAGCTTTATAATAACAAGATGTCTAAATTGTTGGAAGATTCTGTATATAAACAAGTGACTAGCGATCTTACAACTAGTTATTAAAGAGCCACTACAGAGTTAATAAAACAATCGTCCCGTCCAGCAGAGGTGCAGAAAATGGTCTCCCCAGATGATGCCATTCCACCCAGATTATACCGTCTTTCAAAATCCACAAGAACGGTGTACCTCTTAGACCAAGAGTACGTGCTAGTGATTCTCCTACTTATAACCTTGGTAGTTTGCTTCAGCCACTTCTTGGAAAAAACGTCTTATCTTAAGGACTCTGTCCTTTTTGTTCCTGGGTAAAAGGCATTACAATTTCAACCTGAAGATGTTCTGGCGAGTTTTGATGTGCAATCTTTGTTCACATGATTACCAATGGATTTGGGTATGCGCCTTATCCAGCAGTAATTTACAGAGGACATTACAAGGCCTTTATATCACTGCATACATGCCTGCTATTTCCTGTGGGATGGCAGATATTATGAGCAGATGGATGGAGTAGCAGTGAGTAGACCTCTATCTCTGGTGATAGTTTTTATAAAAACTTTGCTCTCATGTTCAGCACTTGTTAAACCAAACATTTGGTGGAGGTGTGTTGATGATGTCTTTGTCATATGGCCTGCCAGGGAGGGAAAGCTTTTGATGAGTTTTTAGAACACCTTAACCATCAACAACCTTCAATATGCTTTGCTATAGAGAGAGGGACTGAAGGACAGTTATCTTTACAAGATATGTTGGTCTCCAAGATATTCCTTAGGCCACGCTGAATACAGGAAGCCAACCCATACCAACAGGTATCCCCATGCAGACTCACACCACCATCCTGCAACTTGGCATTTATTACGACCTTAACAACTAGAGCCAGGAAGATATTTAAGGAATCTTTGGTCGAGGAATTTTACACCTTGAAATTGGTGTTTCTCAGAAATGGTTACACCAATACTGCTATTTCTAGGGCCAAGTACCGGAGACAAAAATATGTTTCATGAGCTTAATGCTATGATACAGGTATATTCAGGGTTCAACTGATCGCATAACCAGGATCTCCGCAAGCACAATACTAAGACCATATTTGGAACATGCACAAAGGTACAGCAACTACATGGACCAACTAAAGATCAGATACCAAAATTAAAACATCCAGGTTTTTACAAAATTCCTTACACTTGTGGTGAAGTTTACATGAGATAGACCTCAAGATCGGTATCCACACCCATCAAGGAAGATGGCAGTTGGATTCAACTTAGCCAATTGGATAGTTGGCATTAGCAGATTATTTTTGTTAATAATGACTCTTTAGTCCATCATAAAATGTGACAGTGGACTTTTCTCAATGAATTGCACACACCTTTACAGCCTTGGCCTATTTTATATTTTCTAGAAATGTAACCACTCATTCAACCACTCTCTAGTCTAGTCCAGTAGCCCTCATTTTTGTCAGTAATCTCCCATGATCTAGCCTATCAAAAGCCTTAGATAGGTCAATAGCAGTATAGCCCATTTGTCCTCCTGAATCTAAAATATCTGCTGTAACTTGCTGGAATCCTACAAGTTGAGTTTCACTGGAATAACCTTTCTTAAACCCGAACTGCCTTCTCTCAAACCAGTCAGTAATTTTGCAGATGTATCTAATATAATCAGAAAGAATGGTTTCCCAAAGCTTACAAACAACACATGTCAAGCGGACTGATCTATAATTATCTCCTTTATGTTTGTCATCCTTTCTCTTGTACACTGCGCTACTACTGCAACTCTCACTTCATTGGTATCTCTCCTTCCTGTAAAGAGTAATCAAATAAGTATTTCAGATGTGACACTATATTCCCAGAAATCTTATCAATCCCAGCTTCCTCTCCAGCTTTTAACTTTTGTATATTTTTAGGAACGTCTTTTTTATCATAGGTAAATTTCAGTATTTTGCCATTAGTAGTTGCCTCCTCGATCTGGACATTATATATCCAACGACCTTTACATATTGCTGACTGTATACTTCTGCCTTCTGTAAGTCCTTGTTTATTAATGATCCCTGGATTGTCCTTCCTAGATCCTGTTTCTGCCTTAAAGTATCTATACATATCCTTCGATTGCTCCATAAAATTCATATGGCTGCCAATTTTGGTGAGCACTCTGTAATGAATAACAATGCACAGTTTGTACATTGCAATAAGTTAAGTTTTGTTAATATGCTTGTGCTTAATACAAACTTTAAGGCACAGTGACTGTTGTTGGTGAAACTGGAAAATTTCTATTGGCATCCAGTGATCAGATACTTCAATAATTAGATGAAACAATGGAGGAAGTGAACTTGAACAACGGAAGTAATCGTAATGAAACAAATTAGGTTTACGAAAAATAATCACAACTTTGAAGCAGAAGTGGATGCAAATTTTGGGGAGAAGAGACCATTATTGTTAGAAGGCTGTTCATGTTGGCAAAGGATGGAATTACCAACGGGGCCTTCATGCTTCTCATTCAAATGTTTAAATAGAGACCCACTATATGGTATCACATTTACCTGGAGTTAATAGGAAATCCTGAAATGTTAAAACACCTATTGAATCATGGCAGTTTTTCTAACCCAAGGAAATCCTGGAAGAGATCATAATTAATGCATACTAATGCCTATTTAGCTCAAATGAGGATAAATTTTACAAGACTTAGAAATGTTTTTTCGGGAGATAGGAGATAGTAGGTTCGAACCCCACTGTCGGCAGCCCTGAAGATGGTTTTCCGTGGTTTCCCATTTTCACACCAGGCAAATGCTGGGGCTGTACCTTAATTAAGGCCACGGCCGCTTCCTTCCCACTCCTAGTCCTTTCCTGTCCCATCGTCGCCATAAGACCTATCTGTGTCGGTGCGACATAAAGCAACTAACAAAAAAAAAAAAAAAAGTTTTGGAATGAAATATTGAAGAAATTACAGCTTTGATGTCCAAGAACAGATTCTTTACATTGCTTCAAGCTTTGTGATTTTGGCAATATCTGTGATAGAGAAGAAATAAAAAATTGACAGACTAACTCTTGTCCGAAAGCTGTTCAATAATTTTGCTCTTTGCTGTTCATATGTCTACCAAGCTGGTAAGTATTACACCATGGATGAGAGATTGGAGGGCTTTTGGGGAAGACTTTAGTTTCCAGCAATATATGTTTAGAAAACCAAAGAAATATGGAATGAAAATATACAATATGTCTTGATTGTTTCTACACATAAACAGAAATTTGTTCAGGATGGCAACCAGATGATCCTTATGAAATGGATAATAGTGCAAGCAGCATGATAAAGCAATTAATTGAGCAGATTACAAACACTGGACACAATATTAGAACAGGCAGTTGATTGGCCTCTGTGCTGTTAGTCGTAGATTTTTTCAAAAATCACCAAACAATGATTGTCGGCATGCTCAAGAAACAAAAGTGATATTTCTCCCACCTTTGTTGACGTAGTAGGAAAAGTTTGAGCAAAGAAATGGTAAAACCACACTCGGTTGCTCTATCATCAATTCAACGGTTCAGAGTAATACTATTGTAACATCTTCCATTAAAGCAAATTAAAAGTTCCTGTGTATGCCAGAAATCACCATGGAGGCTTATGGCCATAAGTCTAGTTATGATAATATTGCTCTGAACCACTGAACTGTAAGTGTACTGTAGATGAAATTTTGAAAATGCAGATAAGAAGAAAAACTGCTTTGCCTGCATTGGAGCAGCAGCAGCAACAAGAAGTTCTTCAAGGGGTAGAATATCAAAAGTGCATTTGGTGTCCATGCAAGAACAATACAAAAATAGCCATTTAATGTGTACAGTGTGCTGTGGACATTTACAAAGAATACACAATAACAATTTGCAGTCGTTTTTTTTTTTTTTTTTTTCAAGAAACAATACTGAAAGCAACCAAAGTGATGACTCATTTTGCTGTTTAAATGTTAAGTGTTCATTTCCAGAAGTGTTGGTTTCCTGCTATGTTGGATTACATACTGTACATTAGTTTAATGTAACATACACCCGCTATCTCAGTCGTGCTTCAATGTTAGTACTCATCTTCCTCTAAAAGTAACTCTCAGATTTACATATTAAAAATACTTCCATCTTCTGTGGATTAATCTACAGACTTGTCTTCACTTTTTAACATTATCTCCATTGCTTTGCCCATATTTTTTCCATTGTTTTGCAAGCTTGAAAACATTCGGTAGAATTCTGTTTCACCAACCTACAGACAATGATGCTCTGCTTTGTGTATGTTCATTTAAAAAACCAAAAATATGATAATCAGAGTGTGTTGTGAGGGGAATGTAGGCAGAATGCAACAGAACATCCCATCTCTTAATGGCCTCAGCATGGTGAAATGCTGAAGGACAATCTTTCAAGGGCATTTATTGCAGGGTACATGTGAAGTGTTTAGACATATTGGCAAGCATTTATGCTTTCTCCAGGTTCAAAACATCAATCTGAATGCACTGCTCTCTATTCCATAACTTTCCCAACAGACTATGCCTGCACAAAACTGGAAAGATAAGAGGGTGTCATGACAGGACTGTGTACATTAGAACTTCGACAGAATTCAAACCATCTTTGCTCTATTCTTTCTACATTACGGTATCTCTTATAAAAGTGTGGTTATAGTATGACTAATAGTATCTGTCTTTATTTCCAGATTACATGGTTCATATGAGGCCTTGAAAGGTGGCACAACATGTGAAGCCATGGAGGATTTCACTGGTGGTGTTACAGAAATGTATGAACTCAACCAGGCACCACCTAATCTGTACAAAATTATGCTGAAAGCGTACGAACGTGCATCGTTAATGGGATGCTCAATAGAGGTTTGTACATCTACTATACCCTTTTATGACCTAATATGTTTCTTCATCACTGATGCTCTTGGGTTCTTCCTTGGGCACTGTTTGACTCAGTACAAAAGATGAAAATCCTCTTCAAGTCATTGAGGTATCAGATTGGTTGTAGGGTATATCATTCGTAGGATTTCATTTCGAAAGATGCTTAGTTATCATTTGTAATGTAGGATAAGGTATTACTAAGAGATACAATAATAATGCCTGGTAAATTTTAATGGAGTATTGTTCCAAATCAGTGGCAGCTGGTGGTTTAAAAGTTCAGTGGTGCACAATATTTACCAAAGATGAAATATGATTACAGGCTAATTTTCAAATCCAGATACATCAATACTTTTTATTATTAAAAATAAAACAAACATTTTACATATCTATTTTCAAGAATATTACTACAACCCATTGACATTTTTTTCATTTAAAAGCTCTTTTACCATATTGAAATGAAACACTTTCAGGTAGCCTAATTCTGATATTGAAAAAAATTCCTTTTGTAATGTATCTGGTTTCAAAATTAAACATCTACAAATAAATAAATAAAAAGTCATAACTTGCCTACTTATACAGGAAATCTGCCCTCCTCTCCTTACACCCAGTAAACTTATCAATCACTGATTCTCATTACAAATTCTCACTCTATTGAAAGCATTGCCAGAGCTGACATCCTGTCTTGTGACATTGTGTTCCTCAGAAATGTTTTTACTCTATTCGGAGTGAAGAAACATCCTTCTGCTTCTGCAATAGACATCGGAATGGTTAACAGCACTTTTAAAAATTTGACACTTTCACTAAATGTAGAAAACAAATTATTGTCTGTAATGAAGTCCATTAGACACATAGCACTAGACATATTTTGGTACTCCTCTCTAGTGTAGATTACAGACGGTAACATGCGAAGTTTGCTCTCATTAATGAATGGATAGGATTTTACTGCAACTTTAAGAGACTCTTCTGAGAACTTGCCATCATATTTAGAATTTTTTTTGGAGTGAAACAAAGTTGCAGCTACAAGGTGTCCCATGAAGCTAAACCTGTCATTGACTTCCCTTAGAATAACATCACACACTTCAAATGCCTCCCCTTTTCACACAGTACTCTTCAGTTCTTCTCCTCTTTTCTGAATGTTACTGTGGCTGCTCATCTTCCACCCTGTTTCTAACTTTTTGTATTTCTCTATCAAATGCCTTAGCTGAGCCAGAACAAGAGGTGGATTACAATCATGCTTCTGCAGTTGATTGTACAAAATGTCTACATGATGTATTATCTTGTAAAAGAAAGAGAGCCAATATATAAAATTGTCATCTTTCAAAGTCCCTATTTATCCAGAAGCTTGAACAAGTGTGTTGTTACTGATCTGGCATCTCCTTTGAATAACTTTTATGCATTCAGTCAGGTCTTCCCTGTGTTCAAAAACAGTATTAACAGTCCTGGAATGAAAATTCCACTGTCAGAACCGAACGCGGCAAGCGTTTGCACAACTTCATAAAGAATGGCAGTTCTTTGAGGAAAATTTGAAAAAAGTTGCTGAGTCCTTGAAGGTTTGCAAAAATATCTGCACATTTCTGTTTATTGATGCTGCATTCAACATAATCAAGTTGATGAACATGGCAATGTACGTAAGAAGCAACAGGATACCTTTCTTTGACAATGGCCTGGACACCACGTTTTGTGCCTCCCATGACAGATGCACCATCATAAGTCTGTGCTACAAGTTAATTTGGGCATCCTTGGAGATGAGAATCAAGTTCAGACATTATGGCCGCAGCCAGTGATTCTGAATCATGACCAACAGGTCGAATGAAACTTCAAAAATCTTCCTACAGGTTTATTATTTACTAGATACCTATAGATAATAACCATCTGAAATATTGATGCAACATCACTAGTTTAATCAGCTATGATGGCCATGAACTCTGCATCTTTAATTTCTTTGCTTATTTCCTCTTGACACACCTCTAACATACACTGAAGAATTTCATTCTGAATAGTTTTAGAGGTGCCCTTAAAAACCATCACCTTTTCTTAGTGGCCTCTCAAAACACTATCAAGCTCAGCACTGAAATTAATCAAACCGCAAAAAACACCACAATTCTGTGATATGCCTGATTCATCACAGCCCCTCAACACTAACTCAAATGAGGCACAAAATCTTGCACAGTTTATTACAATATTCAGGACATACCTGTTTGCGTAACCCTGTCATTATGTAGCCGGATGTTCCTTCTATAAGCAGTATCCATCTGTGCAGCTATATTAACATTTCCATACATGGCTAAACTTATTGAGTTCTTCATATGAGATGCTTCGTGTTTTTAACACAATTGTGAAGATGTTGTATGTCCCTCATACCTTGCTTTATCCATTTATCTTCCCCTCTGAAAAGTATGCATGGAAAACAGTATAAAGCATTACTGACCTCACACCCACATAACCAATCATGTTTCTTGTAATCTCAGGATTGAAGTTCCTTTTGAACATTCTATTTTTGTCTTGATCGTGTGCATTATGTGAATGTTTGGCGTGGGCCTACCCATTCGTTTCACCTCGGATTTTTCTTTGGTAGTCCATTGCGGAAATGGCCTAGACATTAAAGACTGCACTGAATTCATGATCTGGCCAAATACTACAAACTGATAAAAATGTACAATAATAAAAACACACACAATGATGTGAATGTTTACACAATGAAATCAATAATCTACTTCGCTTGTATGCACATAACAAAGATCAAGGCTATACTGAAAGAAATGGCGGTTTTTATTTTCAAATTTAAAGCCATTAGTTAATTATCTAGCAGATGAACTTCCATCCAATGTTGCTAGATGGCATCCCTGTTCTGTAACAGACTCTCACACTGAGCAGCAATGATCTCTAGCGACTTTGCTAGTAGTTGGTAACGTAGGAGGAGCCAGGTTGGTAAACCTCCATTTAAACAATGTGAAGCACCCCTCTAGCAGCCTAAAAGCACCCCTGTAGCAGCCCCGCACACCGCTTTAGCAGCCTAGGTTTCATCCTACCGCAGGTTGACTTTCTGCTGCAAACTTTTCGGTTCCTGCAGTGAACATCTAAGAGTATCGGTTTGTAAAGTCTCCTGTAGCCAATATTTACTCTTTCAAGCTCTTGAAAGGTTTGTCTTGTTGAATGAAAATACAGTAGTTGAGTAATCTAAATGATAAAACTTTACCTAAAATAAACATATAAAATTAATGGGGATAGTGCAAACCTGCAACCTTATGGAGAAACCGCCCCTGCTCCAAATTTAATTAGAAAATATAAAAATTATATAATGTGCGTTGAAAAATATTTAACTCCTGAAAACAAGGGGATTGGTATTCTATTCTTACAAGACTGCTGGTGTGGATCTGGTATTCAGTAATGTACTAGTTCATCATCGTGGAATGTAAGAACAATGTTGAAACCAGGAAAAATGCAAGAAATAGTAAATGAAACAAAAAGATTTGGATACGACTTAGTAGTGATTCATAAAATAAGATGGAAAGGGCATTGAAAAGAAAGATTATAACCTCTATTACAGTGGGCCGGAAGAAAGAACAGGGCAGTTCTGTATGGGATTTATAGTAAATGGGAAACTGAACAAGAGTGTAATAGGATTTGAACCTATCTCAGATAGAATATGTAAGCTTCGGATTAAGGGGAAGTTTAGGAACATAACTGTTATATCAGCACATGCACCATTTGAAGATGTGGATGAGGAAAGGAAGGAACAATTTTATGATGAGTTAGTACAAACCGTTGAAGAGGGACCAAGATATGACATGATTATTATTTTAGGAGATTTTAATGCCAAAGTGAGAAAGGAAGAGTTTATGAGACCAGTAGCAGGGAAATATACACTACATGAAGAATGAAATGAGAATGGTTTTCATTTGGGACAGTTTGCAACTACAAGTGGTCTTATAATTAAAAGCACCTGCTTTGATCATAAGAAAATACATAAAGGAATGTGGAAGATGCCAGGAAGCACAGTGGTAAATCAAATAGATCATGTACTAGTTACTGCGAGGCATGCGGCATCCATTATTGACAAAAGGACATGCAGAGGGCCAAACTGTGATTTTGATCGTTATTTAGTAAAAGCAACAGTGAGACAAAAATTGGCAATAGGACAGAGGAGACAACCTACGGAAAGAAGGAAATGGACTTTGGAAAAACTACAACAACCAGAAGGAAAACAAGAATTCCAGTCAAAAATGAACAATACTTTACAGACGATTGGACAAGCATCTGGAATAGAGGAAAGGCGGGGAAAAGTTCAAAGGTGCATACAAAATGCGGCACAAGAAACACTGGGTATAGCTAAAAAGAAAAGAAATATTTGGTTTGATACAGAGTGTGATGAAGCGATTGAAAGGAAGAATGCAGCAAGAGCAAAAATGTTAGAGAAATACAAGGTCAAATAGGAAAAAGTATGAAAAATGTAGACGTGAAGCTAATAACATCTGTAAGAGGAAGAAAAGAGAGATGCTTAAGAAGAAACTATAGAGTATAGAGACACAAAGGTTACAGAAGATGACAAAGGAATTCTATAATGAAATTAATTATTTCAGGAAGGGGTATAAGTCAAGATTGAATGGCTGTAAGAATAAAGAAGGTAAGCTACTACAGAATGAAGAGGAAATAAGTGAAAGATGGACCAAATACTTCCGAGAGCTCCTTAAAAAGGAAAGAGAAGGGGTAGAAGAAAGTGAAAGGCATATGGAGCAGATTGGGCCAGAACAATGGATAAATGCCCCCACATTGAAAGATGTAGAAAATACTATTGCAAAATTAAATAACCATAAAGCAGCAGGAGAAGACGGAATAACAAGTGAATTGATTAAAAATTGTAGCAAAGAAATGCTACAAGAGATACATGAACTGATTATTAAGATTTGGGAGGAAGAACGGATACCTGATGAGTGGAATACAGGAATAATTTTCCCAATATATATGAAGGGAAATAAATATGAATGCACTAATTATAGGGGAATTACACTACTGAATATCATCTATAAAGTATTTTCAAATATCCTATTACAATATCCGACTCTCTATGCTGAAGAGAGATTGGATGAAGCACAATGTGGCTTCAGGCGAAATAGGAGCACAGTAGATCAAATATTCGTTGTACGTCAAATGATGGAAAACTGCTATGAGCATAATATAGATCTACATATGTTGTTTGTAGATTTTAGACAAGCATTTGACAGTATATACAAGGATAAGCTATATGGATATATGGAGACAATAGGAATACCACAGAAACTGATTAGGATGTTCAGAATCACTTTGGGAGAAGTAAGGGCAAAGGTGATGGTGGATGGGAGAATTGGAAATGAGTTTGCTCTTAATACAGGAGTCAGGCAAGGTGATGCACTCTCAGCTACTTTGTTTAATCTGGCAATTAACCAAGTCCTTGAAAAAATAATGGATACAGGAAATATTGTATATAAATCTAAACAAATTTGTGTGTATGCAGATGATGTAGTGTTAATGGCCAGGAATGATAGATGTTTGAAGGAAATGTTTCTTGAAATGGAGGAAGCAGGGAAACAGATGGGATTGGAGGTGAATGACAGTAAATCCAAATATATGCATGTGACTGTTATAGAGGGCAGAAGAAGTCAAGATAATTTGACAATAAATGGGCATAGTTTTGAGAATTTACGAAGTTTTGAGTATTTAGGAACCATGTTGACAAACAATAATAGAATAAGTGAGGAGATACATCATAGAATAATAGCTGGAAACAGGGCCCATTATGCAAATCTTACATTATTTAAATCTCGTCTATTGTTCAAAACTAAAAAACTCAAAATATATAAGACCCTTGTTAGATCTGTAGTGACGTATGGCTCAGAAGCCTGGAACCTTTTATTAATGATGCATATAAATTAAGAATATTTGAAAGAAAGATTATTAGATGAATATATGGCCCAATTCAAGACCAGAATGGTTGGAGGATAAGGATGCTGAAATACAGAGCATAATAGACCAGGAGGATATAGTTAGATTTATTAAGGCACAGAGACTACAATGGCTTGGCCATGTGGAAAGAATGGAGGAAGATCAAATGCCAAGAAAAGCAGTTAAATCCCGAATAGATAAAAGACGGCAGCAAGGAAAGCCCTGTAATAGATGGAGCGATGAAGTTGAAACCGACCTGAGGGCAATGAACATCCGTCCATGGAGACCAGCCGCTCAGGATCGAAGTAGATGGCGGACAATCGTAGAAGAGGCCAAGGCTCACACAGGGCTGTAGCGCCGGATAAGTAAAAGTAAGTACTACTTCATCATAAACATTATTAACAATGCAGTCTAACACAAAACTATGATGGAAAAAAAAATGAAATGGCGTATGGCTGTTAGTGCCGAGAGTGTCTGAGGACAAGTTTGGCTCGCCAGATGCAGGTCTTTTGATTCGACTCCCATAGGAGACCTGCGCGTCATGATGAGGATGAAGTAATGATGATGAAGACGACACATACACCCAGCCCCCCGTGCCAGCGAAATTAACCAATTATGGTTAAAATTCCCGACCCTGCCGGGAATCGAACCCAGGACCCCTGTGACCAAAGGCCAGCATGCTAACCATTTAGCCATGGAGCTGGACATTATGATGGCTGTCCTGTACAACAACATTATCTGCTGCACATGCTCATAACTAACATTTTATACACTCCTAGGCCATTCCTATCCCATCGTCGCCATAAGACCTATCTGTGTCGGTGCAAAGTAAAAAAAAAAAAAAAGAAGAAGAAGATACCATTGCAACTGATTCATAATTCCATTTCATCCCAGCAATTCATTTCTCGAAGACTCAATTCTGTCCTCAATGTGCATATTTTCCTGTATCCCACATATTCAACACCACTTCATCATGTATAAAATTAACGTAGCCTTCCAGTATTTATTCATAGATGATCTGCTTCTCAACTCCAACTATGTACATCTAACTATAGATTATTTAGGTATATTTATTTCGTGATGACTTTGCCAGGCTCGGATTATCTGGCTGTACTAGATCGCTTAATCATTCTCTTAACGGACATGTGGTACAATGCCCCCCCCCCCCCCCCCCCCCCCATGGTGCAACAGCCCCGAAGGGCCATGGCCTACAAAGTGACCGGTGCTCAGCCCGAAGGCCTGTAGACTAAGAAGTGCCATGTGGTCAGCACGACGAATCCCCTCGGCCGTTATTCTAGGCTTTCTAGACTGGGACCACCATCTGTGGCCTATGAATGGGAATTGTCCCAAGCATTTGCCTGGAAGTGAAAGTGGGAAACTACAGAAAACCATTCAGGACAGCCGATGGTGGTGTTGGAGCTCACTTCCCTCCTGAATTCAGAGCTTGGCTCCATAGCCGTAGCACATTATCTTACCATACCCTAATAGTAAATATTCTGTGTTATAGGGTTTCATTACCTTTTCTTACGAAAATGATTTTAACCTGTTAGCATAGCAATTAATAACAAAATTGTAATTCTTTTTTATCTAATTTTTTATTGTTAAAATGGACTCTTTATTGAGAAACAGTGACATTGGTAACAATGAAAGTAAATTTTGCAAACTTAACAGTGAAATATAAGCCGCTAAAAAGTTCCTGTTTTAAAATCCTGAGTATACTCATGATATTTTATGGGTTCTTTTAACTTGCATGTAAAATAAATAACACAGCACTAAACAGATGGCAAGTAAGAAAACATACACTCAAAACTGTACAAGAAAGACATTGTTCATAAATGTTTGTGGCTGTGTGAAATGTCCTAAAACCAGGATCAACACACAATGCTACATCGCACTCCTTACACATGTACCTGGATTGCATTCGTGCCTTCTTCCCTCTAGTATCGCGCATACAGAACTCAGACTCGCTAAACTCAATGCCAAACTCTTCTTTACTCTCCATTTTTACCTATCAGATGTCCGGCTACAGGGCTAAATGGTTAGCGTGCTGGCCTTTGGTCACAGGGGTCCCGGGTTCGATTGCCGTCAAGGTCGGGAATTTTAACCATAACTGGTTTATGTTTGCTGGCACAGGGGCTGGGTGTATGTGTCGTCTTCATCATCATTTCATCCTCATCACGACGCGCAGGTCGCCTAAGGGCGTGAAATCAAAAGACCTGCATCTGGCGAGCCGAACTTGTCTTCGGACACTCCCAGCATTGAAAGCCATATGCCATTTCATTTAATTTCACCTAACACATGAAGTGCACTTAGATAGCAATAAATACAGAAAGGCTGCGAAAACAAGCTGCCTGAGTCGCCGACATCCATTACGGTTGAGTCATAGACTTCTTTTGGCAAAAATAGGAACCTGAGTTAATAATTTTATAAATATCTGGCAAAATACTGAAAAACAACAAGAAACGATTATATTCAGGCCTTTAAATTAGGTACTGATCAGTGAGCGACATTCCCGAGTATACTCAGGTTTTTATTGTATATAAATATATAAAATACAGAGTATACTCAGGCTTTTATGCTAAGAGGTTAAAATATGTGTTTACCATGTGTAAAATATTAGAAGTTTGATAGAATAAAGACACTTAACCAAATATTACAAATGAGGACATGTCCATTTGCCAGACTCTGCAATTTACTTCCCATATTTTATGTATTAATAAAGTTTGTTTCTCACATTGTTCATATTTATTTCAGCCAGATCCAAGTGTTCTTGAAGCTCAGACTCCTGAAGGGCTGGTGAAAGGACATGCATACAGCATCACAAGGGTCAAATATATTGACATCTCCACACCTGGAAGGACTGGAAAAATACCACTCATTAGGTTAAGAAATCCCTGGGGAAACGAAACGGAATGGAATGGACCCTGGAGTGATAAGTACGTTCAAGCATTATTTGTTTTAAAGCATCTAAAATAAGAATGTACTGTAGAACCCAATTAATGCATTTTGTTCTTTAAATTTTGTATTTGGGTATTCTATATAGTATACGGTTGCTGTATTAAAATGGCCAAAATCTGGGACATGTAAGGAAATATAACCAATACACTATGTCCCTCATGGTTATCTGTTTGAGGAAGTTTGTGATGTTTTCTTCACGTTCTATTGCTTCCAAAATGCCCTGATCCAAAGGTTGTACCAAACTTATTACATATTACTTGAAACATAATTTGAAAAGAGTGTGTAAAAATCTAACTGGATATCATACCATATCTTAAAAATACTTTGAATCCCCAGAAATTAAAAAACAAAATAACTTTTCCTCAGTGTGGATTTAGTGCAGTTTTACATCCAGATATCCTTCCTGGAGTCAACACTGTGTTGGAAGGATGTCTTCACTATTGTGTTTTGCTGCGGTGGCTGGTTGTGTGGTGGTGTGTAGAGATGAAGACAAATGTATTAAGATGAACACAGACATCCAGTCCCCAAACCAGAAGAATTAACAATACACAGTTAAAATGCTTGGACTAGCTGGGAATTGAACCTGGGGCCCTGTTAACCAAAGCCCTAATGCTGACCATTCGACTAAGGGGCTTGACTACGATGACTACTACAGCAAAGTCTCGCAAACCCGAGCCTCAGAAATCTGAGGCTCTGTCAAATTCAAGCATTATTTTCATTTTTCTTTGGGAGATTTAAAACTAGTTTTCTACAGCATTTCATTCCCTGCTTATTCCCGCTATGTCATCATACTATGCCTTCCCTCTACTGAGATCACGTGTATGTTTGTTGTCGTGCTTGAAACTAAAACATATTTGAGATGAAACATCTGCCTGTAAAAGCAGTTTTATTGGTGGACAATGCAGGGTCACATCCAGATGAACAAGAACTAGTATATGATGGAATTCGTGCTTTATTTTTGCCCCCGAATGTAGTAAGTTTGGTACAACCTTTGGATCGAAGTGTTTTGGAAGCAACGGAACGTGAGGAAAACATCACAAACTTCCTCAAACAGATAACTATGAGGGACATAGTGTATTGGTTAACAGAATGATGAGATGAAGTGAAGCCAGATACACTTAACAAAATCATGGAAGAAGATTTTAGGAAGTGCTGTGTCTGCTGACAGTAACTCCAATGACAGCAATGATGACAACATACTAAACTTCTCAGATCTAATCTCACAAAAACCCAAATGTAAAGATGCTAATGAAATTGAAGTTACGAAATGGATGGAGAGTAATGAACTGTATGAACTTGCAGGCTCATCAATCATTGAAATGTTGAATAAACCAACAGAAGATATCGAGGAAGAAGTTTTAGTAGAGACGATGCTAAATATGTCTCAGAGTGAGGGTCTCACTACGTTGGAGGTGGCACTACACTATGTAGAACAACCAGAGGCAACTCCCACTGACACCCTGCTCTGCAAGCAATCGCATGACATTTCTGCAAAGTAATGATGCAACATTCATAAACAGAAGTCAATTAAGGATGTTTTCAAAAAAATGACTTTAATCCATGCCATAACACAGTAAGTCTCTGGTAAGACCCCAACTAGAGTATGGTTCCATTGTATGGGACCCTCACCAGGATTACCTGATTCAAGAACTGGAAAAAATTCAAAGAAAAACAGCTCGATTTGTTCTGGGTGATTTCCGACAAAAGAGTAGTGTTACAAAAATGTTGCAAAGTTTGGGTTGGGAGGAATTGAGAGAAAGAAGAAGAGCTGCTCGACTAAGTAATATGTTACAAGTGATGAAAATCATTTTTCGTCCGTATTGAAAGTTTAATAAACTTTATATAGGAAAATATCTTTTGTTTATTTCCACCTATTCAATACAATATAAGATGTCGGTATTTAAGTTAAAACATTTTTCAGATATGAGACATGTTTCGCCTCCTACTGTGAGGCTTCTTCAGTCATTATCAAAAAACCTTATTATTTTACCAGACATCTGGTTAAAGATATTCTAAAATGTGTTCGATGATTATAAGAGAGGTAAGATTTACATTTGTTATAAACAATTCAACAAAGAACTACATATGTTTTTCTTCATTATATTAGATTTTTAGTTACTTCATGAACATTTTATATGTACTACCTAAGAATCCACCAGTTTTTAGTATCATTTGAATGTAATGTATATTCTCATTGAACTGATTTTATATGCCTTCCACTATGTATTTGACATCTATTAATGACTACGGCTTCAAGCCACCTTTTTTTTTTTCTTTTTTTTTTTCTATAGTACAATCAAACGAAGTCCTACTCAACAAAGAACTACATATGTTTTTCTTCATTATATTAGATTTTTAGTTACTTCATGAACATGTTTATAACAAATGTAAATCTTACCTCTCTTATAATCATCAAACACATTTTAGAATATCTTTAACCAGATGTCTGGTAAAATAATAAGGTTTTTTGATAATGACTGAAGATGCCTCACAGTAGGAGGCGAAACATGTCTCATATCTGAAAAATGTTTTAACTTAAATACCGACATCTTATATTGTATTGAATAGGTGGAAATAAACAAAAGATATTTTCCTATATAAAGTTTATGAAACTTTCAATACGGACGAAAAATGATTTTCATCACTTGTAATAATAAAGCCAACCAGGCTAATAAAAACAAGTATCTAAACCTTAAAACAAAAATTAGCAAGATCTCAAAAGATATTCAATTCCTAAAAGAATGTGTGAGATCCGATCTAGTGCCGAAATTTCTAAAATCGACTCAAAGGAAAAACATTCCGAAACATAGATCTAAAGATATTCGAAACAAAATCAACAACATTTGGCTCAAAAATGAGATAAAACTGTTGTATAGAAAGAAATCTTTATTAAATACACAAATTTATCGCAAACATTTGATTATCGCACAATCGTTGTCACCGCTAGAATGGTATTCTTATCAACAACACATTACATATAAAATACAGATTACATTGAACAAAAAACAAGAAACCCTAAACCGTAAATTAACACATTTAAAAGAAGAAAAAGCAAAATTCAATAAACCGGAACAGTAACATAAAAATATCCCCCTCTCCTTGGAACATTATTCCAACTACAATTAATCTGACGTTACCTTCACAGATAAAGAAACACATTTATTCACCCAAGGCTTAAAACATAATTGGCCCAACCCACATAAAGCAGAAGATATAATCACTACCATAGCCGAAGCTGAAGCAAACATAAATAAACAAATTCCAACAGACAAACAAAACGACATAAAATACAAAATTGAAAAGAAATTACCTGCCCTTGTAAAAGAAATTTCTAACAAAAATAACTCGTCCTCACTAAAACAGATCCAAGAATTAAGAAAAAAAGTGGACACTAATAACATAATAGTAACTAAAGCCGACAAAGGCAATACTGTAGTCTTAATGAAAAAACAGGATTACATTCATAAAACAGAGGAGTTCTTCTCTAATGAGACCTACACAATAATCTCAAAGGATCCCACTACAAAAACTCAACGTAATCTAAAAACACTTTTAAAAAACTCTTCATTTTTATTTAATGAACATGAATACCAATGTCTCATTAATATGAACCCCAAAGTACCCACCGTCAGATCACTACCGAAAGTACATAAAAAGGACGTTCCCATTCGACCGATCATAAACAGCCAAAATAGCCAGACATATAAAACTTCACAATTCCTCCAGAAATTTCTCAAAAAACATTTCAAATTCCATAACAAACACCCCAAAAATTCAATAGAACTATGTGAAACTCTCAAAAACTTTAACTTAAAACCTAATCACACATTGTGCTCTTTCGACGTCATTAACATGTATTCAAACATTCCCGCTAAAAAAACTATAGAAATAATAAAAAAACAATCTTTCCAAACATAGCAATTTAAGCAAAATAGAAATAGAAGAATTCTTAAAAGTACTAAACTTCGTCTTACAAAACAACTATTTCACTTTCAACAATAAAATATACAAACAGAAAGGCCTGGCCATGGGAGACCCTTTATCCGGAATACTTGCTGAAATTTATATGGAAAACCTCGAAAACAGCAAAATAATAAAAAACATCAATGGATTAAATCTCTGGCAATGCTATGTTGATGACACGCTAGTAATAATTGACAAAAACCTCAACAATAGTGAAAACATATTAACTTATTTAAATAATCTGGATAACAGCATTAAATTCACCAAAGAGGACGAGGACCAAAAATCAATTAATTTTCTTGACATCACAATAATAAGAACTTCCAATAAGTTTGATTTCCAAATTTACAGAAAACCCTCATTTACACCTATAACTATTAAACAAAGTTCCCTACATCCACAATCACACAAACAGTCCTCATTTTATAGTATGGTGTACAGAGCTCTAAAAATTCCCCTTTCAACCACCAATTTAAAACAAGAAATAAATACAATAAAAGAAATAGCCACTTTTAATGGATATAATCCCTCTATCATAGACAAACTAATTAATAAAGTTGAATTGAAACTATCCACAAACCTCTCCCCAATAAAAAATGAAAAATCAAAGTACGCAACCTTTACATACACCAACCCAATCATACACCAAGTAACCAACACCTTAAAAAATCAAGAGATCAAAATAGCTTTCAAAACTCAAAATTCAAACCAAAAAATGTTCAACCATAATACAATAAATTCAGAAAATAATAAATACTCAGGCTCCGGTATCTATAGATTAAAATGTAATGAGTGCCTCAATCAATCAATCAATCAATCACTCAATACTGATCTGCATTTAGGGCAGTCGCCCAGGTGGCAGATTCCCTATCTGTTGCTTTCCTAGCCTTTTCCGAAATGATTTCAAAGAAATTGGAAATTTATTGAACATCTCCCTTGGTAAGTTATTCCAATCCCTAACTCCCCTTCCTATAAATGAATATTTGCCCCAGTTTGTCCTCTTGAATTCCAACTTTATCTTCATATTGTGATCTTTCCTACTTTTATAGACGCCATTCAAACCTATTCGTCTACTAATGTCATTCCACGCCATCTCTCCGCTGACAGCTCGGAACATACCACTTAGTCGAGCAGCTCTTCTTCTTTCTCTCAATTCTTCCCAACCCAAACATTGCAACATTTTTGTAACACTACTCTTTTGTCGGAAATCACCCAGAACAAATCAAGCTGCTTTTCTTTGGATTTTTTCCAGTTCTTGAATCAGGTAATCCTGGTGAGGGTCCCATACACTGGAACCATACTCTAGTTGGGGTCTTACCAGAGACTTATATGCACTCTCCTTTACAACCTTACTACAACCCCTAAACACCCTCATAACCATGTGCAGAGATCGGTACCCTTTATTTACAATCCCATTTATGTGATTACCCCAGTGAAGATCTTTCCTTATAATAACACCTAGATACTTACAATGATCCCCAAAAGGAACTTTCACCCCATCAACGCAGTAATTAAAACTGAGAGGACTTTTCCTATTTGTGAAACTCACAACCTGACTTTTAGCCCTGTTTATCAACATACCATTGTCTGCTGTCCATCCCACAATATTTTCGAGGTCACGTTGCAGTTGCTCACAATCTTGTAACTTATTTATCACTCTATAGAGAATAACATCATCCGCAAAAAGCCTTACATCCGATTCCACTCCTTTACTCATATCATCTATATATATAAAGTAGCTTGTCCTGACTGACTGACTGACTGACTGACTGATTCATCATCGCCGAGCCAAAACTACTGGACATAAAGAAATGAAATTTTGGGCATAGATTCATATTAAGATGTAGGTGCTCGCTAAGAGAGGATTTTTGGATATTCCGTCGCTAAGGGGGTGAAAAGGGGGGTGAAATTTTAAAATGAGTGTGTCTATATCTCAAAACTTTAAAAGTTTACAGATGTAAAAATTGGTATTTAGAATCTTCTTTAAAAATAAGGAAACACATATTTTTTTGTTTTCAGACAATCCCAATAGGAGGGGTGAAAAAGGGTGAAAAAGGGGTTGAATGCCTTTAATCCGGATACGCTACTTATATCTCAGAAACTGAAGATATTACAGACCTCAAAATTGGTACTTTTGATCGCTGTGAAAAATAAAGAAACACATATTTTTTTGTTTTTGGAAAATCCAATTAATGCGAGGGTGAAAGAGGGGTGAATTTTTAAAATGAGTGCATCTATATCTCAAAAGTTTTAAAGTTTAGAGATGTAAAAATTAGTATTTAGAATCTTCATTAAAAATACAGGAACACGTATTTTTTGTTTTTGGAAAATACCAATAGGAGGGGTGAAAAGGGGTGAAAAATGTGTTGAACGCCTTTAAAGAGAATACATATATCTCTGAAACTGAAGATATTACAGACCTCAAAATTGGTACTTTTGATCGCTTTCAAAAATAAAGAAACACGTATTTTTTTGTTTTTGGAAAATACAATTAATGCGAGGGTGAAAAGGGGGGTGAATTTTTAAAATGAGTGCATCTATATCTCAAAAGTTTTAAAGTTTAGAGATGTAAAAATTGGTATTTAGAATCTTCATTAAAAATAAAGGAACACGTATTTTTTTGTTTTCGGAAAATCCCAATAGGAGGGGTGAAAAGGGGTGAAAAATGGGTTGAATGCCTTTAAAGAGAATACATATATCTCAGAAACTGAAGATATTACAGACCTGAAAATTGGTATCTTTGATCTCTTTTAAAAATAAAGAAACACGTATTTTTTTGTTTTTGGAAAATCCAAATAATGGGGGTGAAAAGGGGGGTGAATTTTTAAAATTAGTGTATCTATATCTCAAAACGTTTAAAGTTTATAGATGTAAAATATGGTATTTAGAATCTCCTTTAAAAATAAATAAACACTTTTTTTTTGTTTTCGGAAAATCCCGATAGGAAGGGTGGAAAAGGGTGAAAAAGAGGTTGAATGCCTTTAACGAGGCTACTTATATTTCAGAACCTGAAGATATTACAGACCTGAAAATTGGTATTGGGGATCCACTTTAAAAATAAGGAAACACGTATATTTTCGTTTTTGAAAAATCCGGATAATGGGGGGTGAAAAGGGGGGTGAATTTTTAAAATGAATGTGTCTATATCTTAAAACTTTAAAAGTTTACAGATATAAAAATTGGTATTTAGAATCTCCTTTAAAAGTAAAGGAATAAGTATTTTTTTCGTTTTCTGTAAATCCCAATAGGAGGGGTGTAAAAGGGTGAATAGTGGGTTGAATGCCTTTAATGAGGATACATATATCTCAGAAACTGAATATATTACAGAACTAAAAATTTGTATATGGGATCTCCTTTAAAAATAAAGAAACGCGTATTCTCGGAAAATCCAATGAAAGGGGGTGGAGGGAAAGAATTCTAAAATTAATTGACTTAATTGTATGAGAATACATACATCTAATAAAAACTAAAGTTGTTACGGACGTGAAAATTGCTATTTTGATCTCCTTTAAAAACAAAGAAATACGCGTTTTATGGGGGAAACCATCTTGGGGGGCGGGAGTGGAAAGGAGTTGAATTCCTTTCATGAGGACACATAAATCAAAAACTGAAGAAGTTAGAGTCGTGATAATTGCTATTTAGAAGATCCTTTACTATTAAAGAAACAAGTATTTTTTGCCGGAAAATTCACTTAAGGGGGGGGGGGGGGGAGAAGTGTGAAAGGAAGTAAAAAAAGCGAATTATTTTTATGGGGATACTTATATCTCAAAACTCAAGGTAATAGACGTGAACATTGGGGTTTGGAATCTCCTTTAAACATAAAGAAACACTCCTTCTTTTAATTTTTTTTTGGGGGGGGGTAAATAAACTTAACGGCGGTGGGGTGTAAAAGGAGGTGAGACCAATTGATTTTGCTGTTCATAATGTACTTATAAGGAGCCTCCGTTGCTCAGGCGGCAGCGCGCCGGCCTCTCACAGCTGGGTTCCGTGGTTCAAATCCCGGTCACTCCATGTGACATTCGTGCTGGACAAAACGGAGGCGGGACAGGTTTTTCTCGGGATACTTCGCTTTTCCCTGGCATCATTCATTCCAGCAACACTGTCCAATATTTCATTTCATTTGTCATTCATCGATCATTGCCCCAGAGGAGTGCTTCGGCAGCCGGCACAATTCCTATTGTCGCCGCTAGATGGGGCTGTATTCATTCCATTCCTGACCCTGTCGAATGACTGGAAACAGGCTGTATATTTTCGATGTACTTATTCTGATCATAAACCGATCTTTTTAATCTTTCCTGGGTTCGTTTTCAACAGCCAACTTTTCCTTCGGAGAACGTTCTTATATTACAGTAGATTCTCCTGGCATATGAATAAAAATTTAAACACATTTGAAATAAACGATAGGAATGAGATTGACCGTCCAATTGTTCACCTCTATAATAAGGTCAATAATGCACGGAAGTATGTCATTCGTATCGCCAGAAATCCCGCACACTTGCCTACGCGCGACATTGGTGCTGGTCACATTCTCAACAATAACAATGGCAGCAGATGTAATTTACCGCCAAGTAGCGGTCTTGCATCTTGCTGTGGGGTCCATAACATCTATAATAATAATAATAATAATAATAATAATAATAATAATAATAATAATAATAATAATAATAATAATAATAATAATAATAATGTTCTGGACCGTCGTCAAATGTGCGGACCGCGGTGGAAACGGGTCCTGGACGGGTAATGACTAAGAATGCAGTCGGGCCGCGGGTTCAGTACCGCCAAGGCACCCAAGACGACACCACGCCGGATCTCCTGAAGGATTTGTTCCATATTAAAAATGCTTATAAGAAAAGATGGCAAAGATTTAGGGACCCAACTGACAGGGTGGAATACCTGGACCTAGCCTGGGAAGTACGAAATCGATTGCTGGAAATAAAGATTGAAAAATGGGATTAAACTTGCCATAATCTATTAGAAAACGAGTCAGATCGCGTATTTTGGCGGATTCTCGCAGAAAACGATTCAGATCGCGAATTTCGGCTGATTATATATCTAAAACAACATTCAATTATAAATTTCAGTATAATACCGTAGCGAAGCACGGGTATCTTGCTAGTTTATATATATAAGAAAACATAAAGGTCCGATAACACTGCCCTGAGGAACTCCCCTCTCAACTATTACAGGGTCAGACAAAGCTTCACCTACTCTAACTCTCTGAGATCTATTTTCTAGAAATATAGCAACCCATTCAGTCACTCTTTTGTCTAGTCCAATTGCACTCATTTTCGCCAGTAGTCTCCCATGATCCACCCTATCAAATGCTTTAGACATGTCAATCGCGATACAGTCCATTTGACCCCCAGAATCCAAGATATCTGCTGTATCTTGCTGGAATCCTACAAGTTGAGCTTCAGTGGAATAACCTTTCCTAAAACCGAATTGCCTTCTATCGAACCAGTTATTAATTTCACAAACATGTCTAATATAATCAGAAAGAATGCCTTCCCAAAGCTTACATACAATGCATGTCAAACTTACTGGCCTGTAATTTTCAGCTTTATGTCTATCACCGTTTCCTTTATACACAGGGGCTACTATAGCAACTCTCCATTCATCTGGTATAGCTCCTTCGGCCAAACAATAATCAAATAAGTACTTCAGATATGGTACTATATCCCAACCCATTCATTGTCTTTAGTATATCCCCAGAAATCTGATCAATTCCAGCCGCTTTTCTAGTTTTCAACTTTTGTATCTTATTGTAAATGTCATTGTTATCATATGTAAATTTTATTACTTCTTTGGCCTTAGTCTCTTCCTCTATCTCGACATTATCCTTGTAACCAACAATCTTTACATACTGCTGACTGAATACTTCTGCCTTTTGAAGATCCTCACATACACACTCCCCTTGTTCATTAATTATTCCTGGAATGTCCTTGGAACCTGTTTCTGCCTTAAAATACCTATACATACCCTTCCATTTTTCACTAAAATTTGTATGACTGCCAATTATGCTTGCCATCATGTTATCCTTAGCTGCCTTCTTTGCTAGATTCAATTTACTAGTAAGTTCCTTCAATTTCTCCTTACTTCCACAGCCATTTCTAACTCTATTTCTTTCCAGTCTGCACCTCCTTCTTAGTCTCTTTATTTCTCTATTATAATAAGGTGGGTCTTTACCATTCCTTACTACCCTTAAAGGTACAAACCTGTTTTCACATTCCTCAACAATTTCTTTAAACCCATCCCAGAGTCTGTTTACATTTTTATTTACCGTTTTCCACCGATCATAGTTACTTTTTAGAAACTGCCTCATACCTGCTTTATCAGCCATATGGTACTGCCTAACAGTCCTACTTTTAAGACCTTCTTTTCTATCACATTTATTTTTAACTACCACAAAAACAGCTTCATGATCACTAATACCATCTATTACTTCAGTTTCCCTATAGAGCTCATCTGGTTTTATCAGCACCACATCCAAAATATTTTTCCCTCTGGTTGGTTCCATCACTTTCTGAATCAGCTGTCCTTCCCATATTAACTTATTTGCCATTTGTTGGTCATGCTTCCTGTCGTTCGCATTTCCTTCCCAATTGACATCTGGCAAATTCAGATCTCCCGCTACAATCACATTTCTTTCCATGTCGTTTCCCACATAGCTGACTATCCTATCAAATAATTCCGAATCCGCATCAGTGCTACCCTTTCCCGATCTGTACACTCCAAATATATCAAGTTGCCTATTATCTTTAGAAATGAGCCTTACACCTAGAATTTCATGTGTCTCATCTTTAACTTTTTCGTAGCTTACAAATTCTTCTTTCACCAGAATGAAAACTCCCCCTCCCACCTTTCCTATCCTATCTCTACGATACACACTCCAGTGCCGTGAGAAAATTTCTGCATCCATTATATCATTTCTCAGCCATGATTCAACGCCTATTACAATATCTGGTAAATATATATTTATTAAATTACTTAATTCTATTCCTTTCTTTACAATACTTCTACAGTTCAACACTAACAATTTTATGTCATCCCTACTTGATTTCCAGTTCCCTGTTCCCTTATCACCGCTCCCTAGGCCATCCCGTTTCCCTGAATGTACCTCCCTATTACCCTTCCAAACAAATTTCCTAACTTATACGTACCACTGCGGTTTAAATGAAGGCCATCCGAGCGCAGATCCCTATCTCCTACCCACCCATTAGGATCTAGAAATTTCACTCCCAGTTTCCCACATACCCACTCCATAGTCTCATTTAAATCCCCAATCACCCTCCAGTCAGTATCCCTCCTACACAGTATTCCACTAATAATAATCTCCGCTTTCTTAAACTTCACCCGTGCTGCATTTACCAGATCCCACACATCTCCAACTATGTTGGTACTTATATCAGCTTGCCTTACGTTGTTGGTACCAACGTGAAACACTACCACCTTCTCCTTCCCCTCCTCCCTCTCTTCTACTTTCCTCAACATCTGCCTCAACCTAATTCCTGGATAACATTCTACCCTGGTTCCCTTTCCTCCACACACTTTCCCCACATGTCTAACGATGGAATCCCCCATGACCAGAGCCTCAACCCTACCCACCTCATTTGATCCCCTCCCCTCCTGGTCAGCCCTATCTTTCCTGATAGCTGCAGAAGCTACTTCCTCCTCCCTTTTCTCCTTCCCATGACCCTGTTCCACCTGTCTTTTCCTATCCTCTACTCTACCATTTCCTTTCCTTCCTTTTCCCTTCTTCCTACTTCCATGCATCTCAGCAACAGTTCCCTGTCCCTCATCTTCCCTCTGTTGTTCTACCTGGAGTGACTCGTACCGATTTCGCACAGACACCTGTCCTGAATTCTGATCCTGAATAGAGCCCTTGGCCTGCAATCTCCTTCCCCTTAGAACATTAGACCACCTGTCTTCTACAACTCCTCCCTTTCCATCCCCTCCCTCTTGTACACCTACTGTAACCTGTACATTGTTTGAGGGAGTCCTATCTTCCTTTCTGTCTTCTGTGAGAATCCTAATTATCTCCCTCAAACTTTCCAACTCCTCCCTCATACCCCTCAATGCCTCACCACACCCACAATAAGTACACTCGCGCTCCTTAGCCATTCTTTACGGGGGAAAAATTTTAAATTAAAAAAAAAAAATAACTTATTTGCAAAAAAAATAAATGAACGGAGGGATATATTGTCTGGGATAGTACACAACAATAAGGTAATTAATATACGACTACACTACAATACTACTTAGTCGTGCTCTATTTTTTTTTTTATCCTACACCCCCTAACAGGATAAAAGCTGCTGTTAATTACTGAATATCGAAAGTAATACACAAGAACTACACAATTCCAAACTGCAATTAAGCCTATCCTAATTTCAACAATATTTTAGTAAGAGTTTCTACGGATACCTCTACTACACAAATATTTTACAATAATAAAATAAGCACACTAAATTCTAATAGGATATTACTCGTATACTACTGTACAGTACACTACAGTAATTTTTAAACTACTTTCAGACGTATCCTAATTACGATACCGGTACCGTACCGTATGTCACTACTAAGCCTCAGCTCATACATCAAACAGGAAGAAGCTTCATAACTAGGTACACGGAACATTTCAATGCTCAGAAACATAATAAACACTCAGCCATGAGCAATCACATGAAAGAAATGGGGCACAACTTTACCACAATTGAACAGGACCTTCAAATTTTAAAAAGATAAAAAATAGGTAGACTTATGACCGAATTCGAACATTTGTACATATTTTTGGACCAAAAATTCAATGCTAATAAGAATTTAAATGATCCAGTAGACAATAGAAGCCCTTTATATGACCAAATAGTAACATTATTCAATCAAGTAAAAAATCGGGACAAATTTTTAAAAAAATATTTCCAAAACAGTATCAATAAACACTCCTTCTACGTCAACAAATACATCATACCCCTCCTCCTCCCAACTTATGTAATTCCCCTCCACGCGCCAATCATAAATCAATAAATGATTCACGCCCCTCCGCTTTCCCCACTATACACAACTCCCTCCCGTTCACCAATCACAAGCCTACAACTCCGCCCCCTCCAACCCATCCCCCTCTGGCCAGACGACATACGTACAACACAAGGAGTAAAACCGTTAGTGACCATTAGTATCCTAACAACGCCTCACACAACATGTCAAACGGGCCTACAACGCCATAGGTAAGCACCAACATTTTCTCACCAACAACACTTAAACAAATCCTTCCCATGTTTTCTTTCATTCCCGTCAAAATTAACTACAGTTTTTTCTTCATTTCAGAACCAATCAATAACAACAATAATTCAACAGCCCCATCAAACTTCCATAATACTCTTCAATAGTATAAATTACCACAATCAACTTTTTTAATAAAATATATTGTCATCAAGGAAGATAACAACAGCCATCCAACCTTCGCGTCAAAAACCATACCAACTTTGAGAATATCAGCCCATCATCATCTCTGCAACTTTCTTGGATCACTTAATACAAATTAGGCCAACTATAAACATCTGGTGAACTTCATGAAAATGAAAACCTACAACCTGTTTTCCAGTCATTGACCGGGTCAGGGATGTAATGAATGAAACATATATAGGCTCTTATTACAATGGGGTCGCCACTCCCAAGGTGATTTATTAATGAGTGATAAATGCTATGAAATGATAATGGAGAGTGTTGCTGGAATGAAAGATGACAGGGAAAACCGGAGTACCCGGAGGAAAACCTGTCCTGCCTCCGCTTTGTCCAGCACAAATCTCACATGGAGTGACCGGGATTTGAACCACGATATCCAGCGGTGAGAGGCCGGCGCGCTGCCGCCTGAGCCACGGAGGCTCTCTGGTGAACTTCATATCAAAACAATTTTGCCGAATAAATATAAAATAACCTATGAACTGTTGACCAATAAACATCATGGACAAATGCATACCAACATCAAGTAACTTTTGTCCAGCAATTGGAATGTTTTTCCTTCATATTTTTATACTCAGCTTTATTTTAACTTATATCTTTGTACCATATATTAGCAAGTTATTTGACCTATACTTCAAACATTGACTACGGCTTTAAGCCATCAACTGTCATTTATTATCACATGACGCCTCCATTTTTAAATGTACTACTTATGAATCTACCAGTTTTTATGTATCATTTGAATGTATTATAAATTCTCATTGAACTGATTTCATAAGCCTTCCTCTATGTGTTAGACATCTATTAATGACTACGGCTTCAAGCCACCTTTTTTTTCTTTTTTTTTTTCTATAGTACAATCAAACGAAGTCCTATTCAACAAAGAACTACATATGTTTTTCTTCATTATATTAGATTTTTAGTTACTTCATGAACATGTTTATAACAAATGTAAATCTTATCTCTCTTATAATCATCAAACACATTTTAGAATATCTTTAACCAGATGTCTGGTAAAATAATAAGGTTTTTTGATAATGACTGAAGATGCCTCACAGTAGGAGACGAAACATGTCTCATATCTGAAAAGTGTTTTAACTTAAATACCAACATCTTATATTGTATTGAATAGGTGGAAATAAACAAAAGATATTTTCCTATATAAAGTTTAAGTATGTATGTTCCGAGCTGTCAGCGGAGAGATGGCGTGGATTGACATTAGTAGACGAATAAGTTTGAGTGACGTTTATAAAAGTAGGAAAGATCACAATATAAAGATAAAGTTGGAATTCAAGAGGACAAATTGGGGCAAATATTCATTTATAGGAAGGGGAGTTAGGGATTGGAATAACTTACCAAGGGAAACGTTCAATAAATTTCCAATTTCTTTGAAATCGTTTAGAAAAAGGCTAGGAAAACAACAGATAGGGAATTTGCCACCTGGGCGACTGTCCTAAATGCAGATCAGTATTGATTGATTGATTGATTGATTGATTGATTGATTGATTGATTGATTGATTGATTGATTGATTGATTGATTGATAAGAAATGACAATACAAGACTTCAGCTTCAGTTGTTGCCGATTCTTTTCATGTTTCACGATTTTCCCTGTGTTGCTCCGTGTAGTCAAAGTTATTCCAAATCCGAGGTACCTTTCCCCCATTTAGCATGGATTATTGAGACTACTACTACTACTGCTGCTGCTGCTGCTGCTGCTGCTGCTGCTGCTGGTAGAAGAGAGTGAGAGTGTTGACGACTGACATGCTGAATATAGGAAGTACGACAGGAAGAGGAAGGGAAGTGGTCTGTATGATGATAAAGAGGAAGATGGACATTTTGTATGTGCAGGAGACAATGTGGAGAGGGAACAAGATGGCTACAAATTTTTCTTTAGTGGAACGTATCAAGAAGAAAGAAATGGAGTTGGGACTGTGCTGTCCAGTAGGTTGACGGATGAGGTACTGGAGGTCATTGGAAGAAATGACAGGATCATGCATGTGAAATTGTGTATGGGAGAACAACAGCTACTGGTTTTAAGTGCATACAACCTCTAAGTTGGTGTCACAAGTAAGAAGACTCTGTTCTGGAATTCGATGGATGAAAAAAATGAGGGAGTTGGAGGGCACTGAGGAAGTAATTTTTGGTTGTGATATGAATAGCCATATAGGTGGACAGAAAATGGGCTTTGAAAGAGTGTATGGTGGTCATGGTGTTGGAACTAAAAACCCAGAGGGAGAGATGACTGCAGGTCAACATGCAATGTTCCAAGTGCTCCATATTTTCTTATTGCCTGGAGGCCCCGGGTTCAATTCCCGGCCAGGTCAGGGATTTTTACCTGGATCTGAGGGCTGGTTCGAGGTCAACTCAGTCTACGTGATCACAATTGAGGAGCTATCTGATGGTGAGATAGCGGCCCCGGTCTAGAAAGCCAACAATAACAGCCGAGAGGATTCGTCGTGCTGACCACACTATCTTGTAATCTGCAGGCCTTCATGCTGAGTAGCGGTCGCTTGGTAGGCCAAAGCCCTTCAAGGGCTGTAGTGCCATGGGGTTCATTTTTTATAGTGGTTAAATACATCATTTGTGGAAGTAACAGAGTGATCTTTAACGATGGGGTGTTCAATGAGAGTCCTAGCAGTTCGATCCTCCTAGAGAATTTGCTAATTGTGAAAAATTGTAAAATATCATGCTTAATATGGTGCACCAGTGAAAATGTGTATGTGACCGTTGGTACTGGCAGTGCACTTCAAGCAAGGTGCAGGGTTGCCATGCCACCCTCCTCAACATTTCACCTCTTTCTCCTGACCATAGTTGCGTGTAGAGACATAGAAACAAATCCAAGACGTCCGGACAGAAATGCAAGTAACAGAGAATGTCATATTTGTTGTTCTAAGGGCCGCATCAATCAGCTGTATGTGAAGTGTGTCTCGTGTGGAATGTCCATGCATAAGACCTGTGCCAAAATCTCTCTTTCTGATTATTATAAAATTAAATGTGGCTTGTCGTCTTGGCAGTGCTGGAAGTGTTGTCTCCTGGTACCATCAAACTCGTTCTTTGAAGTGCCAGACAAAGGAAATTATGTAAATAACTCTGTAAATAGTAATGGCTCAGTTACCAGCATACAGGGCTCCTGAAACTTCACCGTTCTGTCATTTAATGCCCGTAGTATAATGGGTTATAGGAGACAGCAGGAGATAAGAGCATCACTGGCCAGTATCGAACCGTCAATCGTGAGTGTCTGTGAAACGTGGTTGGGTAGTGCTACTTATGGCGATAAAGTTTTTCCGCAACCATACTTGGTCTTCAAGAAGGATAGAACCTGGACTTCTGGAGGGGGTGTTCTACTGGCTATATGACCAGAACTACAACCAATCCGACTAGGATACTTGGAGACTGACAGTGAAGCTTTATTGGTGGAGGTGACATGTAGGGGCAACAAATTCTTGATAGGTAACATTTTTTTAAACGCCATTTGTTTGGGGCTTCGACCCATGTGGATCTTTTGCCCCTACTGGCACCATATTGTATGAACCTGTGTGTAATTGGAATGGCGGTAGTGTGAAATGTTGTGTGTGAGGAGAGGAAGATTAAGGACGTCGCAAACACCCAGTCCCCAGGCCAAGGATATTAATCATTACAATTAAAAACCTCTGACCCAACCGGGAATCAAACCTGGGGCCGCTGGGTGACAGGTGGACGCGTTGCCCCCTACACCACGGGGCCAGACTGATAGGTAGCATGTACTGGGCACCAAAATCTAAGCCCTTTATAAATGAAGGCTTGCTGTATTCTCCAAGATGAGTTCAAATCATTCAGCACAAGTATAATGCCATCTTCCTCACAGAGAACCTTAATATTGACATCATATGGATCCATGATTCTGCTCCCATCCCTGGAAATCCATTGGCACACACATTCCTAACAGCGTTCTACGATCTCTTTCTGAAACAGTTTGTTCTAGAAGCAACACGCATCACCAAAACATTCCATTCTATATTAGACCTATTTCTCACCAATCATCCTTCCTCAGTATCCCAGGTTGAAGTCATACCCGGCTTCAGTGATCACTATGCTCTTCGAGCGACTCTAGCTACTCTAGACTGCAGAAAACCTGTCAAACACAAATCCAGGCCTCAATATAACTTCAGGAGAGCTGACTGGAAATCTCTCTCCACCTTACTACTGAATCACCTACCCACTCCAACCTCGTATCAACCTATGACGTAGACTCTTCGTGGCTCGTCTGGAAAAATACACTGTCTGTTGCGTAGACCAAACTGTACCAAAATGCACTTTAAAAAAAGAGAAGAAAGTTCCATGGATAAAGAAAGAACTTTTGAAGTTAATAAGTCTGTACAAAAAGTGGAAACAGTACCAAATGGAACAAGCGTGGGAAAAGTACAAATCCGCATGGAAAGACACAAAGAAGAGGATCAAGGAGGCTTACAATCAGTATATTCACAAGGCTTGCTTCGATACCAAAGAGTTGTGGAAATTACTGAAAAAGAACTGTGGCAGCGCTGCACCAAGTTCCTTTCAAGCAAAATGGGAGATCCATCTTCATGCCCACAGACATTGACTCAGCCTTTAAAGTGATTTTCTCCCAGGTAAAAGCAGCTGGGGACATGTATATAACCAACACACCCATACCGAGCCTCCCTCTCTCCAGCCACTACTTCTCGGAACTTGAGGTACTAGCAAGTCTGAAGAGGATTCAGCCCCATGCAGCGAGCAGCCCTGATGAAATACCCAGTCGTATACTCCGTGACTGTGCTGAGTCAATGGCACCATCTTTCTGTGAACTATTCAACTTGTCACTTCACTGTGGATCTCTGTCTCAAGAGTGGAAGATTGCTGATGTAGTTCTGATTTTCACAAAAGGGGACAAATGGTTCATTGATAACTATTGGCCGGTGTGTCTCACATCCCACGTATGTAAATGTATGGAACGACTGGTAGCTTCTAATATTCAGGAATACTTCTGGGAAGGTAATCTGCTAAGTGAAAGACAGATCGGTTTTCTTCCAGGAAGATCATGTAATACTTTGACAAAGGTTATTGATGAGTGGCAGTTCTCCCTGGAGAAATCTAAAATTGTTCAGGTAGGCTGCGCGGCTTTGGACTGGACTAAAGCTTTTGTCGAAATCCTGCATGACCAACTTTTGTTAAAATTAAGACAGATGAATATCAGGGGAAGTGTACTGGCATTGTTGCGGTCATTCCTCGAGTGTCGAACCCAATGTGTTGTGGATGATGGAGTTCGATCTTCAACCGTTAAAGTAACCTCAGGAGTATGTCAAGGCACCATCTTGTGACCTTTATTATTTAATGATTTGTCTCTAATTTATCTAAATGTGTTACCTCAACCATAGAGAGAACTAAAGCACTTGCCTCCTGTGCACACCCGTTGTATGGATATGAACCTGCCCACCGAAGATTGAGGTCTAGGAGGAGTTTCCTGAATACAACCGAAGATTTAAACGAATCTGCTCAATCCACAAGGTTGAGATTATGGAGAACTAGAAATCCTCAACTTGCTGGTTGTATGCTACTAAATGAACATCTCCCTCCAGGACACGAGAAACATTGGTCTACGTGGAAATCGTTGAACAGGCTTTGCACTGGGTTTGGTAGATCAAGAATCAATATGGAAAAAGTGGGGCTTTCCTGGCACATCCAGACAATGTGAATGTGGTGAAGACCAAACCACAGCCCATTTCATGAACTGCAGTAAATGTCCTTTAAGTTGCACAATAGAGGACTTGATGGCTGCGACACCTAATGCCCATGATTTGGCAAAATTCTGGGCAGACACTATTTGATATGTACGTCATTAGGTACCATTATGCTATGTAAAATTTATGCTTCTGATACAAATAAATAAACCTCAACCATGGTCCAGTACACTGTTGACACAGCAATGTACAGGGATTTACAATGTGCAGATGATTGTCTGAAGTTTCAGTCAGACATAGCCACTATAGCAGTGTGGTGTAACCTCAACAGTCTCAACATTTATGCCGGCAAATGTAAATACATTAGGTTAAGTAGGCCTCGAAACCCAGTAGAAAGTATCTATAACATTAATAATGTACATTTTGAGCAAGTCAAAACCATGCATTTGCTAGGAATAACCATTTCTGACCAAGTAAAATGGAACACACAAACAGAGGAAGTGAGATGCAAAACTGCCAGGATGCTGTGTTTTATGCACATAAGCCTCCGTGGGTGCAAGTCAAATGCTATACGGATGGCTTACCTGACACTAGTCAGACCTATACTAACCTATGGTCTACCTGCCTGGCACCCTACCACTGCAGCTAACCTTCACAAATTAGAAGGAATCCAATGTTGCATTGAACGACTAATTAACAAGAACAGCTGCCTTCCTTCCCTCCCGTCAATCGCCTCCTTGTGTAAACAAAGCGACATTACACAAGTCCCTCATGGTGGCCATCGAACTTTCACCATTCCCTCGACTCTCCTTATCCTACACTTCCGTCCGCAGAGGCAAAGGGGTGTGTCGTAAACCCTTGTTTGCGCGAACTGAGTCCTACAAACTAGGTTTCTTTGCTTGTTCAGCATGGCTTTGGAACGACTTCCCTGCCAACATTAAATGTAAAAGTGTAAATACAGTGGTGCCAACTATTACGAATTGTCCGTAATTATTACAGATTTCCCCTCACGATTACGGAATTACAGTCAAAGGGGAAATTATTACGGGAAAGTTGACATTATTATGAAAAAATAATTTTGAACGGTAAAAAAGAAAAGAAGGAAAAATGTTCAGTCCTTTCGAGCCTTTCTCCTAAATTGATCTCATTTCATTGCTTGTAAGTTGACAACAATACTTATTCGATCGTGACTTCCTTATGCTACTCATAAGCGTTGTAAAATTCATTGTGAATGAAGGAGCTCAGGCGCTGCTCTTCTCCACTATAAATCCTTCAGTAATGTTGTATTTGCTATGTTAAGTGTTGATATATCTTCATTTCTGCTCGTTACACCGGTTTAGGTAATCAAATTTAACCATTGAAACACCAGCTTCATGACACACATCCATTTATTACGAACTGTTCACTACAACCGACTTTCACACACTTCAGGCTAGAGGCGGAAAACTATCAATAGTGCTATCGATAGTAAACTACGATAGTTATCGATAGCGACGACTATCGTATGATATTGATAGTCAGTTGCCTACTATCGATAGTCAACAATAGTTTTTTTTCCCCCTCATTGGCTTATTTTATACCCTAACAGAAATTGTACCGCAGTTTACAATTAACTGGTGAGGAGTTTGTTCCAATTCAAAGGTGTGCATTTAAGTATCTCTGTGTACCTGCGACTTCATTGCCGCCAGAAAGACTTATTTAGCATTTTGGAAGGTGGGATTCTCCATTCAACCTAACCTTAGTTGAGTTGGTACCAATACGGGACGAAAAATCAGATTTATAATTTGTCAGAGATTGTATGTTGGCGTGAAAAGATTTTAGGTCAAAGACTTAATGAAAACAACTGAAAACTCTCCTGGCAGCTGTTGAAAATACTGTAAAACATTTTTCCAAAGATATTACAATACCAAAGAAAATGTCGGGCGTTCGCAAAATGAACACTGCAGCTGAACAAGAATTTCTCAGGCGGCCATGCCGCCATGTTATGGGCAAGCGCGTGCAGCCCGAGAATATCTCGGAAGTGCCACTGAAGAGATTTATGAGTGATCCCGATTTGAATTTCAGAAATTACATGGCATGAAATTGTGCTATGTAATTATTTTTTGTAGATTGTGTTCAATAAATGTTCTATTTTCAGGCATAATGGTATGATTCATTCCACTTTTTTTTAAACTATCGATTTTTTAAAAAATGCTGTTCATTCGGGGCGTTGGCCTATAGAGATATTTTGCCCCTACTTGCACTATGTGATATGAACCTGCGTGTAATTGGAATGGAGGAAGTGTAGAGTGTTGAATGTGAGGAAAGGAACGTTAAGGACGACACAAACACCCAGTCCCCAGGCCAGGGATATTAAGAATTTACAATTAAACACCCCTGACCCAGCCTGGAATCGAACCCGGGCCACCGGGTGACAGGCGGACACGTTGCTCCCTACACCGCGGGACCGGACAAACTATCGATTACTATCGATAGTAGAGCTCATAATATCGGAAAATATCGATGGCGATTACTGTCGACAGTTTGCCGCCTCTACTTCAGGCAATTCAAATGTTCAGAGAATAAACAACTGAAGATAAACCACTCCACTCAATTATCTGAGTTACCGATATATAACCTCAATGTTGCATTCCTTAAAATATGTACAAGATATGATACATGACATTTTATTTTTATGAAAAAACCACAACATTCCAACATTAAGTGTACCTGACAGTTGACAGAAAGATTGAGAAAGAAGTGAAGCCTACATTAAGCACATCTGCACTGGAATCGCTTATGGTTCAGAAGACGAAAATGCCATCACAGTGGGAAGGATGCTGAAAGAAAAACTACACTGAAAAGCAGCTGCTGCATGAGAAACAAGCTACAAGGAATGTTTTATCACACAACTAACAGGTTGTGTGTAAATGTCATTGTGTAATATGATGTACTTTCAAATAGATTGCTAGAGGGAAGGGGAAAAGGGTTTTCATTATCGAGAAGGAAGGAGCATGCTTTGGACTTGACTCAAAATTCTTCTCGGGGCGGAGGGCGATTACTGATAATCCACTTCAAAGGTTGGCACCTCTGGTAGATATACATTAAATGTTATGTTAGTAAGCACATGCGGTGATAAATTATATGTGAATATGTGGAAGAATGCACCAGGGAGTGACAGGTTGTGTAAATGAGAAATATGTATACATTATACTTTGTTACTTTACCTGTAAATAGTGTATATGACTGTTTTAGTTTTAGTTTAGGCTTTAGGTAATTATTTTAAAAGGTCAGGGGGCACTACGTGTAGGGGCCTGTGCTTTTCCCCTGGCCTTCCATAGATACTGTAAAGGTTTATGGTAAATAAATAAATAAATAATGAATGAATAATTCTTCTATGGCATTTAATCTAGCCATCATAAACTCTTTTTCAGGAAGGGACAAGAATTCATGATAACTTTTAAAAGTGGAGAAAATTGCTTCCAACTGTAATGTCATCCCTACGGGTCAAGTAGCATCAGCTGTTGTGCATAGATATGATGTTAAAATTGGGAAGAAAATTCCCAAACCAAAGCCCAAAGATCAAGTGGTTCTGTTTAAAGGAAGAGGAAGTTAGACCTGCCACTGTTGGCAGTCCTGAAGTTTGTTTTCTGTGGTTTCCCATTTTCACACTAGGCAAATTCTGGGGCTGTAGCCATGGCTGCTTCCTTCCCACTCCTAGCCTTTTCTTATCCCATTGTCACCATAAGACATATCTGTGTTGGTGCAACTTAAAGCAACTAAAAAAATAAAAAAAAATAAATAAATAAAAAAAAAGGTCTAATGCAGAATATCATTAGAGTGGAAGTGGAGAAGGCTGTAAAGCAGTAAATAGGATGAAGAATGAAAAATTGGTGGGTGTGGATGGGTTTCCTGTGGAGGTGTGGAAAACCCAAGGGATCTATTCATGAAAATTTACCAGCAGGAAGAAATGCCTAATGCTTGGAGGGAGAGTATAATTGAAGACCTGAGTGCAAGAACTAGCTAATAACCAAAAGTTAAGTTCTGAGAAAAACGAGAAACATTTAAAACTATATAAATCCTATAATTCATTAAAGGTTTCAGTTTAATGTGAAAGTATATATGAATATACACTACTGTTTCAATTTTTAACCCTCCACTCCATTTAGAAATAATAAAAAAAAGAGAAAATGTGTGATGGAATTATCCATTTCTTGCACTCAGATGTTTTAAGGAATGCGAAAACGGGAATAGAAATTGGAGAATGAATGCCATTACATGTTTTAACTATGAAATATTGAGTTTTAAAGCCCAGTGCATGACATACATAATAAGTATTAAGTAAAATATGGTTGAAAACTGTTTTTAGAACTCGTGGTATGATGCCTCACTTTCAGAGCCATATTCTTCATCCTCTCGTTCACATCTGAGATCGGAATACCATTTCATGTGTGCAGGAGGAATATACTTCTGTGCCAATTTCATCACATCTCTGTGCTTCTTGTTATTCAAAGGCAGTGGAGTTTGGTACAACTTGGCGGGATGTAATATTGGAGTACGTTTCGTCTTGAACAGACGAAATTTTGTATGAACAAAAGTGTTTTGACCAGCAGAAACAGACAGCTCTCTCCCTTCATAAACAAATTTATAGTACCTGCTTATTCTGAATGATTCAGTACCATTCTTTATTATTTTCTTAAAATGTGACACCAAGTGATGTTTAAAATCAAATACCATGTCCTGGTGTACTTTCACCACAGGAAATTTTTGGGAAGCAGATGAAACAATATCATACCATTCCTGAGGGACAAACACATACTCTTTCTTGCGTTTTAGCTTTTCAATCTGTGCGAAGGTACGATCACAGGGCATGAACAAATTTCCACGTTCTGGAAAATGGTGATATATTTTGACAAATCTGCCCGAAGCCGCTAGTGTACTTAATTACTGAAGCATCAAAATATTCTTGTTTTGCCCTGCACAGTTGTCAGTAAAAATGTGCAGAGTTTTAATTTCATGCAGAATGTAGTTCTCTACATAATGGCTCTACACCTATTTCTTCATCCTCATCTTCACTCTCAGTTGCATTGTTTCTTGCAGCAAGCTTCTTCTTCCTTCTCCACTTCATGCTGAGATCAGGGCGCCTTCTACAACAAAAATATATTGCATTGTTGTGTGTTCAATGCTCCTACAAAATATATGTCTAAAACTAATATTTATTTAAAGCTTACCTCTGAATATTATGTGAGGTTATTAAGCCCATGAGGTATGCATCCTGAGCATTCTTATCACTCATTTTGTTTAAATTCTTAAGAATTCGTTCTTTAATATCTTTGGAGAAGTTGGCTGTACATTTTCTCTTACAAAAACAATCTGGAGCAACTGTCTTTACAGGCACAAGTTTCCCTGTTGATATATATTCTTCTCCATTCAAAATATTTCGTTTCCTAACATTCCTTTGCCAGTTATCTTCTTTTCTTGTCCTTTTCTTACTCTTTACTGGAAAGGAATCAGTAGAACTTCGTAGCGGTATCTAAAAATGACAATAATTTATAAAAGCATAAAGTGTGGGCTTCAAACTTCCACATTTATTTGAATATAATATTTTGGTCTAAAATATTGTTGTATAATACAATGTAACATTAAACTGAATATTCTGTAATATACATTCTATACATATAGCACTAAAATGCAGCTCTTAATGGAATCTACCTCTGAATTAAAGCTTGCATTTACAGCACACAATAACTCACTGCATTCAGCCACCTTCCTTACTCTTCTTCAGCACGAGGGCAACTGAGAGCAAGAACTGGATAATTCCGGTTATTATCCAAGTCTTGCACTCAGAAAGGAACCAGTTGAATTTTAAAGGCCATCTAGCGAGAAAAATAGGCACTTTCTGAAATTAACTTCTATAGTAACTGATAGAGGGCAGTTATGGCTACAAATAGAAGTCAAAAACTAATTTTCGCTAAATGTGGTCATTATCTAGTTCTTGCACTCATGTCTTTAATTGTTCCTATATACAAGGCCAAAGAGGATGCATGGAATTGCAAGAATTACCACGGAATAAAGCTAATGTCACACACCATGAAGATAAGGGATTGCCAATGGCTGAGGAGGCTTGCATCATAAAGGAGCAGTTCAGCTTTATGCCTGATCGGCTGACAGCAGATACTATCTTTGTTCTGAGACAACTGATGAAAAAGTTCTGAAAGAAACAACAGGAGTTACATCTGATGTTTATAGACTTACAGAAAGCATATGGGTACCTAGACAAAAAGTTTGGGGGTGTTTGAGGGAAAACATCTGGTTGATTCAATAAATGTACTGAAATGTTAAATGTAAAAAGCAGAATCAGAAATTCTCTGGGAGAGCTGGATTGCCTTGAAATAAAGATTGGACTGCATCAGTGGTCAGCCCTAAGTCTCTTCCGGTTTAATTTCTCATGGAGGTGCTGACCGAAAAGGTGAGAGAGGAAGCACCCTGAACCATGTTATATGCGGATGACATCAAGATAAGAGTTTGCAAACGAGCTGGAACAGTGGAGAAGGGTTGTAGAAGAAAGAAGCATGAAGTAAGAGCCCAAGCAAAACTGAGTATCAATATTGTAAAGCAAACGAAGGACAAATGCAATCTCTGGAATTGCAAGGTGATGTGATCAAGTTGCTAACTGAGTTTCGTTACTTCGGATTGATTATACAACAGGCTGATGATATTGTAATGGAAGTGTCTCCTAGAATCCAAGCAGGGTGGAGAAACTGGAGAAAGATGTCAGTAGTGCTTTGTGATAGGAAGGTGCTGATAAAATTTGAAGGAAAAATTTATAGGACAGCCATAAGACCAGCTATGCTCTACACCATTGAAATGGTGCATCTAAGGAAGAATGATATCAGCAGAGATGGATATGTGGGGTCACCAAAAAGGCTAGTCTCTGAAATGGCCACGTACAGGGCACTTAGAAAATGACCAACATTGGGACAAAGATACAGGAGATAAGTTTGCGGTGGTTTGGCCATGTAATGATGGGGGGCAATTACTATGTCTTCAAAAGATTAAAGATTAGACTCCTGCAAATTGAGGGAAAGAGGAAATGTGGGCACCCAAAGAAGAGGTGAACAGACCAGGTATGAGAAGACTTGATGGAAAAGAATCTAAATACAGCAGAACGCAACTTTCCTGGGACTGTCATTTTTACGTATTCATCATACAAGTTATTCGGACCCGAAACTGTTCCATATAAACTAATGTTAAATTTCCCCGCATCTATACTTTTTTGAACCATTGTTTTCCCTCTTCAGTTGTCAAAAAAGATATTTGTCCTTGGCCACAATTTTTCCATATTGATCGTTTGTAAGAAAAATATATGCATAAGTTATTTGAATTTAAAGCAACAGCTCAATACTTTAGCACAGAATAGCAGCAACCTGTTACATGAGAATGTACGAGCGATTCAGAGTTGTTACGCTTAAGCAAGTATCTCAGCTGGAGCAAGGATCATGCAAGCTGGAGTGCAGTGCACAGGTTATTCACATGCAACCACACTATATAACCAACCATGCCTATGAGCCTCCTGATGCCAAGGCATCATTATGCTGTTTCATATCAGAGTGGTCCTGTGCTGTGTCTTAATTGTGTGTTTGTAATTACATTTTGTTTTTCTCATTTGTTTCTGTGTATTTTTTGTTATTTAGAACATGTCCTGTGAAAAAAGTAGGAACTCTCGAAGCACGATTGAAAGTTATAGAAGAAGTTGAAACACATTCAATAACAGAGTAGATATCTCTAAACTTCTTGGGTTAGCATCTTCAACTTTAAGTTCCATATTTGCCAAGAAGAACGAGATAAGAGAGAAAATTGATGAATGTGACAGTTCTAGTAAAAGGAAGAAAAACCAGGAGAGAATCTACATTCGTTGAACTGGAGAATATCCTTTCCACATGGTACCAGCAAACAAAAACTTCCAGTATTACTGTAGATTGAAACATATTATGAGAGAAAGCCAAAAAGATAGCTGCAAGATTGAACTTTGATCATTTTACTGCATCGAGTGAATGGTTTGCTTGATTTAAAAAGTGATACAGACTAATCTTCAAGAAGGTTACCAGAGAAAGTGCTTCTGTGGTTTGAGAGACTGCCATTCCTGCTGGACTGGTGCAAGCCACATGTCATATATAATGCAGATGAGACCGTACTTTTTTACAACATCCTTGCACTGGTGCTGAAGGTTGAATCTTGGCCATTGGGGAAAGGTTTGAAAGATTGACTAACTGTTCTGCTGTGTGTCAACAGTGATGGCAATGATAAGACTATGCCGGTCATAGCGGGGAAAATCATTAAAACCACATTGTTTTAAGAACACAGAAAAACTAGGCCTATCCATGAAATATCATGCCAACAAAAAATGACTTGGATGAACACTGAAATTTGTTCCCCATTTGTAAGGTTATTTGATGCCTCCATGGGTGCACAAGGAAGAAAAAATAATTCTCTTTGGGGATAATTGTGCCGCTCATCCACAGGACACGCCATTTCTTCATAATGTGAAAGTTGTGAACTTTCTTCCCAAATTGTACCAGCTTGTTGCTTGTTGGGGTAATAAATTGTAAGCTCTTAGTGCAAACTGCTGTGTGCTTGTTGGATGCTGGGAAAGAAGTGAGCAAGAAAATCTATCTTTTACAAGCAACCCATTTCACAGTGGCAGCTTGGCAGCAAGTGTCCCAATCTACTATAGTGAAATGTTTCCATAAAGATGAAATTATCAGCTATGTGCAGCGGAAATAGAACCCACTGAAAATCCCCGTGCTAATGGTGAGAACAGTGATGATAATGCTTTTAATAAAGACGGGGAACAATTAATGGGTTTAAATGATGCTGTTCACACAGATTTTGAAGACTATGTGCTGGTTGATTCTGATGTAGTCACATGTGAAGTGGAAACAATTGAAGAGTTATATGATGAAGGGGTGGGGAAGAGGAGTGATGAAGGTGAAGACGATGATCATGAGCCCCAAGTTTCGTTGAAGTGCATGCCGCTTTAGTGAAGACTAAATCCTTCATGAACGTATATGATTTGGGTGATCTTGAAGAAGATGATATTATATGGGTACAGAAGGCTTTCTTTTGTCTGCAATGCAAAGCTTTGACAAAACAAAAGAACGGTTTATGATTTTTAACTAAAGAAACCAAGTAATGAAATTGCAGAGGTATGAAATTATACTGTTAATTATTTTCTGTTTATAAAACTGATACATATTAAAATTAGCATTCTGTAGCTTAAATTAATTATATCTATATAAATGTAGTGGTATATCATGAAAGCGAATCAATAATAGATTCAATGCGGAGAAAGAGAATTGCCTTTTTTTTTGGTCATATATTCTGACTGCCAGAAACCTGACTGGTGAAGCAGTTATTTATTTACTTCTGGAAAAATAAAACAAAGAATACTTTGTTCACAGAGATCAGGAATGATTTAAAAGAATTAAATTTATCAATGCTCCAAATTGAAGGCAGAGAAGAGAAGAGGATTCTAAGGAATAAATACCTACAATTCAAACTCATAACGTGTGAATGAAGAAAGTACACCATTACTAACAACCAAAGGGCAGCCAGGTCCGACAGGATGAAGAAGTTTTGAGAGCGGAAGAAAAAGCTGAAAAGCTGACTATTTAGTACCATGAGACCTTAATGTATATGACTGATTAAAGTGCTCCAATGGGGGTGTAAACTATGTAAAAAGAAAAAAAATGAAAATGCATAACATGACCAATAATAGTTTCAGTATTGTTGCCAAGAAAAGAGGATAGAAACAAACATGACAATGCAAAGAAAAGGTAATTAGCCAAATATGCTTTGTTTTGTTTGTACATTGAATTAAAGAATAACATTCTGCAAGTTTCAAGAATTTCTTCCTTCATTGCTTTCCAGTATAACAACGAATGAATGTTTGTTTTAAAATTTAATGACAATTCACAATTGTTGGCCTGATATAAAACTTAAACTATTACAAACACTGCTATTAAAAAAAGCCTTCATATTGGTGCCTCCCATAGCTCTTTCCAGGAAAAGACTGTTGACCCCTGTCCTCTGTAGCAAGTAGCAACTGTGCATGGACTGATTACAGTTCATCATCTGGGAGCCAACTTCATGTTAATGAGCACAATTTGCATGTCCATGATTGAGTTATCTAATTTCATACATTTATGGTACAAATAAGAGATGGTGAATGGAGAACATACACCAAGTTTCTAGCCATCTTGTATGCACTGTAAAGAATGAAATGAAGTCTACAAACATTCTTTTTAAATAATGAAGAATTACACATTTGTTGAAATTGTTCGTATTTCACTGAAGATGCAGGTTTTTGTTAATTTGACCATTTTTATGGTCTCTTTTGGTCCATATTGACTCTTATACTTTAATTTCATTGCACTGGAAGTCAGTGTGTGCAGTATTGGTGAGGCAGACTCCTATTAAACTCCTTATTTTCAGTGTGGAGCCAATGACCTAGATGTTAGGCCCCTTTAAACACCACGCACCATTATTTTCAGTGTAATGAGATTAATGAAAATGCAGGTTATCACTGTAATATCCACTTATAGTATTAATTTAGAATAAGAGAACTGACCTTAATGAGCATAGGATAAAATTAGGATTGAAGTTATAGACTTGATAGATTTTATGGAATAGCCATAGAAGGAGAACTTGCAATGTTATCTGTAAATATAGGATATCTATATCAGAATTATAGTTTGATTACACTTAAATATTTTAATGAGAATGCTATCAGTACTGTAGAGAACAAACTTTGACATAGTACGTTCGACAGTTTGGAAATACGTGTTGTGTTTACTTTACAAAAATATATCAATTTATTATTTTGGTTAGATAGATCAGCAAAGCATGGCAAAGTATTCTGTGACCTTTCTTGAACCTTTCTCTTTCAAATAATCTGTTAAGTTGATTTTATTTTGTTGGGCATAATTTTTAATGTAGTGGGGAATTTTTAGTGGCTATTTATAAATATAATCTATTTATTTTTAAGACATAAAACTATGTAGTTACTGATGTTTCGGTCAATCGTGTGTATAGATCACCAGAATGGAGGTTCATCCCAGACCACGAAAAAGAGGAAATAGGCCTTACTTTTGATGATGATGGAGAATTCTGGATGTCCTTTAAAGACTTTGAGAAACATTTTTCACGTCTCGAGATCTGTAACTTGAATCCTGACTCCCTGGAAGAAGAAATGCTTGGTGATAAGAAACGATGGGAGATGAGTATGTTTGAGGGCGAGTGGGTTAGAGGCGTGACAGCTGGTGGCTGTAGGAATTACGTGGGTGAGTATGTGCACTAAACTTTCAGCCCTATAGGAAAACATCTTGTTTAGCTTAAACTTTCAGATGATATGTACATTTACTTAGAATATCTCTCGATTTTACTACCCTTTTTATTTGTGGTACTGGTAGTACATGTTGTAGCAAGTCATTTATTTAGCATTAGGCCTAAAGCATTACATGCTGAAGTTTTTTTTGTCTACAAGCAGTAGCGGCGATAAAGGGGTACAAGAGGGGGGACACTTGTCCCCCCCCCACTTTGTGGAGAAGACATAGGATTTCTATTCCATTTTATCGTCTGAAATTAGGAATTACAGGAATTATTTTTTGAAAAGCAATTTGTACAAGCCTTGTTTTCTTAACAGCTAATTCTTTCCTTTATTTATTTATTTAATTATAAACAAAATTATTTGCTGAAATTCGCATGGAATGTCGTTTGTTCCGGCTAACCAATTTGCATAGCGCCACGGCAAGTAGTGGAGACTTTGCATGTGCTGTGAAGAAAGGTATCAGGGGTATATTTTTTGGCCAAGGTCATGGACACTGAGGTATGATTCATCCGCTTGCTGCGCACATTCATCAGTCTGGCAGTCTCTTTAGTGTCTATTAGTTTCTTAGTACGAGTCAATTATCAAATGATTTTTAATTGTATAATTATATTTTATTTTTATTTACTTGTAATACATGTGTAATATCATTCTTTTGGTGAAAGTTTTATTGTATAGTATTGAATCAAAATATCAAAACTATTATTACCGCACTTAAGTTGGCAAATTGTCGAACTTTACCTCCCTGTTGAAATTCACTCAGAGAGCTTCAAAACTTACATTGTATAACCACGTCCACTATATCTAGCAAACGCGGGTACTGGTTGTTGTCTCTTCATGTTTTCGGACCTGTACTTTTCATTCCCAATCGCCGCTACTGTCTACAAGATAAAATAAAACAGTCTGGTAGTTGATAAATCGTGTTCTGTTGTGAAGATGATCATTATGAGGTGATTATCAGTTGCCTGTTTTCCTGTTGTGTCCATTTTTCTTTTCATTGAGATTATTCTACAAATAGGAAAACACTTGGAATAATTAATTTGTTTTGGAAATAAACATACCCCAAGATTCTGAATAGATTTAAGCTAAAATCATTCTGTTTCCATGTGAAAAATATGATCTGATGAATGCATTGGAAGTGTTCAAACAGATACCTTCAAATAATTGCCAGGCTCTAACCTCTTGACATTTGAGAAATGCTGACTCTAGCCAGTTGAAGAAGTAGGTACTAGGATCGAGTTGATTTATAAGGATTCTCAGCACAGGTAATAGGTACACAAGGATGCAGCCCTCAACATTTAATTGTGCTATCTCAAATTGATAACATCATTTATTCAGTAAAAGTGAAACAAGTGTAAGTCATTTTCATTCTACACGTGGAGGGTAAAAAGGTCTAAACTAAAGTATTATTACACTCTGATATCTAACCCTGTACCTCCTTAACCAAGCTTCTATAATTGTCTGAAAAACAACTTAGATTTTATCCATAAACTTAATCATATAGAAAAATGACATTCTTAACATATAAATTTTATCCTCTAACATAGGAAAATAAATATATTTTTTTTAAAGAGGGAAGAAAACATATTTCCTACACAGAAGAGGAAAAGATGATCACCAGGAATCAAATCCTTGTATGGTAATTCCTCTGTGATATCATATCCTGCATGTAATGTAAGTGCATGTTTGATAAATAGATGATAATCTGCTTGTCCTTTATTATAAGAGGTATTTTTCTTGAAATACTACCAGCAAAGCAGTAAGGTACTGAGTTGCCCTGAAAATATTGTCTGTGTACGTATGCAGCCCTGAACACTACCTGTACACTTTTTATACTTAACTGTCAGTTTCATTACCACATTCCATTATGCAATCTTCTCTTCTGTTTTTTATAACGTAGAAGAACTACTATAAGTATCACCTTTAACATAAGGTATTTTATATTTTGTTATTTGTTTACAAATAGCAATATAGCCCAGAAAAACTCCCACAAGTCGCACAGACTCCCTACCTGAAAATACTTTTCCAGAGTCTCATGGTCTTTGACATTCATTGTTACAAAGTAACACAAATTATCTGCTCGTAGTTTCAACATCAGACTAACTGTGTCATTGGAGCTTAAGAAATTATGACACGAGCTTGTCATTAGCCACTCAATGAAAACATCTTTTGTAAGCACAATTTTAATTCTGCATGTGGGAAAGATGGGAAAACTTAAGATGATGATATCATCAGAATAGGTCCTCCTCCTCTTCTTCTTTCTTCTTCTTCTCAAACTATCTTTGGGTAGGGTAATGGATGAGGGACCTCCATTTCTGTCTGTTCTATCACCACTCCTCTCCGAATACTCTCGGCACATCAACAGCTCTTCTTTCCACTCCTTCCTTCACTTTCTATATCCATCTTCTCCATGGCCTACTGCTTTATGTCCTTCTGTTCAAAGTCCAGTTGAGCATCATTTATGGAATTCTTGTTTCTTCTCTCCTTCTGGCATGGCCATACAACTTCAGTCTGTTTCTCTTTGTTGTGTCCCATACTTTCTCCATTCTCTGCCTGTCTTGCATCCCTGTGTTTCAATAAATTTTGTCGCCCAGGTGGCAGATACCCTATCAGTTGTTTACCTAGACTTTTTTTGAAACATTTTCAAAAAACTTAAAACTTAAAAAAAATTTATCAAACATTTCCTGTGAAAAATGAACATTTGCCCCAATTTTTCCTCTTGAATTCCAACTTTATCTTCATATTATGATCTTTCCTACTTTTAAAAGTGCCACTCAAGCTTATTTGTCTACTGATATCACTCTGCACCATCTCCTCGCTGATAGCTCAGAACATGTCACATAGTCAAGCAGCTCATCTCCTTATTCTCAAATCTTTCAAGTGCAAATCTGTAACATTTTTGTAACACTACACTTTTGTCGGAAATCACCAAGAACAAGTCGTGCTGCTTTCCTTTGAATCCCTTCCAGTTTTAACATCAAGTCTTGGTGTGGTTCTCATACACTGGAACCACTCGATATGCCTGTATACCCTGTCCTTTACATCCTTACTATATCCTCTAAATACCCTCATAACCATGTGAAGATATCTGTATCCTTTATTTACAACCTCATTAATGTGATTACCCCAGTGAAGATCATTTACAGTGATCCCCATGATGTATTATCATCCCATCAACATAGTATTTAAAACTCAGAGGACTTTCCCTCTTGGTGAAGCTTACAACCTGACTTCTCATCCTGTTTTCTATCATACCCTTGTCTGCTGTCCATCTCAGAATATAGTCTAGGTCCTTTTGTAGTCAGTCACAGTCCTGTAACTTATTTAATACTCTATACAGTATAACACTTTCTGCAAATAGCCTTATCTGCGATTCCAATTATTTACTCATATAATTTATTTTTATATGAAATAATAAAGGTCCAATAATACTTCCATGTGGGGACCCCCTTCTTAATCAATACAGAATCTGATAACACTTCACCTGCTCTGTTCTCTGAGTTCAATTTTCTAGAAATGTAGTCACCCATTCATCCACTCTTGTCTTGCCCAGTAGCCCTCATTTTTATCATTTATCTTCCATTGTCTACTGCACCTTTCGTCTATTAATGTTCCCGTGGTGACTTCTTCAATTACGCCGCGTTGGAGCATTAACTGAATATACACATGTTTAAATATTGCTCCGGCCACAAAATTTAAAGCATCGGGTCGAAAATCATACCTAGACTCTGAACTGAGATATAATTTATGAACACGAGCTACAACAACATGGTGCATATTCGCTTCTCAGGGTAAATTCGCTTCATTATATTCCCATATGCTTTAGACAAATCGTAGATTCCGTTGAAGAGTATCGGTCCGTTGAACCAGTCATTCCGTATCCATACATAAAGGAAATTATCTAATCATCACCTAGTGTTTAGCATAAATTAACTCAATAGATCCGAATATTACTATACTACTATGCACTACAAGTTACTTAAGGAATAGAAACGTAAAATCAAAACTATATCTAGTTTATTAGCACGCTAATGTATAATAAAATTGAATAATATGCATCCATCGGCAATAAAGAAAGGAAAATCATGTGAAATTACAAATATCATTCTCAAATGCTTGACTTCCGAGATAAACATATTTGAAAAATCTTTAAGTTATCATCTTATTTGCTTACATTTTCGTTAAGTATCAAAAATATACCATATCTTCCATGTTTAAATTGATACAAGGGGAAAAATAGGGACCAAAACTTTATTAATCCGAGGAGGAGTGGAATATCTTCCTTTTAATATTGTTTGGGATTTTCTTTGGGGCATCATTTAGGTTTAATCTTTCTTTTCGGTCTGTTTGACCAAATTTACTTGGATACATGTTTGGATTCTTGTTTGTGAATCATCACATTATGAGATAAGCATTACCATGTTTAAATCTGGGTTCAAAACACCCATGCAGTTATTAATATTCCTATCATAACCCAAAATGAATAAATTAAAACAGTACATCACCATATGTACAAAATAAACCAAATAATCTTACTACAGAGTGCCATAGATATGATAGTACGTCAGTCTAACCTGCGAAAATCGTGCCATGCATTCCTAATCATGTGCCAATATATTTACATATTCTCAAATACCTCTTCGCTGTGCCAAGGTTTTGTCAAAGTAAACCGTACTTCATATTAGCGTTAACGCGCTGACCTTCAAGTATGTAAATATGCGAGACTCCACTCTATTCCGGAATATATATATTACGTAATGTATAACAAACACGTAACCTATTCAATATCTTCCGCCGAAAGTTACTACGAGACACATTATGCTTGGCTTGACACATACATTCAACTTAACATGGCCTAAATCCTTCACTTGCAGTGCTAATCCAAATATAAATGTAATATGTAACACAGGAATTCGCAATTCAATCATCTATCCCATTCTCAAGCAACGAACAGAAACATATCTCCTTACTCTAATTACAACTTGCCACATTAACATTCCATTTCTTTCATATTTATATATATACCTCCATATTTAAAAATATCTCCATTCAATTCCACTTAAATAACCTCTGTGTTACGGTAGCAATACTTAATAACCTGATTATTCTCTCATACACTGCAACTTCGTAATATTTCAAGCATTTCCTTACAATAAAATTATCGTACTGGCCATGATTGCTACACATATCGACCTGAAGTTTTAGGTTACGTCTCGTATTTTGCCTGCATTTTCTACAATCACAACTGATTAAACGTTTCACGGTCTACACGTATGGATTGGCACTAAACATGCACAAATGCTCAATCAGATCTAGTTTCCATTACGGTAACCTTAAAATTATCACATTAGCACCACAGTTATATTGCAGAAATTGGCACATTTCATCGGCTAATAATTGGCATTTATATTCATATATCCTTTCATTGGCACTTCATCTCTTACTTCTAGCACTCCTGTACATATATAAATATTTTTCATCAATTGATTTCAAAATCATTACGATGCAACTCATAATACTTATCTCGTAACGGGATTTTGCCGCTGGATCTCTCCTGGACTATGGCATCTTGGAGTAGGCAGCCCCTGCGATCCAAAGATTACGTCATCTGCGGCTCCGGCTGAGGATCTTGGTTTGAGCTATTTCCATTTGTTTAAGCTGAGTCCATCTTGTCACCAGTTCTCATGCAATCATAAAAGAACAAATACATAGTAGAATTCATAGTATACTGGTGAATAGTAGGCTACTCAATACGTAATATTTGTTTTCAGAATCTCGTACTGGTGGAAGATATTCTTTTTTTAATTTTAGAGATTTCTCTAATTCGGCCTACTTCTTGCTATTTCTTTCGCTTAAACAGATATTGTCTCCCTCCTGGAAACAATAAATTCTGCCTTCCTTAGCAAGGATTTGCCGCTATTATACTAATTTCGGCAATGTATAACTCGGCTGAAGTTTCCTTTCGTTTCTGAGTTTAGGTGTTACAGTAACAAATATTTCCTTCAAATCTACGCCTTTTCTGCCGATCTTTTTTTCAGATGTAATCTTCACTGCTGTTTGTATATTAATACTTTAGTATTTAATGCTGCGTTGACCCTTTTATATCCTTCCGTAAGTCGTGCTGCTTCTCTTCAACTCGTAACTCTTTCTTCTCAAGGTAGTCAAGAATCGGTTTCATTCAAATTTTTTAGTCCATCATTATTTAATCTTGAGATTCTTTTTCCTTGCGGCCGGACGGTATCGATTTACTAGATCTCTACTCTGTGTACTTGCACCTGAAGCTATTGTGCGCCATATTTGTCCACTGTTTCCATGACATTTACGGCCGCTAATGTAACGTAATGGTACACTACACTATCAAAAGCCTTGGATTGGTCAGTAGTGATACAGTCCATTTGACCTCCTAAATCTAAAATGTCTGCTATATCTCAAAACCACTCTGATGGGAATATTTAAATAGTAATTCATATTGTACATCATAATTGTTCTCCACTTTTATTGGAGTTCTAAATATTGGTGGCATATTCTCACAGATACATTCAGCCACAACCCGCAGTACCGAATCACACTGGAAGATCCTGATGAGGATGATGATGACAGCAAATGTACAGTAATCGTAGCCCTTATGCAGAAGAACAGGAGATCACAGAGGAGGATGGGGGTAGAGGTTCTCACCATAGGATTTGCTATGTACCATGTAAGTATTATCTTGTGATTTTTAAAATATGTTGATTTAATTCTAGGATTATAAGTAATAGAAAGGAACAAACAAGTGCAAATCACATTATATATAGAAAAATAGGACCATTTACAGGAACACATAACACGAAAAACACAATGACAGATCAGGGTGGGAAGAGGGAGAAATAGAAAAAAAACACAAAAGGAAAAAAAAATTAAAAAAAAAAATGAAATGGCATATGGCTTTTAGTGCCACGAGTGTCTAAGGACAAGTTTGGCTCACCAGATCTTTTGATTGGATGCCCATAGGCAACTTTCACATCGTGATGAGGATGAAATGATGATGAAGACATTGCATAAACCCAGCCCCACGCTAGTGGAATTAACTAATTATGGTTAAAATTCCCGACCCTGCCGTGAATCAAACCGGGGTCCCCTGTGACCAAAGGCCAGTGCGCTAACCGTTTAGCCAAGGAGCCAGGAAGACTGGACAAGAACAATCTCCACATCTTCATTCAGTGATATCTTCAAATTGATTGGCTCTTTCCTTATCAGTCCCAGTTCTTCTACATCAATTTTTTCTCGGACCCTGATGAGTTTGTTTCTCCTTCCCAGCTTCATCAGGAGGCTGCTGTCTTAAAAGATTTTCAGTCTTGATGTGGGAAGTCCAGGATAAGAAGAAATCTGAATAAACAAAGGAACAAGGAAGAGACAAAATGATAGAGATGATGATAAAAGACAAGGAACACAAGACAAATGCAAAAGAAGAAAAGGAACCCAGCAGGTCACTACAATTAATGGAAAGGAATGAACAAGTACAAATCAAAACATACATAGGCTATATTTTTTGTCTTTCTTTTTTCCTTTGTTTACCTGGCTTTTGTCCTATCCTGCACTTTCCACATCACAACTGCAGATCTGTCAAAATGGAATGTTGAAACCTGCCCTCCTAATGAAGTTGGGAATCAGAAATGAGCTCATCAGGGACTGAGAAGAGATGGATGTAGAAGAATTAAGAATGATGAGGAAAGAGCCAAATCTGTCTGAAGACATCAGTGCATGAAGATGTGGAGATTGCCTTTGCCCTTACATGTTTTCTTTCTATTTCTCCCTTTTCCCCACCCTGACCTGTCATTGTGTTTTTCCTGTTATGTGTTCCTTTCACTGCTCTTATCTTTCTATTAATGACTTAATTCTAGGGTTAGTATCACTGGTACTCATGCCCTCACTCAAGCACTAGAGGGTTTATCTGAAATTTACAGAGGCTTTTTTTAAATTTTTTTATTGACCGTTTGCCAGTAAAATAAGAACCATGCCAAAATTTTCTTAACATCAGACAATACGAAGCTGAGTTGATTGTCACTCCTTGTGGCATGAAGTCCACCAGCAGAACACCATGCCTTCTCCAGAACACTGTTATTATCTCGTGGGTTGAGAATGACTGTTTGATATGTCGGGTGTTGCCACTTTATCGATTACTGTTACACGTTTTATTCGTAGTATTGACGGTCTCACTACACTCCTCAGCATAGTGTTTTATTTAACAGTCAGCAAGATCTATTAGACGAGAGGACTTTGCACCTCAATGTGTTTTTAACTCACTAATCATGATCACTGTCACTTCACATCATTACGTTTTTTAATTTGTTTGTATATTATGTAATCATTGTTTTACTACTGAAGATGGCCTTGAGATTAGGCTGAAACATGTATAGACTTTGCTTCATCTAACAGATGACTTGAATTGTATTGATAGGAGGATTTTATAAATATTTTTCTTTTGTAAATACTGTCATTTTACAAGTAATTTAAATAATATTCAGGCTGAGAGATTATTGTTGAGAGTGAGAGTTGGGAAATGGCGGAGGCAGAGATGCTACCCTGACACCTCAGATTCTACAGCTTGACAAAGCTGGAAAGTATGACCGAGCAATCCTTGTTTTTAAAAAAAGTAAACAGTAAGATCAATTTGAATAAATGTAACTTTTTAAAATATATGTAACAATTTTTTATATATGACATACTATGTACCATAATAACTTCTTCCAAATTTTTCACTTCATAAGCTATAGGCCTACTTTAATTCATGCATTGAATGCCTTGTTGTTCTAACCAGATTAATGTTCTGCTTCCACTGAATTAAGCCCTTTGATAATATCTCCGAGCAACCTATAATTTTTTATTTCAGTTAATCAGTTGTGACTTCAGCGTCACCTGCAATTTATTCTAATAGAATGAATCCTTTGTTCATTAACCTTTACTTCCTTAGTTATAGATTTCAGTTGTGTCCTTAATAAACATATTATCATTCTCAGGACTAAGCTTATATTTTGTACTTGTCTTTGGAAACTGGACAATTTTAATGATTTTCTGAAAATTCCTTCTCTGTACCTATTCAGTGGATTTTGACTTGCAGTACATCAACGGAAAGGCATAGTGTTGTACATTTAACATTTTATATCTCACTTGCTGAGTTCAAACATTCTGGATAATGTACAGGTAAGTTGCTCTCCTCTTTATCAGTATGTAAACAAAAAACTTAAAAAGTAATTCCAAACTATTAGTGAGAAAAACGGAATGCCAAAACTGATACACAGGTATCCTAGATGGGGTCAGATCAACTTGCCTGCATACAGTAGCTGAGGCCAGATGATAATGATGATGATGATTTATTTGTATCAGAATTATTAGTTAAGAATGAGAACAATGATTAGATAACTGGTAAAAACACAGTAGAGGTACATTCAGAGTAACAATTATGTCATATCATATCGGACGAGAATTTGTAGAGATCTCAACCATTTGGTGTGGCCTTCAGTAAATCTTGTATAGTGCAAACAAGAGGGCAGGAGTTGCAGATGTGCCATGGTTTGTTGTTCTCTGCAGGCACAGAGGGTTGACTCATCAGATAGACCACACTTCTTCATATCGATCTTAGATCGACCGACCCCAGAACCGCAGCCTGTTCAGACTCTTCCATGTAGACCATGACTCTTCATAACCGACTGGAAGAGATTCAGATGGATCCATTCATCCATCCATTGAGATGAATGTTTCTGGATCTCCCGGAAGTTAGTCTTGATGATTGAGGTGAATCTGAAAGGCACTCAGTAGAATGTAGAAAGCTTCTCCTGGATTTCAGTCGTTGTTGAGCAGGTTGATAATCATATAATGGATGTGTTTGGGAAAAGTCTACTTTAGATCTTTTCATGTTTGGCAGCTACTTCATGTCTAATATCTGTGGGAGCAATGCCAGCAAACAATATACCTTATCACAAGGTGTAGATCTTAGGCAACCAGTTATAAGCTGGCAAGTTTCATTTAAGGCAATATCTACCTATTTGGCATGACATGATGTATACCAAACAGGGCGTGAATATTCTGCTGCAGAGTATCTCAGTGCTAAAGCAGTAGTTCTCATTGTTTGAGCTTGCGTTCCCCAGCTGGTACCGCATAACTTGCAAAGAATGGAATTTCACGTAGATACTTTGTGTTTCGTATTAACACAATGTTCCAGAAGCATCATTATAGGTGGTGGTAGTGATGATGATGATGATGATAAATACAGATTATGAAAGTGATACAGGCTACTATATTAACTAATTTATGCTAGGCCTACCTACTAACTAATTCACAAGCTGTCATATTGTTTCTAGTTGTGGTAAATTTAGAAACCTTTACATTTTAACTACAAAGCCTAGGCCTAAAAGTTTAAAAGTTAAATTTAAAATTTTACAGTTGAGGTCTATTACAAGTAATGAGCTTCATTCCGGTGCTATATTGACTTTAAATATCTAAGATAAAATTCTAAAAGTATTTAAGTTAATTGTATAAAGTCCCACCTGTTCAATACAAGGTTGCCGTTTGATAAATTTTAGACAGACCATTTATCAAATGGCAGACTTGTATTGAACAGGTGGATGTTATACAATTAAATTCTTTTAGAATTTTATCTTTGAAGGTTAGGTCTACTCACAGTTATTTGCTATACACACGGTACCTTCAAACACACTAGCAGTACCCCACAATTCATCTATTTCACTATCTGCCATCTATATAGTTTTTAACACTAACTCTTTTGACTGTTTTGTCTTCTCTTAGCTCATTTTGCACCATATTTACTGATAAAACCATAGACGATACATTATTTTGCCTGCCTGCACCACATATTTGATTTGCAAAAAATGTAACGAAAACTGACATCAAGTTCCATCTAGTGACAGAACTATACCCAAGCCCACAGGAATAGAGGTCAGGGATTTTAAATTAAATCTTATCCTCAAGCCTGTGGAAATTATGGGCCTGGTCAGTTATGAAAGTCCATAGAATCTACAGGTATAGTCACTGGAGCATTGAATGCAAGTGAGAAAAGTGGATACTTTTATGTTCGGTTTTCTTGTTTTGACATTTTTCATACTTCTGTCAACTTCTGTTTAGTTGCTCTGATTGTTGTAGAGTTGAAAGAATGATCCTCTACCCTTCTGATTAATCCCTGTTGTTATTTTCTAGTCAACAAATTTAAGACAATAATGAGAATATTGATTTATTACAAGGATAGAAGCTGCACTAGATAATTAATTTTCCCAAATTCTAGGAGAGGCTGAACTTCATCATTTACTTTCTGCTGTGATGTTATTTTGTTTTTTAGTTCTGTTCTGTTATATCTCTTAAATTGTATTATGTATTTTATACAACATTGTTTTATTACAGCTAAGTGATCCAGATAATCTGCCAAAACCTTTAGGACTAGACTTCTTCAAGTACAATCAGTCTGTTGCTCGTTCGCCTTCATTTATTAATCTCCGAGAAGTGAGTTGTCGGTTTAAACTTCCACCTGGAGTGTACTGCATTGTTCCATCGACATTTGAACCAAATGAAGAGGGGGAGTTCATCCTGCGAGTGTTCTCTGAGAACAAGAACAACATGGAGTGAGTACATTTGTTTTAGACCATTTAGAGTAAGTGGAGAAAACATTCAAAGCATGTCCAGGATATTTCTGATGGTCCATTTAAAGAACATCTGTCTAGAAATACTTTTCTATCCAGTTTTCCATCTTATTTTAAATCTCTATCTTTAAGGATAATCTTTCTGAATTTTCTCTTGTTGTGTCTCCTCTCCATTGACTGCCTACAGTAGCTGTATCTCATTACCTGTTGTGAAGTGGTTTAGGAACTCATCATCCTTGTTCATTGTACCATTTGAGATAATTCTATGCAACTGTAAGCAGTTTTTCCATTGCTTAATAGACATTCTTGACACCAGTATGAACTCGGTACGAGTCAATTGCACACAGTTTCATGAAGAAGTGCTTTGGGAATTGCAGGAAAAAGTGGTAAGATAGTTATTTGTCTTTTTCCACAAATTTTTTCTTCAGTTACATACAGCAAATTTGTTACGGTGGACAACAGATGGTTGGCAGCTCTTCACTCATCATGCTATTTGCTTGTCTTTCATTATTTGATTCATTTCTGTATCACTGAATAATTTGTGCATTTTCTCCATATTATACGGCATCCTACTAAGACTAGTATGAAAGTATTGCCTTCATCTTTTCCCCTTAAGAACTATCGTATGGTATTTATCTGATATATTCATACACTGTTTTGTGAACATTCTATCAAATTTCCACATGGTCATTGTTTCTATTCACTTACACTATATGTGACCTTATAAAGTTCCTTGCTGTAGTTCTGAAAATCAATACACACTTTCTTTCAGTTCTTTAATATCAGTTAAATGGTGACAACAGAGTGCATCATTCAAGGGGTCAAAAATATGAAAATGTGTAGTTGTCAAATCTAGTCTATAAGCAGGAGAAGGAAGAACAGTCCATCCCTGTCTTGAGATAGCTTCTCATGTGTGCAAGCTGACATGTGGTCTTGCATTGTTGTGGTGGAGGAGGAGGAGGAGGAGGAGGAGGAGGAGGAGGAGGGGGAGGATGTCATACATATTTCTTCTGTGCCATACTTGCTGTTGTGGAGGGGAAGGATGTCACATTCATTTCTTTTGGGTTGAATTCTGTGAATGTGCGCTTTAAGCTTCATCAGTTCTTCCATATATAGGTACTCCTGTGAGTCAGTTGTGTTACCTCTCTCCATCAAATCCTTGAGTAACACTCCACCTTTGTCCTAGAACACTATCACCATGTCTTCACTCACAGAATGTGTGCTCTTAAATTGTGTGGTGCTTTAAGTGCCATTTCATGTACCATCTCTTTATCTCTGGGTCATAATGGTAGACCCACATTTCATTACCTGTCACTATGCATTTTACCCCTTCATTTGTGTAGAAGTTCATGATGGATGTCTTTCAGGCTTTTATCTGCTCTCAGGAGTCAACATTTTTGAGACCCACTGGCAGAAAACCTTTCTGTAACCCAAGTTTGATAATGATGTTGATGGTAGATGGTTTTCCAGTATCCACTCTGTCACAGAAATCATGTGCTGTGATCCAGCAGTTTTTTTCATTGAACATGTTAGTTCAATTCTTGTTGTCTTATGACTCCATAGTCACTAGCCAGCCACTTCAAGGGTTGTCAGCGATGTTTATTTCTGTAGCCCAGAAGTGTTTCACCCATCTTGGGATTGTACTGATGTCAGCAGTTGTTACTATGTACATTTTTGTGTCAAGTGTGGATCTCACTTGGACTCATTTCTTCTACTATGAGAAATTGAGTCACCACTCTTTGCTTTGTATGAGTATCTGCCATTTTGAACTACTAATGCTCAGCACTTGCAGCATGTGCTTGGTCCAGTGATTCTAGAGACATTTATTGACCCTTTAGGAGGCATTACTTCTGTATCACTGTAATACGTTGATTATGAATATATGTGCTGGTTTCTATATTCAAGGAATTAGGAGCAGACCCCATTTTACAGATGGCAAGCCATGCAATTTTCTTGAATATTTTAAGCAAATAGAACAATGCATCTACACTACATGATTTTCTCAAAATGGCATCTAAAGTTTATCTACGAATAAAGGAACTTTTCATGAATTAACATGATCTTTACCATGATTTTCCAACAATGGCATTTATGAACACAACTTACTTTCTGAATCTTTAGCCTTGTGTGAAAATTATAGTGTTTGCTAATGATCTTGAAAGAGTTGAGTTGGATATGCTCAGGACTGGAACTCAAATTCATCTGGTTATTAATTAATGTATTGGCATTTTAATAAAGAGTAGTG